>NC_045635.1:111786243-112411243 GCF_009829155.1 Mustela erminea | reverse complement strand
GCTAGGAATAGCATGAAGTCACCCAGTCTCTTCAGAGGATGAGGAAGGGCACAGGGCCAGTCAGGTGAAGACGGGAGCTAAGATACACTTGTCTTCTCAATTTTGCCCCAGGTAGAAGGAGGCATTAATAGCAATGTGGCTATCAAATTTCTCAGTGTGTACAGATCCTAGTTACTTCTGTGGACCCGTCTCTCCTAAGAAACTGATGGGCTGAGAGCAGAGTTCAAGGTTGATAAATGGGAACAGACCAAAGTGACAGGGGCAGGTCACCAGAGGGTAGGCCCAAATCCCCGACTTGATCCTACCATCCCTCTCATCTCCTTAATTGCTCTACTAGGTTATGCATCCATAATCTGGGGGGCACCTGGGTGGCTCATGGTTAAGCGTCTGCCTTTGGCTTGGGTCATAATCCCAGCGTCCTGGGATGGAGCCCCACATCAGGCTCCCTGCTCAGCGGGTACCTACTTCTCCCTCTTGTGTTCCCTCGCTTGCTCTCTCTTTCTCTATCTCTCTGTCAAATAAATAAATAAAATCTTTTTTTTTTTTAAGAAAAAGAATCCATAATCTGGAATTGGCCTAATCTCTCTAGCACACTCTTCTCCAAGAAGCAGCCTGGGAGTGGGAAATGGTTGGCCAGTCCCTTGACAGAGGGCCAAGGCAGAGGAACACCTCATCTGTGGAAATGGTCTGGGTGTGCACAGTGGAGATAGAAAGCTGGGTTGAGTGTGAATGCAATCCTCCCTGATGCCTGGACCCTGGGGTCCTGGCTATGGAGGAACCAAATTTAGGGAAACTTTATCAGAGAATGAAGAGCCAAGGAGACTGAACTGCCTCAAAAAGAAAATGCAAGTATTTGAACTTTGTTATTTCAAATATGCCCAGTGGTCTAGTTTTCATTTATTATGAATAACGAAACTGTAAGGAGTAGCAACTTGATTTATATCTGAAAATCTAGGATCTGGCATTTAAAAATACTTCCTGGAACTTTATATAAGGAAACATTTTGTTTTGGGGCACCCAACTGGCTTGGTAGGTAGAGTGTGTGACTCTTGATCTCGGGGTCATGAGTTTGAGCCCCACCTGGGGTGTAGAGATGACTTAAATAAATAAACTTAAAGAAATTTCATATCTTTAGTTTTGTGGGGGTTTTTTTATAATTTTTTGCCACTCTTTTTTTTTTTTAAGATTTTATTTATTTGTCAGAGAGAGTGAGCGAGAGCGAGCACAGGCAGACATAGTGGAAGGCAGAGTCAGAGGGAGAAGCAGGCTCCCTGTGGAGCAAGGGGCCCGATGTGGGACTCGATCCCAGGACGCTGGGATCATGACCCGAGCCGAAGGCAGCTGCTTAACCAACTGAGCCACCCAGGCGTCCCTCATATCTTTAGTTTTAACTATGATCTGTAACTGGCTCTTTATTTTCCCATTTGAGCAGAATCTGTAAGAATTTTTTTTTTAAGATTTATTTATTCCAGAGAAAGAGAGAGCAAGCAAGCATGGGGGGGAGGAACAGAGGGAGAGGGAGAGAGAAATTCAAGCGGACTCCTCACCGAGCGTGGAGCCCAACACGAGGCTCAGTGTCTCACAACCTTGAGATCACAACCTGAGCGGAAACCAAGAGTTGGGTGCTCAACCGGCTGGGTCTCCCAGGCTGCCACCACCAGAATGTTTTTAACCTTTTTCATGTTAACTACAAGCAACTGTGCGTATTCAAACTCAGGCTATCTAGACACAAATCAATAGGACTGACTTTCTAAAAAAGGAAGTTAAGTTCACAAAAACAGCTCTTTTGTCTTCTGTCCCTAGCATTAGATGGCCAGCTTGCTTTTTCTCCCTCGAGGGGTTTTGGAATCTTGTAGCCCACCTTCATGTATTGGTTCCTGAACAAAGTTTAAACACACCCAAACTCAGCCTTGCATAATTCTCCCCTACTCCTTTTCAGAGACAGAGACAGATTTTGTTGTCCCTTTTCTTCCTTCTCGTTCCCAACCCTTTCCCTCTCTTTGGTCCACAAACTGGGATGCATGCAGTATCTCTTCATTCCCTCTACAGTCCTGTGAAGGCGGTGGTATTGTGCCCATTTTGCAGATTAGCAAACAAAAGCTCATATTTAAAGGAGTGTGGCCACATGCGGGGCTGGTCCAATGGAGGTGAGAGAAAGAGGGTTAGAAACCTGGGACACTCAGTCACTCCCGCTGCCTTTTCGGGGATCCTGACACCCGCATGTGGTTCTGGGGTTCTAACTAAGCCTATGGAAACAGACTGGTGTCTAATCAAAATGGACCTGCCTGTGCAAATTCCATCTAAGTCCTACTTTACTACATTAACGACACCGCAGGTGGACACTGAGGCACAGGCATGAGTGAATTTATTCTGCATCTTGGGA
This sequence comes from Mustela erminea, assembly GCF_009829155.1. Lineage (NCBI taxonomy): Eukaryota > Metazoa > Chordata > Mammalia > Carnivora > Mustelidae > Mustela > Mustela erminea. The sequence goes on along the minus strand of NC_045635.1, from coordinate 112,408,860 downwards.
CAGTCAAGACTAGAATTTCCTATCTCTCCGAGGAGCTGAACGACACTCTCTACTCTCTTGAATGCTGCTGGGGAAAGTTCTCGGGACTCCCGTGCCTGTTTGATATCCTACAAATATCCCAAGATGCCCCAAAGTTTTTCAGGCATGATTTCCATTCTTTTTGAGTTCTCTGAAAGTTGAAACAGAAAGCCTCTGTGTGGGTGCATGTGTGTATTTTAGAGCTCCGTGCTTTATGTACTGTGGCTTGAAAACCTCCAGGCTAAGGTCTTACAGACTTCAGTATTTGATGCCACATGAGTCCTGTCATCAGCTATAAACCCTGAATTCCCTAATGGGGAAATGCACTTGCTCTGGAACACTGCCAAAAAGAGTCCAAAGAAGACACTTGAACTTGGCTTCCCCAAATATCTATGATGACAAATGATCAGGTGTTCAATTAAAACCCCTGAACTGATTTTTTAATTCCTATTGAAACGGTTGCAAGGGCTCAGAGTTGCAGCCCTCGTCCACTTTACATGCTTTCCCCTTAATTAACATAAAGAAATTAACGTCTTACAAGCTTCAATATTTGACGCCATATGAGTCCTGAGGATATTTCAAGGGAGAAGAAATGTAAATAGAATGAAATTCTTAAGCAAGATTACTGATATGACAGAACTAAAGAGCTTGGGAGTGTGTGAAAGTAGCTCTTTTCTTCCCTTTAATAAGTCCATTACTTGCACTTGGGCATATTTTAAGGTCCTTTTCATGCTGAATCTCGAGTTGAGCATGCTTTGCATTTCAAGCTTTGTCTATGAATCAGTAGAAGCCAAAGTTATTTCTGCTTTAAAATCACAGGAGCCAGGAACAGCTAATCTCTTTTCATTCTGAGTTCCTTACATTATTTTACTGGACAAAGTTTGTGTTGGCTACAAAACAGGCCATTCATAACATCTATGAGAAGGAATTTAGGTAAGAATGGAGAGAGATTGTAGGATGTAGAAAGACTCCCTCTCCTGAGGCCATTAAGAAATTCCAAATTGGCAGAGTTTTGAATAGTGACATGGCATTAGCCTTGCTAATTTAAGTAATTCAAGCTGATAGCCTCTGTTTACCAAGCTACTAGATGAGAAACCTTCCCATAACTCCAGTACCGGGAGTGGACGTGCTTCTCACTCAAGGTGAGTGGATATTTTAGAATAGGCGCTGGGTGGGGGGGGCGGTGGAGGTGAAGGGCCATCACGGCTAGCTCAGTAGGGCCTCTCCCTCAAAAACTCTTTGGAAAGTAGTGTATGTATTTACTTCCTCAGTCAGACCTGTCCGGCATTGTCAAAGTAAATTCTCGTATCTTTCTTTAAGCAGGGATAAGGATGTGAGACACAAGATTTGTTAGTTTCTTATCACATGGCACCTGACCTCCTTCCCTATCTCTGTCTGGCTTTTAATTGTGTTCCTTTCAATTATCGGGACTGGCACAGTAACCCATCCAAGTTTGTTTGTGTGTTTTTAAGTGGGAATCCAGTCACTCTGCAGTTCATAAAATGTGCAAATAACCTGACAGATAGCTAATGGCAAAAACCCCAGGGGGAAAAGGAACTCTGTTTTGAAGGAGTCTCCATTGAAAAGACATTCTCCTAAATCGCTCTTGACTAACCAGCATCTCACGTCATGCTGGAAAAAATGTACAGAGGGAAATCTTCAGAGCCTTGCAAGCTGGGAAAGTAGAAAGATTGCCGAGGGTTTGAAAGGGTTTAGGGTTTCATTTGAAGAGCAGCTGCACCCTACCGTGCCCGTGCTCAGATACACGGAACGCGGGCCAGGCGGGCGTGGCTGCGGTCGCCCTAGTCCTGCGCCGGGAACCCCAACCTGCACGTAAGGGGGCATGGCCGGCGACCCACTCCTTCTGCACGGGAGGCCCCCGGGTGACTGACTTGTATTTCCTGTCAGTCACCGACTAAAATCCTTCCCTGAACACTTTGGGTCTCCAGACAATAAAGATGAGAGACAGAGCATGGGAGCATGGATGTAAAAAGGGAGTGGGGGGCCGTGTGAAAGCACGAGAGGTTTGCTTGGGTTCCTGAGCAACGTTTCTTCTGAGAAAGGTCTAGCAGTCATGGTGTTCCCAAAGAACAAAAACACCGTGCTTGTGGAGCCCATGATGGTTTATAAGTCACATCATACCTCTTAACGCACTGGAGAAGCAGTGACAACAGTGTTCTCTGCTTACAGGCCCAGCAGTAAAGGACCATGGACCCCGCTCCCCCAGATTCCCCTGCTCACAGCCCTCAACGCCCTCCCCTCTTGTTCTGAGTTGCCCCTGCACTTGGTTCAAGCCTCTCTTGGGGCGCTCCTCACTCCTCCCATTCCAACCTGGATACAAGTTTTTTCTGGTTTTTGTTGTTGTTGTTGTTGTTTTGGTACAACCATCTCATCCTCCCAGTAGCACAAGGAGCTCATCGAGGGCAGACTTGGGGTCTTCTCCTGTCTCCACTGGCCTGCCTGGGGCCTGGGACATCAATAAATGTTCCTAGCCCTCGCCCGAGTGTTTCACTGACGCATGACATTGACCGCACCAGGCTTCACCCAGACCCCCCCATTCCCCACTCCCGTGGCAGCCACCTCCGCTCCCAGGCCTTACTTGTGCGAACACAGTTAAACCGAACAGCCTCGGAAGGACTCAGGTCGTGGTCGCAAAGACGAGGACCCAGAATCGGATCCATTTCAACACTCTTTCCCTCCACCACACACACAAAGCTACCCTGGAAAGGGCAAGGTTCCAGGAGGTCTCAGGGAAGGAAGCTATAGAGAAAAGAGAACAAAGGGAGGTGAAAGAGGGAGGCAGAGGGAGACTGGCCGGTGATGAACGCTGCTGGAGTCTGTGGTCCAGGCCCCTCATCCTCTGAGTGCTGCTGCTTGTCCACCTGTCCGCCTGTCCATCTGCCTGCCCGCCCGCCTGGCAGCTGGGGCATGAGAAAGATGAAACCAACAAAAATCAGGTTGAAAAGGAGGCCTCGTAAACTTGGTCTTAGGCTTAATGCGAAGGAGAAAGATTTGAGGATTAACTTACCTTGTTGTTAGTCAAAAGGGGGCTTTGGATCTCTCCCTGGGGTGACCTAAACTGTAATCTGTCTCTATGGCCCTCTGTTAATACTTCTTCCATTTGGGAGGAAATCGTAGTGACGGGAGAAGCTCAATTTACTTCCTCTAATCTCTCAGCAGAGAAATGAAGCAGACAACAGAATTTTTGCAGGAACATGGGGAGACCTGATTGGGACAAATCAATTGAAGAAAACAAGCTCTATTTAAGGAGAATGCATCTTTAATGGTGCTAATCCCTTTAGCAAATTGCTTTCTCTGGGGACATTGCATACCTAATTACAGTTTGCTCATTTTGATTTTCCCTTTCCGTTGTTGCTTTGCTGCGTACGTGGTTGTGGGCTTGTCTGGCTGAGCGACGAACTTATTGCGGCATTAAAAAATCTCGGCCAACTGGATCTTGGGACCGAAATGTCACTACTTTTGGAAGTGAATCACATGTCACTGCTGAAGTTTTAGAATATAAGTGAGGTTCAGTGGGGTGGAGTCCGGAGCCAATGACCAAGAAAGAATTCTTGAGATATCTTTGGTGCAAAATGGTGGTTTATTAAAGCACATTAAATCACGAGGACAGGACCCCTGGGCAGAAGGAGTTGTTGCTGCTGCTCCCCCGGGGTTGGGGGCTGTGAGGAGTGGTCCATTATGTACTTCCAAGTTGGGAGGGTTCAGGGATAGCTTAAGTCTCTAAGGAATTTTGGAAGCAAGGTTTCCAGCACCTTGACGGGGCTAGCTGTTGTTGGGAAAAGGTCATTTATTACCGTCGAATAAAACCTTAGTCATGAGACCCTTCAGATGTATATCAGTGGGCCATATGCTTGGGGAATGATTGCCAGCATGTATCTTGGAGGGTTTAGAGATAAAGGAACTTTCCAAAGGAATGTTTATATGTTAAAGCAGACTTACAGGATCCTGGGCTGGGGTGGGGGGTGGTCAGGCTAGGATTGCCTTTTGCCCTTAGCAGAGTATTAAGGTAGAGGCAGTTGAGTCCCTCAAGGAATGTCACTCTGCCTGTTTCAAGGACTTGTCAGCGGGCTCTAGGTAGTAAGGAAATTTAATAGCTTTTCTTCTGCCTCTGTTTCCCACATCAGCAACAGATAAATATCTTTTCTGTAGCAATTCATCAAAAGACCTATTTTCTCTGGATTCCCTTCTCTGAGACGTTTTCTCAACATCCACCTAAAATCGGGAAAAGCAAAATGAAAAGCAACAGGAAGATGTTTCTGTAGTTCAGTTTCTGTAGTTCAGGGTAATAACCGGTTTTCGTGATGAACGCGTTCCATTGCCAACTCGCATTCACCCATGGGTTACTGGACTTATAGCTTGTCTTCATGGCCCTCGTGCCCAGCCAGATTTGTCATAGCTTGGAAAGGCATAGTTTGTTTTAAATGAACCAGGTCTTTTTTTTTTTTTTTTAATAGCTGTTGCATTCGGGTGATCACATTCTAAGATGATTTTTTTCCCCAAAGATTTCCTAATACCATCCTATATCTCAATAGCCTCTACGTTATCTTTTTTTTTTAAGATTTTATTTATTTATTTGACAGGCAGAGATCACAAGCAGGCAGAGAGGCAGGCAGAGAGAGAGAGAGAGAGGGAAGCAGGCTCCCTGCTGAGCAGAGAGCCCGACATAGGGCTCTATACCAGGACCCTGGGTTCATGAACAGAGCCAGCCAGGCACCCCTCCACGTTATCTTTTTAAGAAAAATTCATTCATCTCCTTTCTCTCGAATCTTCTCCAGCCAGTCTTTCCCGCCTTCTGTCGTACTGCCCTGCAAGTTCGCTCCCATACAGTCTCCATGCCTACATGCCAGCTTTCTCCTAGGAATAGACCTTCTGGAAATACACCACGTATCCAAGTGTGTGTCAGAGGATGCCCACTGCAGCGTTGTTCGGTCCGAAAGGAGTGAGGTGCAAACAGAATGCCTTTCAGTGGGGAAACAGCTAATGATGATAATTCATACTACGGAATTTCTTGCAGTGGTTAAAAAAATGGGACCATTCTATGTGCATTAATATACAAAGATTTCCGAGAGATTGGAGCATATACATATGCATGGAAAGTACCAGTATTTCTTTATTTACCAGTCACTGCCCCTGGGGAGTTGTTGGCTGGGAGGTGGAAAGGGTGGAGGGCTTTCTTTGTTGCTCTATAGACTCAGGTGTTGTTTGAACCTTTAGCTTCAAGAATGCATTCACGTGTTGAGTAGCTTAAAAATTAACAAAATAAAAGGACCCTATCAACTGTGCAGGAGCATGGTTTGCATGGGGACAAAACAGGGAGGCTGCTGGCCCAGGTGAGAGATAACGCAAGCCTAATCTAAGCAGTCCAAAGGCAATGCACAGGGAGAGAATTCACCAAGTTGTGAGGACAGAGAACTTAACAGGTGCCTCATTAATTAGACCCAGAGGGTGAAAAAGGAGGAGGAATTAGGAAGCCCTGCCTGTTTGGGGCTTAGGCAACCGGAGGGCCAGTAAGAAGAAATCACCAAACCAGGAAGGGGAAGAGGGGAGAGGGTGGGGTGGGGAGGACAGGAGTTGGACACTTGAGGGACTAGAAATGCCACATCATTGGTGGCTTGTTGGGTCTGAGTTGCCAGAGAGCAGTCTAGGTAGAAATGGCCTGGGAGCAGTTAGCTCTCCAGAGAGATGTCCGAGAAAGAGAGAGATTTGGGAATCCTCCTGAGTGATACAAAGCCAGGGGCACTGAAGAGAACATTCGGGAAGACGCATAAAGCAAGAAGAGCGAAGGGCCAAGGAAGAGATGAGAGAGAACACCCATCTTTAAGAAAAACAGCTTCAGGGATTCTCAGAGGAATTTGAGAATGGTCCCTAGAGGCAGAGGACAGCCTGCACCGAGGGGAGGCCAAGCTTCAAAATAGAGAGTGGCCAGTGGTATTGGACGCTGGAAGAGAGCTCAAAGGGAAAAGACTCCATCGAAGGTTCAGCTGTAACCTGGCATGAGGGATCTTATTGAGCTGATGAAAATGCTCAGAAATGGAATTAGGATGTCGGTTTGCACACCTTGCTAAATTCACTGAAAATCATTGAATAAATTGTTCGCTGGAAATGAATTTGAAATGGGTGAATGTATAGTATTTAAACCGTACCTCAGTAAAGTTGTTGAAAAAGAAAAAAAGGGAGAGACAGAGAGAACACAACAAAACAACGCATGGGAATTTCGTTTGGAGCAGCCTATGACTCCAAGGGAGAACTTTCCAGTCTACTCTCCTCTTCCTAACCGGCTGGGAAAGGCCCCATGAGATAAAATGACAGGAGTCACAAGAGACTAATGCCACATTAAAGAGACTGATGCCACATCCTGATTCTCTGCCACCCTCTCCCAGTGCCAGAAACTACCTTGCATTTGATTTGCTTTTCACCAAGCAATGAATATTACCACCCTAGTCCCTGTTTCCCTTTGGATAATTGCAGAGGACCTGCTCTGTTTATTTCCATCATTTTTTAGCATCTGTTTGCAGAAGTTTAGGGTGCCAGGCTCTAAGGCCCCAGTTCCACCTTTTATTGTTGTTGATTGCATTTTGATGTGTTTAAACATGGCATCTTTATTGGCCATGCAAGGCCTGTTCACTCTGACATGCCATCATTCATTTTCTTTTCTTTTTTAATCTTGGTTTTACTTCCAGTATAGTTCATGTCCAGGGTAATAGGAGCTTCGGGTGTCCCAGAGAGGGATTCCACGCTTCCACACTCTCCCGGTGCTCATCGTGACAAGCGCCCTCCTGAATCCCCATTCCTCTTTTCACCCATTGTTCATCTTCTGATGACTCTATTATGCCCACACCTGGTTCTTCTCAGATGCTTTCCTGCTTCCCTCCTTCATTGCACTTGGCCAACAGCAGGATGCGTTTGTCTTAGTTGACAGGCACATTCGGTGTATCCCGTAGGTAGGTAAAGACATTACCCCAAATTCCTGCCCCCTTCTCAGTTATAAAGAACTGGGTCCGCTCTTGACTCTACTTCATTAAAATACTCATTTCTTGGGGCGCCTGGGTGGCTCAGTGGGTTAAAGCCTCTGCCTTTGGCTCAGGTCATGGTCTCAGGATCTTGGGATCGAGCCCCGCATCGGGCTCTCTGCTCGGCAGGGAGCCTGCTTCCTCCTCCCTCTCTCTCTCTGCCTGACTCTCTGCCTACTTGTGATCTCTCTCTGTCAAATATATATATATATATATATATATATATTTTTTTTTTTTTTTTAAATACTCATTTCTTGCTTGGTGCTGCTTCTTTTTATTTTGGCTTAATATCTTCCTGCTTCTTCCTCTACTCCTGCTTAGTGATCTGGCTGCCACCTTTTGTAGGAGAATTTTCCCTTTTCCTTCTTACATCTTTATAGCTGTGAGTTTGGGCAACTTGGCATCGTTTTACCTTTCCTGGCCTCCCTCTGGACTTGCCTTCTTTGTTCTAAGGCCCACAGGCTATTTGTATGACGGTTATCCAGCTTTCTGTCCTCAGTTGTTTTCCCCTGTGGGTCCTTCCAACTTATGTCCTGATCATGTTCCCAAAATGAATTTTCTCCACCTGATGCCTCTTTTCTTCCTGCGGATCCTGAGTGATCCCATGCTATGGCGGCTTTGAGCAAGACTTCTACCACTTGCGAGTTACAGTTAACTGTTCAAGAGTGGTGGGGAAAAGATTCAGTAGAAACAGTTCCTGAGTTCAGTTACTATTCAGATACTAGTTCGGATACTGTTCACCTCACCGTCATTCTATGTTTGAACCCCCTCACTGATACCGCTACCAAATGGCTGTCCACACATTCTGAGATCACCTCCAGAGATAGAGCTCACTGTTTCGGGCCAGGCTATGCAATTTTCAGATTGCACAAATTGTTAGAATATTCTTTATTTAAGTCCAAGGCATTTTCCCCTTAAGGAAAAGATGAAGCCATGAAATAGTGACCACACTGGCATGGTGGGCACCCGGCCAGCTCAGTCCGTGGAGCATGCAACTCTTGATCCTGGAGTCATGAGTTCGAGCCCCACACTGGGTATAGAGATGACTTAAAATAAAAATAAAATAGCATGGGTATGGAGTGCGAAGAAGGGAAATTACAGAGGGGGCGTGGGCGGGTACAGGGGAGGAGGGAGGGTGGATCAGGCAGGACCAGGGAAATGGCACAGAGCGGTAAACAGTATAAGAATAAGGAAGAGGATACTAGAACCACTTTTTTTTTTAAGATTTTATTTATTTATTTGATAGAGAGAGATCACAAGTAGGCAGAGAGGCAGGCAGAGAGAGAGGAGGAAGCGGGCTCCCCGCTGAGCACAGAGCCTGATGTGGGGTTCGATCCCAGGACCCTGAGATCATGACCTGAGCCGAAGGCAGCAGCTTAACCCACTGAGCCAACCCAGGCGCCCCTAGAACCACTTTTAAAGAAAAACAGAACCCTGGTGAGAGGTTTCAGTTCAAAGTAGGAAAGGAACAGAAAAGCATCTTTAAGATTCAAAATCCACCAGAAGATTCCAGCCTTGCCCCTTGCCTGAGGGTATGGGAAACATCACAGTGGAGATGGCAGAGAATGCTTAGTGGAGCGCGGACTAGACAGAAGAGGAGAGAATAATTGGACACAGGAAATGAGTTTAAGGAGCACTGGGAAGAGAAAAAGGAGTGAATAGAGAAGTGGAAAGAGGGGGAAATGAAAACACAGAACTTTTAGGTTAAGGCAGTGTGTTTACTCCCCAGGCCAGCATGTAACTGTATTTTCCTGGCAGCCATCCCCCAGAGCTCTGCGAGGGGTGAGGGTCCCAGCCTGCGTCGGGGCGGGGATGCAAGGCTCATTACTTTGTCCTATCATGGCCAAGCAAAGGCTCATTACTTTGTCCTATAACGGCCAAGCAAAGGACTTCCCGAACGAAGCTCTACTTTGATGTCACACAGCTGGGCACTGAAGTTCTAATCACCAACAGTCCCCAAGGCTTAGGAATCAGTGGCGAGGAAAAGGGCAGGGCGTGGTCAGGGCGGGTAGATGGCAGTGCAAAGGCAGAGGTCAAAGGTATGGGAACCCGATCGCGAAGTTTCCAAGTAAGAAATAAATGGAACCTGCTCCCCAGAAAACCTGTTTCCTGCCCAGCATGGCCCACGGAATGCCGGCTTGTGTCAGCTGCTTACATAGCAAGGCATCAAATTCCAGGCAGCAAAAGGGAATAAGAAAGTAATCTTTGTATATCTCATGCACCCCAAGTGCGGGCACTGACTCTGGGGGTAAGGAGAAGTGGCTGTTGTCAGTAGGGGCTTCGGAATCTAGAGGTTAGGGTTGGAGCCCTGCCGTTTGCTGCCTGGGCCACCCCTCCCCACCGCCGCCCTGCCCTTGTCTTGTCTTCATCACAGCTCTGCAGGACTCTTTTCCCCTTGGAAAATCATCAGGTCGGGAGGAGAGATCCTTCGGGAAGGGGATCTGCTAAGGGAGTGGCCCTGCCCCTGCCTATACTCTCAGGAGAATGAGATAATGTGTTGGCTCAGTCAGTCATTCAGTCAACAAACATGTCTGTAAGCATCCATGCTTGCCAGGTTCTGCGTGGCAGCCCCCAGGATAAATAAGACTTATTTCTTACTTTGATGGGGCTCACAGTCTAGCCGAGGACAGGAGTGTAGAAATACTAAGTCTCCTATGAGACAGACTGAGACATGCTATACAAGAAGTACAATCCAGCAAAGAGCCAGAGACGGAAGGGATTTTTTTTGGCAGGGGCAAGATGGGAAGGCTTCCTGGAAGAGGTATCATATAAGACCACCCCAGCTGAGGGAACAGTATGGAGAAAGACATGGGAATTTCCAAGAACTTGCCTTTTACAGCAAACAATGAATGGGATGGTATGGTATGACTCTGGTATATGGTGCCTGGAGAAATATATGGGCAGTGGAAACTAGAAAGCAAGAGAGCATGAGGAGCCGCTGGTGAAAGCCATTCTAAGGACATAGGACTTGATCTCACATCCAGTAGGGAGCCATCAAAGGATTCTGAGGAAGAGGCAGATGTGATTCAACCTGTGATTTAGGAAGAGGCGTTGTCTTGTTCCTGCTGTCACAGTCTAGAACAGTCCTGCTTCCCGGACAGCCATAGGTCATTGGAGAGGAGAGAGTATCTTCTTCCACTGGGAAGCTGAGGACTATGGGGGGGGCTGGGTTGGGAGGCAAGAGGGGCTGAAGGAAAGCGAGAACTAGTCGGGATCGCCTGGGTGAATGTGAGAACGGGGGCGTACTGGCAATCCAGACCCAAAGATGGGAAGGTAGGAAGACGGAGCCAACCTGATGATGTGTTCTTCCAAGTGAATTGAGGCAGGAGTAACCTCAATTCCCCAAATCCCACCGACGATGATGGAGACGTTTCACCCTTGGAGAGTTTTTGAGGAAGAAATTCAGATGGAACAACTTAAGGAGGCTTTTTTCCCTCTTTCACTTATGAGGACACCTGCCTGCTGTCGATTTCTGACCTGCAGTGTTCCCATAGCCGGGCCGAGTGTTTTTTAGGGACTCCAGCCATTTGGACCCATTCGTTATTGTACTTATAATTTTCTCTGCTGTTGGGCATTGCCAGGACATTGCAAACATGTTGATTCTTGGGTGTATTTTTTGGTAAGATCCACCATGGCTTATTAAAAGTGGAAGATTACCACACTCTGGGTCTTCCCATCCAAGAGGATCTAAACCCTTGCCCCCACATGCTCTCATGGTGCTTTTCATTGAGGATCTTGGAGGCCGGGCTCTGAGGGACCATAGGCCCTTCCTCAGTCTCCCCTACATCTCACCAGCAATCGGATTTGACTACAATGAGTAGTACATGTAGTACAACTACATGTTGTGTTTTCCTTCTATATCCTCAAAGCCCAGGGATGCATATCTCTGTAGTGGCGTCATGCCTGAAATTTATATCGTAAACAGAGCTCTGTGAATCTAAACCATTAAGTTTTTGTTAAAGAAATGAAGACAGAGTGTATCCGTTCACTGATGTTTTTTAAATATGGTTTCAGCTTAGCATCATCTGTGTGAGCCCCAGAAATACACGGACGTTTCCCGAGCTTGTATAAAAATTTCTCTTAAAATAGCCTCTGATTAAAATCCTTGACCCAAACTGCCCTCTTTCCACCATTCCCAACTGAGAAGTCACATTTGCAGTTCTGGGCTAGTGTCTAAGTATCCACCCATTTTAATTCTTTTGGACTACTTGACTTTCAAAGCGCCGAAGGAGTGCCGTGTGGGGGTGGATGCTTTGGTCTGGGGTATGTTCACACAGCTCTCTGCAAAGTAAAATACTGGAGTATTTTTTTTAGGAACTGGGATTTGCCCCAGAGGACGTTATTGTTTGGTTTCTATAGGTTTGGTTTTTTTTTTAATCATGGTAAAACGTATGTAACATAAAACCTGCCATTTAAACCACTAAGTGTACAATTCAGGGACATCATTACGTTTCAGAATGTTACCCAACCATTACCACTCTTTCCAAAAGTTACCTGTTCTGCACATTTCATATAATGGAGTCATATGCCATGTGGTATTTTGTGACTGGTTTCTTTCACTGAACATCGCATTTGTTTGTTTGTTTGTTTGTTTGTTAGTTTTTAAAGATTTTATTTATTTATTTGAGAGAGAGAGAGAGAAATCAGAAGCAGGGAGGAAGGGTAGAGGGAGAAACAGATTCCCCACTGAGCAGAGAGCCCAATGCAGGGCTCAATCCCAGGACTCCGGGATCATGATCCGAGCTGAAGGCAGATGCTTAACTGACTGAGCCACCCCAGTGCCCCCGGGCCTCATGTTCTCAAGTTTTACATATGCTGTGGCATGTGTCAGTCCTGTGTTCCTTTCTGTGACTGAATGATACTCTGTTGTACAGATGTACCACATTCTGTTTATCCGTTCTTACACTGATGAACACTTGGGTTGCTTCCACCATTTGGCCATGGTGAGTAATCGGCTGTGGACATTGGTACACAAGTCTCTGAGAGTCTAGTTGAGGTTGTCGGTGTATCAAGGATCACAAGAATTCAGCATTTCCAAAGGCTGTCTTGAGTTGGCACTCTGGAAGCACCTTCTAACGAGGTGTGGTTGTACAGACTAGTGACATAACGTGACGCGGTCTCTGGGGCACAGTCAGGGTGACAGTGCTTTGTTTCACTCATTCAAGTTTCTCCAAAGGCTGATCAGGACTCTGTGAACCCATATGAGCTCCCGCTCTCTCCTCAACTCCAGACACTCTGTTCTCTCACCCAGCAGCCCTACTGAACTTCTCTCCAGAGTCTCCTGTAACAATGTAGTTGACACTTTCAGTAGCAGCTTCTTGGTTCCTTACATTGCTCTACCTCTCCATAAACGTCGGACGACACGAACCCTCCCCTCTTGACAATGTTCTCTTCCCTCGCCTTCTCTAAGCCTGTTCTCGAATCTTCTCCCCTGGAGCTTGGGGCACCGTGTCTCCGTCCCACGGGGTGAAGTCATTTCTCCCGTGGGAAGTGAAGGCTGTGGTGAGGTGTGATTCCCGTGGAGCCGCTAGGCAGCCCTGGGTGAGAAGGATCTGCAGACATGAGAGGAGGAGTCGGGACACTCCTGGGGAAGGTGGCGATAATTCTGGGGCCCGTGGAGGAGGGCTGGCACCCACACCACCCACTCCCGCTGTCAGGGTTTCTAGGACACAGTTGTTCTGTTTCTGGGAATATGGCTTGACTCATGATGTATCTAAATAAGTATAGTAGTGGCCCACGTTATAATAAGGTTCTATAGTAAAATGGTTTAATTTCTAAAGGGATTAGGTGATATTTTTGCTTGTTCCTTTCTTAATGGCTAAATGCAATAGTGAAGCATTAGTCGTAGTTAGATCCCCAGAAACCATTTTGTATTCATTTTCTTTTTCTTTTTTCTTAAGATTTATTTATGTCAAAAAAAAAGATTTATTTATGTCAGAGGGAGAGAGAGAGAGAGAAAGAGAGACACCACAAGCAGGAGAGGGGGGAGGGGCAGAGGGCGAGGGAGAAGCAGACTCCCTGCTGAGCAGGGAGCCCCAGGCGGGGCTTAACCCCATGACCCCAAGCTCTGACCAGAGCTGAAGTCAGACATTTAACCTACAGAGTTACCCAGGCACCCCACCATTTTGTATCCGTAAACTGAGCGATTGGAACACCACATAAGGGCCGTTACTGTGGTGGTCTCCCCTCTCAGCGAGGCAGTTGTCTTAGAAAAGCCTACCTTAAGTCATTCATGAGGAACATGTGAGTCGTAGTTTCCAGTGTTGAGTAGCGTACAAAGCACAGATGACCCAAGATGCTTCCAGTGCTTTTAAGACCTTCCTCCCCAAGGACCCTGGACATCGGTGAGGAGTGAAAGTGAGCCCGTTTCTCAGAATCTGGGCCAGAACCCGATGGTCCTCGTAAACGTGAGACATCGTGCGGTGTATATACCATGAGTTCGCCGAGAGTGCATTTGTCGTCCATCACGCAGCCTTGCGTGTTTTAGTATAAGATGGGGGGGGGGCTCTCCCCTCTTTGTCTTTAGGAAAAAGCAGGCCATGGCTTTAGGCAGCCCCAGCCCGCTGCGGTGTACCCTGCTGACACACATGGCCCGGCCTGGGCGACAGACGCCTGTAGGAGGAGACCATGTCTATACTCCCGGGGAAACCCACTGTGATTGCTCTACAGCCCAGAGGGTGTTTTATAGGCTGGAACCAGCTGTAGGCAATGAAGTGGACATCTCATTGCCTGGCCCTCTTCCGGAAGAGGCTGGCGGGTTCTTCCCCGAATCTACGGTCTGCAAAATCGGCAGCTCCCCTTGTTTGTCAAGAAGGCACATTGTTGGGGCACCTGGGTGGCTCAGTCATTAAGCGTCTGTCTTCGGCTCAGGTCATGATCCCCGGGTCCTGGGCTTGAGCCCCAGTTCGGGCTCCCTGCTCAGTGGGAAGCTTGCTTCTCCCTCTCCCTCTCCCCCTGTTTGTGTTCCCTTTCTCACTGTGTCTCTCTGTCAAATAGATAAACAAAATCTTAAAAAAAAAAAAAAAGAACGAAAGAAAGAAAGAAAAAGAAGGTACATTGTGCAATGGGTCCATTTGGAGAGGAGTCCCATTAGACCAATTAAAACTCAGAGCGCCCCACCCCCACCCCGGCAGCCAGCCTCTTTCATCTGATCGATGAAGAAGAAAATCTAGACTCCCAGAGACCCCAGGGTCATTAGCAAAGTCACCCTCTTCTGCTTTCAAGTCCAAGGAGTCATTTCACACCTGAAAGTTCACAGAGGAGCAGGGGTTGACGGGGCAGGCGGCTGGTAGTATGGACACGGCCGGGGCAGGCGGCTGGTGGTGTGGACACGGCCGGCCGGGAAACCCCCATCTGAATGGGACTCCGAAGTGAATGGCAGCACCTGAGGGCGGCAGAGCGAGCCGTGGAGATCAAGGCACATGATTCCTCCAGAGGCTTCCCTGCTTTCGACCCCTGGGGCCTACCAAGCCATGTACTGAAGGTTTCACACATCCTCGTCCTGAGAGCCAACTGTGCCCAGCAAGCGGAAAACACAGGGCAAGCAGTGTTGCTCTGTTGCTGCATTAGGGGCCAACTGAAGCCAGCCACCGGCGCAGGCTTAGCAGGAGGAAACCCCCATGCTTGGCTCTGCAGCAGCCTTCTCTCCCCTGGTACCGTGATACCAGCTCTCCTTGCCGGCTCGCCCTCGAGGTCTGCCTGCCGCTGTGGGCGAGGCCCCCATGGCAATGCCCCGCTCTCCTTGATGGCCCGCCATCAGAGGACAAGCACGTGCATCCCGTTACGCGCCCAAGACCCCGGTGGCTTCGGAGGGCCCGCGGGCTCTTCTCACTGGCTGCCTGTGCCTGCGGGCTTGATGCGCGCCGGGTCCAGTAACTTCTCCCCAAAGGTCTGCTAGCGCGGGCCTCGGTGCAAGTTTTTCCACCAAGGTTTAAAGAAAAGCCAAACAGTCCAGGGCAGATTTATTGATCACCAGCGTCTTTGATCTGAGCCTAGTGCAGCGCAAGAAGAAAGAAGGTTCAAGAATTTGGTAGTTGAGGAACAGCCCAAGGGAAGCAACTCATTTCCCCTACTTGCTTCGGGAGGTTCTGCTGGGGCAGTCCCTGCGCTCCTGTGAGCGAAGGGAAGATTGCAGCCTGCCACAGACCGCGTCCCCCCCTGGGCCCCGAGAGCCTGGGAATCTGAGAGAACTCACACTAGAAGGACATGTAGTCCCTGATGGGGGCAGATGGGACGACCGGCAGCCAGAGTAGAGGGAAATGACTTGCCCAGGGTGAACTAGTCAAGACAGTGGCTGAGCCAGGCCTGGAGTCCAGGGCTCTAGACTCTCCGGATGGGACAGCCTGCCCTGGGAACTCCACTAAGGTTGGAGGGTTCCCCACAAAGTGCTTTGCCCAGCTCAGAAAAACTTTTCTTTTTTTTTAATTTTTACAAAGATTTTATTTATTTGAGAGAGAGTGAGAGCTAGAAAGAGAGAGAACATACACAGAGGGAGAGAGAGGGGGGAAAGCAGACTCCCCACTGAGCAGGGAGCCAGACACAGGGCTCGATCTCAGGACGCTGGAATCATGACCTGAGCTGAAGGCAGAGGCTTAAACCACTGAGCCACCCAGCGCCCCAGGGTTCTTGTTCTTGCCATGTCTCCTTGAACTGGTACCATCTGATCCAGAAGTACGGCCTATGTGTCGGCACTGTGTCCGTCAGTACATCCATCAGTGTGTCCATCGGTACGCTAAGGAAATGGGCTTCATGAAGTTGGATTATGTGACCCTCCTTGATATCTATCCTTCCAAGATACCTGCCTTAACTGCAGCTATATCCCTGGTGCCTACCTTAATGCCAACTCATTGCACGTAAGATAAAAATATTTCAGGGATGAGTGTTCCAATGTGAATAAATAAATAAATATAAAGAGAGCATCTGATGTGCAGCACTGAGGAAGGCAAAATGAGAGTCAGGGCTGAGCATGTAATGAGTATAGATTGTTGGGTCTACCCTCTGGGTATAGGCAAACTGATAACAAATAGAAACCGATTTTCCGATTTTGTGTGAAAATCTCCTTGCTGGCCCCAAAAGCTCTCACTGACAATCAGCTGTAAGGTAGAAACAATTTATGTGCCTTTTACAGTATGTACATAATACAGCAAAGATATGTTCTGGAATATCACTGATAAACATAAAAATATGAATGACTTAAAAGAGAATGGTTTAAGATGACTCCCATAATAGATCTGGTTTGTAGCAAAATGAGAAAGTTTTGATTTGGTGTAGATTTAGCTCCTTTGTGGGGTTTTTTTTTTAAATTCATATTTGCTACTGGCTGATCCCCAGATACTGTTCCCACAGGCTTGTTTTTTTCCAAGACAAGATGTCTGACAACTCTCTCCCACCTAGGGCTGTCCTCCAAACTCTTTTTAACAACGACCTTTCTAAAAAACACCAATCAGTAGATTTCGTACTTCAAAACCTTCAATGGATCCCTGTTGCCCACAGAGTAGAGTCTTGGCATTCCCAATCTACCATCATTTAACCCTTACTTGTCCTTCTTGCCTTACCTCTTATCACCCACCATGCAACACACACACATACACACACATACACACACACACACACACACACACACCAACAGCATATACCCAATTTCCCCCCATCATAGAGGCTACTTTCTTCTACTGACCAGGGCCTGCCTCCACTCTCTGATATTAATGGTTTTGCCCAAGCTCAACCCTCGGCTCATTGGGTTCCGCCATGGTCTCACCCAACCTTCGTGGTGTTGACTGTATCCCAGTTGTTCTGAGAAGTCTTCCCAGATCCTTCTAGTTGGAATTTTTCTCTCCCCATAGTGTTTTGCTTGTGCCTTTGTCTGAGCCCTTACTGCCTTCTGCCAAGTATCTAGTTGGTTTGTCTATCGGTCCATTTTCCATGTCAGAATGTGGGGTTCCTGAAGGCAGGTCCTGAGTCTTTCTCCAGCCTTCCGGCTCCACACTTGGGACACTGTAGGCTACCATTAAGTTTGTTGAATTAAACTGGGTCATATCTCCCTTGTCCAGGAATATATCCACATTTATTTTTGACCCAAACCCTATTTCCTCTGCCTGTCATAATGCTTCATTGTCATGCTAGGCTGTCCCCTTCGTCTCGAATCTCCATGATGGTGGCCCACTGCTGATTTCTTCAGGGAAATTGAAGGGACGTAATTTTCCTTCTCGGTCCCCAAACCCAGAGCTCTTTTTGGGATTGCACAAAGTGGAATAAGGCTACTCAGTCAAGTATGTGATCACTTTTATGTGGAAACACTGACTTTTCTCATGCTCTTGAGTTCTCTTTGGCAATATATATTTTACTAATCGAGGCGACTTTTTTTTCATGAAAAGAATCCATTACTACTTAATCATTACAGTTTATTTGATATACAAAATTGTTCAAAAGACAGTATAGCTTCATGTGAGGTTCCGAGTCTGACCTGTCACTTACCAGCTGTGTAAATATGGGCCAAAAAAGGAACCTGAGCTGGAGCTTCCTGGTTGGTAAAATGTGAATTATAATGCCTACCTCGCAACATTGCTGAGAAAGGTTAAATTAAATGAGATAATGTATATAAATAGCTTAGCACAGTGCCCAGCCCACGATGAGGACTCTACCTGGTCGCCATTTTTCTTTTTCTGGTCATTATTTATTTATATATATATTTTTTTCTGGTCATCATTTTTATAACTCCAAAACATAGGGTCCAAGAGACAGAAATAGAAAACAAGGTCTCTGGTGGCAAAGAAGATTCGAAGCTTCTGGGCTTAGCTTCTGCTAGGTTTACCGTAACTGCTCTAGGATGTGAAGCTGTCCAGTGTTCACGGATTATTTGAGGAGCAAGATAAATAGCACAAGGGCTGAGTGGTCACGTGAATAGATGTTGTTTCATCTTGACGTTGGACAAGGGGCATATCCAGAAAAGGAATCCGAAAGGCTAAGAGCTCGCTCATTCAGGTCAACCCTAAAAATACTCCACATTGAAGTTGAGAAGTCGCCTCGAGACTCAAGGCTGGGCTTTCAACAGCTAGAGCCATATGTGTTCTCAACTTGGTTGAAACCCGATCGTGACCTGAGCCTGTGCTGACCTTGGCCTTCTCTTGTGCGCTGCGCACAGTTCGCCTTTCCAAGAGAGTGGTCTGACTTCCAAATAGAGCGTGGCTCTTTGTTCTCTTCTTTTGCTTTTCTTCGTGTGTATTTATTTTGTGGGGAGAGGGAACCCAGATTAGAGTCAGTCGAGTCGCTTTTCCCTGAGTAAGAGGGTTCTCTGGAAAATTTGATTTGAATTCTTCTTGGCACTCCGGGAGAACAACTTTCTCAGCTTTAGAGAAGCAAAATGTAGTCAGATTCATATATATTAAAAGGTAGGACACGGTTTCTTTGTACAGCAATGAAAACTAGAGTCAACCACAAAATAGAAACATAATTTGTACTAAATATGACAAAAGAGGGAAAACCTTAATACCCATCAGCAACAGGGGTGCCTGGGTGGCTCAGTGGGTTAAAGCCTCTCCCTTCAGCTCAGGTCATGATCTCAGGGTCCTGGGATCGAGCCCCACATCAGGCTCTCTGCTCAGCAGGGAGCCTGCTTCCTCCTCTCTCTCTCTCTCCACCTGCCTCTCTGCCTACTTGTGATCTCTGTCAAATAAATAAATAAAATCTTAAAAAAAAAAAAGAAATACCCATCAGCTACAAAGGCAAGGCATATGAACTGTCATGCATTAAGAAATATAGTTAGTAAACTAAGAGAAAAAGTTGATCTGTATAGGTATCAAACACGTGCAATTAAGGAAACCTTGATATATTATCTTAGGCTGACCGTAAAATCTTGTTCCAGTTGAGGCCGGAAATTTCTTTCCCTCATCATTGCTGGGGGCCGCCAAAACTACGGTAGCCCTTTTTGGACCTTGCAGCCTGCTCTAACCGTTGCCAGCCTCCCAACAGCCCTGGTCCCAGGCCCTGCTCTGTGTGCGTCCTGGGCCAGCTGAGTCCTCACACTTTCTTCCTGTGACTTACTGCGTGTTTCATCCCTTGTAAGAGGAGCCCTTCTTTCCCCTTCCTTCCTTCCCTCTGTAGCATCCCAGTCATTCCTCTGGGCCTGTTGCTCTGTATCTCAGTGTCTCTGAGGGATCCTTCCGGCTCCGCTGGCCACGGGACAGTTGGCTGGTGAGGGCACTCACATCACACCCCCTTCCCAAGCTATTGAAATAGAAACACTGGCAACCGAGTCTAGAAAAGCCAAGGGCGTCGATCTGAGTTCTAAATCTGGACAAACAAAGCTGAAGGAAGCTGGCCTCTGGGCCAGGGCTGGCCATCTTGGATTGCCTGACAAACCACCATCTACTCAGATGTGCCTTCTGAGAGACGTTTGCCTTAGGCCAGCACCAACATCTGAACTTCTTTTCAGAATCTTGAACATATTTCATAAATGGAAGGTGGTCAAAGAAGGAAAGCCCTTACCCATTGGCCTCTCCTTGGTCTTTGCTTGGTATCAGTTTAAATCCTATGCATTAGGTCAGTTTTGCTGTGTGTGTGTGTACATGTGTGTGTTGTAGAGGGGGGGACGAAAAGACAACATAAATCAAAAAAGAAGTATTTGGGAAAAATGAAACCACTTTCAATGGCAAACTACCCTATCCTCGATTCTAATTCAAGCGAGGTTTCAAGGAGAAAATCTAGGGGACACAGGGCCCAGGAGAGGCACACTGGAGTCTCTACCATCCCCCCTCCCCCCGCCACGTCCCCACTGACACACAGACACACAAAGGCACACACAGAGTGCATCCACCCAACGCTTTACGTTTCCATACCAGTGAGATTTGGTGAAAGTGACCTTCAGGCACAGCCTTGCCTGGGGGGAGACTGCGGGGAACTCCTGACCTGCACCCTGGGGTGTGGGTGGGCGGAGCTGAAGGACAGAGGGGAGCAGCCAGCCTCTTGCCATTGGTGCCTCCTCGGGAAGGAACCCCTCTGGCCATCTCCTTCCTCTAACAGACACCCCATGCACCCAGCCCTAGCTCCTTCTCAGCCAGAGCCCTTCCTTTCCATAAAAGCTGGGGCACCCCAGCGGTCGAGACCACTTAAGCTATGACTAGCGGACCCCCGAGGCTGTGGGGCATCCCGAATTTGAATTGATTCTTTTCTTTTCGGCAGAACTGGCTTATGATCTGGATGTGGATGAGGCGCCTGGAAGCAAGCAGCACGTGAATCAGAAGGACAACGAGATAGCAGCCTCTCACAACCTGGGGAACGGCCACTCCCCACTGAAGGTTCTCACCAGCTTGGCCATCTACATAGTGGGCTTCTTTTTGCTGGTGCACTGACTTCCCAGTGCACAGCGCCCATTCTGCCTGGCAGCACCCTTGTTGCCTGGCGGCCCCCCGTGGTCTTCCTCTGTAAAGGGAGCCACCTTCTTATTTTTTTCTATTTTTTTATCTTGTATACCTCCAGCCATCAAGTAGAAGACCAGCTGTGTGTTGTGTTTTCGAAAATCAGTGGTGTCTTTGAGGGAGGTAAATTTTAGTGGTAGCATAGATCGTCTTTTTGCAAAGAAAAAAACTCAAGTTGTGCCAAATTATTTTCCTATGTTTGGTTGCTAGACCATGGTTACCATGTCTCCCTTTCTCTTTCTCTCTTTCCCTTTGCATGGATTTCTTTGGAAAAAAAAATAAATAAATGTTCAAATAAAAACGCATTGGGTCTTTTTTTGTAAGCCCTCGTGTATGGTGACCATGCAGTGCTTTTCCCTCCTCTTGCCTAGCTTTCTGTTCAGTATGGGAAAAATCCCATCAGGCGTCGATAAGGTCCTTCAATCCTACTTCCCAGCCCACCTGTCAGTGGGGGATCAATCCTCACCGGAGCCCCAGTCAAACCGCTCCTCCCCAACACACTCCCAATGCCTAATCTTCATGTGGAAATCTTGAGTTAGCATGTTCTCGCCAATGAACAAAAGGTATCTTGAAAAGTTCCATTGCCTACTCTTTATTGGGCTGAAAATACTTCCCCCGAAGAGAAACCCTCCATGTGACGTGTCGTCTGTCACCCTTCTCCAGGGACAAGGCCATGGCAGGACCAGCAGTCGCCCTGAGTCAGACTGCAAAGGTGGGCATCAGGAAAGCCATGATTTAGAGGAAGCAACTGCATCCACTCTTAGCTACAGGTGGGTTTCTTCGACACGTGTATCCCCATTCTCCTGGAGCGTCCAGTCTGGCACCAACACGCCACACCAGCTCTTTGCCGATTGGAGGCTGGTATTCCCATTGAAATTAGGGTTTATACACCCAACATTACAAACCATCGTGGCGCTGATGTTGATCTCTGGACATGCTGCTGCCAAAGAACCTGAGGAATGACCAACCTGCTACTGTTACAATGGCTAACATATGGCTCATTTGCCAGGTCAGGTCAACAGAAATGATGTTTTTTGGTTTTTGTTGTTGTTTTCCAACAGAAATGTTATTGATTCTTTCCAATGAGCAGGAACTCAACTCCTACCTGAGGACAAGGATGGGAGAAGCTGAATGAGTATGAGAAAGAGAGGGTGAGCCACAGTGAAGGAGTGTGAACAAAGGTCAAAGAAGGGACCGGAGAGTCCCCTTTGATTCTAGAAGGTGGTCCCAGCCAGCATCTCCAATTTCCGTCCGATGGCCAGAGGTCACCATGCCAGATGCAGGAGGTGTCATTACTCACAACTTATTGATCCCCGCTCCTGCTGTCACCAAGACACTTCTGGCACCATCCCATGCAGACCACAGGGCTTCGATATTTATTTTCGTCCTCTGCAGAAATTCTCACAAACACAAATTGGAAATGTTTGGTTTAGTGCTTCCTTCCATCGCTTTCATTGACAACTACAATCAGTTATATTTGTTAATGTGATTTCAGTGACTTGTAGTGATTGGTAAGACTGGAAAAGGAATTATCTTTGTTTTTCAAACCGTCATCACTTCTATGTTTCAATGGGATTTGTGAGAAACTTGGTTCTTGGAATCAGGAGACCTAAATATGGGCCAGGTTTGCTCCTGGGCCCCAGAGTCTGGTATTACAACTGCATGGGGGCCCGAAGAAAGAACTAGAGCTGATTTCTCCCCTAATAATTGTCCCTGTCATTCTGCAGGATAGTTTTTATTTAATATGGAAAAAATAATTCATGTTTCTGAGACCAGGTTTTAGTCCTGCAGGGTGGAGTGGACTGTTAAAATGTCCCTTCTTCCTCTCCGGAGGCAAGAGGAATTATCAGCTTTCATTTTTTTCTATGTTTGTTTCTGAGATTTTATTTTGTTTTATTATTTTCTTTTTCAAGAGGGAAGGGGAAGGGCAGAAGTGGAGGGAGAGAAAGACTCCCAAGCAGGCTCCCTCTGGTAAATCAGAAAGTCAGGACCAGATGCTGAAGCTCTTTATTGTTCCAATTCTGTAGCATCATTGTCTTGACCAGCACTGGTGACACGTGTAGGCTTCTCAGGACCTCTCTGGCCTGTGGTCATTTTTGACATACTTCAGTGCCCAGAACATGGCCCAAGCCAGCCAGTGTGTCTGCTGCCTGCCAGCTTGGGTCCACCGAGGCTGAATGGTGGGGACAGAAGACACTCCTTCTGGGATATGCATGGCCTGCTTGCTTCAGCTAAATGGTTGGGATGAAAATGGATAACCATACCCCGTTACAAACCATGGACCACTCCACCATCTTTTACCGACATTTCATTTTACCCAATAGCCAGTCTTGTTTCACTTTCCATGCATGCCGTTCCCTGCCCTTCCGTATTTTTTCTTCCTCTAGTTCAGAATCCAGTTTCACAGCTAGTTAGTGGCTTTTCATTTTTGAACTGTATATTCTACCCCCTGATTTAAACTTCCTACATGTGAATTTGGGGAAGACGACTATTTTGTCCTTAGAATAGCCCTGGCAGCTAGAAAGTTTTCCCATCGTGTTGGAAGTTTCCAGGCTTCCTTCTCATCTGAATGCACGTGTGAACCTCTAGCAGCTCAACTATGGCACTTGAACAAGGTTAAATCAGGGCATAACCCTTGGAATCCCTGGCCTGGAAAACACCTGTTGGCTCATCCCACCATCTTGGTTTGATGACTGCCTGAGGCAGCGCTCTCACGGCTCACCGAGCAGGCCATCGTTGCTGTCCAGAAACATTGTCCAGCCCATTGTCCAGCCCCTGTTTCTGGACACCTCCAATTTTTAGCAGATTAATTTTTTTCAAAAGAAATACATATAGACAATAAGAATTCTAATAATAAAGCATTATATAACGTTTTTAAAAACCACATATATTCCATAATTCCATGCCCCCATAGATATGTATTATTAAAGATTTCATCTATATCCTTCTAGGCTTTCTTTCTCTGTGTACGTATATTCACACCCATGAGCTTATACCAAACATACAATTGCGTAACATGAATTTGGCCTCATTAGGTTAAGCCTAAATCTGCCTTCCTTGAATTTTCACCCACAATCCCTGGCTTTCCCAGGAAGGCCAGCAGGAGAGGAAGCTGATCTCCAATGCTAGTTTTCAGTCACTGACTCTTGCCCCTTTCTGGATTTGCTTTCTTGGTGTCGTTCCAAACAGCTCCTTCGGCCCGGTCAGGCCTGCTCTGCGCTCCGGCAGGTGTGGTCCTCCTGTGCTGTCCTGATGGTCGCTGAGCCCACGGGGCCACTGGAGCCCGAGCACAGTGGAGCCTGGGGGGTTATGTCTCCATAGAAGCCCAAGTCCTCCTCCAGAGCAGTCCTAGAACTCGGACACTTGCTTGGAAGCCGCGGTACACACTGTCTGGAGGGTGAAGTGGGGGCCACCTGGACCTCCCCAGAGGTCAAGATAAGGTCATCCCTTATCACTGATTTTTTAACTTTTGATTTTACTTGTCTGTGTATTGGGGCAGACACTGTACACCGTGTGTGTGTGTGTGTGTGTGTGTGTGTGTGTGTGTGTGTGTGTTTGTGAGAGAGAGAGCAAGAGAGAGAGTGTGTGTGAGAGGGAGAGAGAGATACAGAGAAAGAGAGAGTATGTGTGTGCAGTGTGAGTGTGTGTACATACTAGGGTGGAGACATCTTTTTCTTGCCAAGGCCACATGTTTGAAAGTCCTCTTTTGAAGTTGCTCTCGAGCCAGTTTATGTACCATATACAAAAATTAGCCTCGTTTCTTTATAGTCACACCTTGTTTGGAACCAAAAATAATGTTCTTCAGCTTCGTCACCCACCTCATTCACGAGATTTGCTGCCAAGTGGCTTTTAGCTGTTTCCAAAAATCAAATCTGCCTCCAGGAAACAAAGGCCTTCCTGAGAAGATTCCAAAGAATGTGCTATGGGCTATGGAGGGTTTTTTCCCAAAGAAAAATTCTAGAGAATTTGAAGACAATGTCTCACTGGTCTGGACACAGGTCTGCTAAGGAACCAACAAAATATGCTCATTACTTGTCATTCACTTTTCTATATTTAGAAATGAATATATTGACTTTGACTCACGGTAAAAATAGAATGCAAGGGGCCCTTGGGTGGCTCAGTCGTTAAGCGGCTGCCTTTGGCTCAGGTCGTGATCCCAGAGTCCTGGGATCAAGCCCCGCATCAGGCTCCCTGCTCAGTGGGAAACCTGCTTCTCCCTCCCCCACTCTGCCTGTGTTCCCTCTCACTGTGTGTGTCTCTCACTGTCAAATAAATAAAATCTTTTTTTTTAAAGATTTTATTTATTTATTTAACAGACAAAGATCACAAGTAGGCAGAGAGAGAGAGAGAGGAGGAGGCAGGCTTCCCACTGAGCAGAGAGCCCGATGTGGGGCTCGATCCCAGGACCCTGGGATCGTGACCTGAGCCGAAGGCAGAGGCTGTAACCCACTGAGCCACCCAGGCGCCCTAAATAAAATCTTTTTTAAAAAAATCGAATACAAGGCTGGCATGCCGTTGATGTTTAGTGTTTGATGAACGCAGTATCCATTATATAAGCATTTATTTAGCAAAGCTTTGTGCCAGACCCCGTGTCATGTGGGTTTCATTCACATCTATTGAAGGAGACAGGCAAGAAATCATGGTACAGGGAGGGGGCGCCCGGCTGGCTCTGTTGGTGGATTATGCGACTCTTGATCTGTGGGTTGTGAGTTTGAGCCCCACGCTAGGTGTAGAGATGACTTAAAAATAAAATCTTAGGGGCGCCTGGATGGCTCAGTTAGTTAAGTGACTGCCTTCGGCTCAGGTCATGATCTCAGAATCCTGGGATCAAATCCTGCACTGGGCTCCCTGCTTAGCAGGGAGTCTGCTTCTCCCTCTCTCTCTGCCTGCTGCTCCCCCGGCTTGTACTCTGTGTGTCAAATAAATAAATAAAACCTTAAAAAAACCACAATCTTTTATGTCCAGTGTTTGCAGAAAGCATAGAAGATGACTTGAAGAGAGTGTCAAAGTTGTCAAGATTACCAAAGGGGCAGAGTGTCTCAGGCAGAGCAACAGGACCTGGGTCCATAGTGGACCACACCCAAGGCCCTTCCTTGGTGAGCCATGCAAGACACCAGGGTGCCTGTCCTCAGAGAGGGGAGAGGCAGACTTTGCGGGGTGCACAGGGTTTTACCTAGTACCTTGAAGCAATGACAATATGTGGCTATTCCTTAAAGCATATATAGTATGAGTAAAAAAAAAAAAAAGGCAAGAAACAGAATGGACTATATAGCATCTCACCATAGAAACGAATTAAGATATAGTTACAGAGGACAGCACACATTTCCCAAAAATACACGCACGCCAAGGGATATACATGGGCCCCATTAAACTGGTTGCCTTGGTGCGAGTGGGCTTTGGGCATAAAAAGGAATAGCGACCAAAGTTGAAGGAAGAGACAACGTGTTTAAGAGCACTTTGGGGCAGATGATAATTAGATGGCTTTCTTTTGGGGTGAAAATCCCCAATTCCCAGCACCATTAGACAATGAAATTGTTATACGTCTTCTGCTTCGTTGGAGTCCTGAACTCACCATGATACGCCAACACCTTCATTTTACAGATAGAAACTGAGGCCCAGAGAGGCTGAGAGATACAACTAAGTCACACAGCAAGGTGGGTGCCAAGTCAGGACGGACTCAGAGCCTTGGGCGTCACATTATATACAACAGCGTCCCCTTGAGAATGGAATTCAGAAACGGTGACACGGGAGCCAGAGTCAAGGCCGTCTTCGGAAATCTGCGTGCATACGAACACACTTAGTTGGACTGATCTACATTTTGATTCTCGTGGCAGTTAAAAAAAAAAAAATCTCTTATCTAACAAAACACATTGCCTTTCCAAATGAATGCGTTCAAGCCAGGGCCTGCTTCGAGACGCTGAACGTTGCCCTTACAAATTGGAACCCGGGCTGCGGGAATTCCATCACCCTCCTGAAGGCTCCGTGTCACAACAGAGGCATTGTTCGTTCTCCTTCCTCATGCCGTTTGGTTTCGTGCCTTTTCTGTAAGATGTTAGGTATTTATTTTGCTTTGCTGGGGCTTTTGTAATCAGTCTAGACATGGGCCTACACCGACCCATCCAGGAGGCAGATAAAACTCCCACAGTGGGATGAGGTAACCCCCTTCGTGCTGTCTTCTCGGGGGAGGGCAGGGCGGCAGCTCCGCTCAGCCAGCCCCCCAGCCAGAAGGTTCAGGAAAACGACCATGGAACGCACTGAATTCTCTAAAGAAGTTGGGAGGACGTGTTCGGTCTCGGAACATACTCCCAGTCCCATGGTAATCTTCATTCTGTACCTGAGATGAGTCGGCAGCCCGGTTGGTTGTCTACGTGGTGTCTCGCTGCAAATGAAAAGTCTCTCTCTGAGGGGGTCAGAGCGACTGCTTACTTGCGAGCTTCCGCGACTGAGGATTTGTAGACTTGACTTTACCCTGAGTAAGCAAAGGTACATATACCAAGACAACAAACCAGGAGGGCAATAGGGCACAAGTTACCTTGATTTAACAGAGGTGGGTTTCCCCTGCCCTCTTTATGCAAATTGTTTTTGAATTTTTTTTCTTGTCGCAGAACGAATAGAGGCCTGACTTATGTTTCACAGTTCACAGGGCTGATTACATTTACTTTATTGTCAATGGATAGTAATGCTGTTTCACCCTTCTGGAAAATCTAAAAACGTTCATCCTTCCCGCAGAGCCTCCCTGACACCATCTCTGTGACAGGAGAAGCTTCTGGAACACAGGCAATTTTGAATAAGAATGCGTCTTCATGGGGCACCTGGGTGGCTCATTCGGTGAAACATCCAATTCTTGATCTCAGCTCAGGTCTTGATCTCAGGGTCATGAGTTCAAGCCCCACGTTGTCTTTAAAAAATTTTTTTTTTTAATTCTAAACAAGAATGCATCTTCAGCTTGCAGTCAGTGAAACCATTCAGCCCAGGATCTCGCACAGCCCCGAGCTCCACGTCTTACACAAGGCAGTACCACCAAAGCTCGTGGAATGAATGTCAGTGGCCGCCAAGCACCAGCCAAATGGGAAATCTGACCATAATCCTCAGGTCTGACCGACTGCCAATAGAGTGCCCATTAGTAACCTTACTTTGGCTTGTTTCATTTGGACTGGTTTCCTGCCATTAGTGTTTCCTGCCATTTTTTACCAACAAGAAAGTTTAGTCTCTCGCAATTTCTAGAACTTGTATACGGCTACGGTTGCAAAAATGCAACAGGGCAAAAATGTTATCTAGGAACAACAGCAAAAACAGGGCTCTTTGCAAGCAGCCACGGACTGTCTAAACTTCCAAGTGAATGTCTTTTCTCACCCCTTATTTAGAACAATCAGAGTCCCAAACCGTCCAAGAAAAGATTTGGTGCTTTCCCAATATGTTTTGTTCAGTGTATCTGGCTGGATTTTAATTCTGAAAATATTAGTAAACTGTGTATGTCTTCATACAGAAAGCCAAGGGCATTTTTTTTCCAAATCTGTTGGACTATAAAGAGTTTGCCACATTACATTTTCAGCCTGGAAGCTCCTCGTTAAAGGTTGTCCTTCTAGTATCATGAATATTTATAACTCAGTTTTGGGGTCCTAACAAACTAGAATCTGTCCAAATTGATCAACCCAAAGTCTCCTTTCCAAGGGTAGGTTTGCCTCCCCTCAGCTCTTAAAGTGCTGATAAACTTTGGTAGTTTCTCTGTCATCAAAATGGTTCTTTTTAATGTCAGTGGTCTCAGTTCCTGTGATTTCAGACAACCATTTAGTCCTGTGGTCCCTAACCACAGAAAATTCATGGTTCCCTGGCATGGACCCCTCATGTGAGTTCTGAGAAAACCTTAGAAAAGTGTAGAAGTTTAAGTCAGTATCCTGTCACTGCCCATCATCGGGTCAGCCAACATATCAATAAGAACATTATAAGGCACCTGAGTGGCTCCGCCGGTTATGCGTCCCACTCTTGATTTTGGCTCAGGTCATGATCCCAGGGTCCTAGGATAGAGCCCCACATGGGGCCCCAGGCTGGTGCCTGCTTAAGGATTCCTCTGTCCGTCCCCCCACTTCCACTTTCTCTCTTTCTAAAATAAATAAATAAATCTTTAAGAAAAAGAACATTATAGTAGATTCTCATCACAGGGAAAAAATGTTCTTAACTCTACGAGATGACGGATGTTAACTAAATTTCTCATGATAATCATTTCATGGTCTTCACATAAATCAAACCATTATGTTGTGCACCTTAAACTTATGCAGTGTTAGAGGTCAATTGCATCTCCATAAAACTGGGAGAAACCATTATGTATTATGTTCTTAAGTCCTGTACTACCTAGTCAAGGCTTGTCCTGAGGCTTACATGAAGGGATGGACAGGACAGCATTTGGAATGTTTGGCTCTATCCACTAGAGGATTCAAAAGAACAAGTATCAGATTTTCAATGTGATGAATGCTAGGTCCTCAAATGGGAAGCCTCAGCTGTGTGGGGCCTTTGCACCTGCCCAGCACCCCCTGACCTCACACAAGACCCTCCTGTGTGGGTGAGGTGTCTCCTCAGCCTCAAATGGGCAGTGGTCCTCGCATCAAAAGAATCTCTCCAAGACATCACAAGAAAAGGCTTATGACTTCCAAATCCCCTCCCTGGTCACCCTCTTCCAAGCATTTCATGCTTAAACCTGGAAGGTCACCTTGAAGAAAGAGTTGAGGGTGGATACTAAGAGTTGAACACGGGCTTCCCTGGAAGCCAAGAATCAATGTTCCTTGGAAGGGAGTGTCACTGAAAATGGTTGGCCGAGGCCAACAGCCCACATGACCACTGCGAAAAAACGGTTGTTAATCTGTCTTATCTCGTCCCTTATTTCTTCTGAAATAGCCCTTTTACAGCCTTGTCAAGGTGGTGGGAATCCAGTCCCCCTGTCTTTTGCATCTAGACACTCATGATTCGTTTTCGGTTGTCTTCCAACGCCTCTCTTGCTGGTCGTTCATGTTTCATCCCTTTGTTAGGGCGGGACGTGAGGCCCAGTGGGATCCCGTCCATGACAGTCACCCCCAGGAGATATCGAAATCCAGCTGAAGTCACCGATCAACTGTTAGTCACAACCAAGGTTTCTGAGAGGGCCTGTGCTCAGTACAAAGATGAGTATCGCTTACAGCCCAGCAGGGATCGGGGAGCGGAACGCGGATTGTCTAAAGATCAGGTTATATATAGCTAAACCGTGAGGGGAGCTCAGGCTTCCCAAGAGTTGACCAGAACAGCTGAAGCCTGCGCTTTGAGCCGGCCACAGACCTAAGGAAAAAGGTACTCATGTTCTCCGAGGCCCTGCCAGGCCTGTCCACCCAATTAATCCTAACGAGAGCTTGAGTTACAGGGTGACTTTTCCCAGCAGTGAGGCAGGAAGTCCACCCGCTCACATACCCACATCCGACACCCCCTTCCCAGCAGGAGCCTACAGCTTGCTCGCTTGCTCGGGGAAGCTTCCCAGTGATTCCTGTCTGCGTGTGTTTGGGCTTGGCTGTGCCAATGCTCAGTCGGCTCCCCCTCCTCATCTCTAAGCCACAGGCCTTGCTCTTGTTGCTTGAGAAAACACCTTTCAGCCTGGTCTGTGCTCTGAAGCGCAGTGAGTCACAGCCCTTCTCACACGATCTGGCCCCAGCGCTTCCAGAAGTCCGGATTCCCAAGCCGGCGGGAGCCAGCAAGCAGATGCGTTTCAGCCTGGAGGTCCTCTGAGGGTCCCGCCTTCCTTTTTGGCCTTGGGCTCTCTAGGGCACGCAGAGCGGCTGGGCCCAACCTCCCCCACTGCTGAGCTCCCCAGAAGGGCCATCCGTAATGTTCCCTGGGAGTCCAGAAGCAACCGGGAGCTTCCGAGTAGGCAGCCGGCCAGGACTGGTTTCCAGTGCCGTCCACATTCTTCCTCTCTGAGTTCTCCGGAAGCTGCAGAGCTTAGTGTTTCTTATCCAAAAATCTTCTGGCATTTTTTATTTGTAATAATTCCAAACCCACCGAACATTCTTATAACAACTGAGATTGGGGAGAGAGGGTGGAAAAAAAGAATCGGTTAGATGATTAAGGGCACACTTACTCCTAGGTGCTGATTTTCAAAGGGAAATGGATTTGAGCTCTCAGGGGGGTTGATTTCCTGCCTGAGCCCCCACACAGCTTTTCTCTTGTTAAATCAGGGTGGCTGCTTTAGATGGTGGAGGTGTAGGATTTGGGGTTGTGGGTTGCGGGAGGGACGCTGGGATCTGGCAAGGCTGGCCAGGGTCTGTGGGTAGCTGAGCTTAAACCTCTCGCACAAGGGCACTGGCAGAACTTGCTGCTGCTGCTAGCCCAAGGCCCGGAGGGTGGGTTTCCTCACTCTTGGCACGGGCTGTTCTGCGTGCTGCACCCAGAAAGTG
This sequence comes from Mustela erminea, assembly GCF_009829155.1. NCBI lineage: Eukaryota > Metazoa > Chordata > Mammalia > Carnivora > Mustelidae > Mustela > Mustela erminea. The sequence goes on along the minus strand of NC_045635.1, from coordinate 112,377,987 downwards.
ATGGAAATCATCCAGGGACAGAGCAAACAGGCCCTCGAGGTCAACTAGCCCAGTCCCCTCAGCCAACAGATGGAGAAAGTAAGGCCCCTGGGTAAATGAGGGACAATGGGATGGTTCTAGAGCCTAGGGCCTCCTGGCTCTCAGTCCAAGACTCATCTGGTCCTAGCCCATGAGCAGGATCAGAAACAAGACAGCATCTGGCAGGCCAGAATTTGGAACTTTCTCCATATCGGAGTCCCTGGTTTCTTATCTCCAACCCCTCCTGTCACCAGGGCTTGTGACAAAACTCAGACCAATAAATACCTTGCAGAACCTTTAAATTGCCTGAAGACTGGAAGACAAGTACTAGAGCAGTCGACAGGGAACCTATTAGAATCGGCCTTTCCTATGAGTCCTGAAAGACTTGAATTTTCCTTAGAGGAACAGACGGAGATTCATTTCAAGGGCCAAGGAGAAGAATAAAACACATTTACTTAAATGGCATATGGTCTCTTTCTTCTTCAGTGACTCAAGGACAGCCTCTTGCCTTTGCCCCTGGGAGCTTAATAATGCACGAAGCTGGAGACCTGCTTCTCACATGTCTGCTCAGTCCTTCATTACAGGAAGGGAGAATTCAATTGCTGCTTCCAGAAACCATTTTCCAAGAATAACAGCAGATCTGGCCCAATTTAATGCTTTCACTTCCACTTGCTGGCAAAATAAAGAGGCTGGGCATTCCCTTTTATCCACCCCCATCACTGAGGTTTGGCTAAGACCCTTCTCTGGAAATCTCAGCTCAAGAAGAGGTTCACACACTTGGTTTTAAAAGCCAAGTGAGATGTTGACAAAGGCAAGTAGGTATAAATGAAGAGAAACTAATACCTTCCCTACAGTAGGAGCTAATAAGATTGGAACAATAGGGACGCCTGGGTGGCTCAGTTGGTTAAGCAGCTGCCTTCGGCTCAGGTCATGATCCCAGCGTCCTGGGATCAAGTCCCACATCGGGCTCTTTGCTCGGTAGGGAGCTTGCTTCTCCCTCTGCCTCTGCCTGCCACTCTGCCTGTGCTCTCTCTCTCTCTCTCTCTCTCTCTGACAAATAAATAAATAAAATCTTAAAAAAAAAAAAGATTGGAACCATAACCCCAACAATGCTAAGTGATGGGGCCACAAGGACTTGGCTCAGCCCGGGCCTCAGTGCACCATTCCAGAGGCCCTGGTGTCTCTTTGAGTATAAGAAACACTGCCTGAGAGATTGTGGGGAGGAACTGAGCTCCCCTAGAGAAGGCTCAAGACACTATAGAACCATCAGGACTAGAGAAATGTATATTTGCATCTCAACTCTACTGCCACAGAAAACCATGGAACCATTTATCCTTCCTGAGACATGAATACTGTCGGTGAGAACACAGAACATTAGCAGCTCAGAAACTCTAATGCACCCTGGGGGGGAAACTATATAAATTGTGGGAAACAAACCTTATTTATGATCATTTCACTTAAGTGTACATTGAATTTTTATCTTAAATGGGTCCGTCTCCATATATATGTGTGTGTGTATGTGTGTATATATATAACATGACAAAATGGTTATATCTTGTATTTAGCACTGAAATTTTGGAAGAAAATCTCTTCCTTAGCCAAAACCTCCATTTTAGTTCTCTCCAAACTAGTTCTTGAACCGTTTTGGAAAGAGACATTGAGGGTCTTCCTTATGTACATTTCCCCATAATAATAATAATAATAATAATAATAATAATAAAAGACTGTGGCCTCCATCTTGCTTGTTGGGTCTCTTGCTCTCTTGCTCACTTACTCTGAGGAAGCCAGCTTCTATCTTGTAAGCTGCACTGTGGAAGCAAAATCTAATGTCTCTGGGCAATCACTAGCAAGGCACTGAGACCTGCTAACAGCCACGTGAGTAGGAAGAGATGCATGTTCAAAAAGTTCTCGGATGAATGCAGCCCCAGCTAAGTCACACCTGGATTCCTGACACACAAACCTTGTGATAACATCTGGTTTTTAAAGCTGTCACATTTGGGGATCATTTGTTACTCAGCAATAACTAACTCATGCACATCCATGCATACAAGATTTTGCACAGAGATTCAGGGGATTCCAGGAGATCCTAAATCTCACTCCATGGCTCTGCCACATTAATTCCATGTTAAAAATCCCTAGACTGGGGCACTTGGCTGACGCAGCCAGAAGAGTATGTGACTCTTGATCTCAGGGTTGTGAGTTCGAGCCCCACATTGAGTGTGGAGACTACTTAAATAAATAAAAACTTTTTAAAAAATCCCTTGGGGCATGTGGATGGCTCAGTTGGTTAAGTGTCTGCCTTTGGCTTAGGTCACAATCCCAGGGTCCTGGGATCGAGTCCCACATCAGGCTCCCTGCTCAGCAGGAAGCCTGCTTTTTCCTCTGCCTGCATCTCCCTCTGCCTGCTGCATACCCTGCTTATGTTCTATCTCTCTGACAAATAAATTAATTAAATCTTTTAAATAAATAAATGAATGAATAAATAAATAAATAAATCCCTAGACCAGTGATAGCCAATAGAAATATAATACAAACCACACAGATATTTTAAAATTTCCAATAGCCACATTAAAGAAGTAGAAAGAAACAGGTAAAAATAATTTTGATATCTTATTTTATTTAAACTAACCTATCTAAAATATCATTTCAATGTGTAATCAATATTAGAATTATTTATGAACTATTTCCCATTTTTGTTATAAATCTTTGAAATCAGTCCGTTTTTGTTATAAATCTTGAAATCAGTCATGCCTTTCAATTTACAGCACATCTCAATTTAGACTAGCAATATTTGAAGTGCTCAATAGCCACAGGTGGCCAGTGGCCTCTGTGGTGGACAATGCAGCCCGGGACTAATATGATATTCAAGTAACGAACAAACTTTGACTTCAACACACTCCAGCTACCATAGTACCTGCTACCTGATAGGTAGGCAAGCACGGCCCATTGCATTTGAAAAAAACACAAGGGGGTAAAGATGGTAATACTCTCCAAACTGATATACAGATGGAACACAATTCCTATCAAAATCCTAAGTAGAGTTTTTTGGGGTTTTTTTGGCAGAAATTGACAAGCTCATCTTAAAATTCATATGGAAATGCAAAGGACACATAATTCCTAAAACAATATTGAAAAAGAAGAACAAAGTTGGATGAATGACACATCTCATTTCAAAACTTACTACAAAGCAACGGTATTCAAGAGAGTGTGGTACTGGGGTGCTTGGGTAGCTCGGTGGGTTGAGAGTCTGCCTTCACCTGGGGTTGTGATCTCAGGGGCCTGGGATCCTTCTTCCCCCTCCCCCTCTGCCTGCCTCTCTTACTGCTTGTGATCCCTCTCTGTCAGATGAATAAATAAAATCTTAAAAAAGAGAGAGAGAGAATGTGGTACCGGAACTGGATTGACATATAGATCAATGGGACAAAATTGAGAGTCCGAAATGAACCTATACATCTATGGTCAGTTGATTTTTTTTAAGATTTTATTTATTTATTTGAAAGAGAGAGAGAGGGAAAGAGAGCATGAGCAGGGGGAAGGGCAGAGGGAGAGGAAGAGAGAATCTCGGGCAGACTCCTGGCTGAGTCCAGAGCCCAATGTGGGGCTTGATCCCACAACCCTGAAATCAGGAGCTAAACTAAGAGTCAAATGCTTAAGCAACTCAATAGGAACTGAGCTACCCAGGAACCCCAAGGTGTCAAGACCATTCCATGGGGACAGAACAGTCTCGTCAACAAATGGTGCTGGGACAACTGGATGTGCACAGGCAAAAGGATAAAGTTGACCCCCTACCTCACACTATATACAAAAATTGACTCAAAATGGATCAAGGACTTAAATGTGAGCGCTAGAACTCTGAAGTTCCTAGAAAAAAAAAAAGGGTAAATCATTGTGATATCAAATTTGACAATGCTTACTTAGATAGAACACTAAAAGTACAAGAAAGAAAGAAAGAAAGGTTGGATATCATAAAAATTTACAAGTTTGTGCTTCAAAGGACACTATCAAGAGAATGAAAAGACAACCCACAGAATGAAAAAATATATTTTCAATCTGTAAGTCTGATAAGGGTCATGTATCTGAAATATATAAAGAATTCTTAGGGGTGTCTGGGTGGCTCAGTAGGTTAAATGTCTGCCTTGGGCTCAAGTCATAACCCAGGGGTCCCGGGATTGAGCGGGGAGTCTGCTTCTCCTTCTCCCTTTCCTGTTATTCTCTCTCTCTCTTTCTCTCGTGTTTTTTCTCTTTCTCAAATAAATAAATAAATAAAATCTGTTTAAAAAAATTCTTACAACTCAATAAAAAGGCAACCCAGTTTAAAAATTGGGCAAAGGATCTAACAGATATTTCTCCAAAGGTGGACAAATAGCCACTAAGTGCTTAAAAAGATGCCCAACATGACCGTGAGCCACTAGGGAAATATACCCAAAAGCCACACTGAGATACCACTTCACACCCACTGGGATGAATATAATTTTTTAAGAAAGGAAAACAGCAAGTGGCAGAAAGGTTGTGAAGAAATGAAAACTCCTCTACATTGCTGATGGGAGTGGGAAGTTGTGCAGCTATTTTTGAAAACAGTCTGGCAGTTCCTTAAGATGTTAATCTATAACCCAACCATTCCACACCTGTGTGTATATAAAGAATAATTAGAAGTAGGGACTCAAACAGATACTTGTACACCCATGGTCACTGCAGCATTGTCTACCATAACCAAAAGGTGGAAACAGCCCAAAGGCCCATCAGTGGATAAATGACAATGGATAAATGGCTAACCAAAGTGTTCTGGCCATGTGATGGAATAGTATGCAGCCATGAAAATGGAGACATGGTAACACATACTCTAACTTGGATGAACTTTGAAAACATGATGCTGTGTGAAGGAAACCAGTCACAAAAGGCCATTGTATTATGTGATTCCATTTTAATGAAATGCCCAGAACGAGGGACATCAGTAGAGATTGAAAGCAAATCAGTGTTTACCTTGGACTGTGGGGCAGTGCAGAGAGTGGGGATTGATGGCTGATGGGTACAGGTTTCTTTGGGGGATGTTGAAAATATTTAAAGATTTATTGACTTTATTTTAGAGACAGAGAGAGCAGAGGGAGGGACAGAAGGAGAGGGAGAGGGAAAGAGAATCCCCAAGCAGAATCCATGCTGAGTGCAGAGCCTGATGCAGTGCTCAATCCCAGGACCTGAGCTGAAACCAAGAGTCAGATGCTCAGCCGACTGAGCCACCCAGGCGCCCCCCAAATGTTATAAAATTAGACAGAGGCAATGCTTGCATGCCACTGAACATGCTAAGTGACTTTACTGTACATCTGAAATAGGTAAAATTTACCAAATGTCAACTGTATCTCAATAAAGCTATAAACAAAGCTCTAGTGGCTGTGCAATTGTCCTTGGTGACACTGCATTGCCTCCATTTTTCTTCAGGGCCATCTGGAGAGGCTGCACGATGCAGTGAAGAGAGGGAGGAATGAACACAGAGTTACGAGCCCCTGCTAAATGCCTGTCTGCGTGCCGTCACATACCTCATCTCCTGTAATCTGTGCTCTGGTTTTGCTCATTTTACACACAGGGGGAATCGGTTGAGTGAAAGCCATACCACGAGGTAAGGGGTGGAGCCAGGATTGAAACAGAAGCCCTCCATCTCCAAGTTCACGTTCTTTCTGCTCTCCCATGCTCCATTGGGAAACGAGCATTGCCCCTAAGGACAGGTTGCCTTAGTCAGTATTGCTGGCACTGCGTGAGTCTCAGCTCCATGGCGGGTCAGTGGGCGGTTTGAACCTTGGCAGCAGTTGCAAACTCAAACACCCCCTGAGGCTTGGCCAGTCACGATGGAGGCCAGGCTTGGGAACGGCTGTGGGGAATTGGAGACGACGCCGCTCCTCTCCGGAGAAAGGTAGGTACTGGCCCCAGCTCGCTGTTGTCAAAGGGTCTCCAGGACTGGTGATGGCCAGATCCTGATTTTTCACAAGAAACCAAACCTATGGATGCTAAATGCTGGCAGCCAGTCCAGAGTTTTTAAAACAATCTCTGGGGCAAAGCAATCATCCAAGGGCCCACCAGTTGGCAGGTCTGAACTAGATCATCTCTGCTCGTTCTGGCTTTTGCATCGTCTCAGTCTCTCGGCCGCAGACTTGATCCTGCGAGCTCTGGTCAAGGCAGGGTTCAAGCGCTGGTTTTCTGGAGGCCCTGTGGCGTTATCCCTGTGGGAAATCAGACCACAGAGAGCAGCCTCTATGGGCCCCAGCTCCTGTTCCCCTGCGGGAACAATGGCCGAATATGGAAGACACTTTTCCTTCCCGACGTGGGCGTGACTTGTCCTCGCACTCTTCCCCGGGCAAAGTGGGCTGGTGGGTAAACACGTGGGCGAGCTGTGAGCTGCGTGGATGGCAAGTGGTGTCTGGGACTCCAAGTTTTCAAAATAAGAGGCCCCAGTTGAATGTCTCCTACGGAGTCGCACCCAGTGCGTTAAGAAGGCAGTTTTTTGAAGCACCCACTCTTTGCTTTCTCCAGAGACTAGGCCAGAGCTAGGGCTGTGGACAAGGAGCTTTCTTTGGATTGTTAGGTTTTCCTGGTGGATGCTGTCATGAATTTTGTGACTACCTTATCCTTCTGGTGATTTGGAAGGGATAATGAATTAAATGTGATATTAATATTTGGCTTTGAGAAACATACATTCAATGGCTACCGGAAAGGCAAAATGAAAGAAAAGTTCTTTTTGGCCAACAATTCCCCAGGGCATTAGAGGGGTCACTGGAAGCATGATAAAGTCCAAAAATGTAAAATGTTTTCACAGAATGTTGTTTTTTAAGGTTTTATTTATTTGAGAGAGAGAGAGTACAAGTGGGGAGGGGGGCAGAGGAGAAGCAGGCTCCCCACCAAACACAGTGCCTGACATGGGCCTCAATCCCGGGACCCTGAGATCATGACCTGAGCAGAAGGCAGACGCCTAACCGCCTGAGCCACCCAGGTGCCCCTCTTCTCCAGAATGTTTGATAATGATTCCATCTTCTTTGCTACGAAGAGAGAAACCTTCCAGTAAAAACTAAAGTGTCGGGGTCCAAGAGGGCTCTTAGTTGTCATAGCCAAAGTCTTTCCTTCCTCCCTGCCATTGACTGACCTTGGAAAGGCTACACTAGAGGCCTGGGCATGCTCAGGGACAGGGACTGCGGGTACCAGGTCTGTTCCTGAGAGGCTGGTTCTCCTTGGGGCCTTCCTGCCAGAAATAGGCACCAACCCAGTTGTAGGCATTGCTTGGCCCCCACCACCTCTGTCTCCCCATCTCCCAACTCTGCAGAATCATCCAAACAAAACCCTTGTCGGTCTTCACTCCAGACTCCGGCCCTCACACCTCCCTCTAGCTGGGTACCCTCGTTCCTTACCCAGGCTTTAACAAACTCTTCGGGATTTGCTCCTCTGACAGAACCAGCTCGGGCTCTCAGTGGCGCCCATTCTTGCTCTTCGGAGGTATGGTGGGCTAAATGAAATAAGGCCTCTTGAAATAGATGCCTTCCTAATTGCCAGAGCCTGTGGATATTCCTCATAGAAAACCAGGGTCTCATACAGAAGTGAAGGATCTTAACATAGGGAGATTACCCCAGATTATCTGGGTGGGCTCTAAATGCAATGAGCTCAGAGGGAGCTCACTGAGATTCAACAGGCAGAAGAGGAGGAGGCAATGAAACCTGCCACAGGGGCAGAGAGCGGAGGGTTGGGGCCACGAGCCAAGGCATGCTGGCCCCCACTAGATGCCGCAAGGATAAGAAGTGACTCTTCCCGAGAGCCTCGAGGGGTAGCGCTGCCCTGACAACACTGTGATTTGGGATGAGTAGCCCTGATTTTGGACTTGTGGCCTCCAGAACTGTGAGAGGAGAAATTTCTGTGGTTTTTAAGGCACCAAGATTATAGTCATTTGTCACAACAGCCCCAAGAATCATGTATTGACAGGCCCCTGGTCCCCTTGGATAGGAAATGACCCTGGGGTCCTGGGATTACTTGGTTTAAAATGGCAAAAGTCCTTGAGCTGACAGGGGCATCCCTGGATTCCAGTTTCCTGAGAGAAAACTTGTGTGGGATGTCATCAGAGCAATGACCGACCTCCTCCTCCAGCAGGAAAGGACTAAAGACAACCAACTCTCCTTTCTCCTCCCCTTCTAGAGTTTTCTTCCCGGAATAATTAGGATGTCTGTATAGAAATCTGACTAGTCACTGTCATTTCCATGAACTATGGATCATTTATGTTTGGTTACCATGGCCCGTAGAACCAAGTGGAAAAACCATCATGCGAGTCTAAGGAACCATGTGTGAGCCTTGATTTCAACATGAAACTCTGTTTAGCAGCCTTCAATCGCTGCTCACTCTCATAGTGCTGTCAGAAGTCCTGCATCCTCCAATATTAGAGGGAACATTTCTTCCCGGTTCTTGGCTCTCTTGAGTAAGGGATGCCGTCCATTAAGCCACCAAAACACAAAGCAGAGTTCTGTGTCTGAGAAACTTGTAACTTTGAAAAATGCCAGCTGGGCCTCAGAGATGAGAAAAGGGGGGTCTCAGAGCTGGACTGTTGGACTAAAACAGGACCAAATTTGCACCTTCCTTGCGTGTTTTTATAGCTACCAAATTCATGGTCCCCAGGGTGCTGGGTTCTCGTGGAAATTACAAATGCAGCGAAGCAGCTGGGAACCAATATAACGAAAAGGTGGATTTGTGTTTGCTGCAGCCAGCCAAAAATAATGAAGCTGAAGCAGCCCTCAGAGAGGGAAAGGGCTCAGCCAGGAATGTGTGGGAAAACAAAACCACTCTGGGCCGCCTCAGCTCGGCATGGGAGAAGAGAGAGTGTCAAGAAGGTCGAGTTCTGAGACTCTCCCAAGGAACTCATGGCAGGCCCACAGATTTGCTCCGAAGACACTGTGAAGAGGGAATGTCAGAGCTTTGAAGACAGAGGGAAGAAATGGGATGGGGCCTGGCTCCGTCCAGCTCCTGACTAGACAGGGCAAGTGCAGCCACCTTGGGCCGTCGCTGCGTCCTGGGGGGAGATGGGTAAGGAGAAGGGCTCCTGTAGGGGTGAGAGGGGGAGGGGTGGGGCCGAAGAAGCAGTTGGAATCTTTTGGTAACAACTTAATGGCATTCCCCTCAGCTGAGGTAAGGGGGTTCCTGTTAGAAGCAGATGAACGGCTCCTGGCATGTTTACACAGCTAGTGATTTTGTTGTCTAAGAAAGTTGCTGTTAATCAAACGGAGCATATTTTGTTCAGAGTCGGATCCTTTTGAAAATAAACATCTGATCTGATTTCACTAGAAACCCACTATGGGAGCCTACTTCGAAGCTATCAGAGCTGTTCACTCTTTAAATGACACAGGAAATAAATTGTATGTTGGTGGTTTACCACCTGCAAAAAGTCCAAACGGCGGCCCCCACACGAGACCACTGAAAATTGTGGCCTTCGTGTCTGTTCTGGTGGCAGCTGGTGGGGCTTCAGAGACATGTTATGTTGGATGACCCTCAGCTCTCCTCCTGCAACTTGAGGGTCAGAGAGCCCATAACACCTTTGAAATTCAAGGGGGGTACGCACTGGCGATAATGTTTTCCTCGTGGACATCACCACTTTAAAGAGATTTTTCTGTACTCAAGGAAGCACCACCAGCCCAAAGTTCCCCAGAGTCGAAATAAATAGAAGTTGAGCTGCTACATGCATTTTTTTTAAACGTTTCAAGCATTTCAGCTCCTATGGAAATATCCACAATCCATTTCAAAATGCCACTGAAGGAGAAGAATACAATCTCAGCCTGCTCATGTTTTAACTAACAGAGCCCTAACACTACCCGAGAGAAACATTCTAATGAAGTTAATTAAGAATTAATGAAGTTTACTAATTAGTAATTAATAAAGCTCTCCCAATGTGACACCTGACATTTAGTTCCAACATTTCTTTTCCTGGTTCCAGATGTTTTTTAATTATAAAAAGAGCACCAGCCCCATAAAATGATGCTCTTCCATCTTTCCAATAGCCTCTGTTGATCCGTGGGCATTTTTTTCTCTCAGTGACTCACAGGAAAGGTCATTTTTCGTATTCCTTTGATGTTTGCAGATGCATTTACATTCACACAAATCCACAAAGTACCAGGACTGGCTACAGAAAGACACACGTCTTGGGAAATATATTTCAGATGGGGTTGTTTTAGAAAACACTAATATACAAATCAGCCCAGCCTAAGATAGAGCTTCGCTGAGCCTCATCGGCGGTCTTAGACATAAACAGTGGGGGCAACAAGCTGCCTGACCCAATCAGACATCCAATACACAACAAATTAGTTTCGCACCAAGGGAAAGGTCATTTCTTTAATCCATGTCTTTGGGGAATGTACACAAATGTCATTCTTCCCAACCTACGTAATTAAACAGTTTAACTGGTGTGGCCATTCACTGTTTATTTTCCCATTGGGTAATGGAAGGATGTTAGCATCAGGTGATGAGGAGAGAATAAAGACAGTTGCAAATGTGGGGACGATCCGCTCCCCAGGCCTTGGGTGTGTGTGTGTGTGTGTGTGTGTGTGTGTATGCACATGCACGCATGTGACAAGTTGCTTTCCCTCTCTCTAAGGGGTCCGGGAAAGGCTTGCTGCAGACCCCAGGGCAAGAATCAACATCAGAGAGCCTCTTGGCCAGGGAGGATGGGCTGCTCCAGCTTTCCTGCTTCCCGACGTGCAGCCACTGGCTTTAGTGCTGGGAAGAGCACTCACCCGACAAAGCCGGCAACACAGGGCATTCCTGGGCCCTCAGCTGGGTGTGGGGGATGGAGTGCAGCACCCGGTGGGGTGGAGGAAGTAAGTACAGGATTAGAAATCACAGGCACTAGCGTTACGGTCCCGGCTTCGGTCACCATGTGACCTTGAACACACACCCACTCTTGTCCGAAGTTCAATATCTGCCTCTCTACAAGGGGGTAATGGTATGTAAGGCAAAGTCTTGTCCTGAGGGTTGCGTGAGATTGGCATGAAGTGAGGTTAGTTAGCACAGTCCTGGCAGGAGGTGAGTACTCAGTACAGGGGCCACTCTACCTCTGTGGACAAGGGAAGATTCCAGGGACTGCATGTAGGGGACGGGAGGAGCTGTGATGGGGCATGTGGAAGGACTTCTCGGGGGACTGGCAGAGTCCCAAACTGTGACCAGGGTGGCGATCACGAGGGCACTAATACATTGCAGTAAATCGCTGAGCCGTGCGTTTGTTCTGTGTCGTTCTGTATCTGAGTTTTTGTTCCTAATAAAAAGATGACTATAGATAAAGGGCAACAAATATTTGTCTTGAAAGGAAGGAAAGAAAAAGAGAAAGAGAAAGAAATGAAGGCAGGCAGGCAGGCAAGCCTTCCCTCCGTGGCTCCTGCCGGCCTCTGACTCAAGAGCACAGCCGACTTGCCATTTGACCCATGAAAAAACCTTTTCCCCCTCATCCTAGACCACTTGGTCACCGCTGACTATCCCCCTCCCTCCTCCGGCCCTTCCAGCCACTGCTTCGCTTGCTCCCTTGTCTCAGCCGGCTCTGAAACATCCATGGCGCCCATGGTGGGACCTGGGAGCTCAACCCCTCCCAAGGCTCCCGTGACCGGCTCCACACCAGGGCTTGCCGACACTCTACCTCCAGTTCTGGTCCCTTCCTTAGGCCTCAGACTTCTTCTGAGCACCTCACCTGGCCATCTCCTCCTGGATAGACAAAGGCACCCAGGCTCCATACTCCCTTTCTTCTCGGTCTCCCATGTAAGGCGCCCCTGGCCGGCACCTGGACGTGAACTTCGGTTCACGTGAACTCCCAACAAGGGGCTTGGAGCCATGATCCCAAGATCAAGTCACATGCTCTACCAATAGAGCCAGCCAGGTGCCCCTTTATTTATTTATTTAACTATTTATTTTTTTAAATAAACTCTGCCCTTGGCCGTGAACTTGTAAGCACACCAACCGGCTCTTGCTCCACCCTGCCCGCACCCAGCCCAAGTGAGCCCGGAACCTCCTGCCACTGTCTTCAACCCCGATCTAGTTTCTCCTGCCACTTTATCCTGTCACCACTCTGGTTCCAAAATGTCCCCACCTTCCCGAATTCCTGTCTCTTACCCTGATTCAGACCTCACTCTCCCAAGGACATTGCTGTCCTGGCAGCCCCCGCATTGCCTTGAATGAGCCCCGTTAATACCAGGTGCCTCGTGGGTCTGAACCAACCCAGGTGCCTGACACCCGCAGATAGGCACGGTGTTCTTTTCCCTTTTGCCGCTGCTCCGTGATTGGGAGAGAAACGCTCTTGCCGAGGTCGCAGGCCCTGCTGAGATGGGCCGCCACCACCGGCCTTCCAGAAGCGGTATGAGGGACACTAGTCAACACCTTGACTACGTCTTAGAGCTATGCACCTGGCCGTTACAGATAGAGACTTTAGTCTGGGTTATGCAGAAGGCAGAGCGACGTCTGCAGTGCTGGGGAAGGTCGCTCATTCAAGAAGCATAAGCGTGCTTGTGTTAAGGAAAACTCTGCATCCATGACTGAGTCAGTTTTCCTTATGACCTATGGGTGATGGGAAACAAGAAAACCACATCTAGTCCCAGCCCTCCCCATCTGACCTGTCCTGAGCCCTGAGACATTCAAAAGCCAGAGACTGTTTTGAATGCCCCTAGAATGACCAGAGGACCAAGTGTGCACGTAGATCTGTATTGAAATGGACTTGGGTCCAAGAGGACTCATGTCAAGGCACCCTACTTCATAACCTCACCCCCCGCCTAACCACTTCGGACTCCAGGCACTCTGGACAAACACCAGCCGATCGCATTCATCTCCCCGTTCGACGTTAACCAGTCAGGGTCCCCACCCGCTTCTCCCTAGCACCTCAGAAGAAAGATCTTAGACTTATTTCTTTTTTCCTTCACTTCGGTCTTAGAGGCCCCTCAAAATTTACCTGTTGAATGGATACGTTTACTTCCACTGGCCCCACCGTCTGTTCCATCCCAGTAAATAAGACCACCATCCCCCCACTCACACAATCCAACCAAGGCACCATTCTTTTTTCAGTTAACAGCTTTATTTATAACAGGCATCATCCATAGGTCATAAAATTTAAACTTTTCAAGCATATAGTTTAGTGGTTTTAGCATATCAACCGTGTTGCCCAACAATCAGCACGATCTAATTCCAGAACACTTTCATTGACCTGAAAAGAAGCCACATACCTATCAGTGGTCACTCTTCATCGGTCCCCACCACTCTCACTTGGCTGACACAGGAGTCTGCTTCCTGTCCATAGTTTTGCCTATTCTGGGAATTCCTTGAACGGGGAGTCATTCCATGTGGCCTTTGGGGTGTGGCCTCTTTAACTTAGCCATAATGTTTTCAAAGTTCACCCATGGGGTAGAATGGATCCGTATTTATAACTGAATAATAGTCCATCATGTAGGTATAAAATTTTGCTTAACCATTCATCAGTTGATGAGCATTTGACTTGTTTCCATCTTTTGGTGATTGTGAATCCTGCTGAGATGAACATTTGAATGCAAGTGTTTCTTTGAACACCTATTTTCAATTCTCTTGGGTATATGTCTAGGAGAGGAATTGTAGGTTTCATTGTAGGTTACATGGTTAATTCTATGTTTAACTTATTGGGGAACCACCAGTGTTTTTTGGGGAACCACCAAACTGTTTTCTATAGTGGCTGTGCCATTTTGCATCCTACCAGCAACATGTGAAGGTTCCAATTTCTCCACATCCTTGTCAATACTTGTTATTTTCCTTTTTTATAAAGTTGTTTTTTTTTTTCAAATTTTAAGTATCATCAACCTCCCAACACAGGGCTTGAACTTACACCCCCAAGATCAAGAGTCACGTGCTCTACCAACTAAGTCTGCCAGGTGCCCCTTTAGTTTGGTTTTTTATAAAATTGTAGCTGTCCTAGTGGGTGTGAAGGGGTACCTCATTGTGGTTTAGATTTGCTTTTCCTTAATGACTCATGATGTCAAGCTTCTTTACATGTGCATGTTCGCCATTTGTATCTTTTTTGGAGATAAAATGTCTTTGTGAGCCTCCTCCATTGTTTTGCGGTGTTTCTCCTTTGGATCTCTTGCACATCCTCCCCCCTGCTTCTCAGTCCTTGTCTTCTTAGACTCCTTCGTGAGCTCCTTCTGTTCTGTCTGCCTACCCCTCAGATTGTCTCTTCCCTAGGGTTCTATCCAAAGGGCTTTGTTCTCACTCCAAACACTGTCTTTGGGTGATCTCATCTGCCCCATGGTTTCACCTCTGTCTCCAAGTAGGCAACTCCTGGATCTTCCTCTTCAGCCCAGATCTCTTTCCTGGGTTCCCAGCCCATATATCCAGCTGCCTCCCCTGTGGTTCCACTTGGTTGTGGACCTCACACACTCAACGTGCCCAGACAGCACTCACCCCTCTCCCATCATTCCAGAACTACTCCTCCTCTGCTCGGTCACATGAGCCCAAATCCCTGGAGTCTTATTGGGCTCCTTGTTCCAAATTTCTATTCGGTAACAACAACCTACATATCCTACTTTGTGGATGTAGACCATATGCCCAACAAAGACTTCGAACACTGAATTAATTTCTGGCCAAGCACTCTAGGTAATACACTGCTCAAATAGAGCATGCTCATAAAATATTTTCAACTCGGGGGCACCTGGGTGGCTCAGTGGGTTAAGCCTCTGCCTTTGGCTCAGGTCATGATCTGACCTGGTCCTGGATGGAGCCCCGCATCAGGCTCTCTGCTCAGCAAGGAGCCTGCTTCCCCTTCTCCCTCGGTCTACCTCTCTGTCTGCTTGTGATCTCTATCACTCTGCCAAATAAATAAATAAAATCTTAAAAAAATATTTTCAACTCCCCTGCATACTTGACCTGTCTGAAATATACTTCCTAGGTTAGGAATGAGAGGTGGGGCCCCTATTTCTGGGACCCATTCTTTTCTTTCTATGCCTACTACCTCTTCCCTTGCCCATGACCTTGTTATCTCTCACCTAGACCATGACGAGAGTCTCCTAATGGGTCTCCCTGCCTCCAGTCTCCCCTAGTTCTGAAATCTATTCTCTACACTGACAGCGGGGTAAACTTCCAGAAGCACAGCTCTGATTATGTTGCACCTATTAAACAAACAAACAAACAAACAACAACAACAACAAAAAACTCTTCAGTGGTATTCCTTTAATTACACATATAAGCTAAAAATCTAAACTCACGGGCAAGTATTAGAGTGCCTGGTGGGCTCAGTCAGCAGAGCATGTGACTCTTGATCTCAGGGTTTTGAGGTCGAGCCCCACGTTGGGTGTAGAGATGACTTAAAAATAAACTGATTTTAAAAATGAATAAGTAAACTCATAGGCAAGTGTTGAAGATCCTTTGTGATATGGCCCATACTGATTCTTCCAGACTCATTTATTGTTCCTTCAGGGGCACATCAAGAACACACTCTTCTTCATTGCCCTCTGCCCCTTTGGTCATGTTCTTGTTCTATCTGTCTCCTTTGTTCCCTTCCTGTCCCACTCCCACAACAACTGACAAACCTTTATTCTCCAAGATCCAGTATAAATATAATCTCCTCTGTGAAGCTTTACTGAACTTTCCCTGACATAGTCACTCAGTTCCACTTAGTTCAACTAGCGCACGCTCAGCCCCTATTACACATCATGCGATATTAAGCACAAGGGTACAATAATGATTGTACTAAAGGGGCACCTGCCATGAAGGAGCTCATAGTACTGTGGGGTGGGGAGGGCATGTTAAGAAAAAATGACCAGACAGCATAGGCAGTGCTGTGGAGAGAGGATTCTACAAAAGCAATGGAAACACCTATGAGGCAGGGAAAGGTATCGTGAAGATGTGAATTGTGAGCTGTGTCTCCAACGAGGTTGTGAGGTGAGCTAGAGGAGCTAGAGGATGCAGAAGAAGGAGTGAGCTTGAGAAAGAAAATGTTGAGTTTGGTTGAGTCTGAGGTACCTGTGGAACCTCCCAAAGACACTGAGAAGGCAGGTGGAAACACTAGGGGTCTGGAGCTCAGGAGACACTTGTGAGCAGCTGATTCAGATTCAAGAGATGTCAGTGTTGGTGGTAGTGGGATCCCTGGGTGGGGGGGGATGGGAGGTCAGACTGGGAGGGAGGCTACTGCACACACAACTCCTTTTCCACAGGCTGCTGCACTCTTACATCTCACGTGCGCTCTGCGTAGCACAACTACGAGTTTGAGTGCAACTCAAGGGTAGAGGTTGAGGCTTGCCCATGTTAGCGTTTCTGCTTCTCCCCCAGCGCCTTCTCTACTGCCTGGCATACAGTAGGTGCCCCATAACTGCTCGAACAGCAGTCACTGAGATGAGGGGTGGATGTCGAGGGACTGTAGCTGTGAGGGACCATAACATTCGTGGTTGTGTTGAGGGATGCTATCAAGAATCTCCGAGGCTTTGAGATGGGATCCAGAAGAGGTTAGGGAAAGGGCTCAACTGAGAGAAGAGGGCATCAAGAAACAAGTGGATGTCCTCCTCAAAAAGCTTTCAAATGAACAAGGTCAAAACTGCCTCGTGTTGGGATCAGCTGTGGCACAAATAGATCAAAGCTAAAAGTAGCGTGTTTCTGGAAAAGCAGGACAAAATCGGATTCAGGAAATCACAGGTTTGTTTCGCTCCTAGCCCCGAGTGTGCTGAGGTCAGGCAGGCAACAGGGAATGAGCTCCAGGGGAGCCAGGCCTCCATTGCACTTTCGGCAACTGGGTCACGAGAAGACTAGGGAGAAAGAGAACCCCACTTTGCCCCAGAGCCTCTCAACTTGTGTCCAGTGCACTGGACCATGGGCTTTGACAAATGCGGACACTGGGAAGCAAAGAAGTCCTCTGCCAGCTGGCTGAAAAAGGCTAACGAGGACCAAATGTCTTCTCACTTGGTTTGGGGAACTCATCACTCAGGACTGATTGGACTGGTGATGCCAAATGCTGTGGGCTTAAGCACTAACCTGCCCGAGTAACAGCTTTATTTTCAGTCAACATTTTCCTCTATTTGCTTTGTATCGCATCGTATCCACTAACCAATCCCTCAATCCAGCCATCAGTCCATCATATTTTGGGGGGTTACTTCCACATAAGCTGTGGACATGAGTACAGTCTCCTCCCGAACGCTTGCATTCACACAATTAACTAGCATGAACGATGCATTTGGTCTTCTTCCCTTGAGGGAAAATTTGTACACAAGAACTGCACAAAGCTTCGGTATACCTGTGACGAATTTTATTTTGATGATTATACACCTGTATCTCCCAGGGTCCTATTGGAATGGGAAACCTGAGTCACCCATGCAGCCCTTGGCAGACCCCACTGTGGACTGCGTTCTGAGGTCATCGGACCGAGGACCTAATGCATTTGCAGCAGAAGCTATGGTGATCCTTGTAGGTGGAGTGGACACTAGTGTGGAAAGAGCTGGTGAGCTTTATTGAGTACAACAAATGCTAGAGAGGGCACAGTTCTCGGGCACCTGGATGGCTCAGTTTCAAACAAACAACTTTTGATTTCGGCTCAGGTCATGATCTCAGGGTCCTGAGATCGAGCCCAGCATCTGGCAGGCTCCCTACTCAGCGGGGAGTCTGCTTCTCCCTGTGCCCCTCCCCTTGCTGGCCCTCGCAGCAAACCTCAGAGTGGGGAATGGGAGGAGAGAAAATGGTGAGGAAGTCATCAGGTTGAAATTCAAGTGTAAAGAGTTGAGCATTTTTCCTTCCCACCTCACTAAATCTGGAGTTGACAGTAGTTTCAACCAGACCGGTGAAGGTTGACCTTTAAACTCTCTGCGGAAAAAGCAGGGATGGACCAGCAAGGCAATGGCTAGACATCTGGAGGGGTCTCAGAAGGCAGGTCTCCAGCCTAGAGACACCAGGACTTGGTGTTTAGCCGGGATGTGCTCCCGGCTCTCAGGACAACCATTCCTGTCATGCTCAGGCTGATGAAGATCTTTTATGTTTTTAAAAAGATTTTATTTATTTATATGCCAGAGAGAGACCACACAAAGGAGCACAAGGAGGACAGAGCTTGTCCGTCCCAGCATAGGCAGCCTACATTAGAGTCTTTCTTGGAGAGCCCTGACATCATTTATTCAAGCAAGAAGTTACATGCTGAATCTGAATTCAAGGAAGAGAGCAGAAGCCCCAGATCCCACCTGACCAAGTCCGGGCAACCCAGAGCCACTGTGTGGTCAGAGCCAGAAGCCTCCGGCCCACGGGCACTGCCGAGCAAGGGAGTGCCCAGCAGGGGCTTGCTGGGGTCCTGGGGCCGACGGGGGCCTGTGGATGGATTCCCTTCGCCGGGAGGAGAGAGCTGGAGCCCAGGGCCATTGAGCAGTTCCTGCTGGGAGCTCAGCTGCTCGCCCACTGCCAGCGCCCGGTGCAGAGGTAGAGACGGGACAGCAGTGGGGGCTCCTGGGACGTCAGACACAGAAGGGGTGAAGTCTCACCGACAGCAAGCTGCCTCTGGGCTCCCTCTGGGTTGGCCTCTTGGCTCTGTTGATCCAGGGCAAGAGAGAGATCCAGGCCAACTCCAGATTCATCTTTCCGTCAGGGCCCCTCAAGCATGATGACCCAGCAAGTACTCCGTAGTGGCCCCATAGTGGCAGAGGGAGAGGGAGAAGCGGGCTCCCCACCGAGCAAGGAGCTCAATGTGGGACTTGATCCCAGGACCCTGGGATCATGACCCAAGCCAAAGGCAGATGCCTAACCAACTGAGCCACCCAGGTGTCCCTGATAAAGATCTTTTAAAAAGTATTTGAAAGTTGAATTTTTTGCCAAGTCCGAGTACACTTCCTTCCTAGTTTTGGTGATTCAGGGCAGTCTGATGTCTTGTTCATTATAGAAGGAATTCTGTCCTGGAGAAAACTGAAGGCTGAAATGTGGTTAAGGTCAAGGCTTTATATAGCTGGCAAGGCACTCCCTTCTCTCCTCACAGACTCAAGTCTCGAGCTACACATAAGATGCCCCCACCCAGGCCGGCTATCTTTAGCAGTGCCCTGCTGACGGCCTGAGCTAACCAAGTGGGTCAGATGCCACAGCCAAGGGCAAGGAGCCTCTCCACCATGGTGACTACTGACCCACAAAACAAGTGTCGATTGTAGGTCACACACAATTATCAAAAGAGACTTCTGTTGCCAATGACTGCTTCTTAAGGGGAAGGAGAAGGTGTTGGGACCCTGTTTTTACCGTCTAGCTACCCACATCAGATAATTAAGAAAGTGGACCTAACGCTTGATTCCACACGTGTTCTATTTTAAAGATAGGCTTCCTTCCTTCTGGTGGCTCGAACGAGGAAGGGTACGGAAGAGAGTGCCAAAAGGAAAATGGCTGGGAGGGAAAGGAAGATAGAAAATAATTGGAGGGCACCTGGGTGGCTCAGTTGGTTAAGCATCTGCCTTCAGCTCAGGTCATGATCCCAGGGTCTTGGAATCGAGCCCCACATTGGGCTCCCTGCTCAGCAGGAAGTCTGCTTCCCTCTCCCCCTGTGCCTCTGTCCCTCTGCCTGCTTGTGCTCACTCTCTCTCTCTGTGTCAAAATAAATAAAATCTTAGAAAGAAAGAAAGAAAGGAAGAAGGAAAGGAAGGAAGGAAGAAAATGGTTAGAAACATGGGCACCTGGGTGGCTCAGTTGGATAGGTGTCCGACTCTTAGTGTTGGTTCAGGTCATGATTTCAGGGTGGTGATATAGAGCCCCTCACCAGCTTCCACACTAGGCGCAGAGTCTGCTTGAGATGCTCTCTCTTCTTCTGTCCCTCCCCCTGCTCTTGATATCTCTCTCAAATAAAATAAATAAATGAAAATCTTTTAAAAAAATTACTGAGGGGCGCCTGGGTAGCTCAGTGGGTTAAAGCCTCTGCATTCAGCTCGGGTCATGATCTCAGGGTCCTGGGATCGATCCCCACATCAGGCTCTCTGCTCAGCGGGGAGCCTGCTTTCCCCCCATCTCTCTGCCTGCCTCTCTGCCTACTTGTGATCTCTGTCTGTCAAATAAATAAATAAAATCTTTAAAAAAAATTATTTAAAAAGATAAAGTTGGAGGGGCACCTGGCTGGCTCAGCCAGTGGACCGTGTGACTCTTGATCATGGGGTCATGAGTTCGAGCCCCACGATGGGCATAGAGAAGACTTTAAGAAAAGTAAAATATAAAGGGGAAGGGGGGTAGGGGTTGGCAGCAGGGGTACTGAGAAAAAGAAACTGGCAGAGAGAAAGGTAAATGGGTAACACGGAAATGGGAGATAGACACAACAAGGGAAAGAGAATGAGACGGATAAGATCGGGGTATCAGCCAGGCCAATCTTTTAATTTTATTGAAGGGGAAACTGAGGTCCAGAGAGGGGAAGTGATTTGGCCAAAGACCTGCTGCTGGTTAATGCTTGACTGGCTAGAAGTCAGTTCTCCAGACTCCTGGGTCAGGAGCTTGTCCGTCCCAGCATAGGCAGCCTACATTAGAGTCTTTCTTGGAGAGCCCTGACATCATTTATTCAAGCAAGAAGTTACATGCTGAATCTGAATTCAAGGAAGAGAGCAGAAGTAGTGGCCCCGAAGTACCCGGCAATTCGCAAGGAAGCCCAGTCTAACCTGTCTCCCTCCCGCAGCTTCGCAAACTTTTTACTGAACTTTCCCAGGGCTGGATATAATTAGGCACGGAATCAGAGATTCCTGAAGCCTGCCATATGCCTACATATATACCCACACGCATGTGCAGAAAATGCTTTTGATCCCCAAATCTTATATAGAAAAGCTGCTTATAGTGAAGTTGCTTAAAAAGCCCTCATCTAAGTGGTACTTATCTTTTTCAGGAGTAAATCTGGATTTAATTCCCACTCAGCCTCATCCAACCATATAGGCAAAGATCCTCACCCGCCTATTCTGCTCTCAAAACCCTATGGAGTCTTCCTTCAGATCACTCCCAGGCTTTGAGTTATATGATCCGGGGAGGGTGAGACAAAGAGTCAGTGCTGCAAGTAAGGGCTGAAATGTCCTAGGTGGCAGGAAAAGCTGAGTAGAGTGACTAGCACATAACAAATGCTCAGGAAATATCTGCCCTAGGAATCCTTGCTATCAGTCAACCCAGCCTTATTTTGTTACAGCACAGAGAGACGCAGTGACTCGTCCAGTATCAATCAGCTGATCGGTGGCACGGCTTCCACTAGGTCATGCGTCATTTGTACGAAAGGGGGATTTTTCAAAAGTAGGATGCTTCCAGAATCACGATCTCCTAGGATTGCCAGAGCCATCTCCTTGGATCTGGCCCCCAGTGATAGGCTGAAACTGCTTGCGATTACCACCCACTAGTGTTAGTCCCACCCCTGGCTCAACCTGGACGAAGCCACCTGCTCCTACGTGAGAAAGATTCCATGAGGGTCAATGCAGCCTCTCCCAAGCCGCAGATCCTTCAACCGTTCTCCACTCTCACCATCCCCATAACCCTCCTCTGGTTCATCAAAGTCCTTCGGACATTATCAGACTGTGCCACCTCAACCAGTTCCACCAAAGGTCTTTTTCATAGAACTGTTGTCAAACTGTGTCTCCCTCAGCTTCTTTGTACAACCGAATCTTTGTAAACTCAGCCCAGCACTTCGTGTGTGTGGCCCACTATCCAAGTTGCGATCACCAAAGAAAGATGCCATTAAATTCCTCTGGGCCGGAAGGCTTAGGGCTCAATGTGGAGCCTTGAGCTCAGTGATCTTCCATATTGGCTTTTTTCCTACCAACTATATTTTGATCTTTCAGAAAATCGGGGTAATTTCTGTAAACCGCTGGCACTTAATGGTTTAACAGTGAGTGTTAAACCTTGTTGGGAAGATTGGCATTTATTAAGTGACTACTGTGTGCCAGGCACTGTTAAGTGCTTTATGGATACTACTGCATTTGTTCTGAATGAGGCTCAGGAGAGTCCACTGCCATCAAGGGGAAGAGCTGGGATTACAGCCTAGTCCTGATGAACTTCAAAGGCCATGTTTTTTTCATTTACACTAGGGGTTCTTAACCTTGGCTGCACATTGGAATCACCTGGGGAGCTCTGAAGCCTCCCAACACCCAGGCCCCACCCCAGGCCAATTAAAGCCGAGTCCTTGGAGGTGGAGGCGGGGTCTGGACCTAAATGGGGTTTAAAGCCTCCCCAGGTGATTCCAGTGGAGCCGTCAGAGTGCACTTTCCACCACCATACACAGGTCTGGCGTGGCCGGGAGTGCACTGCTGAGGCTCTCCGCATTTTTAGCACTGGCTGCTTAGAGGAACAAGGATGAAGTCATGGAAGGTGCTAGCGTCTTCACAGGGCGGTGGAGGGCCTAAGCCTGGAGCTTCCTGTGCTGACAGAGGAGATGACGGCTGCCTCGGAAACTCCAGTCTAACCTGGACCTCTCGAAGCTTCTGCGGTTCATTCCTCTGAACCACGTGCCTTCTCCTGACTGTTGTCAGCTCCAGAAGACAGGCCTGGCCCATCTTCTGCGTGACCAGCCTACAGGTGGGTCCTCCACATTCTTTGCTGCGGTGGGGGCGTTTCTGTGTTTCTTTAACAGATCAGAACCAACGTCCCGGGGTTTGGGTTCCCTCTGGGAGGTCTGCCTGTGGGGACAGAGACTCTGTGTGTCATCCTTCCTGTCCTCCTCGGGCTGGTCCTTCCAGGGGAGAGCTCCTGATCAAGGGTTTTCAGAATTAGGAATGGACATGATGCAACTAAGAAAATAATTTGTATATTAGTAGGAGGTGCAAATCCCCAGAGAGCCCAATGGGAAAGAAAAAAAAGAAAGAAAGAAAGACATTCCGAGTCAATGGGAAGTTGTAAAACCCAGCACCGTGAGAACAAAGGGCACAGCATATGGAATAGCTTAGGGGAGGGAGGGCAGCCGAGCCCGTGTGGGAACAGCGCAGGCTCCAGGGAGACACCTAGATCTGCTCGGAGAGAAGCCAGGAAGCCTTGGGAATCTGAAAGCGTCAAAGGAGACGTGTTTGGAGTAAATCCCCAAAAGATGGGAGTTAGACTATCCGTCTTCTTCCAGTTCTTAATGCGCTTTCTGGTTTTTCCTGGAGGTCGTGTGGGCACGCGGGGTGACTTGCTCACCACCCGTGGCACCCCATCCGGCCTCCGGCCCCCGCCGGAGTAGTTCTTTTGTCAGCAAATCCTGGATGTTGGTTTCCCCTTTGACAGCAGTCGGGGCTGTGTGAACAAACCGTGTATGTCTCAGAAACCTGAATGTGATCCCACAGTCGGCTCCCTGTCTAATTTAGGTGAAATACACAGGTTCCCTTGGACTGTGGCGAAAAGGGGACCACAGAGCACTTGGCTCAGTAGAGCGTGCAACTCCTGATGTCAGGGTTGTGGGTTCAAGCCCCACGCTGGGTGTGGAGGTTGCTTAAAAAAATAAATAAATAAAATCTTCTGGGCACCTGGCTGCCTCAGTCGGGTCTACCTTTGGCTCAGGTCATGATCCCAGGGTCCTGGGGTCAAGCCCCATGTCGGGCTCCCTGCTCAGGCAGGGAGTTGGCTTCTCCCTCTCCCTCTGCCTCTGCATGTGTGAGTGCTCTCTCTCTCTCAAATAAATAAATCTTTAAATAAACTAAAATCTTAGAAAAAGAGGGGGAGTAACAAGTGGTATTCTTTTTTCTCAACCTTCCTTCCTTCCTTCCTTCCCTCCTTCTGTTCTTTTTCCTTCTATCTGTCTGTGGCCTTGAAGGAGTCAGGTAATGTCACCCCCGCAGACCTCCATTCCCCCGCTGTTTGCATGGGCAGACACCAGCAAGAGAGACTTGGAAGATAAACATAACATGTCAACACATTCAAAATGTTTCCCTCGCATGGCTCCCCTCTCACACTTCTTTCTAGCACTGGAGACATGCGACATTTCCATGGGAGGAAGGTCTCAAAATAGCAAGTAGTAAACAGCGCAGGGAGCCGGATACAGCTTTGCCCGGTGCCAGCCCTCAGCCCTGCTCCTCTCCAGAGGGAAGCCAGCTCTTTCCAGCCCCGTACAGCTAAGCCAGGAGACGGGGTCAGATAATCAATGGCAGGTGTCACACCCCAGAATAAACCTGTAGGAAACAGAGGAGCATATACAACCCTTGAGGTTCGATTGCTCAAGGGGCAGCGTTGGCTGGCACGCTATGAGGACGCCCTGCCGGGGGACCGGATGGTTAAATCCCAAGTGTCCTTGGATCAGCGAGGAAGGTGAGGGGGGAACGGAAGGAACCCTGGGAAGGGCTAGATCAGGGAGCTTCCCAGCCAGGAGGGACTAAGGGAGACTACGACACTGTTTATTCAACATGCAGCGTTCATTTTTCCTAAGTAATCTAAATGAGTTAAAGAGAAAAAAAATCATCCTACTGGATTGAGTCCATCACTAAATATTTGGGACACACGCTGAAAGGTTAGAAGCAAACTCCTGCAAAGAAATGATTGCTGGAATGAGGGAGTTGGCTACCAGAGGAGGCCTGGGACGAAGGCCAACAATGACCCGAGAGAGAATGGGGAGCAGTGAAATGATCCATGAAGTTTCTTGGCATTTTCCAGCACTCCTGGAAAGAGAGAGGCTCATCAACTTCACGGAAGAATCTCCAAACAAATAGCTCAACTGTCTCCAGAAATGGGCTGGAAAACGGGACTGAAAGTTGTGGAATGACTATTTCAAGTCTGGTGTCTGGGGCTTTCTACTGCGGTTTGGGGCACCTCCGACCCCGTTTGCCCGGTGACATCCCACAAGTGGTTTTCGCCAGTCCCACCTGGACCTACCTTCTGTCCCAGCTTCCATCATGGTGAGGGAGTGGGTTTGAGCCAGGGATCTCCTTTGCCTCAAAAACAAAAACAAAAAAACAAAAACCTACTGAAATGAACCCAAGTGGCATTTGACCAATTTTCCAACAGAAACCTTGTGACGAAAGGGGAGAGGGACCAGCATAGTCAATGTTCGGTTAGACCGAATTTACACCAAAGCCAGAAAAAGTGTCCAGATCACACTTTCTAGTTTGCCCTGGGGTCACCTCTTAGCTATTGGAGTGTCCTTCCAGAATTCAGGGACCAAGGTGCTGTGAGCCAAGGGCTGAGCGGAGCACAGGGAATAACCCGGGGTTGGCACAAAGAGGCGGACAAAGAAGTAGGTACAGGAACAAGGACAGATCTGGACCCCCACCGTGAGCCAGAGTAGAGGCTAGAAGGTGTATGAGAAAAAAGCCTAAGAGACCCCAAAGACACTGGTGCCTCCAGGCATGGCCCCACTCATGGGGTCATCCTCCAATCTGTAGATAAAATTGTGCCCTGAAGGATACAGTCTTGGTTAGGACAATAACATGACTGGCATATTATTACAAGTGGTATAGGCTGAAGTATGTACTCCCGCCCCCCAGAAAGAGATCACAGTTTCTTGTCGGGGAGCACAACCCCCAAAGCAGATAATGGAAGACTAGAAACGGAGGTGTGGGCACACAGGGACTACTTGCCAGCATTCCTGAGACCAAAGTGAAGCATCACCATGGGGCTATCTTCGTGGAAAGAGGCTCTTGTGCACCTTTAGTCCTGAAGGAGCAAGATGAAATATCCTTCGATCTCTCCTCCAAATCTGAGCTTAAAATTTACCTTAAATGTTTTAGGATAAAGTCTACAGTCTTATTTAGGGCAGTTTCCAAGGATTTCTTCTACTGAAGCAATTTGTAAATGTTAGATGTCTAGGCTTTAGCAAAGCAAAACAATTATGCTGGGTTTTTTTCCCCCAAATGATTTTATTCATTTATTTGACAGAGAGAGAGAGGATCTCCACTGAGCAGAGAGCCTGATGCGGGGCTGGATCCCAGGTCCCCAAGATCACAACCCAAGCCGAAGGCAGACCCCCAATGGACTGAGCCACCCAGACGACCCATCAATTGTGCTGTTAAACCCCAAGTAGCACAGAACTAATACCGCTGAAAACATGTAATGGGAAGAGAAAATTTATCACTTCCTCAAGGCTAACCAAGACTGTGAATTCGGATTGGGAAACTCTTAGCAACGGGGCTTTGAGGTTTCAACTCAAAATACTCAAGGGAGTTCTTTTGTGTCAACCGGGGGTGGGCTAGAGGATGAGAGGTGGACTCCTGAACTTGGGGGAGCGTGGCTCAATCATCACACTCTGCCCTTTCTGGGTCACAGCTACCTTCAGTACAAGCAGAGAGGGTAGGACTAGAGCAGGAGCCAGTATACGTTTTCTGGGAAGGACCCACTAGTAAATAATTTCGGAACTACTGTCTCTAGCATATTCTTTCTTGTCCTTTTGTAACAACTTTATTGAGATCAAATATGTACGGAGATTTTATGGTTTCTTCACTTAAATATATAAATTAGTGGCTTTTCTGGGCATTCACTGTGGTACAACCAGCACCCTAATCAATTGTTTTCAAGTTTTATTTTATTTGAATTCCAGTATTGTTAATGTACAGTATTGAATTAGTTTCCGGTGTACAGTAGAGTGATTCAACATTTCCATACATCACTCCTCATGACAAGTGCCCTCCTTAATCTCCATCCCCTATTCGGCCTATGCCCCACCCACCGTCCCCCTGGTAACCAGCAGTGTGTTCTCTATAGTTAAGAGTCTTTTTCTTGGTTTGCCTCTCTCTCTCTCTCTCTTAAAGTTTTATCACTACAAAACGTAACAAACCTGTACACATTAGTAGCCACTCCCATTTCCCCCATCACCCCCAGCTCTAGGCAACCACTAATCTACTTTCCATCCCTATATGTTTGCCTGATTATAAATGGAATCACAAAATATGTGGTCTTCGGTAAATGGCTTCTTTTACTTAGCATAGTGTATCCAGATTCATCGTTGGAGCAGGCTGTATTAGTACTTAATTCCATTTAATGACCACATGATACTCTATTGTATGGATGGACCATACTTTGTGATCCTTCCATCCACTGATGGACGTATGGGTTGTTTCCACCTTTGCACTATTCTGAATAATGCTGCTGTGAACACCCACGCACAAGGTTTGTGCAGACCTGTGTGCTCAGTTCCCTTGAGGATATACCCTAGGAGAAGAATTGCTGGGCCATATGGTAACTGTATGTTTAATCTTTCGAGGAATGGCCAGACCATATTACAAATTGCCAGCACCATTCACCCATCCCACAGGCAACCTATGAGAGTTCCAATGTCTCCAAATTCTCACTGACACTTAATTATTTGTCTTTCCGATTGTAACCATCCCGAGTGTAAAGTAGTATCTCGCTATGGTTTTGATTTGCATTTCCCTAATGACTCATAATGCTGAGTGTCTTTCCACGTGTTTATTGGCCATTTGTAGATCTTCTCTGGAGAAATGTCTGTTCATACCCTTTGCCCATTTTTAAACTGGGTTACTTGTATTTTTATTGTTGAGTAGTAAGTAGGTTCATACGTATTCTAGATACAAATCCCTTCTCAAACATATTATTTGCAAATATTTTATACCATTCTTTGGGTTTAAAAAATTTTTTTAATGTAAAAACCGGGGCACCTGGGTGGTGCAGTTGGTTGAATGTCCAACTCTTGGTTTCTGCTCAGGTTGTGATCTCAGGGTTGTGGGATCAAGCCCCACATGGGGATCCGTGCTCAGCACAGAGTCTGCTGGAATTTCTTTCTCCCTCTGTCCCTCCCCACCACGCACTCCTGCATTCTCTCTTTCTAAAATAAATAAATACATCTTTAAAAATGAATGAATAAATAAATGTAAAAACTACTCCAGGCTCCTGGTTGGTTCAGTCTATGAAGCATGTGATTCTTGATCTCAGGGTCATGAGTTCAAGCCCCACACTGGGCATGGAGCCTACTTAAAAAGAAAAAAGTAAGTAAATAAGAGTATGAGCTAAGTATTTTTCTTTTCTTTCTTTCTTTAAAGATTTTTATTCATTTGAGAGAGAAAGCATGAACAGGGGAACAGTAGGCAGAGGAAGAAGCAGAATCCCCACTGAGCAGGGAGCCTGATGCGGGGCTTGATCCCAGGATCCTGGGATTATGACCTGAGCTGAAGGCAGATGCTTGACTGACTGACCTATCCAGGTGCCCCAAGGATTTTTCTTTAGAGCAGAATAAAGGGAAAGATAAGCTATCCAAAATAGTCCTTGCTAATGGTGAAAAAAACCTTCCACACTATACCTTGAGTTTAGCTTTCTCTCTACTGACCATTCCACAGAAGTATCACATTTGCCCAGAAATAAACCTTCACATCTATAGTCAATTCATCTTTTTTAGGATTTATTTATTTATTTGAGAGAGAGAGTGTGTGTGCATTCAGAGCAAGGAGCAATGGGAGAGGGACAAGCAGACTCCTTACCAAGTGGGGATCCTGAAATGGGGCTCATGACTTGAGCCAAAATCAAGAGCCAGATGCTTAACCTACTGAGCCACCGAGGCACCCCATATAGCCAACTGATTTTTTAAAAGACTTTATTTATTTGAGAGAGAGAGAGAGAGCATGAGAGAATAAGAGATCAGGAGCAGAGGGGAGGGGTAGAGAGAGAAGCAAACCATTTGCTGAGCAAGGAGTGGGATGTGGGACTCGATCCCAGGACCCTGGGATGATGACCCAAGCTGAAGGCAGACACTTAACATTTTGCACATGTGCGTCCGAAAGAATAAAGTTGTACCCTTACCTTCCATCACATTCAAAAACAAATAAATAAGTAAATAGATCAGAGACTCAAATTTAAGAGCTTAAACTACAAAACTCTCTGAAGAAATCCCAGAGGGTTCTTTGAAATGACACCAAAATCACAAGGCAGCAAAAGAAAAAAAAATAAATAAATTGAACTTCACCAAAATGGAAAACTTTTGTGCATCAAACAACACTGTCAAGAGAATGAAAAACAACCCAGACATGGGAGAAGAGATTTGTAAATCCTACAGCTGATCATTATAAACCTCCAGGAGGATCTAAGAATTCCTATAACTCAAAAACAAAAGGCAGGGGCACCTGGGTGGCTCAGTGGGTTAAGCCTCTGCCTTCGGCTCAGGTCATGATCTCAGGGTTCCAGGATCGAGCCCCGCATCAGGCTCTCTGCTCAGCAGGGAGCCTGTTTCCTCCTCTCTCCCTCTTTGCCTGCCCCTCTGCCTACTTGTGATCTCTGTCTAATAAATAAATAAAATCTTAAAAAAAAAAACCCAAAACCCAAAAAGACAAACCTCCCAGTTAAAATGGGCAAAGGACATGAAGAGACATTCCTCCAAAGAAGATACACGAATGGCTTATGAGTACATGAAATGATGCTCAACATCATGAGTCATCAGGTAAATGGGATTCAAAACCCCAGGAGATACCAAATCATACCCATCAGGGTGACTACAATAAAAAGGGGGGTAATAAGTGTTGCCACGGATGTGGAGAAATTGGAATCCTCATACATCGCTTGTGGGAAGGTGAAATGGTACAGCCTCGGCGGAAAGTAATTTGGTGGCTCCTCAAATGTGAAACCTTGCATGACCATTGGATCCAGCAACACCACAGCTAGGTATATGCCCGCAAGGAACTGGAAACAGAGATTCAAACAGCTATCTGTACCCCCATACCCATGGCATCCTTATTTACAAAGGTAGAAACAAGCCAAGTGTCCATCAACAGGTGAGTGCATAAACGGAACCCATACAATGGGACATTTTTCAGCCTTAAAAAGAAATGAAGTCCTAACATATGCCACAACCTTGGATGGGCTCTGAAAGCATTGTGCTAAGGGTGCCCGCCCGGGTGGCTCAGTCGGTCAAGTGTTTGCCTTTGGCTCAGGTCACGATCCTGGAATTCCGGGATCAAGCCCCACGTAGGGCTCCCTGCTCAGTGGGGAGTCTGCTTCTCCTTCTCCCTCTGGCCTACCCCCCCACCCGCTTGTGTTGGCTCTTTCCCTCTCTCAAATAAATAAATATAATCTTAAGAGGAAAAAACATTATGCTAAATGATATAAGGCAGACAGAAAAGGCTTGGAGGATTCCACTCATACTAAATATCCAGGACGGGCAACTTCGTAGAGACAGAGAGGAGATTAGGATGATCAGGGCCTGGCAGGAGCAGGGGAATGGGGAGCTATTGCTTCATGGGTACAAAGCTTTTGTCTGGGGTGATAAAATATTTTGGAAATAATAGTGGTGTTAGTTTTACACTGTGGAATTAATTCATGCTACCGAATTATATACTTAAAATGGCTAAAATGGTTGCTTTTTTTTTTACCAATTAAAAAAAAAACAGTAAAAAGAGGCATTCTTTTTAGCCCCCAACATAGTGAGTTGTAATGGTGAAGAGGGTTTGAGGGGTTAATGAGCAAGTCCCTGGATTGGATTAAGAATGTCCAAACAAAGAAAAAAGAGGAAGGTAACCCTCAGAGTGAGGCGTATACGTCAGGTAAACAAGCATCCTGGCCAGAAGCAGAGAACAGAAGACTCCTGGCGAGTCTGGGACCCCTGCTCACCATCAGTCTGGAGGATGTAGTCAGGTCCACCAAACACAGCACAGGTTCCTCAACTGCTTCTGGTCCACTGTCTAGGGAACACCTGTCCTCCAATCTTTTGACAGAGGGGTGCTGCAAAGCTTACAAGTCACAGCCACCATTCAGCCCCAAAGAGATGTGGGAAGCCAGACCAGGCAAAGGCCACGAACCGAGTCTGTGTACCAGAGGAGCCAGCGCCACTGGCAGTGGGGGGGTCTCATGACCGTGTCCAGCACCTGGTTACCCCTCAGGCACATGTGCGTCCGAAAGAATAAAGTTGTACCCTTACCTTCCCATGGTCTCAGGTGGCTTGGACTGTCCCATGGTCTCAGGTGGCTTGGACAACCGAGAGCTACAGTATTCATTCTCATCTGCATTTCGGATGAAACATGTCTGCTTCCATGTGGTTCATGAAACCAAGGGAGTCCGTGTCCTTATCTTCTCGTCTCCCAGTCCCTCAGTTTCCCTACTGGCGACCCTGCCACTTAACTACTCGCACCTGCCTGTTTGGGGTGGCCCACATCCCGGGACCGGGTCTTGCAATGCCGGAGAATGGAACACACTTCCGCACAAAACTGGTCTATATTCTCTAGGTCTTCTGGTTTGAGTCTTGTGTTTGTGGAGCCAAATGCTTACCAGCTTCTTACCTTCTCCCCTGTACCACCCTATGGCCCCTCCCCCCATTTCCTTCTTTTCAGTTTCGGGAACGGTCTTCCCACCTGCTCTTAGTCTCACGGCTTACCTTCACCACCAGGCTGGTGTTGTTCTTGATCGGGGCTCCCTGGGCTTTGCCCCCCTGCTTTATGTAGCCATGTTACCCCGGGGGGGTCTTTACTCCGGGTCCGTCCACCTGCTTCAGAACACCAGCTCTAATCTGACTGCAAGTTTCCTCTCTCCCAACCCACTCTGTGATTACCTTTGCCTAGAGTCTTAGCTCTGATGGATAATACCTTTCTTAGTCCTGGTGACAATGAAACCAAGGTGTAAGCCCAGCCCTTTTAAATAGAAAATAGATCTCTTAAATGTTGTTCCAAGAAGCCTAAAATTATAAAGTGATGACGAACATCCCAAGAACACATTTTACTCCCAGTTACTTTTGGAGCTAAATGCGGTCACTAAACATGCACTGGCAACAACAACAGCTTACCCAATAGACAAATTCAACCTGTGCTTAGCGCTCCTATGAAGTAAGGCAACCCCCGCCCAAAATAGTTGAAATCATTTGAGATTTGGTATTTCACAAATAGAATTGAAGGAGTCATTGTGGAAAACCCAGAATTTGTTGGGTTTCCTTATACTTATTTTTTGCTGAATATTGTTTTTAGTTGATTTACATATACCAGCAGGCATCAGAATTTCTCCACACCTAGGGTCTCCAAAGGTTTTTTATAAAACCACGGACGGCCACCTTGTGACGGAGATATGCGGATTCCCCATAATCCCAAGGGATAAAAGTGATCAAGTTCCAAAATGGGTGAGGTCTAGGTTGGCACATTTGCTTCAGGCCATCTCTTGGATGCAGAAGCTGAATAATTGAAATTCAAAGCTAAAGCAAAGCTAAGACTAACAGACGTCCAGGTTCAGGTTTCAGCGAGTCACAGAAAGGCAACTAAAGTTCAAAGAACAGGCATTTGGCTCTATTTTTTTTCTTTTTATAAAGAGCTCTTATGAAAAGAAAGTTAATTTCTGTGACTCATAAACAGAAGATCTCCAAAGCTCCATAAGGCTTCTATACAATTATGTCAGAATGACTTGATGAGAAAATCAATAATCCCATGTTTCCTATGAGTGCATCTGTGAATACGGTATGCACTTCATGAGAGCAGGGTTAAGGAAACGGTGTTACTTGTCAAGGAAAGAAGGGGACTCCCTCTGGTTAGTAACGAGAGCATCTTCACGTGCACCAGGGTGCCCAGATTTGACTTTGCCACACAGCAAGAGCATTTGTGAGAAACAGCAGCTCATTCTCCAACCCCTAGGTAGGTCCTAACTTGGGCTGCTAAGAAATTATGGAGGTAAGCCATGTGGGGGTTCCCAGGTGTGGAAAAGCCTCTACACCCTCTACACCAGGAATAGGGGAGAACAGGGAGGGCCCCCTAGGACCTCACAGCACTGAGATAGAAAATACAAGATCAGAAAAGAAGACTCAGGCAAATGTCCAAGAAAGACTCTAATATTTACCCACTAGCTTACTTGACTTCTACATGTTACCACAGCATCACAGGGAAAAAAAAAATCCTTTCTGCAAACATGAGAAAGGTTACCTCCAAAGAAGATGTCAGTTGCACATAAAGGTTCAAAGAACACACGCATTGCAATATCTCCAGCGTCTTATTCTTACAAATTGTTTCTGAAAGTGATGCCAATGGCCGGTGACCCCGAGTAAGCTCTCGGCTGACTTCAGCCACCCTCCACCCAGCTTTGGAGCCCAGTCAGCTCCTCGTCTCCAAGGGCCTTCTAAAGGAAAAGGAAAAGGGCCTCCCCAACTCCGAGGAGCCAGAGCAGTGCAGGGAGATCAGGACCTGAGGAAAACAGGCCGAGGGGACAGTAGTGGGAGGGGGAAGCCCCCATTTCACTCAGGAAGGATGGATCCTATTCTCCAGGTCCAGCTCCAGCCCTGAGAACAGAAATGAAGGAGGAGAGACCCAAGCTAGGTAGGGCCCTGCCTCCACATAGCTATCTGAGTGCCTTCCCTCAGCCAATCAAAGGTCCACTCAGGCCTCTCCCATAGAGTCCAAGTTCCTATAGCCAACTGTCTGCTCAGCTCCTCCATGTAGATGTTGGGTAAGTTTCTCCAACTGACCGCGCCAAACCCCAGATTCTGGGTGTTTGTCTGCCTTCTTCAAACGCATCCACGGTGCTCTCAACCTCTCTGAATGCAACTCTGTGCTTCCAGTTACTTGGATTGAAGACCTGGGCCCCCTTCTTGACTGCTCATTTTCCCTCAAACCCTACATCCAATTCATTAGCAAATACTGTTGGCTCCATCTTCAAACTGTATCCGGAATCTGATCACTTCTCATCTCCACCTCCTCCGTGGTGGGGCCACCATTGTCTCTGCCCTGGACGACGGCGATGCCCCCCCTCCATGTTTCTACTTTTGTTCTCCTATACCCTGTTCTAAACATGGTGGCCAGACTAATCCACTTTAACTGTACTCAGACCATGTCACTCCTGCTCAGCACCCTGCCATGGCACCCCATTCCATTCACAGTCAAAGCCAAAGTCCTAATTATGGTCCATGAGACTGTACTTGATCTGGCCTTCCATTGCGCCTTCTTCTACTGCTTCCCCTCATGCATTCCACCCCAGCCACACCTTTCACATTGTTCCTTGAAAATGCCAAGCACACTCTTACTCTATAGAGTCTTTGTTCAGACTCTTTCCCCTTTCTGGAATTCTCTCCTCCATCCCAGATCCATTTCCTCCTTCAGTTCTCCACTCAAATGGTACCTTATTTAAATGACTCCCCATCCCCACTCTGGAAATTCACAACTCTTTTCTTCAGGCTCCTTTTCCCTTTACCTGTGATTACCACTTACCACGTAGCTAGTTTAGCTTTGATCCCTCTAGTATATTTGGGTCTTGAGATGGGAAAAGTTAGACTTTCTTCTCTGCAGGAGATAGGGGCAGGGAAACCTACTCTTTTCTCTAGAAATATTCCTCAGTGTCCAATGTCTCCTGTTCCTCCTTGCAAAGCCAGAACCATCGAGAAGCTTAGAGTGGCATAGGGGTTGGCCCTACAACTCCAGACAGATCACAACTGAGGCAACTGAGCTGAACAGCTGCTTGGCCCCCATTCAGTGGGTTCTGCAGTTCAGGTGGGCCAGCTCTGGGCTGCAATACCACTGGCTCACCCCCAGCCTTCTCTGTTGCCTATCCCCATGAGTCTGTAAATGCTGCTGGATTAGGGTCCTCCTCTGTTTGGTTCACTGTTGTTTTCCTAACACTTCTATCAGTGCTTAGGGCAGAGTAGATGCTCAGTAAGTCTTTGTAGGATAACGAACGAATGAATCCATGAAATGAACCAGTACCAGAATGACCTTGCCTCCTGCCTGTATCTGCATCACAGCTCTTTCTGCATTCTTCTCTCCCAACCTGTCAGCTCTCCCTGGCTTGACTTCCTCAATTCTTTTTGTGTTCCACCTCTTACGATAACTTTTCCACATCTCCTCCCCATTCCCAGTCCACAGCCCAAGCGCTGCCTGGACCGCCAGTACGGTTGGTGGGGACCTCAACAATGGCCATCCTGTCCTGTTCACTGGAGCGCCTACTGCAGGACAGGTGTCATACTCAATGCATGGAGCACATTCTATTTGAGCCCAAGAACAATATGTGGATGACATCTCCAAACAAAGCCAGCTACCCTCCACGTGCCCTCAGATCAGGCCTCCTCCCTCTGACCAAGGGAAAGGGGTGCTTTTTCTGCCCTTGGTGCCCTAACTGGTGACCCGCCCAACTGACCTTCCTTGGCTTTGCTTCCCACGATCCCATCCAAGTGCCTTCAAGAGCAATCTCCCAGAGTCTAACTCACCCCATTCATTGTAAGGCCCAAGTTCTGACTCTCCAGGACACCTCGCCGCGAGCCCACCTCGAGGATGACCCCCGGGAGGACTGAAGCCTGGATTTCAGCTGCCGGTTGTAGCGAATTCTCCCAGAGTCCCAGTTCCCATCCTGTCCTCTGACAATCCAGCCCAAGGGACCCACATCACTGTGGAGTGCATTCTCTGTATGTTTTGTCTCTCACCGAAGATTTAAAAATCTGTGCATGGGAATGGAGTGAAAAGCATTTTTGGAAATATTCAAAACATGCATCTCTGTTCCTCAATGAGAACCAAAGCCGAAGATGTGACGTTTATAGGACCTGTCAGTGGAAAAGATTACTTTTCTTAAAATACATTTGTTAAATGATAGGTAAAACAGCAAACGGATGGGAACCTACAACTGGGAGACATCACAGGAAGGGGGAAATATGATTTTTATTATAAACATATGCATTTTATTATTTCTCCCAGTGAGGATGGGGATTGAGAGGCTGCAGCTGTGACAGGGCAGGGGGAGAGCCGTATTTTTAGACCTGTCACTTTAAAATATACCTTCTCCTGCTTTGCAGCAGCCAATCTCTAAACAAGGCCCTCTTGGAGCCTGAACACAGGCGAAGATGAATATACACGGGAAACAAATGACTAGCTCCCCTGGCCCTCAGGAACCCCCGGGGCTGCGTGGCCGCCCTAGAACTTGGCTTGGCCCCACCCCCACCCAGGCCCCACTCCAGCCAAAGCCTCAGGCCTTTGGGCTGGGGCGCAGCCCCTCTGGAACGGTGGGAAACACCAGTGACTCCCTCACCTCCCCTCTCTAGTCCTACCTGGTACCAGGTCCTATTGGTTCTTTCCCCAGAAGCCTCTTCTGCTGGGAACAAACAAGGGGCTACCGCTTCGTGGGGCCGCCTATGTGCTGTGGACACATTGCCTTTCATGTACTCCAGTTCCCCATGAGCCAAGCACGGGGATTGGCCCAGTTTACAGAGAAGGAGACAAGTTAAGGTTTCCCACTCCAGGTTAAGGGGCTTGTTAGTGGTGGGTGGAGGATTTGAACCCAGGTATGCCTGGCTCCGAAGGCCTTGCCCACGCCCTAGGCCGTGCCGTGGCTCCAGCGTGCCGGCTGCCAGCCTGGGCGAGGTGCTTCCCACCCCAGGGCCACCTCGCTGCCACCGCCCCCCTGCCCAGCCGCCCCGACGTCAGGACACGGAGCCACAGCCCAGGCCACAGATTCTTCTTTCTCCACCTCCCCGCCTTCCTAGGGTCCTATCGATTCACTGGGAATCTTATTCCAGAATCCTCACCCTGGCCCCGAACACCCTCCTTGAGCACCCCTTTCTCTCCAGCTTCTCTCCACCAGTTACCCTCCCTCGTCTCCCCCTCGTGGACACCCTTGCAGGCCCTGGTCACTCCAGCCGCAGTGTCTCTGCTGATGCTGTCACCCTCCACCGCAATTGCCTTCTGCCTACTACGCCCCCCAACCCTGGCTTCAGCCTTCACCAAGGACTCTGCGAAGAGGCGAGCCCTCTCTCATGGTCAGATCTACTTCTTGCGTGTACCCTCCATTACAGCTTCAAATTTTCTCATGCGGCTCTCTTCTGCCGGCAACACGCTGACCTACTCCTCCTCTGGTGTGTGGTCTGGGCACCATATCCGGGCACAGAGCAGGTCCCCCATGGTTTCAGGCTGGTTTTGACTTGATGCTACTGAGTCCCGGACTACTGGGGTTTCCCCAAAGCAGAGTGCGGCAGGGGAGCGAAGGAACCCTTCAGGAAGCCACCAATTAGTTCACAGCCCTGTGGCCATCTCCACACCCGAGCTGGCTGTCCAGGGAGCTGAAAAGCACTGGGTCAGGCCTTTCCACCAAGTGACTGGTCTGTTCGCATCCTGAAGTCAAGCAGTGCCTTTCTTCCTGGTGGCATCCAGAACCAAAGGCACTCATAGGCACAAATAGGAGTGACAGGCACTTTAGTACCAACATGTCATCACCTACAGGGGACGGCTCCGCCAGCGAGAAGATGAGTTCTCCAGCCACTTTGCAATGCCTGAATTATGGGTTTACTCAATCTCTCACGCTGCCAGGCTCAACATTTTCGTTTACTGCTCTTGTTACCCTTGGCGTGGTTTCCGAGCTCGGGAAGGCAGAATTCTCCCAGGCTCGCAGCTCCCTAGGGACTCCAAAAAATACCTTGCCTTAAACTCCAGCTCTTCCTTGGTTCATAGGCATCTCTGCCCCTACCCCCACCCACCTGCCCACGATGCCATCTGGGTTCTCAGGCCTGCAGAGAACATGTCCATGTCCACGTCTGGGTGCTTGTTTTCAAAACCATTTCCTAGTGAAATATCGTCATTTTGGGAAACGAGTCTGTCAGGAAGTCATTTCAGGCAAAAATCAAATCCACAGCACTCTACACAAATAACAAACAGCCTGCAAAGCCCTTCAGTGGGACTCCAAGGGCTGCTATTTGGAAGGGAGGTCAGGAAGTGAAGCATAAACATCTCATGTTCTAGAAGGCTGGCCTGGGGGCTGCGTACAGATGTGAGAAGCCACAGGCTCTGGGGCCTGG
This sequence comes from Mustela erminea, assembly GCF_009829155.1. Classification (NCBI taxonomy): domain Eukaryota; kingdom Metazoa; phylum Chordata; class Mammalia; order Carnivora; family Mustelidae; genus Mustela; species Mustela erminea. Next base: position 112,340,441 of record NC_045635.1, on the reverse strand, counting down.
CCTCTGAGTACCGTCTCTTTATTTTATTTTATTTATTTTATTTTATTTTTATTTTATTTTGGGGGGATTGATTTTTGGCCACCAGGACACTGAGTCACCCGGACCTCAATTAACACTGGAAATGCTACTCAAACAGATTGACTGTTTATCAGGGTGATGGGCCATTTTCACTGAGTATTTATTTTTTAATTAGCCAAAGTGCTAATTTGCTTAGCGTTACTTGGCATAATGGGTGCTGAGAGGTCTTTGAATCTTCAGATGGTCCCTTTAGTCACTCGCTTTCCAATTCACGCTGGCTCCTTAGGCATTTTGCAGAAATGGATTAACTCTATGTAGTCCAACACCTTTGTTTCCTGAAACTAGTGTGAAAACAAGCACTGTGACTCCTGGAGTGTCTCAAAAGGAAGATGAGTTAACAATAGTAGACTCTTCTCAAAACACCTTTCATTGAAAGAGCACAGCGTATTTCACGAATGCTAACTACTTAAATCTCCCCCACACCTGCATCCTGAATCTGGACCATCCAGCTAGATCTCCCTGGATGAAATGTAGTCCTATCTAGAATAAAATCCCCATGCGGAAGCTATAATTGCTAGAGTTTCAAGTTGACAGTTTTTGGTTAACATCCAAAAAGTTGCTAATGCCGTAATGAGATCTTCATTGGAGGTCCCATTGGATCAAGATCTCCCTCCACGTCGCCCCCCCCCACCACCCCCATCTAAGTGGAAAGGTGATGCTTCCAGGCCTGTGTTTCTCAAATGTAACCCATGGGCTGTAAGGTGCCTTCGCTTTTGCAGGGACTGGCTTGAAATGCAAGAACAGGATGTGCTGATGGTTGGGTGAAGATCCTAGGCCAGAGCTAAAAGCAAATGGGAAGTGGAGGCAAAGGCTGGCCGAATTCATTCTGACTTGACTGCTAAAAATTCCCCAGAATTTGTAACTAAGAGAAGTGGGAGTTCTCCTCTACCACCGCCATCACTGGCCTGGGAAAAAAAGCGATGTGGCTGGTAAGGGAATCTAGCTACTTGGTGTAAGAAGGAAGCTGTGGGACTTCCTGGCTGGCTCAATCAGTGCATCTCTTGATCTCGAGGTCATGAGTTTAAGCCCCATGTTGGGAGTAGAGGTGACTTAATTTAGAAAAAGAGAGAAGGACGATGTGACCACAGGAAAGGGTGGGCTCATTTCCTCATTCAATTTATGATACATGAAGACGTCTTCTGGTCCACCTAAAGTTCCCTGACATGCCTTTACAGGAAGGCCAGGCTCAGGAAGTTCAACATGAAGTGGATTTCTAGGGTGTTGGCCCTAGGGGAGTGATTTGCATGCTGGTTTGTTTTTACCATGGCTCCCTGTCCCTTGGGAAAGCTTGACTTACTTGGCAGCTGACCTTGATAGAGTCTTCAATGCTACTCTGCAATCGTATTTTGGTCCTTAGTCATCTAAGATGATGATGACGACGACGACAAATCTAAGACTTGTCACTCTTCAAATCTGTGGCCCCCCTCTGCTTCCCCCACTCTTAACAGCATGCCTTGCAGATGCCCTAACAGACATACATGCGTCGGAATAGGAACTTTCTTCTTCCCTGCCCTGTCTTCCGATTTAAATGTAGGTATGTGTTTCCCAAGATGAGGGTGTCCTACCTCATCTCCAGTGTCTTGATATCAATCCCTCCCGGCTTGGAGCCCTTGATACGTGGCTCATGATGTCCAATTTCTATGTCTTCAAACTTTCCCTCTCTGCTCACTTCCTCCCCCCAATCCATAATTGTGCTTAAGTCTCAATTTGGAGGAGTCATCTTCTTTTGCTTGCCCATAAAAGATTAGATTCCACAGAGCTCTGTCCTCAGCTGGCTCACAATCTCCCTGCTAATCTGATGCACTCCCATTGTTCAAACACCTCCAAAACACCACATTTCCCTCCGATAAGACCCACAGCTCTCTCCCTTCATTTTGTTATGAGCTCCAGGCCCGTGTTTCCAAATGCCTTCCGATGACAGAGAGCTCCACCTAGAAAGGTTGAGACAAGGCCCATAGGCCTTTCAACACCTGTCCAAAGTGAAAACACCTTCCCTATCTCCCACTCTCAACTGGGTCCTTTACCTGTTTCCCCTCTCTCCATTGATAACAACAGCCACCAGACACCCGGGTCCAAAACATGGAAGTCACCAGCACTTGGCTCCCTGATTTTGTACATTACATCGGATATTTACATGTCCATTCTACTTCCTTAATATCGCCGTCTGGGAATTCCGTTCCCTCTGTCCGTCCATATTGTAGTAGTCAGGTAGTCATGTCATGTCAATTCTACCTGCTTAACAATTCCAGTGGCTTTGTTCTTTATTTGCCTCCCAATTTACTGATTTTTTTTAATTTATTTTTTAAGTAGGCTCTACACCCAACACGGGACTCACTCATGACCCTGAGATCAAGAGTCACAGGCTCTCCTGACTGAGCCTGAGAGGTGTCCCTGCACTATTTCTGCAGTCATGTGACTGGTCTCCTTGTTCCCTCTAGGCCCCTCCAATCTGTCCTCCCTAATGTAGAAAGAGCTGACCAGCGCTTCCTGTGAACTAACCCGGCACGTTATCTTCCCTCTACTCTAAGTCAGTCCTCAGGACAGCACGTGTTACATGCTATGATCATCTGTTCGCCTGTCAGTGAGCCTCCCACTGGATCTAGAGCTGCTTGAGGGCGGGCTCACTGTTTACTCTGACCCACTTTTAATTCAGAGTAAGTAAATGTGATTCTGTTTAGCTGCATCCAATAAAAGACATTGTCCCCATACCTACCAGAATGGCTAGTTTTTAAAAAAGACAGATAATACCAAGTGTTGGAACAACTTGAACTCACATTGCAAGGCTGAGTATAAATCAGTACAAACACATTGGAAAACCGATGTGGCCCTAAGACAGCTAGGTAGGTAGATGGGGAGAGAGAGAGAGAGTCTATGAATAAGGCACATTCACTTTTAGGTATATTCCCAACATAAATGTCTACATATGTGTACTCAAAAGACATAAACAAGGGCATTCACACAGCACTATTCATAGTAGTTCCCAGATGGACACAACACAAATGTCTGTTAACAAAAAAATACAATATGGCATTGAGAAGGAAGGAATGATTTCTATTAAAAACATGGAGAAGGAGCAGCTGGGTGGCTTCATCGTTAAGCATCTGCTTTTAGCTCAGGTCATGATCCCAGGGTTCTGGGATCAAGCCCCATGTCGGGCTTGCTTCCCCCTCTCCTGCTCTGCTTGCTTGTGCTCCCTCTCTTGCTGTGTGTGTCTTTCTCTGTCAAATAAATAAATAAAATCTTAAAAAAAAAAGTGCTTGGAGAAATCGCACAATGTTGTGCGAAAGAAGCCAAACCAAGGAATGCACAATGCGGAGTTCCATTCACAGAGAGTTAGAAGGTGGGCACAATTCCTCTACGACATCAGTTGTCCAGTTAGTGACCATCCCTGCAGGTGACTGCATGACTGGGCGGGGACGGAGAGGCTTCTATGAAGCTGGTAACGCTCCGGTTCCGAGCTGGGTAACTGCCACGTCGCTACGTTCTGACTATGAAAATTCATCAAGCTGCCACTTAGGAGTCGTGTGCCTTTTTATACATCTGTTATATTTCGTTGAAAAGTTCATTTGAAAAAAACGCGTGTTTTGAACCATAGTAGCCTCATCTTTGAAACTTTTCAAGCGTTCTCGGAGCTTCGAAAATTTTAAGGTATTTCACGTCCAAGTCATCTCTTGAAATCCGTTTCGAGGATGGCTTTCATCTCCCGCAGGGTCTGTTGCTGTTCTCCAGACGCGGCTCTGCGCTGGTCATCTCTCCCCCTCTCCACCCCGCTTCGTCCTCTCCACTAACACCCACCACATCTGCTCACACCCTCCTCCTCTACTCGAAATCCTTTAGGGGATCCTCTTCGTGGAACAAAAGGCCCGGAAACATAGCCACAGACAGGAAGACGGAGGTTTAAGAGAAAGACAAGTGTGGTAAGGAGGGAAGAGCAGGGAATCGACAGCTCGGGTCAGACCTGCAAGAACAGAGACAGGTTTGAAAGAACAACGCGCGATCAAGCGATCCGGCCCCGGAGGACGTTCTCCCTCCGCTGGAGTCGATCACACTGGAAGACTCCAGTCCGTGCGGCGAACCGTGGCCACGTCCCACTAACTCCGTGCTCACTGCTCACCCCTCCACGGGTAGCTCTGGTCAGGATGCACGGCTGCGAGGGCCACCCAAAAGCTGCAGGGACTCCCGGTGTCCCGCAGAGCTCTCTGTGCGCCCCCCCACCCCCGCACACTCCAGGGCTGGGACTTCCTTCCAGAGTCGCTGAGAGCCAGGAACCCGCAGAAGAAACCGCAGCCCTACCCCAGATCTCAGCTCCTCCCCAAGTGCATAGGGCTGAGACAGAGACACTGTCCCCTCTATTCTGTTATGGCCTCAAGGGCGTGAGGCTGATGCCCTTCTGCGGACCTTAACCCAGAAGAGGTACCGCCTCCTGCCAACCCCTTTTTGAGCAAAACTCTCATTTTTCAATCTGTCTTTAGTAAGTTCACCAACCCTTTACTCTTGAGCCCACAACAACTCTTTCTTGGTGTTTACTATACATTACCCAGATGGATTCGGGAGAGAAGCAGGTGATCATACACCCATAGAATGCTCCTGTTTTATATGATTGATATATATATATATATATTTTTTTTTTAATTTCAGTGGCTATATAAACACATTTGGATATACACACATGAAAGTATATATGTGTATACATATATATACACATATGTGTATATATATGTAATCCAATATAATTCAAATATACATATATATAAATGTGTATATATGAAAAATATGGGGCACCTGGCTAGCTCAGCTTGTGGAACATGAAACTCTTGATCTGAGTTGTGAGTTCAAACCCCACATTGGATGTGGAGTCTACTTAACATATATATATATATTTTTAAGATTTTATGTATTTATTTATTTATTTATTTGTCAGAGTGACAGAGAGAGAGCAGAAGCAGCCAGAGCAGCAGGCAGAGGGAGAGGGAGAGGCAGGTCCCCCGCTGAGCAGGGATTCCTGACATGGGGCTCGATCCCAGGACCCTGAGATCAAGACCCAAGCTGAAGGCAGATGCTTAACTGAGTCACCCAGGTCCCCCTAATTAAAAAAAATATATATATTTTATATAATATAAATAATTTATATATATAATATAATAATTTATATATATGGAAGTAAATATACCAAAATGTTAATTGTGTCTTTTAGAAATGAAATTATATGTAGTTTTATTTTCTTCTTTGTGTTTCTCTATGTCCTATCATTTTTATTTATTTATTTATTTATTTTAAATTTTTTAAAAAATGTTTATATATTTATTTGACAGAGAGAGAGATCACAAGCAGACAGAGGCAGGCAGAGAGAAGGGAGAAGCAGGCCCCCTTCCAAGCAGAAAGCCCGATGTGGGGCTCGATCCCAGGACCCTGAGATCATGACCCGAGCTGAAGGCAGAGGCTTAACCCATTGAGCCACCCAGGCGCCCCTGTCCTATCATTTTTAAATGCACATACTTTTTTTTAACAAGGAGAAAATCCCCCAACATCTTCTTTTACTCAAAAATTAAAGGGGTCACCTGGGTGGCTCAGTGGGTTAAGCATCTGCCTTCAACTCAGGTCATGATCTCAGGGTCCTGGGATCAAGCCCCGCATCGGGCTCTCTGCTCAGCAGGGAGCCTGCTTCCCCACCCCCCTTCTCTCTGCCTGCCTCTTTGCCTGCTTGTGATCTCTGTCAAATAAATAAATAAAAATCTTTTAAAAAAATTAAAAAGCATTTCCACTTCCAGGATAGCAGAATAAGCTGTTAACAGCACAACCTCCCTGAAGATAACAATTACAAATTACTCAAAGAGAAAAGAAAGAAACCTAGAGATTCTGCCAAGTAAAAAACAAAACAAGAGGCACCTGGCTGGCTCAGTTAATAGAGCATGTGACTCTTGGTCTCAGGGTTGTGAGTGTGAGACCCATGTTACGTATAGAGATTACGCAAAAAATAAGTAAATAAAATATTTTTTTAAAAAAACAGGCAGATTTTGGATGGGAACTGAAATGGGGAAGAAAAGACTGGTATGGGGTCAGTTTCCATTTTTCTAGCTTATAGCCAGAGCCCACACTACTGTTACTGTGTGACACAAGACAGCTAAAACGCCAATAGAAAACCTTTCTGGGGGTGTCTGGGTGGCTCAGTCGTTAAGCATCTGCCTTTGGCTCAGGTCATGATCCCAAGGTCTTGGGATCGAGCCCCTGCTTGGTGGGAAGCCTGCCTCTCCCTCTCCTACTCCCTCTGCTTGTGTTCCCTCTCTCGTTGTGTCTCTCTGTCAAATAAATAAATAAAATCTTTGGGGGGAAAAAAACCCTTTCTGGCCTGAAGAACCAGATGTCAGAACTCAGGGTAACTACAGCCACTTGAAAATGCCAGAAGAATTCAAAGGAGGGAAGCAGAACAGAAAAGGCCCATACTCTGTGCATAAACTTATATGTAGCCAAGGTCTCTGGCTGACCCCAGGACCCTTGAATCATACATGCCTAGGGCAGACTCAAATCACATTACGGCTAGGGCTAAAAGATCTGAACTGATAACTGAGCTGAGCTGGCAAGATAGAGTTTGCAGTCTGAGCCTCACCAACTTAATTCCTCACTAAAACAAAAAACATGAACACTGTTGGAGGACTATACAAAAATCCAGAGACTCTATACAACCTGACAATTACAATGTCCTGCATATGATCAGAATTACCAAATATACAAAACAAAAGTAAACGAACAAAAAACAAAAACAGGGCACCTCGATGGCTCAGTCGGTTGTGTGCCTGCCTTTGGCTCAGGTTGTGATCACAGGGTTGTGGGATCAAGCTTGGCATCACGTTCCCTGCTCAGTGGGGAGTCTGCTTCTCCCTCTCCCACTCACCCTGCTTGTGCTCTCTCTCTCTGTGTCAAATAAAATTCCAAAAACAAAACAAAAATAGGAAAATGTGACCCACCCATTCTAAGGCAAAAGGCAATCAGTTGAGCTCAACACAGAGATGACCTGAAGTTGGAATGATCAAGCAAAGATTTTGAAGGAGGTATTCTAATGATGGTCAATGAGGAGAAGAAAAATATGCTTGTAATGAATGTAAAAAAGAAGGATATCTCAAAAAAAAGGAATAGAAACTATAAAAATGAATGAATTTTCAAAACCAAAAAGCATAGTATTGGGGGGAAAAAAACCCTGAATGGACTCAAGAGCACAGTGGGAAAAGACAGAGAAAAAGGGAGCAAACATGAAAAGATCACTAGAAATATTCCGGTCTAACGGAGAGAGAACAAAGATCAGAAAATAAAATGACCAAAGCCACAGGGACCTGTGAGACAGTGTCAAAAGACCTAACATAAGGGAATTGTCCAAGAAGGAAGAAAAAAAATTAATAATGGCAAAAACATCCCAAAATTTGGTGAACACCAGACTGGATAAATATGAAGAAAACCATACCTAATGCATCATAATCAAGTAGATGAAAGTCAAGGATAAAAGGTAAATCTTGCATGTAGCCAGAGAGAAACAAAATATTATATAGAGAGAGGAATGAACATTCAAAGGACTGTAATCTGCTTTCCAGAAACCATGAAGGACGAATATAGTTGGAACATCTTTAAAGTGCTAAAAGAAAAGCTGTCAACCCAGAACTCTACAACCAGTGCAAGAATCTTTCAAGAATACAGATGAAGGGCACCTGGCTGGCTCAGTCACTAAAGTGTGTGACACTTGATCTCAAGGTCATGAGTTCGAGTCCCACCACGGGTGCGGAGATGACTTCAAATAAAAAATCTTTTAAAAAACAAAGTAAAGATGAAACAAAGACATTTCAAATGAAAGAAAACTAGGAGAACTAGTTGTCAGGAGGCCTGTGCTATAGGAAATAAGCTCTTCAGACAAATGGGAAATCATACCAGAGGGAAACTCAGAACCTCAGGAAAGCAAAACAAAAGCAATAGTGACCAAATATAAACTCGGTAATCAAAGTATTCATTTCGCTAAATGTCTAGGTATAAAATACTGCAGGGGGCTTAAGGACTTACAAAAGATATCAAAAGAATTTTTTTTAAAGATTTTATTTATTTATTTAACAGATGGAGATCACAAGTAGGCAGAGAGAGAGGAGGAAGCAGATTCCCCGCTGAGCAGAGAGCCCAATGTGGGGCTCGATCCCAGGACTCTGGGATCATGACCTGAGCCGAAAGCAGAGGCTTTAACCCACTGAGCCACCCAGGTGCCCCAGATATCAAAAGAATTTACTGAAAAGACAAGATTCACATAGTATCAGTAAAGCCATATGCAGCTTCCTACTATTAAAGACATAGGTAGTCTCCGGTCTTCACTATAAATATGTGAAGGCTTTAACCAGTGTGGCTGAAGGAAGTGTCTCAGAGCTGATCAAAAATGGATCACTTTGTATGTGTCTCAAGGAGGTCTTTGTTTCCCAATGGCTGGTCTGTACTGGGGTAGTGACTTTTCTCTTCTCTCTGCCATTTTTAACAAAATGCATTGCTTTTCTTCTTGTCCACAGGGGATACACGTGCACTGCTGGATACCTGGAAACTTCTAGTTTTATCTAGAAGTGTGATTTACATATACAACTGCAATGAAACATGTTTGTTAAGTTTTATTGGATTCAAAACTAAAAGTTATGATGAAATAGAGTTTGAAAACAATTACACAAATAATTTTCAGCTGCCCACAGGTCCTGTCCCCGTGCTTTAATAAGCCACCATTTTGCATCAGAGATGTCTCAAGAATTCTTTCTTGGTCATTGGCTCCGGACCTCACCCCAACGAACGTCACTTATACTCTAAAACTTCATCGTTTGGTGCCCAAATACGGAGCTTTGAGTCTTTATACCGGGACTCTGAGTTTCGGGGCAGAGTTGGGAAATCATGGGCTCAGGTCTTTTTTGGCACTCAGCTGTGCTACCTTGGATGAGTGGTGGTGCAGATATCAAGCAAACTCTTTTTCTGGCCAACTCTAACATAGAGCTCTAAAAGTAAGGAGATTTTGGAAACTGTTCTTAACAAAGATGGAGAGTATAAGATACTGAAATGAGTACGTGCCATATTAGGACTACTTCTTTAGTTTTGATCAAATGAACAATGCATAAAATGGAAGCACAGCTGAGATAGAGCTTCAGCTAATTACCAACTCTTACACAATATGAACAAGAAATAAGTATTTAATGTAATAAGTCGCTCTTGTAATTTTAGCCCACTTGACAAATAGTGAAACTGATACTGGAAGTAAGGGGCTGTCTAAACCAAAAGTCAAAAATACGTATCACTTCTTTTATTATTGGCTAAGAAGGAAACAGATCTAGAGAAAGAGTATTTTCAATGGTATTTTTTCAATGTTTTTCAATGGTATTTCATAAAATGCCCAATGGATAACTTGGAAAACATATAATGACACAATAAAATTGAGGTTTTACATGAACACTTTTTGAAATAGAAAAAAATAATTTTCGAACACAATACTCAAAGAATTGTGGTTATAATATTACTTCTATACACTGTTAATGCAAATTGGCATGATCTTCTTAAGAAGCAAAATGTTAACAAGAACTCTTAAAAATGTTCTTCCCACTTTTGGAAATTTCATTCACAAAAAAAAAAAAACAAAAAAAACAAAACCCAACAAGAAACGGATACCTGGCTGGCTCAGTTGGTTAAGTGTGTGACCCTTGAGCTCAGCTCAGATCTTGATCTCAGGGTCGTGGGTTCAGGCCCCGTGGTGGGCTCCATGCTGGCCATGGAGCCTACTTTGAAAAAAGAAGAAGAGGAAGGAGAAGAAGGAGAAGCAGCAGCAGCAGCTCTGCCTATGCAAGTGTTCAATTGAGTATAATGGCAAATAGTGTGAGGCTGAAAACAACCATTCCCAAGAGGAGGGAAATGACTCAGCAAACAACTGTCCATTAATAGGATAGAATATTGGGGGAAATTGGGGCACCTGGGAGGCTCAGTCAGTTAAGTGTCGCACTCTTATTCTGGGCTCAGGTCATGATCTCAGCATTGTGAGATCAAGCCCTGCATCAGGCTCTGTACTGGGCATGGAGCCTGCTTAAGATTCTCTCTCTTGGGGCGCCTGGGTGGCTCAGTGGGTTAAAGCCTCTGCCTTTGGCTCGGGTCATGATCTCAGGGTCCTGGGATCGAGCCCTGTATCGGGCTCTCTGCTCAGTAGGGAGCCTGCTTCCTCCTCTCTCTGCTTGCTTCTCTGCCTACTTGTGATCTCTGTCAAATAAATAAATAAATAAAATCTTTAAAAAAAAAAAAAAGATTCTTTCTCTCTCTCTCTCTCTGTTCTTCCCCTTCCCCGCGCCCTTAAAAAACATATTAGGAAACTCTTGAAATACATTATGTGAAAAACAAATAATAGCATATAAAAATGTGTGCACTCTGAGACTCACTAACAAAAGCACATGCTTATCATGATCATGACAGTACACATAGACATATGAATTCATTTGAAAAGCTTTATTGACCATTTACTTTGTACCAGGTATTGTACTGTGTGTAGGAGACACAAAGGTGAAAAAATATGGTCCCTGCTCTGCAGGAGATGTGGTCTGAGTGCAAGTCATACAATCAAAGTGCAAAGTGTGGGGCACGTAGCTGGCTCAGTCAGCGGAGCATGTGACTCTATCCCGGGGATGTGGGTTTGAGCCCCACGTTAAGTGTAGAGATTCCTCCTAAATAAAACCTTTAAATAAAGTGAAAAGTGTTATAATCCACAAACTGCTTTTGGATGGCAGAAGGAACATCAAAGCGTGCTGAAAAATAACGGAAGACTTCACAAAGGAGCTAAGACATAGGTGGACAAGAATGAAAGGGAATATAAAGACCAGAGATCGCCTGTGTTGGGATGGAATGATTAGGAGTCATTTACTTTTCCAATCTCAAATTCTTTATAATATTAGATGCGTTCATAATAAAAAAAAAAAAACCTGGAAGCTGTGAAAATAAAACCTTTTATATCTGGCCACTGTGGAAAAGCTGTGTGTGAAATAATGGACAAATATATTGTAAAAATAAAGAAAATACATTTTGAAAGAAAATGTGAGGATTCTCTGGGCACCTTTCTCCTCCTCACGTCACACCACGATGGGCCAGGCAGCTCTCCAGAGGGGGCAACGACATTTCCTGGCCCCCTGCGCATGACGCTAACACAACGTCTACCCTAAATGGTGGCCAACTTACCTCCATCACGAGGATTAGTAATAGTCCGGCGTCTTCAGTTTGGGGGTTTTTATTTTGTTTTGTATCTGAAGCTAGGAAGTAGCCATTCCAGCAGAACTCCTCAGATTTCCAGGGGGCAATACCAGTTTCGTGGGTTGAACGTTTGCCCCACAAAAAAATGCATCCGTGTCCTAACCTCCAGAAACTGTGATTATGACCTGACTTGGAAAAAGGGTCTTGGATAATGTAATTAAGCTAACGATCTTGAAATGAAATCATCCGAGATTTAGATTTAGGATGGGCCTAAGAGACAGAGGAAGAACTGGGCCAGGACACATAGAAAGAAAGCTGTGTGAAGATGGAATCGGGGATTGGAATCATGCAGCGGGAAAATGAGGAATGCCTAGAGCCCCCAGGACCTGGAAGAGGCAAGGAAGCTATGATGGTTAATTCTAAGTGTCAACTTGGCCGGACCACAGGATATCCAGATGCTTGCTCAAACATGATTACTCTGAGCTTTTCTGTGAGGGTGTGTTTCTGATGACATTAACATCAAATCAGAGGGCTTTGGGTAAAGAGATTGCCCTCCATAAGGGAGACAAGCTTCATCCAAGCAGTTGAAAGCCAGAGTAAAACAAAAAGATGATCCGACTCTCACCCCCAGCAAACTGACTTTCAGCTTGATCGGAGATATTAGCTCAGGCCTCAGCCTTCAACTGGAACACTGGTTCTCCTGGGTCTCCAGCCCGCCAGCCCACCCTGCAGGTTTTGGACTTGTGAGCCCTCATGTTCCTTATGATAAATCTCTATCACGCTCCATAGAATATACATATCCTATCAGTTCTGTTTCTCTGGGGAAGCCTGACTAACACCCAAGGATAGTCTGCTAAAGGCTCCCGAGGGGGATACCTTGGCTGACACCTTGTCAGACTCCCGGCTTCTGGAACTGAAAGAATGCACTCACATTGTCTTGAGCCTTCCACTCGGTGGTGGTTTCTTATGGTAGCCCAAGAATCTCAGAGAGTCCCCATGGCCTCTGACTTTTCAAGGATCTGGACCAATGGCCTTTGGACCATGTTCAGAAACAAGGACTTCCATGGGCATTTTAATTATTTTTTAAGATTTTATTTACTAGAGAAAGTGAGCACACGAGCAGGGGAGAGGGACACAGGGAGAGGAAGAAGTAGGCTCCCAGCTGAGCAGGGAGCCCTATGTGGGGGCTCGATCCCAGGGCCCTGAGGTCATGACCAGAGCTGAAGGCAGAGGCTTAACCAACGGAGCAACCCAGGGCCTCCTTCCATGGGCATTTTTATGTCCAACACAGGAGTCAGAGACATGTGCAAGAGTAAGAAGGCATAACATCATGGAAACACCCACACAGACCTGGATTCAAATCCTGACTCTAGCACTTACTCTAACTCTCCTGGCAGGGAGGTCGTGGAGAGCGTAAGAGCCTCACTCGACCTCCATGAGGCTATTTCTTCATCTAAGCAATGAGGGGCCCTATGAGGAAGAGACATCGTGTAGGTCACGTGCCTGGCCCAAGTACTAATGATAAATTGGGCCTCTTCTCCCTCCAACCCCTCCTTCTCCCCTTTGTGAGCTCCGTAGGCAATCCCATCTGGTCTGACATCCCGTGACCCCAGCCAGAATGCATGAACCACTTCTCCCAGCTTGTGGAGTGAGCACCCTGTTCTTGTCTCAGGAGAAAGCACCCTTTTACCAACACCCCCCAACACACACACACTAAAATCCTAACTCCTCCTGAAAGCACAGCTCACGCTCCCCTGCCCCAGGAGGTCTTGCAATGCCCAGGCCAGTGTCCTCCCTCCTTCCTCTGAACTTCTAGAACACATTCTCTGAACAGGTCCTCTGACTCTTAGTGGCGTCTACCTTTTGCTCCCTCTCTTCTGTCTGTGCAGCCAGTTCCCAGCATGCAATCAGGCAGTCTGGGAACTAGAAAACATTTCCCATAGAAACAATGTCATGGATGATTGTCAAACTAGCGGAAAGAGTACGCAATACTCTATTGGGCTTGGAGCTTCTGGAAGGCAGGCCTCCCACCCATTCCAAGTATTATAATTACGATCCGTTCTGCATCAGGAGAAGCAAGCTAGACGGTGCCCCTCTGTTCTGGTGGCACCCTCTTGCCTAGCCGCCTCCTGGACCCTGGCCCCCCAGCCTCGGCTTCCCCTGGGGTCCCAGCAAGGCCGCCTGCCTGTCGCCCAGGGCTCGGGGGACCCTCGGGAAAATTGGGTCACGGTGCGAGAAGGGGCCTCAGAGAGCCGCCAGGGCCCGTGCCCTGCGGTCAGGCGGGTCCGGGATGCGACCACCCCCACCCAGGCGGGGGCTGAAGATGTCAAGGCAGAGACCAGCAGCCCCGCCAGGCACCGGGCACAGAGCTGAAGCGGCCCAAAAGGTGCCGCCCCAGATGCACCAGGGAGGGCCCCAGGGAGGAGGCGGCCTCCTTGCCCTTGTGTGTGGCCTGGTGGCCATGGCAGCCTGCTGCGGAGGGGCTGGAGAAGCCGGCCTGGTCCACGTGTGGGCCAAGGGGAGGCTGGGCGTCTCTGCTGGGACAGGGCTGCCTTTCCAGCCCCTCCCCCTGCTGCTCAGGGTTGGGGGCTCTTCCTCTGGCCCGTGGGGAGACGAAGAGCAGCTCAGCACTCCGCCTGGGGCTGGACGGACACAACTGGGGTTTGTCCTCCGCTGTCCCATGGTCTGGCTTAACTCATTCATTGCTAGAGAGCAATATGATATAGTAGAAAGAATCCTAGACTTGGAATTGGGTAAACTTGTGTTTGCATCTTCTGCCACTTGGTTCATATATGATCTCGGGAAAGTTATTTCATTTTTCCAGGTTTTTTTCCTAATTTGGAAAATGGGAATAAAAATAGGGTCTTCCTCAAATGGCGGTTGTAAAGATTAAAAACATCTTTTAGAAAAAATTGTGGGGGGGGGCACCTGTGTGGCTCAGTGGGTTAGGCCTCTGCCTTCAGCTCAGGTCATGATCTCCCGGTCCTGGGATCGAGTCCCGCATCAGGCTCTCTGCTCAGCATGGAGCCTGCTTCCCCCGCTCTCTCTCTGCCTGCCTCTCTGCCTACTTGTGATCTCTCTGTCAAATAAATAAAATCTTTAAAAAAAGTAAAAATAAAAAAATAATTTAAAAAAAAATTTATTTTAGAGAGAGAGAGCAGGAGAGGCAGAGGCAGAGGGAGAGAGAGAAACTCAAGCAGACTCCATGCTGAGCACAGAGCCTGATGCAGGGCTTGATCGCAGGCCCCTGAGATCATGATCTGAGCCAAAACCAAGAGTTGGACGCTCTACTGCCTGTACCATCCAGGTGCCCCAAGCTTAAAAGTATCTTGAACACAACATACAGACGACAAATATTAGCACCCTTCAACTGGGGGGAGGGTTATTTTTTTAAGTAAACTCTACTTGCAACATGGGGCTCAAACTCACAACCCCTGAGGTCAAAGAGTCCCATGTTCCAGCGACCGAGCCAGGCAGGTGTCCCAACTCCCTTTCTTCTTTACCTTGATGAGCCATACCGACTTTCAAAAATCCATGTCAGGGCACCTGGGTGGCTCAGTGGGTTAAGCCGCTGCCTTCAGCTCAGGTCATGATCTCAGGGTCCTGGGATCGAGTCCCGCATCAGGCTCTCTGCTCAGCAGGGAGCCTGCTTCCCTCTCTCTCTCTCTCTCTCTCTCTGCCTACCTCTCTGTCTACTGTAATCTCTCTCTGTCAAATAAAAAAATAAAATCTAAATTAAAAAAATCCATGTCAAAACATTTGAAGGGTGGATCTCATTTTCTCAATTGCTCTAAACACTGCTTTCAGTAAATGTCCCACTGCCCAGCGTTTTTGCCAGTATTTTGCTATAGGGACATGTGGCTGTGATGTCATGATTTATATAATAGGCTCTCACCTGTCCATTCAAAGCCTTTTATTCCTTTGGTGGGCTTTTTTTTTTTTCCTGTGTCCTCTTCAGATTTGCTTTTCTCCTTCCTGCAGAACCCCAGGCTGGACGCAGGCCTCCGGGTGAGTTTTCCTCACTGCTAAGCGGAGTGGATGAATGCTTACTTGTTTCAGCAGACAGATGTTTCTGAACGAATAAAAGAGAGTACGAAATAACATATGTAAATCGCCCAGCATAGACCAGGGCTTCGATAGTGAGCAGCTGCTGTTATGATTATTATTACTTTTATTATTATTATTATTATTATTATTATTATAAAGCAGGAAAGGATAGGGGAAGACCCTTAAGAGGAAAGCTTTATCATTCCTGTCCCCTCTGGAATGCTGAGCTCCAGATGGGTGGACCTCAAAGGCCTATTCAGTCATCTCAGCAAGATATTGAGATATCCCCATCTAAAGTCAATGAAGTCCGCCCAGTTGTCAACTTGATCCCCGAGCCAGAGAGAAAGAGGAGGCTGGCCAGCCTAAAGTTCCTTTTAAAGGCTCCAGACAAAAGGTTAATAAGGAAGTGGGGAGACCCTTCCGGGTGGGACACAAAGGCAAGGCCCTCCCCTCAAGGAACTTAGACTCTCCCCTTGGCTCACTTCTTTCCCTATTATACTCACTTGTATGTTGTTTTGTAAGTGTCCTTAAATCTTTTCTCAAGAGAGTCACTTGGAGATCCCTAATTAGGCCTGTAAACCGGGCAGGGACAAGGGCCCCTGGCTTTTACTTCTTTTGTTCCCTGTGGCTCTCACAGCAGCTAGAACAGTCCTCGACACAGGGCATAGCCTCCATTGAAGCAGCAGACTGTCTGACCTTGGGGACCTGGTCAGCAGGCTAGTTAGAAGCCTCCGCTTAAGTTGTGTTAACACGACTGTGTTGAGGACTTTTGGGGACTGGGGCTGGCTAGCCAGGCTGGAGCAGATGGGGGTGGGGGAGGGGGCCCCGGGGGGAGGCTCAGTCATCTCCGGGAGTAGATGGGAGATAATTACCTCTACAACACGTGCCCAGATTACCTTCTGCGGCATTGAGTCTTTGACAGCAAAATGCCTGTTAAAAGTGATAGAAGCCGAAGGGAGGGCGCAGGAGGAGGGGGGAGGGGTCTGTTCACGCGCCAGCACACTTGGAGCCTTTCAAAGCCTGACCTTTTCAGGTGTGCTTAAGACTGTAACCAGCTGATATCTTTTGCGTGCTCCTACCACCAACGCAGTAAAGGCACTCACTCTATGGGACTTGGTGTGACATCTGCTTCTGGTGGCTCAAGAGTCATCAACCATACGAGCCAAAGCACAACATTCGGTTGACACTGCAAATTCAGGGCCGCCTTTTCATCTTGGGGTGAAGGAGAGCTCACGCGGGGTCAGAAAAGACTGCCAGTGGAACCCCTGAGATGGCATGTGATTTAGGGACTGTTGCGTCTTCTCTCGGGGGCCAGGGAACAATGCTCCTCAGTCCTGTTGATGGTGGGGGGGACACAGATTTCATCCCCGTGGTTCCTGAAGGAGGGACAGTGGAAGCTACAAGGAGGCAGATTTCCACTCTATATAAGGAAGAGCTTTCTAGCCCACTAGAGCTGTTCAAACCTAAATGGGTTGCCTGCTAAGGTAATGAGTTCTCCATGTGGGTGAGTGTTTAAGTTTCTGATTTTGTCTTCCTAACCACATATCCTGCTGCTTTGCCCAAATTTGCAAAACCGAGGCCCTAACCGCCCACGATTCAAAGGGACTAAGCATGAGACCATGGCATCCTCACCTCGGTGGCCCGCGGGTCCGCCGCCAGTCCTGGCCCAGAGGGTGGGGATTTCTCCCCGTAGAAACCGAGGCTGGGTCTCCTAAGCGGGGATCCCGGAGGAGGCGAGGCTCAGACCGAGCACATCCTGGGGTGAGTTAGGATGGTCCTGCTTTGACCCTGGGGGAGTTGGGCACTCCAGGTGCGGGGCCTTCCTTCTGATGTTGGACTTTCTGGGTGCCAGGCGGGTACGCTCGTGGAGAGTGGTTTGGACTTGCATTCTTCGGCCCCAAGGAAGAGCTGCCACCGAAGCAAGCTTGGCAAGTACATACAAGACATTTATAAACTCCCAACCATTTTTCACTAGCTCACCGGTCCCCTAAAGGATGTGAAATTAGCATTCTTGACCTTTGACCCTACACAAATCATCATTCCCTGAAAGAGTGGCTATTCACAAAGCAGAATTCAGCCACTCGGGCCAGATAGACTCCATCTGGAGATGTGGGCTTTGAGAGGCAGATTTGGAGCTCTATCTGGAGTGCCATCAAGTTGTAAATGCATTCGGCCCCCAAATGACTATTTATTTTAAAGAAAACATTAAAGAATTTTGGGTGCTACTTTCAATAATAATGCTTTACACTTGGGAGGGAGTATCCATCTCCATTGACAATTTACAAAGAATTTTCAAGATCCTGGACTTATTAATGAAAGGAGCAAAGACTCAGGCCACCACTGGAACATACGTGCTCCGTGAATCTGAAGATCTCAGCCGATAACTCACTGAGGCCCCTTGATTGTTTATATCCTCTCTTGCTGGCTCGGGACCCATTTCAATGCACTTCCATGAATGGGTACAGAGACCCTGTGGGTCCCCTCTGGGCCACCACCCATCTCCCCTTTGGCCGTTGAGAACATCAAGAGTGCCCTTTCCATGAGACTGAGAGTATCAGGGCTAAGGTGGCCATTCAGGACTGAGCCCTTTGGGAGGGGAGCTGAGAGGAACCCCACTCACCTCTACTCAGGCCCCAGATGCTAATGGGCAAGGGGAGGGGACAGAAGTGGGACAACTGTCTTGGGGCATAACTGGAAGCAGACTCAAAGACAAGAATCAGGGGAGAATCTACTGAGGAAGTTACCCCCTTTCATCCTCCAGCCAGCCCCCTGAGGTTGATGTTACTATCCCTAGTACATGGACAGATGAGAAACAGGCCCTGAGAGGCACAGGCACCTGCCAGGGGTCACACAGCCCCTTGCTTTCCAGACCTTTCTGTTCCTGGGGCTTCGCTGTGGCTCGCCAGCTGCCCCAGCACCACCTGACAGGGAAGAAGGCTGAGACCGATGACAAGAGATGCTTTCCCTTCCGGAGCGTCTGCGGTTCCCACGCACGACACTGAGCCAGGGACTGTCTGGAGCGGCTCTGCTCCCCCCAACCCCTGCCTCATACCTGTTGCCTCTTTCTGCATTGACTACCCGCCATGTACCCCAGGAACACACAGTCTTTAGTTTGCATGGCTCCCTCCTCCCCCTCCCCCATCCGGGACAAGCTGGAGCTCTTATCCTAGAATTCAACCCTCCCCGGAAGCAGGAATCTATGTGCTAATGTGTTAATCCTCCTATTCAAAAGGTCGCTACTTCCCTACTGTGGGGACCAGCAGTGGTGTATAACCCGCCCCATACAGTATTTCTGTCCTGGGGTGAGCCTTGTTCCAGCCTAATTATAGCACAAAGGGGAGTTTAGACCCACTCATGCAGTTGTTTAAATTTACTGGGAGCAAACAGGGCTAGGGGATTTGGAAGGTAGCAACAGGGTCCCGACTTCCAAGTTGGTGGAGACCACGAGATGGAAAACTAAGGGGACACGGGAGAGTCGTGCCTGTGTGGCCTCGCCAGCAAGATCCCCTGAAGGGGCAGGGGAGCGTGGGCAAATTACCCTACCGCCGAGCTGGGGCCACAGCTGGCCTCCCGGAGGACTGTGGCCCTCCTTCTGGAGTGCCATGGGAGCCTGTAAAAAGGTTGCCGGCACTGTGGGAACCTTTCCTGCCTGTGTGGGAAAGAACTGGGCTCGGGTTTCAAGCAGGCCATTCTGAGAAGGCCTGGGAGAAAGAAGGCTCAGAAAGAAGGGCATGGTGGGAGCAGGCCAGCAGGCTTTTCGGAGTGATGGTGACAGTGACTTCCCTTACTCACTGGCTGGGGCTTCCAAGTGACACAGGCCAGGTACAGTGACGGGCAATGGGCGCTTGCTCCTACTTTGCTCAACAAACAAAACAGAGGAGACTGTCTGGGAGAGGATAAGTACCTGGCATTCGCCCCCCCACCCCCCTCAGCGGGTCCTCTTCACTGGGCCTGGAAAGCTTCTGGAAGGGCCAGTGATTGAGGGGAAGGAGCCCCGGCCTGGGAGTCAGAGGCTGGGATCCCATCTCTTCCAGTCCCTGGCGCTCTGCTAGGGAACTTCGCAGCTCCACTATTCCAGAGTTTACCTCTTGAAGAGAGTCTTTAGATGTTAAAAAACAGGACAGGACATGCAACTAGAGCACACAGAGGACTCTCCCCACCCCCATCCTCCCCGCCTCACCTCAAAACTAGGAGCGCCATGATGGTTGGGCTTGGGTGGTGAGCGAGCGGCCTCACCCCCGAGGACACGCTTGTGTCTGGTCATAGAGGACTAGCCCTGGCTGCTCCTGAGGGTCCCTGGGGGCCGCTGAAGAACACAAGCCTATTATTGTTGCCCTGTAAGGACCTTCTGACTAACAAGAGACAAGTGCCTTTGAAATCTTAACTCTGGGGGCGCCTGGCTGGCTTAGTCCGTAGAGCGTTGGACTCTTGGTCTTGGGGTCATGGGTTTGAGCCCCATGTTGGGTGTAGAGATTACTTTTAAAAAGCCGGGGCGGGGGCGGGTTTGAGATCCTCATGAGCAAGCTGGGCAGAGAGGGAAAAAAATGCACCAAAATGCATCAGTGGTCAAAATAATCTTGGGATGGGGGATAAAGAAGTTTTCCCTTTTTCCTTACCTTTCCACCTTTTTCAGGAAAGTGCCTATGTCAGTTTTTCTAAAAACTGCTTTGCTCAAAGGAAGCTGGCCAGAGGCCATGATCTATGTGGCAAGGTGACTGGGGCCTTGACAGGGCTGACCTTTAATTTGGAGTTGTAGTAATCCACTAGCTGCGCATATCTAGTTAAATGTAAATTAATTGAAGTGCAGCAAAATTTAAAATTCAGCTGCTCTGTTGCACTAGCCACACTGCGGGGGGCCTAGGAGCCAGCTGTGCTAGTGGCTCCTGTACTGGATAGCACAAATATAAAATATTTCCAGCATCTCAGAAAGTTCTACTGGATAGTGTTGCCTTGGAACATCTATGGAAATGGGTTTGAATGGAATGGGTCCGACCTAACTACGGAGACAAAAAAAATATATTTTTTTAAGATTTTATTTATTTGACAGAGAGAGAGAGATCACAAGTAGGCAGAGAGGCAAGCAGAGAGAGAGAGGAGAAAGAGAGGCTCCCTGCCAAGCAGAGAGCCCTATGTGAGGCTCGATCCCAGGACCCTGGGATCATGACCTGAGCTGAAGGCAGAGGCTTAACCCACTGAGCCCCCAGGCGTCTCCAGAGACCAAATGTCTTTAAAGCATCTACTTAAGGGGAACCTGGCTGGATCAGCCCCTGGAGCAGGTGTTCCTAGATCTTGCGGTGGTGAGTTTGAGCCCCATGTTGGGTGTGGAGGTTACTTAAAAATAAAATCTTAAGGGGCGCCTGGGTGGCTCAGTCCATGAAGTCCCAGGGTCCTGGGAGCCTGCTTCTCCCTCTCCTTCTCCCTCTGTCACTCCCCCTGCTCGTGTTCCCTCTTGCTGTATCTCTCTCTGTCAAAGAAATAAAACCTTTAAAAAACAAAACAAAATAAAATAAACTCTGAGCAAAATAAAGCACTTGGAATGCTTTGCTTATAGTAATGGATTGTTCCACTTTATTGTCTCGTATTTATTCAAAGAGGCGAACTCAACCTCTTTGGGCAACACTTTGTTAGTTGTCACTGTATGATCGAAAGTGGTAAAACATTTTAATTGCTGAAAGCATGCTCTTACTGCTTTTCAGATAGTAGCTGGCCTTGGCACATCCTTCTGGATCCCAGATTTCGCTCTCATTCTAGAAGACAATCAGTCCGTTCCAGAAGCTGCTCTTTTGCAGGATGGGTGAGATCTCCTGAGAGATCCTGTAATGCCTGATAGGATTCCAAAGCAAACTGTTGCCCCCAGAACTTACTCACAGAAAACTAGACCTTACTGTGGGGGTGGAGGTGGGGGGCAGAATGGAGGTAGACAGGAGAGATGGGATGGGTAGGGGGAGAAGCCCTTGGCAACGGTGACATTTTGACTATTAGCCAAATGTTTCTAGAAAATGAAAAAAAAAATCTTCCTTCTATGGAGATCTGGAGTCCCTAGAGATTTTAGTCTTTCCCTCTGGCTCCTCCTGCAAATAAGATGCTGGGGTCTCACCCATTAAAAACTCCTCCTTGGGGTAGGTTAAATGTCAGTGACTGGGCTAGGCTACTGTGGCCAGGTGCTGTGCCAGGCACCAGGGACTCAGAAATGATCAAAACTCAGTGGTCGCCCCCAAGGAGATCCCTCTTGAGCAGGGGGCACAGACTTCTCCTCCTGCATCCAGTATGCTAGGTGCTACATACAGACACCGACGGAGTGCAGGGGAGCAGAGAGGAGGGAATGCTGCATTCGGCATGCCAAAATGAGAAAAGGTTCCTAGAGGAGATGCCTTGAGAACTACATAAAAGATGGGTAGAAGGGGGCACCTGGGTGGTGCAGTTGGTTAAGTGTCAGACTCTGGGTTTTCAGCTCTGGTCGTGATCTTTGGGTCGTGGGACAGAGCACTGAATCAGGCTCCAAGCTCAGTGTGGAGTCTGCTTGGGACTCTCTCTCCCTCTCTATACGCCCCCCTCCCATGTGTGTGTGCTCACTCACTCTCACCTTCTCTCCCTCTCCCTCTAAAATAGATAAATAAATCCTTAAAAAAACAGATGAGTAGGGGCGCCTGGGTGGCTCGGTGGGTTAAAGCCTCTGCCTTAGGCTCGGCTCAGGTCACGAGTTCAGGGTCATGGGATGGAGCCCCACATCAGGCTCTCTGTTTAGCAGGGAACCTGCTGCCCCCTCTCTCTCTGCCTGCCTCTCTGTCTACTTGTGATCTCTGTCAAATAAATAAATAAAATCTTTTAAAAAAAAACCAGATCAGTAGAAGTTAACTAGCCAAGAAGGGGTTAGAGGTGGGTATTCAAGGGAGAGGCCTGGAGCCATCTAACTTCTGACCTTGGGGAGTGGAAAGCAAAGACGGAAAGCCCATGGCTTCAGCACAGGGCAGAGGTGGGTAGGAGTGGGTGGACACCTGGGTGATGGGGTAGGCATGACAGGCCACAGAGGACCCTATGTGGACTTTGGACTTGATCCTGATGAGAATGAGAACCTACTGAAAGTCATACTGGCCAGAATGGACCAGAGGGGAGTAAGTCTGGACAGAAAACGCTAGTGGAGTGTCAGGCTCTGCTTCTCCTCCCAAGATACTTACTGGAATCACTCACTCAAGGTCTCTCAGCTTCCAACTGTCTCTATAGCCCATTCCATTGTCTCTGAGCATGTACGGCAGGAAATAGCCTCAGAATTAGCCAATAGGCTCATTTCCATTTATTTAACTGGTTTATATAATTGGCACAAGGTGCCAGGCACAGAACTATAAAAGAAGAATAAGGCATGGCCACTGCCCTTAACTCTCCTGCTTTTTAAATTTAAAAGCAAAAACGAAAACAAAACCCAGAGGGGCACCTGGGTGGCTCAGCTTCTTAAGCACCTCTTGATTTCAGCTCTGGTCATGATCTCTGGCCTGTGAGATGGAGTGGGCATTGGGCATGGAGCCTGCTTTTGATTCTCTCTCTCTTCCCCTCCGCCCCGTCCCCTCTCCACATGCACAGTCGCACACTCTTTCTCTTAAAAAACAAACAACAACAAAAACAAAAAAACAAACAACACCCAAAACATGACTTAAATAATGGAGAAATATATCAGAGGGTTTGACTGTAATTTCAACAGCAGTGAGTGTGATACTGCTCTAAGACCTCTAAACATGTTCAGAATTATAATGACTTCTAACAATAACTTTGGTAATACAAACACCTTTAGGTATTTAGATTTTCTGATTTGCCCAGAGAAGTGAGCCCATAACCAGAAATCCAAGTTAGCCAGTTCCTTCTCTGGCCTTGGATGTACTCCTTCCTCTGAGAAATGAGGACAGATCTAATAGCACTTCTATATCTGACAAGGCTATGCTAGAAAGTTTAGTATCGAGTCCCATTAACTATTTCCATATACACTCATATACGCAAAACATTTCGCCTTTCTGTTCTTTTTTTCTTTAACCAAAAAATTCCCCTTACTCTATTTCTCAGGAGGATTTGGTTCTCTTTCCCCCTATGATTTCCAGAACATTTCAAAACTCTTCAAATGAAAATATGCGAGTCATGACTTGTGGGTAGCAAGCTAGGACTTGTGGGGACAGTTAGGGGGAGGGCAAACTCTGAGATCTGCCAGCAATTGTTTTCTCTCTTGATTCGAATGAAGGAAAAGATCATGTTATTTATACAGCATAAGGTTCCAGATTTTCAGGAATGAAATCCGAGCCCAGCATGTCAACATATTGGTCTGGTCTGTCTTGGAATCTACAGTAGATGGATTTCTTTGTGCTGGGAAACATTAGGAAGGTCAATATTCTTTTCGGATTTTTTTCTTTTAAGAAAAGAGTTCATTCTCACACTCTAAAGTGGTGGTATTAGATATCATCCAGATAATACGCTCAATGGTCGTGCAGACTTCAGTTTCAAACATAAAGCCCCAGGGCAAACAGCTTTTACGTATTCAGTTACATGTTCTTTACTTTACCGATAATGTTTTTCCACAAATACTCCCAGCCTGGGAGGAGATACAGAAGTGAACAACCCAATGAAATAAAAATAATCGTGCCGTTAATAATAGTGAGTCCCAAATCGCAAAGAACCCAGCGAGGCACCGAGACCTGGGCATCCCGATCAGGGGAACCTGCTAGAAGCAGGTAGGTCAGAGGCCTTGGGGGGCGGGGCCGGGCGGGGCGGAAAGAGCGCTGGGCCCGGATCACAGGACAGGACTTCCAGGTCCTGGCCTCTTTCTGATGAGCTCTGCAACAACGTGTATAATCACTTACCCTCGCTGGCTTTCAGTTTTCTCATCTCCAAAAGGAAGGGGTTGGCCTGGACCTAGAGGAAAGGGCCCCCGGAGCCCAGCACAGCTGCAGGCCTGCCCCTGGTTCTGCCCCTGGCCAGTGTGGAACCCTGGACTGAGGTACGCTGGGTATTAACGGGATAATGTTTTCAAAGCGTCTGGCCCGCAGTAGGCAGCACTCTGGCTTCCTCTAGAATTCCCTTCCAGCGCTCGAACACCCCGGGCCCCCATCCAGTTCCACTGTCTCCAAACTCCGGTCCGTGGCTTAGCAACAGCCCTCATTCGCAATCACTGCAGGGGCACACACACCTGAACTGCTGCTTTCAGTTTTCCAAATTGCCACTAAAACTTGCTTCCCGCCAAGTATTTGCCCCAATTGGGCATCCCCTGAAGTGCGTCGCCACACTTTCTTGCTTCCCGGACTCCGCTTTCACTTCTCTTCCCCCAGGCAGAGGCGGAGCGCAGCGGAGGGCGCCCGGGACCGGGCTGGGGACCGAGTTCGGCCACCCATTTCCGCCCCTCCAGGTGTCTCGGGGCTGGCCTGGGATGGGGCGAGTGTTTCCCACGTCCGGAGGGCGCAGACCCGGCCCATCTTCCGGGTACGGGCCTTGGGATTAGCAGATCCCAAAATAGGGTCCCTTGGGGGGTTGGTCTGTTGGCGGTTTGACTGACGTGGCCCGGGGAGAGGGCCGCTGCCTGGTGGTCCTTCTTTGGGACGGGAACTCCTTGCTCGGAATTCCTTAATTCCAGGGAGGCTTCAGATACATATTTATAAAAGTAACATATATAATTTACATATATTTATAACAGGATTGTAACCACATTAGAGAAACTTTGAAAAGCAGAGCAAAAGAAAAACCCTTCCCCATTTATAATTACAACTCCCAAACGCAGAGGCTGGTAGTATTTTGCTGTGTGTTAGTTCTGTTGTGTTCTTTGAGTCCTTTCTCAAAGCTTTCATTTTCTTAGCTCTATATTCTCTCTCTCTCTCTCTTTCTCTCTCACACACACACACACACACACACACACACTTTATGCACCTTGTTTTTCACGCTGTAAACTTTTCTACCTAGATGCATCATGGTCCTTATTATTTTAGTAACTGCAGACTACACCTAAGGGATTCAGTAGGATGTATGTTACAGTTTTGTTGCTGGCCCTTTGGGTGGTTGCTGATGTTCTTCTATTGTAACTAACACAACCAGGAATGCATATTAGCATAACATCTTGTCTTCACCCAAATTTCTTTTTTTTTTTTTAAGATTTTATTTATGTATTTGTCAGAGAGAGCAGGAGGAGTGGCAAAAGGAGAGGGAGAAGCAGGCACCCTGCTGAGCAAGAAGCCTGTTGCAGGACTGGATCCTAGGACCCCCCACCCCCATCATGATCTGAACTGAAGGCAGACAATGAACCCACTGGGCCACCAAGGCGTCCCTTCACTCAAATGTCTTAACATTTCCTTTAAGTCACGTCATAGAAATTGAAATAAAAGGTTAATGAGTATGAACATGTTCATGGTTCCATCGCCCTTGCCTGGATGCGTTCCTAGGGGTTGAACCAACGTAGGCTCTTACCTAATGGCAAGTGAGCATCCTCTCAGCCCCCAGGTCCCGGCGCGGGCTCTCACCTCTGTAAAAATGTTGGTTGATTTTTTTCCTTCCAGGGTAACCATCCCCCTGGAGTTTGATTACTAGTTTTGTCTGTGTTTTAAGCAAGCCTTTTGAAGTGAGTGGGATTTGAATGAAGAAAGATGGCTTCGTGAATAAAGCCTGGGAAGTTGTCCTGTCCTCATATTCAGGGAGACGTGGTGAGTTGAAGAAATGGATGGAAATTCTTCGTGGGGAGGAAGGGACCAGGCAGTGCGGGAGGAGTTTGGGAGGGAAAAATGGCGGTGCCAACCTCCTTGATGTGACCCAAGTCACAGGTGCAAGAGGCATGGATATAGAAGCAGCAGGTTGGACCAGTTAAAAGAAAAAGAGCCTGGGCTCCAGGCATGAGATCAGCATCAAGGATCTGGTCAAGGGAGGGAGGAGGTGTGAATTTTGGATTACAGAATCTGTCAGGTACGATGGGGAAGGAATCCTGCACTCTCTCATTTTTTTAATACTTTCCCTGTGCCCATGGTTTAGAGGCTATCTCAATGAATAGGAACCCAAGGAGGGAGGTAATATCATTATCCTCATTTTACAGATGTATAAACTGAGGGTCCGAGGGGTTCCCTGTTGCAACCAAGGCCACAGATGTATATTACAAGTGGCAGAAAGGAGGATTTGAAACCATGCCTTCCTACTTCAAACCTAGGGCCTTCAGGATCAAGAACAAGATTTGGACAAAGGACAAAAGAGAAACAGCATTTATCCAGGCCATGAAAGCCTGGGGTCAGGCCTAGGTGGAGAAAGACCAATGGTCAAGAGACGTGCTTTCCTCTCCCCTACATCAATGAAAGAACGTGTCTCTTGCTCCGTTTCAAGTGCCTCCTCTTTCTGTCCCAATTAAAGTAGAAACTGTGTGGGCTTAGAGGGCCTGTACTAGACAAAGCCAGTGCTAAGATTTTTTCTTTTCTTTTTTTTTTTTTTTTTAGAAATTGTATTTTATTATTTTTTTGAAGCAAGTTCTCCACCCAACATGGGGCTTGAACTCATGATCCTGAGATCAAAAGTCACACGCTTCACTGAATGAGCCAGCCAGGCGGCCCCAGAGTTAAGTTTTCAAAGGCACTTGTCTCCTGGCTCCTTATTTCAACTTCTTGTTATTTCACTAGAAAATGCCTTTGGGTTTGAAACATGGATTGTGTCAGATGGGTCACCAGTTCAGATGTGTTCTTATCCCCCTGCTTCCTATCGGGCGTATTGTCTTCGAAAGCACGGTTATGTAGCACATACCACGTGGAGATCTCAAGGAACCAGGGAAATATCTTAGTGTGGCTGGTATCGAGGCCTGGGTTTCCAGAGGAGAGGGCTCAGTGCTCACGGAGGTAGGAAACCCAGCCGGCCCCATTGTCTTCTGAGACCAACAAACTTTTATATAAAATAACAGTAATAACAGGTAATTATTTTGATCTCCATATTCAGATTCTCTCTCTCTTTTTAAAAAAGTTTTTTTTGTTTTGTTTTTGTTTTTTTAGTAATCTCTACCCCCAAGGTGGGACTGGAACTCACCACCCTTGAGAGTCGCTCCCTCCACCAACTGAGCCGCCCGGTGTTCCCCTCCACCGCATCTCTCTTTATTTCTATTCTATAAATATCAAAGAGATAATAATATTTATATTATATAAATATAAGAGAGAGAGAAATAATGGAAGGAAATATTCCAAAACATTCGCATCAATATGGTCTGTGGCTGCCCCGTGGTCTTATAGCAAATTGTAGATTTTGTTTTGTTTTTCCTCTGAGGAACAAGAGCCAACTTTTTCATTTGTTCATTTCTTGCATTTGAAGTAGCCCTTGATGGCATCCTTGGCCTGAGATTCTTTGCCCTCGTCCTTCACTATAACACAGCTGCAAGCCAGCCCTTTGTGGGGGGCTCTCCCCGTGTGTCCCTTCCACCGAGGCCTCCTCTCTCCCCTGTCTCTTGTTGTCATCAACCTTAATTAGGTTGATTTGGTGTTCAGCACAAAGGGCCTCCCCCAACTTGACATACACAGGCCGGTCACAGTTGGATGCAAGCGCACAAAGGTGGGCTTGGCCTTGTGGAAGGCTCTGGCAGCTTTTGTGAATTCCTGGGGCTAGGGCCATCCTGGACCAGGGCAGTCTTCCTCACCCCCTTATAAAACAGTATTAACGTCCAAGATGCCTGCAGCTGCAGAGCCTTCCTCCAGGACAGGGCTGGAGCTGAGTCTTGAATGCACCAGAGTCCAGGCTTTGGATCTGCAAGGAGAGAGCTAGCTCTTTATTATACTTTCCTGTGTTTCCCCAAACTGTGCATAACAAGGACGATGAGCGTTGGTATTTGGAAAAACAGTTATGAAAACGGTAAGTTATTATTTTTCAAGACTTTATTCATTGACTTGAGAGAGGGAGAGCAAGCAAGAGAGAGCGCATGATGTGGGGGGAAAGGCAGGCTTCCCACCGAGCAGGGAGCCCGGGATCATGACCTGAGGCAGACGCTTCACCTACAGAGCCACCCAGGTGCCCCGTAAGTTGTTATTATTATTATTATTATTATTTGCAGAGTTTCAACATGTTTCATTTTATCAATAAAAAGATTAATAATAAAAATAAACTTACTAGCTACTGTGTCTTTAATTTTTCGCAGAAATTTAAAGAACTTTCTAGATTAACCTTAGGCTATAACCCTTTTATTTGCATGATTTTTTTTTCTAGTCTTTTATAGTTGTCCATCATCCTGGTACCCAAAATATGAGAAAACGTTTACATCCGTTTTCTAATTTAACGTACACAAGAATGTTAATACGCCGTATCATGGCTATCTTGAAAATATATTCTGAAATCAGTCACTTCGCTACACCTCCTGTCACGACCGGAGTCCAAGCAGTTGTAAACTCTTATAACCCTGTAGGCATCTCCGGCTAAAACTGGCTCAACTCCCTTGAGTCCTAATCTCCTCAGTGCCTGAAGGCGCTTTTCTTGTTTTTTGTTTTTTTCATTTAAATTGCATTACACCAAAATTCTGCTCAAAAGATTTTTTTTTAACCAGTAGGAATTTTTATTTAAAATGCAGTTTATTAAGCACTATCTAGGGGCTCCATCACCTAGTCTATTTTTAGTTACCTACCATCTTTTTATTTACCTGGTCTATTTTTTTTTAATTTTTAATTTTTTAAATTTTTTTAATTTTTAATTTTTTTTTTACCTGGTCTATTTTTATTTAGCATTTAAAATGTGCTGGCCTGGAGCTAGGCACAGGGGGGTAGGGAGATTCATAGGGAAATGTGTAACTGTTTCATTGAGTGCCTGTTATTTTGGTACATCTTTTAACTTATTTATTTTATTTTTTTAGATTTTATTTATTTATTTGACAGAGAGAGCACATGAGTGAGTTGGAGGAGGGACAGGGAGAGGGAGAAGCAGATTTCTCACTGAGCAGGGAGCCCAACCCTGGGCTCGATCCCAGAACCCCGAGATAAGGACCTGCGCCAAAGGCAGATGCTTAACTCACTGACCCACCCAGGTGCCCTACGAGGTACATTTTTTTTTCCACAGTAATCTCTACACGCAACAAAGGGCTGGAACCCACCACCCCAATATCAAGAGTCACAGGCCATACCGACTGAGCCAGCCGGGCACCTAAAAGGTACATTTTTGATGCTTACTCATTTCATCCTCCAACAATCCTGGGAGATCGGTTTTTACTACTGCTAGATACAGATGACCACACCCAAAGACCGTGTGCCATGGCTGAAACTAGTCAGTAAGTTAGTGGAAATTCTGGGCCAGGAAAGCAGGCCCACCTAGTTCAAAGCTTGTGCTAATTATATGCCATTTTTCTCCCATAGTATATACACTCATACAGTATGATTCCTGGCCTTTTAGGCCTTACAGTCTAGTTGATGATGAGATAAACACACACAATACCCAGCAGCCACTGGTTACAGACACTCAGCACCGAAGTCCTTGTGCAGCCCAGCGGGAAGGTCCACTTCGTGAGTGTTTGGGGAGGTTGCTCTGGGATGCGGTGAATTCGGCTTTCCCTGACCCCGGCCTGGCCTCGGAAGTGTTTAGGCTTTGACCGTGGCTGTCCCAGATCATCCAATTGCAAATGGAGGTTCTATTCCAGTCTGCCTTTAACTCTACAGGCGGGGCTTCTCCAGCCTGAATGCACATACCAATCACCTGGGGATCTTATTAAAATGCAGATGCTGAAGGAGGCGGGGTGGGGGTGGGGGCTGGGAGCCTGCATTTCTTTCTTTTCCCCCCCTTTTTTTTTTTTTCAAATAGCAGGACTTTTTTGTTTTGTTTCTGCAAGACTTTTTAAAATTTTATTTACTTATTTTTAAAGTAAGCTCGATGCCCAATGTGGGGCTTGAACTCAAGACCCCTAGATCAAGGTCACATGTTCTACGGGACTGAGCCAGCCAGGTGCTCCTGGGAGTCTGCATTTCTAGGAAGTTCCCAGGTGATGCTGGTAATGCTAGCTTGAGGGTTGGGGAGCGAACACTAAATGGAGTTAAACGGACTAACCCAGACCCAGACCACCATCCTGTCTCTGAGCCCCAGGCGGAGTGCTGAGCTGCTCTTGTCTCCCCACGGGCCAGAGGAAGAGCCCCCAACCCTGAGCAGCAGAGGGAGGGGCCTCCCTTCTCTGAGCCTCATCTCAGTGAAAGCGCAAGGGGTCGTCCAGGCTCGAGTTGGGGCTGGAAAGGCAGCCCTGTCCCAGCAGAGATGCCCAGCCTCCCCTTGGCCCACACGTGGACCAGGCCGGCTTCTCCAGCCCCTCCGCAGCAGGCTGCCATGGCCACCAGGCCACACACAAGGGCAAGGAGGCCGCCTCCTCCCTGGGGCCCTCCCTGGTGCATCAGGGGCGGCACCTTTTGGGCCGCTTCAGCTCTGTGCCCGGTGCCTGGCGGGGCTGCTGGTCTCTGCCTTGACATCTTCAGCCCCCGCCTGGGTGGGGGTGGTCGCATCCCGGACCCGCCTGACCGCAGGGCACGGGCCCTGGCGACTCTCTGAGGCCCCTTTTCGCAACGTGACCCAATTTTCCCGAGGGTCCCCCGAGCCCTGGGCGACAGGCAGGCGGCCTTGCTGGGACCCCAGGGGAAGCTGAGGCTGGGGGGCCAGGGTCCAGGAGGCGGCTAGGCAAGAGGGTGCCGCCAGAACAGAGGGGCACCGTCTAGCTTGCTTCTCCTGATGCAGAACGGATCGTAATTATAATACTTGGAATGGGTGGGAGGCCTGCCTTCCAGAAGCTCCAAGCCCAATAAGAGTACTTGAGCTTCTCAGTCAGTCTCTCACACACAGAGGCACGCACACACACTTTAAAGAGCAGGCCAAAAAGTGTTATAAATAAAATTCTAGAACATGAGTGGGAGGAATAAACAGGAAAATTTCACTGTAAAAGATGAAAATGCACTAACTTCTTGAGGGATGGCATTGCTCAGCCAACCCACAACTGTGCTATTAACCAGAACCCAGGGGGCGCCTGGGTGGCTCAGTCGTAGGCGTCTGCCTTGGGCTCAGGTCATGATCCCAGGCCCACATCCAACACCCTGCGGGGAGCCCACTTCTCCCTCTGCCTGCCGCTCCCCCTGCTTGTTGTCTCCCTCTGTCTGTGTGTCAAATAGATAAATGAAATCTTAAAAAAAAAAAAAAAAAGGGAACCCAGGCTGTGCATGCTGTTGCTCTGCTCGGATTCTTTCCTTTCCTTGTCAGTATGTGCTAGAGACCACGTAAACCCTGTTGGTTCTCAGGGTAAGGCTAGCAGGAAGAGAAAGACGGCCTTTATGGGGACAGTGTACCGCCATGGCTCACACTTACGTTGCCAAGCATTCTTTTGGTCCAACTGGACAGGGATCTGAGCTGCCAACCACACAGGTGTGGCTCTATGCTCTTCCCTCTTTCTACTCTTCCCCAAGCTGACTGTCCCCCACTCCCCCCCCCCACCGCCCATCTCCCAATTCTCATCCTCTAGACCTTTGTGCAAGGCATGCTGTTTATCTAACAGGCCCACCTAGCCCTTTGAGATCTTCGGTGTGGCTATCTCCCCTCGCCTGGACCCACCCCCAGAAGGCCCAGTGACCTCACCCCTCCTCCGATCATGAGGACCCCCAGCTATCTGGAGCCAACACGCCCTGCCTGCCTTGTGAATTAGTGGTGTGGTCCCTGCCGACAGTGGATGCTTCTGGATTACAGTCCAGCCCTGTGGCTTATTCCCTGTTCATAATTATGTACTTGACACGTGACCTTTTCCAGAACTTTAAAAAGCAGAGTTGTCCAGGAGGCAGTCCTTGTTTTGATGACTTTAATTGGAGAAGCGTAATTCACTAGATGGCTGTGTAGATGGTTCATAACTCCTGTGACCTTTCTCCATCAGCTCATTCGCCTCTTGGTCCCCCCCCCCATTTTTGGTTTAGTGTTTGTGATGGGTTAATAATTCATATTTTGGGGGCCAAGGAGTATTCTCCAGAATAATATTCATAGTTCTAGAACTACTTTCGATTCTTCTACAAACTCAAGAGACGCACACACAGAGGTTGCTAGGAAGGAAAAAGGCTTTTGCATTGGCCTCCACAAATTAGAAATAAAAGAGCCCTAGAGAAAAGATTGGTTCTGAACAGCTCAGAAGAACTCTTAGAGAATCTGCTAAATAATATTTTTGTCTGCTGTTTGTAAATGTGACTCGCTTTGAAACCATCTGTCATGCAGTCCTTTGCAGAGAGCTGAGAAGTATTTAAATCTGTGAAAATGAGTATATTTTTGTATATACCAAAGCAGGATTTTAATGGGTCCCTGCTGCATGCTGTCCAGTGCATTCTTTGAAACATGATTTTACCCAATTGTCAAGTAACATTGAAAATGGAATTCAAAGAAGGGATGTGGCAGTGAATGGAGAGGGTGTGGTGCGGGTTGTAGCTGTGTTTCTGCACAGAGGAGCCGAGAGGCTGCAAGGCAGGTGGGGGAACAGGGTTTCTTCATGAGTCAAGGGGCCGGGTTGGAGTTTTTGCTGCTTTTCCTCCTGCTTGGGGAAGCGGCCCTTCCCCAGGTTGGGCGGGGGGGCGGTGAGGGGGGTGGGGAGGGAAGTGGGGCGGGACACTATGGCCAGCTGCTCCTCATTTCCTAGTGAAGTTCTAGCTTTGTGCAGCCGGCTTTGGGCATTACTGGCAATTCAGTGCCCCCACCTTTAATGACATCGCTGTTTTCACTGTTGCCCTTGGTCCCTGTGGCTAATACCCCAACCGAGCAGAACCCAAGACGCCTAAATGACTGGCAGTGGCTGCAGCTGTTGCAGCAAAAAATTGGAACATCATTGAAAAGGCTTCCTCATGTCGAATGGAGAAAGTAGGCTCAAAGGAAAACTCTCTCCAAACAACTGTGAGGCGAATCACTAGTGTTTCACAGGTGCTGTTGTGGGTCATGAGTTCTCTCTCGGGGGCTATGTCTTGTCTGCCCACTAAAATTGTAAGTTGCAGGGTGCCCAGCTGGCTCAGTCAGTAGAGCACACGGCACTTGATCCTGGGGTCATGAGTTCAAGTCCCACATTGGGCGGGTACTGTTTACTTGATAAAAAAATTTTTTTTAGATAAAATTGTAAGTTTCTTGAGGGCCAGGATCTTGTCTAGGGCAAAATCAAGTATCAGAGCTGGAAGGAACTCCAGAACCCCAGTCGCACAGGTGAGAAAATTGGAGTCAAGAATAGTAGCAAAGTTAGGACTCAGTCGGAGGACTCCGGTTCACAGCCCAATGACTTCTTACTGTGCCATTCTCCAAGTTCTGCCAAAGACAGCCTACTCCACCACTGCCATACCAAAGGCAACAGGATAGAACCTTCTCTTAACAATACCCAGCCATGGGGCACCTGGGTGGCTCAGTTGGTTAAGTGTCTGATTCTTGGATTCGGCTTCGGTGATGATCTCAGGGTCATGAGACTGATCCTTGCATCAGGCTCCACATTCAACATGGAGTCTGCTTGAGATTCTCTCTCCCTTCCCCTCTCCCTCTGCCCCTCCTGCTTGTGTGAGCACAAGCTGTCTCTCTCTAAAATAAGTAAATAAATCTCTTAAAAAATAGTAGGTTAGGGCACCTGGGTGGCTCAGTGGGTTAAAGCCTCTGCCTTCGGCTCAGGTCATGATCTCAGGGTCCTGGGATCAAGCCCCACATCGGGCTCTCTGCTCAGCAGGGAGCCTGCTTCCTCCTCTCTCTCTCCGCCTGCCTCTCTGCCTACTTGTGATCTGTCTGTCAAATAAATAAATAAATAAAAATCTTTAAAAAAAATAGTGGGTTAATACCCAGAAGAATCGGAAATCAGAAGATGAATGGATTAACAGATTATAGTATATAAACACACACTGAATAGCCTTGTAGCTAATGATTTATGCATCTCCTTGGTTATTTCCTTAGGATAAATTCCTGGGTATGCAAAAAATGGAAACACAAATATCCACCAAGCAATAAATGGATAAATAAAATGTGTGTATCCATATGAGAGAATACTATTCCGCCATAAAAAGGAATGAAGTATTGATGCCTGCTACAACAGGAATGAACCCTAAAGGCATTGTGCAAAGTAAAATGAGCCACACAGGGACCAATACTGTAGGATTCCACTGCATGAAATGTCCAGAACAGACAAATTTATAGAGACCTGAAGTAGGTTAGAGGTTGGAAGGGGCTGCTGTGGGGCAGGGTGTGGGGGTAGGGGGGAGTGACTGCCTAATGAGGATGGAGTTTCTCTTTGTGGTGATACATATTTTTGCACGTTAATAGAGGTGGTAGTTTTAAAACCTTGAATGCTTTTATTCATAGTACCTAAAATATCAACTAAAACCAGCAATTTTTCAAGATCATACCATTTGTATACATTTATTAAAGATAAATTAAAATGAATCCAACCTCTAAAGGAAATAAAGTCAGGAGTATAGAAATTAGATTTGATTATTTAAAATCAGAAATGGAACTTCTGAAAATTAGTTTTCTTTACTTTTTTTTTCTTTTTAAAAGATTTTATTTATTTATTTGACAGACAGAGATCACAAGTAGGCAGAGAAGCAGGCAGGCTCCCCGCTGAGCAGACAGTCCGATGCGGGGCTTGATCCCAAGACTCTGGGATCATGACCTGAGCCAAAGGCAGAGGCTTTAACCCACTGAGCCACCCAGGCGCCCCTGACTTTTTTAAAAGTAGGCTCCACATCTAGCACAGACCTCCCCAGTGGGGGGTTTGAACTCACCACCCTGAGATCAAGACTTGAGCTGAAGTCAAGAGTTGGAGGTTTGACTGACTGAACCCTCCAGGTGCCGGAACTTTTCTTTTTTAATGTAAGGTCTGCACCCAATATGGGGCTTGAACTCATGACCCTGAGATCAAGAGTCACATGTTCCACCAACTGAGCCAGCCAGGCACTGCTACAAGTTTCTCTTGATAAATTTTTCTTTTTAAGCTGCCTCCTTCCCTTGACCCTGAGAAGTCAAGGGGAAGAAAGTCAGGGTTCTCTTAGAGGTGGTGGAAGTGAGCAGGCATAAGCCCCTTCCTGGGTTCTGCCCGCTTTTGCCATTCCCCACCCTCCCGCCCCTGGCCCACGGAACCCTGTATGCTGGAATACGGCACTGGGTACTCTGAGAATTAAGACCATGACGGTTTGAATTATCCAAAGTCAGGCTGGGTAGCAGAAGTGTATATACATGAGCATGAGCAGGGAGGGACATGGGAAAACCCAACCCCCACCCCCATGCTGTGTGTGCAGCCTGGATTCAGCTAGATGCTCAGAAAGTCTGTGCAGGTTCCTAGTTTCCTCGCTCATTTGAATTCATTATTGTTATAGCAACAGTGCTGTAGACATCACCCATCAGTGGTTAGAAAATGACAAATGTCAAACTATGTCTGACCCTGACTCTCTTCAGCTCTTTTTATCTGTGGTATCTCTTTGGAATAAAAATGCCTACTCCCTGCTGGGTCTTCTTAAAAATGCACATTGTCTCTTCACATAAAGGCAGGGATGGTGGTGCTATGGAAAAAGAAGAAGAAAAAGAAGAGGAGGAGGAGAAGAAAAAAGAAAAGGAATGCCATCTGACTTTGCAGGTTTAAACTGCAAGTCTCACTACCTGTAGGGCTCGATTGGCATTTCATTAAGGACTTTCTTATGTCGCTTAAAACGTTCTGTCGCTTTCTAACGGAGCCTGGGTTTTGTGGCTGGGTTTTTTGATCCTCACAGCAGGGCAAGGGGGTGGGGTGGCGGGCAGAGACAAGGTTTCATGATGTTCAGGGCCGGAGTTGGGGAGGACACCCTTCAGATCCTTGGAGTCCTGTAAGGGGGGGCAGGGGTGCTGCCACCAGATCGCTTGTTTGTTTTTCCAAACAAAGTAGAAAATGAACATAAAATGCAGCTCACGCTACCACATGTAACTACGTGTCCTTTGCAATCTCGAGGCGCAACGTGCTTGAAACCTAGAAACCCTTGTTCCCTCTGAAATCCTGACTAAAAGGAACAAGGATAGAAAACACCATCACTATTGCTCCCGTTCTAGTCAGAACCTATGTTTTGCCTCTGACCGTCTTTCCCTGGCTTGAAATTTCAAATGCAAAAGGAAAGGTCAAGGTTGAGGTGGATGGACCAGACAAATGTCAAGGTCCCTTCCAGATCTCACATTTGAGTAGCCTCTGCTTGGACAGTGCTTGGCTGCCAGCCTCTCCTCTGTCCTTTTGCTCACGCAATTTTCTCATTGGCTGCTTGCGACATGAACAAGCTGTACAAACAATTTTGAAAAATGAATGTTTCAGAAGTACATTTGCGTGTACTGGTAGTTTATTGAATCAAAAGGATATGAAGAATTAATTTTCTTTCCATCAATGTTCCATTTATGTCGGATGGGCAAATTAGAGAAGAAACTCTCCCAATTACTTGAAATGCATGTTTTACCTCTAAAGCCGTAGGTCAAATCGTAGGCCACAAGCTAGAGTAATGACTATCTACGGCAATTGTTTTTGCCGTCATCAGGAAATGTACCCAGTGCAAAGTGAGTCCTTTTTTTCAGTACTTAGAAATGCCCTTTATAAATAGACTATAGATAACAGCTTAGGGATGGGGAAGACTAACCGGCTTTCCGTGCAGAGTTTGGTCTTTGTTCTCCTATGAGCGTGAGATAGGAGTCGTCGTTTTTTTACAGAAGTTACAAACTTCCTGAAACCTTTGCCCCAGTAGTAAAGTATGAGAACATATCAGTACCAGTGACATGAGAATGTCCATTTTACTCTTTGGGCCTCTGGCATCTCACCAGGAAAATGGGCACAAGAAACATCTTTCCTATAGTGAAAGGACCCTAGCAGATAAAAATAACTCAATCCCTTTGTGTTCAACAACTCGTATCATACAACGCTAACTGTGGAGACCAATACGGATATAATTCATGTGTTCTGATACAAAATTATTAGACCAAAGGGCGCCTGGGTGGTACAGCCCATTGAGTGTCTGGTTCTTGGTTTCGGCTCAGGTTGTGATCTCAGGGACATGAGATTGAGCCCCGCATCGGGCTTCACGCTAAGCGGCGAGTCTGCTTAAGTTTCTCCCTCTGCCCCTCACCACAGCCCCCCCGTTTTCTCTCTCTCTCAAATAAATATATCTTCAAAATTATTAGACTAGGGGGTGCCAGGGTGGGCTCAGTCGGTTAAGCATCTGCCTTGATTTTTTTTAAAGATTATATTTATTTATTTGACAGAGAGAGAGAGACAGCGAGAGAGGGGACACAAGCAGGGGGAGAGGGTGAGGGAGAAGCAGGGAGAGGGTGAGGGTGAGGGCTTCCTGCTGAGCAAGGAGCCCGATGCGGGCCTCAATCCTAGGACCCTGGGATCATGACCTGAGCAGAAGGCAGATGCTTAACGCCTTCGTCACCCAGGCACCCCAAGCATCTGCCTTCAGATCAGGTCATGATGCCGGAGTCCTGAGACGGAGCCCCATGTCAGGCTCCCTGCTCAGCAGGGGAGTCTGCTTCTCCATCTCCCTCTATGTGCTCACAAGTGCTCTTTCTTTTAAATAAATACATACATCTAAAAAATTATTAGACAAATATGCTATCATACTAAATAGCATTTCAATGCTGGCAGGGCTGGGTCTGAGCAAATTGTGAAGTGGATGGAATGTCTAATAACCATAAGGAGAGTATTAGCTAATATTTACTCTATTGAGCCCCAACTTTCAGGCCCCATGAGAGAAGGGATACTGTTTTATTCGTAACTGTGCTCCCAAAGCCTTAAAGAGTGTCGATCCCAATAAATACTTGTTGAGTGAAGGAATGATCGGATGGATAGCAAAAGAGGGCTGTGTATCGGTCAGGATGCTTAGTGCTTTCTGATTAAGTCCCTGTAGTTTCTACGCCATGCCTTGTGCTGAGGGCATAGAAAGCGCTAGGGGCCAAGAGGAATGCTTTTCATACGTTTTCTC
This sequence comes from Mustela erminea, assembly GCF_009829155.1. Taxonomy (NCBI): domain Eukaryota; kingdom Metazoa; phylum Chordata; class Mammalia; order Carnivora; family Mustelidae; genus Mustela; species Mustela erminea. The sequence goes on along the minus strand of NC_045635.1, from coordinate 112,302,201 downwards.
TTGTAATCCTCTAGGAGGGGTAGGTGTGAGAAAAAAAACGAGGCTCAGGTAGGGTAAGTTACTTACCTAAGGACACATGGTCAGTAAATGGCAGAACCAGGACTTAACTCTCGAGGTGGGTGGGGGGTAGCCCCACTGCCTCACCTCTTTCACTGCCTTTCCCTTTGTGTCTTTTATGCATTTGTTTTCTGGTCTTCATCTGGAATCCCTGGATGAAAAAATGCTGGGCCCTCACCATGGCTGTGGCTGCTTTCAGTCCATTCTGTGCCCCCTCGCCGCCTCCCCAGATCATTGTTTCTAAGGCACCACTTCTGTCTTTTCAGTCTCTGTTTATACATCATCAGTGCTGATGGGATCAAGATAGCACTGTCATCCCAGGGTAACATGTCCCCGTTATCTGGCACCTTCTGCCGTGCTAGTCTTCCAGATGAACCTGGACTCAGCTAAAATCAGGTTTTCACTGGTCCCCACTGGCCCCCTACATCCCCACTCTTCTGCCTGGTAATTTCTCCCTGTTCTTCAGGGTCCAAAGGCAGTCCTACTCTCTCCAATCTTTTACCCATTAGCCTTGCACCGTCTTCCAAGTTTTCCTGGGTCTGTTTCGGGCTTGGGGCAGAGTGAGAAGTGACTGTAATTGAACTTGGACTCAGAGGGCCTCAATTTAAGGCTCTGAACCATTTTCCTCACCCATAAATTATGGAAAATAATACATATTTCACAGATAATACATGTGGAAGCAATTCCTAAACTCTGTAGTACTAAGCAAATATCAGTTATTATTAGGAGATTGGCTTCCCACGGAAGAGTTTTTAGGCAAGGAGTGGGAAGCTTATAAATGATGCTATCAGGCTGATTTTGTGACAGCCCCTTGGTGGGTGGATGGAGAGAAAGAGAGAGGTTAGAGGCCAGAGGCCAGAGGCCACCTGTTAGGAGGTTGGCTCTACAGTCCAGACAAGAGATAATGGAACCTGGACAGACCCTGATGGCCATGGAGTGAAAAGGAAGACTTGAAATGTCCAGGTGATTACAGAAGAAAAAGAGAGCACAGTGGGGACCATAGGCACAAACAGGAAGTAAAGTGGCTAGGTACCCGCTGCCTGTGTTTAAAGTTGTAAACACAGATGAGCTCTCTGAGGGAGAAGGAAAGGTAAGGCAGACTTCAAGTATTAGAGAAACTGAAGGGAAGTATGAAATTAGGAGCCAGGAACAGACTACACACATCAACTCTTTCCAAGTGACTGATCCTTCAATTACTGGTACTTCTGTAAATTTCCAAAGGGACCAAGAGGAGGCTGACAACCATAGAACAAGGAGTGACTTGGGATGCCCGTCCCAGGGGACAGGCATTGCCCTGTGTTACCCTCACCATTGTCTTTCTGCACGCGCACATAGGTCCCACCTCTCCAAGCAGACAGTCAGCTGTTGAAATGCCTCCGGTCTTCCAGCTTTCCAGGGCCTTCTCGGAACCCAGCTTGGTATATAGCAAGTGGTCAGCAGGTATTACTCTCTTGGCTGCTTAAAAAGGAAAGTCACAGCGTTGCGGGGTGGGGTGGGGTGGAGAGAAGGTTACTTGGTGAAATCTAGGCTGAAGAAGGGCATAGTTTATTTGGCAAACTTTCATCACTTCTTAAGTGGTCACTAACATTTAAAAATCAGGAGATTTCAAATACATTTCTAGGTCTTTTATTCCCGTGGGATACTGGCCCAGCAGGTGAACCTGTACTCTGCAGGCAATTAAAAAAGAAAACCTGAGAGAGGGCTTGCAGAGAAAACATGGACAACGCATGGTCGTGCTGGTGCTGAACTGTCTGGGAATTGATCTGGAAAGTGATGGGGTACCATGGGGGGAGGAGCAGGGCTCAGCAGCGGAGGGTTGGGGGATTGGTGTCAGAGGCTCCCTCTGATGGCTGGGGGGAAGAGGGATTGGGTAAAGGGAGAGGCTAGAGGGCTCTGGGACAACACCAATCCTAGGAAAGGAAGTCACGTTCTACTCGCCATCCCTGTGTTTGGCAACCAATCTAGCTCCCCAGCAGGCCAGGAGATGTACCCCCAGAGCCGAGAGAGTGGACCTGACTGAGCTCGTTCTTGGCTTGGAGGAGCTCAGCGGGCAGTGCATACGTTGTTCTCTGCACGCCAGTGAGCCTACCCCAGTGCCTTACCAGGAGAAATGCCTTGCCTGGGAGAAGCAGGTATACCGTAAATGTATTCTACCTAAGAGAGCCTTTGCGTGTGGGTCTGACCCAGTGCATTCGACTGTAAACGCCTTGTGGTGTGTATGTCTTCCCTCCTTCTAGGGATGGGCAGCATTTGGCACATAGTAGGTGCTCAGTGAACATTTGTCTGAAATAGGGACGCTCCTGCAGGATCTGGGTAGTTAAACTTTCAGAGCTGACCCTAAATGAGACCCATGGGATTTGGTCAGAGGCCTTAAAATTTTCAGTCTTGGTTCAGCTACTCAAGATTTCCGTGGCTGTGAATGAGCCACATAACCTTGTCGAGACCGTTTGCTCATCTATTTTTGTTTATTTTTACTTTGGATTTTATTTTATTTTAAAGGTTTTATTTATTTATTTATTTGTGAGGGAGGAAGGGAGGGGGGGGGGGAGGGAAAGAGAACAGGAGCAGTGCAGGGGAGAGGGAGAAGCAGGTTCCCAGCTGAGCAAGGAGCCCGATGCTTGATCCCAGGACCTTGGAATCATGACCTGAGCCGAAGGCAGAGGCTTAACAACTGAGCCACCCAGGCACCCCTATTTTTATTTTTTAAAAAGATTTTATTTATTATTTGGAAGTGAGAGAGAGCACAAGCAGGGGGAGAGGCAGAGGGAGAGGGAGAAGCAGACTTTCTGCCTGAGCAGGGAGCCCGATGTGGGACTTGATCCCAGGACCTTGAGATCATGGCCTGAGCCAAAGGCAGACCAGATGCTTAACTAACTGAGCCACCCAGGCACACTTGCTAATCTATTAAAACACACACACACACACACACACACACACACACACACACACACAGAAATTTTCTAATAGAGGAGTGCAGCTGAAGGCATTCTGCAAACGGTAAAGTACTATATGACCCAATGTAGCCTATCTATAAAATGGAACACCATCCAGCCACAGAAAGGAAAGAAGTCCTAATATCTGCTCTCACACGGATGAGTCTTGAAGACCTGATGCTAAAGGAAAGTAGCCAGACACAGGTCACATATAGCAAGACTCCATTTATACCAAACGTCAGAGTAGGCAAATCCATAGATCCATACAGCAGATTAGTGGTTTCCGTGGGCTAGGGGGTGGGGAGAGAGAATAGACTTTCCTTAATGGGTATGGTGTTTCCTCTTGGGATGATGAAAATATTCTGGAGCTACTTGGTGGTGATGATGGCACACCTTTGTGAGTGTGCTAAATGCCACTGAGTTGTATACTTAAAAATGGTGAAAATGGTAAAATTCACGTTTGTGTATTCTAAAGTTCCCCAAAAGTGATATAGGAGAGTTAATCACCTTGAGAAGCTGTTGGTTCTTATATTCTAAGTGCAGTATCCAATCCATTTTTTTTTTTGGCATTCAGATAACTTACAGCGTGGAGGCATCTCCACTAAGGAGCCTCTTCCTAAGAGAAAAGCTGGAGTGGGGGTGGGGGGAGGAAAGGAGGAGCAAGGGGCCATCTGAAAAGGGAAGCTGGATGGTATTTGTTTCGTAGATTGCCAGTTGTTCACCCTGTTTGTATTTAAATGAAAGGAGGCTTTGAAGTGGGAACCGCCTCTGAGCAGGGCTTGGGGTTCCTGTCTTGTGTGGTAAAGTTCAGACTTGTCCAGATCCGTTTCTAGCCAGGGGTTACTGTTTCTGGTGGAAAAGACTCAAGTTTTGGTTAATAATACATGAGCAGGAAAAACAGGAGTAAATTGGGCGGGACGGGAGTGGGGGGCAAGGAATGAGTTCCCCCTGGATTTGGGAAAAGCAGCTTTCAGATTTGGGCTCCATGGTTTTGGGGAGGATCTTTTTTCACTTACCGTCACTGGATTTCCTTTTGTTATTACCCTCGGCTGCATCTCAGATTGTATCATCTTTGGTAAAGAACATCTTTCAGTAAATGCATCAGTCAGTGAAAGTTAAAAGTGCTGGGCTAAGCCCTAGCGATAATCTGAATGGTATCAGTTTGAGAAAAAGGGGGACTAATGGCAGGAAATTCACCTGGAGGGGAGTTTGCATATTTAGAAAAACTCCTCTGCTAGTTGCAGGGTTAAATGTTCTGCCCACCCACAGAAATTGTAAGTTTCACTAATGGGTCACGGATCTGTTTACCTTGATGATCTCCAAGAGTTAATAAAATCTAGAAGAGTGTGCAGTGGGCATCCAAAACAATAGCTGACCTAAGTTTCTACAACTCCACAGAGCCAACATGTCAACGTGGTTTACAAACAGCAGTGGACGAAGTCTCAACAAACCCTATGAGGGTGATAATTGTAATGATGGTTCATATCTTCACCCTATGTAATTTTATGGGAATTGAGAGTCTAGCCAAATAATAAGTTCCAGCCCCTTTTATCTGCCCAGTTCCCAGCACACTCCCGAGGTGTCTGAGGCACTTCTCACCCTAACCTCTTAAAGCAGATTGTAACAATAACAAGGGTAATGACAAGTTCCCAATCTGCACAGTTCCCTTCATTAAAGGAGCCCTGGGAGCTTCAAAAACACTCATTAATGGAATCTGACAAAGCTGGGAAGGTGGGAAGACTCGCCCATTTCCAGTTTTCTGGTGGCTAAGTAGAGACTGGGTCCCAGAGACCTGTGAGTCTCTCTCAAGAGGCTTGAGGGCAGAAGGGGCTTGGGGTCTTGGGCTACCTTTACTCCACGTGACCTGGAAGAGTAAATCAGGGTTCTGGACCCACACCCCAGTTGCATGCTATTAGCAAGTCGCTCCCTTTCTCTGCGCCTCAGTTTCCCTACGTTTAAGACGAAGATTTGGGCCAGGTTTCCAAAGTCTCGGAGGTCATCCCTGAATGTCCCAACGCCTCTATCCTGGGGTGAGGGGGGAGGGCTGTCCCACTTCAGGGTTTGGTTAGACTTGTAGCAGAACCGGGCGTGGCAGGGGGAAGGCGGGGGAGGAGAATGCCCGCCGGGGTTCGGAACAAGTCGGTGCTCATGGAGCACCGTTGGATGGAAAGCAGATCTGAGAGGGCCAGGTGAGGGTCTAGTGCCAGCTGGGAGTCCGAAGTCCCCTGGTGCCTGCAGCGAAACAATGCGAGTCATGTCAGCGCCTTCCGCTCCTGGCCCAGGAGCTGTTAGGGGCGTCCTCGGGGCTGCGGGGCGGCTGGGAGGGCAGGTATCGAGGCGGGAGGGCTCCCCCGCCTTTGGCCCACGGTCAACGAGTCAGGTGGCCGCGCGCAGATAGCCTGTGACTCGGCCGCGGGCTTCGGAACAAGTGCCCAGGCGCGCGGTCCCCCCAGGACTTCGGCCCTTCACCCGGGAGAAGTTAGCCCTCCCGCTTCGGGTAGGGGGCGGCGGGCATCTCCCGCCTCCCGGGGGAGGGGAGGAGGAGCGGAGGGAGGAGCCCCGCGGGGCGTGTCGCGCGAGGGAGCGCCGCGCGCCCGGTGCGGCCCCCTAGGAAGTGGATTTGGCCGCTCCGGATCCCAGCCCGCTTCCAGGTTTTCTCCCGTCCCGGCCCTGCGTGCTCCCGCCCGTCTCCGGGCCCCCACCCCCCCGCCGCCCGCCGCCCGCCCCCCTCCCCCTGAGTGCCGCCCGCTGGGCCAAGTTTGCCGAGCGTCGCCGCGCACGCCGGCCAGTCAATCAGCGGCGGAGCTGAGGAGGGCACAGCCGCGCGGCCGAGGGCAGAGTGAGCCGAGCGGAGCCGAGCCGAGCCAGGAGAGCGGACCCGCGCCGGGCAACCCAGAGCCGCGCGCAGCGAGCGCCCGCCGCCGCCCACGCCCTCCGCGGCCCCGGCGGCGCCTGCCACCTTCCCCTCCTTCCCCGCGCCCCTGTCCCACTGCCGGCCGGCGTGCCCCGTCCGCCGCCCCGCGGAGCCCGGAGCCCACCGGCCCGCGCCTCCGCTCCCGTGGGCCGCGCACCGCCTCCACGCCCTCCGCCTCTTCCCCCCCGGTCGGGCGCCTGGCACCGGGGACCGTTGCCTGACGCGCGAGGCCCAGCTCCACTTTTCGCCCCGCGTCTCCTCCCGCTGCTCTCCCAACTCCTACCCCAACTCCCTCGCCCTCTCGGTCCGCTCGCGAGTCTCCGGCCCCGCGCCGCTCGGCCCGCGCTCGCCACTCTCACCGGGTTCCCAGAGGTGGGAGCGCGTCAGCCCCGGCCCGCACCATGGCCCGGTTCGGCTTGCCCGCGCTTCTCTGCGCCCTGGCCGTGCTCTGCACCGCGCTGCTGGCTGCCGAGCCCAAGTCGAAAAGTTGCTCGGAAGTGCGACGGCTTTACGTGTCCAAAGGCTTCAACAAGAACGATGCCCCCACGCACGAGATCAACGGTAGGTGGGGGTCCTCCGGAGGCGTGCGCGGAGGCAGGCACCCCGGGGAAGGGGCCGCGGAACCCCCGCGCGGCCGCAGGTAGTCTGGGGCGGCGGTGGGGGGGGGGGAGCCGTGGGCAGGCGGCAGAGAGCGCGAGAGCGAGCCCCGGGGCAGCGCGGCCGCCCGGGACTGCGAGGCGGGGTGCCCCGCCGCCGGACCTGGTGCCACCCCGCATCTGCTCCCGCCCCACCGCGCCTTCCCGGACCCGGGGAGTCCCGAGGACTCTGGCCCGCAAAGTGCGTGTCACCGGCTCCGTCGCCTGTTCCGGGTTGAACTCCTTACTGGGCTCCCCGCTTTGTTGTGCGGGTGACGAGAGGCTGGGGGGGGGTGAGGGTCGCCGGTGGGGTGTTTGTGTGTGTCTGTGTGTGTGTGGGGGGGTGGCGCAGCCTACAGCGTGCCAGCTTCCCGGGGACGCCAAACGTGGAACTCCAATGGAGGTTTCATTGATGTTCTTTTAAAAACCCTCTCCCCGCCTCTCCTCTAGCGCTGACGCGGATTAGGAGTTTTAGTAGCTACAGCGGCTTTAGAAGTCGTGTTTAAAAAGCAAACGACTCTCTACCCCTCCAAACCCTGAATTTTGGGAACTCTCCTGCTTTCCGGAAGGTGCTGGACGGGAAGGGTACTTCCACTCCCCCCCCCTTTCTTTTTTCTCACCTCATTTTCAGGGTTAATTGCACATTCAATTACAAACCTTTGAAAGGACTGACTACAGGAAACCTGAATCCAGTTTGGAGATGGTTATGCAAATGGAGAAGCCTTAGCCTGTGAAAAAGTTCACCGGATTTGGGCGCTGGGGGGTGCGTGGGGGTACTGGTGAAAGCCCTTCTCTGAGCTCCGGGCCGGGGAGGCGGCTTTTCGGCGGGCGTCCTTCGCCCCTCCCTGCAAGGCGGCTGCCGCGGGTCCCCTCCAGGTCGCGGTCTCTCATTCGCGGAGGGCAGCTGTTGCGCGCATCCCCGCGGGCCGCACTGGAGCGGGCGGCGGCGCAGGTAGCCCGTTCGCCCTGAGGGTTCGGAAAGAACCGCGGATCTAGCTGGCGGCTGGCCAGCGTAACCTAACGGAGGAGAAAGCGGTTCGAGCCCCGGGGGGGGGGCAAGCCTCCATTCCGAACCTTTCATGGAAATGAGGAGAGTGAGCCTTTGCCTAGCGGTGCTGGTCACCCGGGTGGGGCGGGCAGGGGGGCGGCAGCCAGCAAAGGAAATACTGTAATTTTAACCAGGCGCTTCCAGAGGCTTAGGAAGACGTGGGGGTCATTTTTTGGAAAGGCTATTAATAACCTTGGAGATTAAGTGCAGTCATCAATTACATATAAATTACAAAGGTAATTGAGGGAAGTCGCTGGGCACTTTCCCAGTGTATTCAGCATCCGTCTAGAAATAGAACTCAAGAAATTGCCGGAGCAGCCTTAGGAGCCCGCTGCACCTTGGCAGTTATCAAATGACTCGCACACGACTGATTAGAGACTGTTTGCCCTTGAGCTGCTTGTCTTTTTGCGAACTCAAGTATGTCCTCACAGCGGCACGATTTTATTGGTTGTGGAGCCCTGAAAAGCCCTCTTTCTTTCCCCTCTCCCTCCTGCCCCTCCAGAAGAAGTGAAGTGAACCAGCAGCCACTGAAGCTTGGGGGCTCCACAGGTCAGACCTGGGGTCTTTGTGCCCTGCACGGTTTGGGCCTGGTCCCAGCAGAGATGATTGGCGTGAAGGTTACAGTTGTCATTCCCACATTTTGAAGGGATAGAGGCAGCGATGCACTTAATGGGAATGTGACAAGTTTTCATCTTCTGCTCCTGCAAACAATATGTGCCTTTGAGAGGGACTGGAGGCATTCAGGGAGTGGGTTGTGAGAGTGCCCTCCCCGCTTTCTCCAACTTGGCTCTGGGCAGGCTCCTCATGGCAGGACACCTTCCTAGCCAGCATCTCAGGAAAAAGGAAGTTTGAAGGGTGCTCAAGGACTCTGCTAGGTGTTCCCTTCCATTGCCCTGGTGGCCAGCAAACACCTGAGCGGTATTTTTGCATATATGTCTATCTGGATATTTCCCCCAAAGATGGGAGAGTTATTAGACCAGCAGCAGGAAATGGAAGCTAATGTGCTCACACCCAAAACATTTTATTCTTTTTGTCTTGTCCTTCATCTCCCTCCCAGGGCTGCTGCTTTTATTTCCCCTTTTGAATGACCTACTGGACTGCATTCTCCTGAGGAACAAAGGAAGTGCCTTTTTAGCTGGAATCCTTGGAAGACCACCAAGGACTTTAGCTCATGCAGTGCAATTTCGCACCACTTTCAACAATAACAAAAATGCATGACTGAATGGCTCAAAAATGTGGAGTGTTAGAGGCATTCATTTGAGTCTAGGACACTGTCACAACACAGACAGACCCAAGTAAATACCTTTAGACGGCCAGTATAGAAACAGGGGGTAATCTTTATCATCACCCTGGCCTGTCCAGATGCATATACATGAGCCTTGTCTTCCCTGAGCTACGCTCAGATAATTTTGGTCATTTTGGGGAGCGTAGTCCATCCAGTGACTTGTGTACGACCCATGTCTGAATGAATTGCCAGGCACTTTCCCTGGCCAGGGGTCTTTGTATGTGGTGGTGGTGCTGGTGGAGGGGGGTGGGGTGGGAATGATGATCTATTTTTTTTTCCTATGCAAAAAGTTCAGGATGGTTTTTCAGGCAAAGGGTCATAACACCTGGGTGCCTAGCACCAGCCTTAGCCCAAGTTTAAGGTTTTATTTCTGACAGCCTTGTACTTGCCTTCTAGAGCTTTGAACAGGCTTTAAGAATACTGTGTTTTTAAGGAGGCTCAGTCTTTTGAGATCATAATTAAGGTAATTTTGATGTGCTCTCAAGGGTGTCAGGGAGCACATCATGCCGACAGGGCTCCAGGACCCAGGTGAGGTCCCACATTGCCTATCCGCTTGACCCCCGAACTTCTCAAATAATGGGGAGTTCAGAAGGGATCTTGAACACAGAGGATAGGTATTTGTTCAGCTTTCAATGGGCATATCTATTTGGAGCACCTACTATGTGCAGCATTCTGTGCTGGGCAATGTGGAGGCAACAAGAAGGGCCGGAGGGGCCTCCGGCGCTAGGACCTTTCCAGGCAGTATGGGGACAAGCCACACGTGCAGAATCCGAATGTGACACGGAGTGAGAGAAGTACCATCTGAGTGGCACAGATAAGGAGTAAGGAGCACCCACAGACTTCCAACGGAGAAAGGATTTGGGGCCAGATTACCAACTCGGTAGTGCTAGTTCACGAGTAAATTTAAAAATCTAACCATTTTCATTGTGCCTTCCATAAAGACAGGGTTAGAGAGAGGCAACCGTTGGCATTTAATTTTATTTGTAATTTTTTTAAAAAGTTTTTATTTAAGTGATGTTTACCTCCAACATGGGGCTCGAACTCATGACCCTGAGATCAAGGGTCACGTGCACTACTGACTGAGCCAGCCAGGAGCCTCCTCAGGCATTGGGATTTTATTACTAATCTAATTTTTACCAAAATTGTCTTTAAGAGTGAGACGGTTGGTTAGGGGTGTTCTGAAGCCTGCCATAGGTCTCTTTCAGAGGGACTTTGAAGGATACCAAGGAGAACTTTGTGCCATGGTGGTGATGCTGTTTTTTTTTTTTTTTCCTGTTCCCATTCATGTTCATGAGCAATGCACTTGCACACATGCGCACATGCACATATATGTGCCTCAGAGGGTTCGGGGAATGACAAGCTATGTTAGGGTTATGTGGCAGAAAGTGTTTGCGTGTGCTGGGGAGATAGGCATCCTTTTTAATGTAGAGTTGCTTACTGCATGTAAGACACAACATATGTCCTCAAGATTTGCATTTCCTCTTTCCCACTTGAAGTAGGTGGGTTGGATTTTGCAGAGAACTTGTGATCTTCTATTCTGTTGGAATCCTCAGTTTGGTTCCCTTCGTTTTATTTAAGAAAGAGGGTCTAACTGAGCCAAAGGACCTGTCAGCGTAGAGATCGTCTCAAGTAGTATAGGAACTACTTCCTGGACATGCTCAAAAAAAGACCTTAATAAAAAGTTCTGGCTTATGCAGCTCAATCTCTAGTTAGAACATACAAATATAAAATGTTTGATTCAGCATAATTACTATTTTCCTTTTTTATTTGACTCACATTGGGTTGCATGCAATTTCAGGATTAGCTGGAGACTATACTGAGGAATGAAAAGGAAGTTTCTTGTTGTCTCTACAAGGGAAACAACATCGGCGTTAATCTAAATCAGTTGGAAGGGAGTGTCTGGCTCCCCAGGAACGTTAACTGTTTTACCACTGAGATTTTTCCTGCATATGTTCACAAAAAATACATTTTGGCCTCAAGGAAAAGAGCTTGTAGCTATTGGTTGCTTTCTCTGGACCTGGTCCTAAGCTAAGGGCTTTACATATTCCCTCTTTTAAATCCACAACAACCATACGAAGTCAGAAGTATTATTCTCTTCATCATCTTTCCCCATTTTATGAGACGAGGAATCAAAGGGCTTTGGAAATAGATTCACTGGCTCCCAGCTGGTCGGTGGTAGAGGTGGGACCTGAGCCCAGGGCTAACTCGGTCCAGAATAACGGTCCATGCATTGTTGTATAGGTCCTAAGACAGAGTGCCTTCCCGAATCCCATGGAGGGCCGGCTTCAAAAATAGAAGCTACGAGAGGACCATCGACCAGCAAAAGACCATCCCAGCCCTATTTTGATGCCGATGTAGAGAGCGGATCCAGCCCTGTGCTTTGCAGCGAAGTATTAATACCCAGACACGGACAACCTAGAAGGAATAGAAATTGTATTTCCTGGGCCTAGGGGAGCCGGCGATGGTTTCTGAGGGGGGGGAGTGTCCTTAGTGAGACTGTTTCAGGAAGAGAATTGGTGTCCCTGCATTTCAAGTGTCAGCGAGGCCGGGGGCATAAAGGCAGTGAGAGCTGTTTTAAGTACGCAGTTCTCCTTAAAAAATGTTCTAATTCCCGTAGAGCGAACATACGGCGTTTCAGGTATACGATACAGTGATTGAACAGAAGGATGCAGTTCTTAACTGGCCTGCCTTCCTCTCGGCTTGTTACCCTCTCATTCCGTGCTGACCAGCACCAGCTTCGTTTCCTTGCCACGCGGCTCTGAATGGAGTCCTTCCTCCGCTTTGAGCTTCAGTGGCTTCAAGTATCACAAATGATACTTTCATTAAGTCACCCCTGAACTCCCCTTCCTCCTAGCTCTTTGCTTGAATCAGATGGATGGTCTTCGCCCGGACTGCCTCGTGTTCTAGTTAATGGTGCGTGTGGGCACCTGTGTGCCTTCTCGGCTGTGAGCAGCCGGAGGGCAGAGGGGGCAGCTCCTGCTGTTCTGAGTACTAAGTGGGGCAGCTCAAGGCAATATTCGGTAAATGCCTGAGGGGTGAGTGGTGGGGGATAGCCGAGACCGGTCTTTCGCTTTCTCTGCCAGGATCCCAGGGCCATAGTGGGGTTTAGGCTGCCTTGATGATAGATTGTCATCCCATGGTCTCTTGCTGTCTTGGGGATCTTTTGGAGCTAGACATTCGAAGTGAAATAAATTTACAGTAAATCTCAGTGATAACAGCGGTATAGCATATAATAAATGTTTTTTATTCCTTTTTTGCGGGGGGAGGATGGAGTGTTCCTCTTAACCACTTCATTAAAAACCAAGTGCTACAGGAATTTTTCGGCAAGATCCAGAATTGTTTTTCTTCTCGCTGAGATCTCCTTTAAGGAATAGATAACTGAGACTTGCGTGTTAGGCAATTTGGAGCGAATTTAGAAGAGTGATTTAGCACATTGGATTTGGCATGTAGAGCTGTTCAGTGCACACTGGTTACCTTTTACAAAATAAAAGCTGAAGTTTATTGTCTTTACCAAGCAAAAGGACGCAGGCTTAAGGGTATCAGGATATTTTATATAAGCAGACCCACTAAAGCACCCACAGGTAAGAACTAGCATTTCAATTCCACTTGGCTAAGCATCTGTTGCTTACTACAGAGAACATGAAAGTGCAGAAAATTCATGAAGCGATTCCATCCTGGAGGTAATTTGAAATGTTATATTTAAGTTCTGATGCATTTAATTCAGCAATCTGGTGGGAGAGAAAAATCAAAGCGATCCATCAGGCAGGTATTCAACTTTTGAAAAAGAAACTCTAACAAATGTTAGAAATTAGGGAAAAAATTGAATGGAAGAGTTATCCAAAAAAAAAAAAAAGTCCATAACCTCCAGGAAGCCTGGAAACTATGTAAAAACATCTTATTGGAAGCCCAGATAAATGTGTGCCAGACATCAAAAAGACCAGCTGCTTGGGGGAAGAAAAAAAGAAGGCGGCATGACTAACTGGCAGAGTAAGAGAGGCTGCTTCAGGGGAGAAGGAATCTTCCACAAAATGGAAAGAGCTTTGGCCAGGGGGATAGGGGGAAGGCCGCGAGGTTCGGCGGGGCAGGTACAGACTAGAAAGTGAGCTAGCCGAAGGAATTGGAGGTGCACCTTGCAAGAGGTTTGAAAGGAGGCCGGGTGATGATCATGGGGGAAAGGGTGGGTTGGGAAGTCCAGCCCATCAGAGGCAAAGCAGGAAGGCGTCTTTAAGGGGAAGCCATGCCTGATGAACCTCTCCCCTGGCAGATATAGTTTAGGTTTTCACGAATTATGCAGTGGGATTCCAAGGCAAAGAATAGTCAGAAAACGCATTTCCTTTGGGATAGGTGGGAGTAGTTTTTTACGCAAGGAGGATGTGGTTCCCTGGCAGGGGCAGTCCTAGTTTGGCCTTGACAGATTCCATGTCTGATACCTTTGCTCGGGTTCTCTCTCCTTTGTCTGAAAAATGGGAGCAGGGATATGAGAATGCTGTATTAGAGCAGAGATTGTCGACCCTGGCCACACCTTAGAATCACCTGGAAAGCTTTGAAAATCTAACGCCTGGGCACCACCCCCAGACAAATTAAATCATACTTTCTGGCAGTGAGGCTAGGCCGTGATCATTTTTAAAAGCCCCCCAGTTGGGGCGCCTGGGTGGCTCAGTGGGGTTAAAGCCTCTGCCTTCGGCTCAGATCATGATCCTAGGGTCCTGGGATCGAGCCAAGCATTGGTCTCTCTGCTCAGCGGGGAGCCTGCTTCCTCTACTCTCTCTCTCTCTCTTTCTCTGCCTGCCTCTCTGCCTACTTGTGATCTGTCAATTAATAAATAAATAAAAGTTAAAAAAAAAAAAGCTCCCCAGTAGTCCCAGTGACCCAGCTCCCCAATACAGCCCTGGTTGAGAACCACTGCCCTAGAATTATGCCTGAGTCCTTTCCATCTCAGATTCTACGATTCTAAATTTTCCAATGAAATTCATCATAAAGTGTTGTCTCAGAGGAGAGCTTTAATTTAGATGCAGTGCACACTCATTTTAATTTTGGCTAACTTGGATTTAAGAGGAAGGTCTGAACTTGGAAAAAAAATATTTTTTAATCAAGATGCAAGTGACGCATAGCCTGGGATGCTTCGCTGCAGGCAGAGAAGTAAGCCGAGGCCATTGAGAGTACTTTGGAGAGAATTAGAAAGGAATCCAGTCTTGCTTGTCATTTATTAAGTGTCAGTGTGCTAGGTGATATTTCTTTCCTTTCTCCTTATTGGTAAGATAAAAAGGATCTCTTTATCCCTTACTTTAATGTCCTCTTTGCCATGTGTTTATTCTCTTCAAGTATCTTATCAAGAAATAGAAGTACAGTAAATCCCTAGGCTTCTGGCCGGCACAGCCATCCAGAACACAGCTGGGAATGTGGAAGTAAGCAGAAAAGCTACAGGATGGAAACAGCTGTCATAAGGCCTGTGCATTCTACTTGGAGACAAGGCCTTTGGGAATTTATCATCAGCAATCAATGATTGAGTAGCTCTTCTATCAAGAGTAAAATGCTAGGTGCTCAGGATTCAAAGAGGTTTAAAAGGAGCCAAGCTTTTGAGGTGCTTGCGTTCAAATTGGGGGGGAATGGTGAGAGGATAGAACAGTTATCTGCCTTCCCAGTCCCTGGCCGGTGAGAAGTAGCCTGAGAAGTAGCCGGTAGTGCTGGTTGGGGAGTGGAAGGGTCATGGGGTTGGGGGGGGGGGGGCGATGATTTTTAGAGGCAGCAAGACTTCTGGGAGAAGTGAGAGTGAAACAGGGCAGGGACAGACCCAGGACTTGCTGATCTTGATGGGGCCAGTGGCAGAGGGAGCTCCCTAAGTCCTGGGGCACTAGGGTGTTTTGGGGCAGTATTCAATCAGAGTGCTTGGTATCATTACCTAGTTAGAGAGTAGACCAGGGAAAGTACACCTATTTGAAATCCAAACTTGCCCTTGAAAGAGAGGAAGGTTCAGTTCACTTACACATTCACCATGGTAGGGCACCTCGTTTCCCAGCACTGGATCGATAGGGTCCATTCTGTGTCATTTTGTCCTTTTTTTAAAAAAAAAAACGTTAAAGACTGTGTATTATTAATTTAGTGGCTTACTCACTTCAGAGCTTTTGGTTGGTGCTCTCCTAAGTCCTCTAGAACATCCAGGTTCCATTTGGTTCCTAACTCCTGCTACTGCCTGCCGGGCTCTGCTTGGGACCCTGAAGTCAGAAGAGGCAAGAGCTGGTTTTTGGTTAGAGGGGACAGGTTTAAATATTTGAATATTGATTTCCCTTTTAAACATCTACCAAAGTGAGTAAATGGATAATGATAATTAGAGAAGCGCTAGAGGTTATGGATAGGAGTACACACATTGCATGGTCCTTGTGTTTGACCATGTGCCTCATTTGAACCTTTAAAAAAAAAAGCCCTTCTTTGCCCCTTCATGCCTGATCTGAGGCCATGGATCTCCAGTTTCTGTCACAGGCAGGTGTTCGAGCCCCATTTGTGGTTCGAAGATAAGTTCGAGCAAGCTTTTTGACTTCGGTATGTTTTGAATATTTTTCTGTTTCTCCCTTTTCAGTGAACTCAGGCGAAGCTGTTTATTTTAAAATTTCTGCGTTTAGTCGTAGACGCCTAACAAAAAAGGGCAAAAGACAGAATCGTCTTTTCAAACCTGGAAACTGAGTGTTACTTCTTGCTTGGTGGTGGGAGTAGATTACTTGATGTGGTTTGTTTTAATCCTGAGGGACAAATGGTTGCTGCTTCTACTGTCCATTCCCAATGTTAAGAGGAACCCCGCTGTACCTGCAGCAGTGCTTTTGGGAAAGGGAGGCTGCTTTTGCTCCTCCTGGTCCTTGCTTCCAGCTTTCTACCGGGAGCTTACTTCCTGCCACGTCCTCAGGAGGGGGGGCGGCGGGCCCCTGGGCAGGCTTGGTTTCATCTAGTCTACCTCAAGGTCACCTGTCCTCACTTCATCCCAGCCATCCTTTCCATTCTAGTCCTTTCTACCCCAAAAGCTACTCTCTCCCCTGGCTTTCGCCAGCCTCCTTAAGCCTGACTTCTTTCTTCTGTGCGGGGATTCTGGGCTGCAGGGAGCGCAGGCTGGAGAGTGGTGGCTTTTGGACCACAGAACTTCTCCTTCATTCTCCAAAGCCTTGACATGGGCATCCCAGCGAGCCCTAAGCCATAGGACTCCTCTCTTTTCCTCCTTCAGTTGTTTCTATCCCACCACAGTTTGTCTCCCGTTTGCGTTTGCAGCCTTGTGTTTGGTTAGAGACGAAAACAAAGCTCCGTGTCTTTGCAGACTGCAGTGTAAAGCGTGTGGTTAACAGTTACTACTTGCCACGGTCCAGTCTGAGTGGGAGTGTCATTTTTCTTGGCAGTCACTTCACAGAAAGTCCTGCTGCTTTGGTGCCAGAATAAGCAGTCATTACATTCCTTACAATTTATAGTCAAATTATTATCTGCTATTGTTAAAATTGCCTTAATTATAGAATATTTCCCCATGCTAAGATTCTCAATTGCGAAACAAGACAACTTTTCGCGGGTGTACTCTGAGCACCCGTGCTGCACAGTCGCTCCCCGGCCGGGATGCTGGAGGGACTGAGGAGGAACAGTGTTTTGTGTCCATGGGGTTCATGCAGGGGGTTCGCTTTCGACTGACTTTGAACCGAAGGCTCCCCCAGTTGGCTGCTTGGTTATTGGTCAGCCTCATGTTTTCCCCAGTTGGGGGCTAATTTTTTCTTTTTCCTGCCCCTTCAGGTCCGCGGGGCCTAGACGCTCTGGGAAGAAGGCTCTGCTGGTTGTGGCAGACCCAGTAGATGGCCTTGTATCTCTCCAGATGGAGGGCAAATGAGGAAGTCACAGCCTTCCAAAATAAGGGACTGGGTCTATTTTCTTGTGATCTGAACGGAGTCAGGAGACTGGGCGGGAAGGGCATTCTGTGGAGATGCTCTTGCACAAGCTCTACCTTTGGGCACCGCTTTCAGGATGTGCCCGGAGCCTGGCCTCCTCTCCCCACCTGGGCGGCTACTGCCCTGGCCTCCTCTGCCATCAGCCCCTGTCCGGTCTGTCTCCGCACATCGGCCAGTACCGTCCTTCTCTGTTAACGCTGACTTAGACCCTATCATTCCTCTCTTCAGAGGGCCTCAGGGGGGCTCCCCTTGCCATCCAGAGGGAAAGCCAAAGCTTATGAGGCCTTATAGCGTCTGCCCATGGCCCCCTCCCATGCCAGTCCACACTGTCTTCTCTTCTGTCATTTCCCCCAGTGCCCCCCGCGTGCCGGCCTCTCTGTTTCTTTGCCCTTATCCTTGGCACCTAGAACACTGCTCCCAGATAGCAGCATGGCTCACTCCCTCAAATGTTTTGGGGCTTTGCTTGCCTATTCCCTCAACTAAGAAGCCTTTCCTGACCTCTGTGTAAAGTTGACCCCCTACCCCAAACACACACACTTCGTCCCTCTCTGCTTTAGTCTTGGCAATTACAGTTGTGACACCTGTTTCCAAGGAGAAGGCCTTGGTCTTCGGAATGATGATCAGGGTGGAGCGTAGTTTTCTTCAGCATTTATCCCTGTAGGGCTCTTCTCGTCTCCCAGGAGTAGTGCTTTTGGACCCCATCAGGAGAGCCCCCGTTAGACACGTGAATGGCCAGGGTCTTGTTTCTGTCATTGGGTCCGCAGGTGAACTCTGGAGTACTTGGTGAAGCAGAGCAGGGGAGATGGGCCAGGCTGGTAAGGCTCACATGGAACACTCTTCTCAGGTAATAAACCTCAGCCATCATTTTAGGGGTTGGGGTGGCATGGGCACCCCAAAATGCAGATGAACTCTTGTGCGTTTCTTTTTCCATCCTTGGAGTGGGTTGCAGAGGAACCATGCCAGTACTGAGAGTCCTGAAGCCTTCAGGTTTCTGGGAAAGTTTGGCGTCCATTTTTAAGCCAATAGAGATCACAGAAGTATGATATTTTGAATGACGAGTGGCCCAAAATGAAGCCCTCGGGCCAGCTGTGATTGCTACAGGATTCTGGTTCAGCAAATTGTGGACCAGGTGCACCTGTCAATTGCTAGCAATATTCCTGCCCTCTCCAGGGCTGTGTCCGTGGTGACCAAGCATGCAGAAGTTGCCCAGAGGGAAGGAAGGAGCCAGCTCAGGGAGCGAGTGTCCAGGGAGATAGGATTATAAGCAAATACAGCCCCAGCAGTAAATTTGGGAAGGCGAATCCCTACTGTGCACCTCAGCTCTGAGAACAGGGCTTTCTTCATTTCAAGAAAGATGGGTTTTCAGATGACTTATTATTATTATTTTAAGTAGGTTCCAAGCTCAACGTGGAGCCCAACTCAGGGTTTGAACTCACAACCCTGAGATCAAGACCTGAGCTGGGATCAAGAGCCAGATGCTTAACCCGACTGAGCCAGCCAGGTGCCCCTCAGATTACTTGTTTTTAAAATTGAAATAGGATTGATATTTTTCAGAAGTTCACTTTTAAAAGTAATCTCTGGGGACGCCTGGGTGGCTCAGTTGGTTAAGCAGCTGCCTTAGGCTCAGGTCATGATTCCAGCATCCTGGGATCGAGTCCCACATGGGGCTCCTTGCTCAGCAGGGAGCCTGCTTCTCCCTCTGCCTCTGCCTGCCATTCTGTCTGCCTCTGCTTGCTCTCTCCCCCCTTCTCTCTCTGATAAATAAATAAAATCTTAAAAAAAAAAAGTAATCTCTGTGCCCCAAATGGGACTCAAACTCAGAACCCTGAGATCAAGAGCCTCCTGGTCAAAGAGAAAAAAAAAGAGCCACATGAGCCAGCCAGTTGCCCTGTGATATTGTTCAGAAGTTTAGATTAACACGGTAAAAAGGACCCTGTTTTTGTTAGTTTGTTCAGGAGCTTAGAGGCCTGATGAGGAAGGAACTGAGGCTTGGAGTGTATATGGGCTTGACCTGGCGAGTTTACTCAAGAGGGCTGGGAGGAGTCATGAAATCCCAGTATTTCAGTGTTTCCTGGTGACAAGCCAGGGTTTCTAGTCGTCTTCTAAGTCAGACCCATCCAGTTGTGAAGGGCAGTCTGCATGGCAGTGACACAGAACTGACAGCGTTGTAGTAAATTGGGGGCATATGTTTATATGCAAGGGCCAAGTCCTGCTTGGACACGGAGATTAAAGTTGCCCTATTGTACTTTATTTTTTTATTTTTTCAAGTAGGCTGTATGCCCTATGTGGGGCTTGAACTCATGATGCTGTGATTGAGAGTTTGCTCTACCAATTGAGCCAGCCAGCTACCCCTGAAGTTTTTATTTTTAATATTAGTTAATTGATGGGAAGCACACAGGTTGAGAAGCAAAGAGAAAATATTTAAAAACTTTTTAAGGATTATATTTATTCATGGGACGCCTGGGTGGCTCAGTAGGTTAAGCCTCTGCCCTCGGCTCAGGTCATGATCTCAGGGTCCTGGAATCGAGCCCTGCATTGGGCTCTCTGCTCAGCGGGGAGCCTGCCCCCCACCCGCCTCTCTGCCTACTTGTGATCTCTGTCAAATAAATAAATCTTTTTTAAAAAAAATATTATTTTTATTCATTTGACAGCACAAGTCAGGGAGCAGCAGGCAGAGGCTCTTGCTTGCTGAGCGTGGAGCCCAACATCGGACTTGATCACAGGACTCTGGGATCATGACCTGAGCCAAAGGCAGATGCTTTAACTGACTGAGCCACCCAAATGCCGCAGAGAAAGTGATTTTTTTAGAATGAGGATGGGACATCTGGCTGGCTCAGTTAGTAGAGCATGTGACTCTCTCGATGTCCAGGTAGTGAGTTTAAGCCCCATGTTGGGCACAGAGCTTGCTTAAAAAAAAAAAAAAAAGTCTGAAAAATAAAATTGCCCTATTTTAAATATGAATTTAAATATAATGATTATGCCCTGTGCCCTATTTAAAATACTTTGGCTTGCTCTCATTATAAGGAAAAGTTGCCTGATTAAGGCTAGAAATAAGCATTTTTTTTTCTTGTGTGATCGATCAAATGGTCTCTGTGCTGTCAAGTTCTCCTGGTACGGGCTAAGATGCATGAGTTCATGATAGGGCAAGCCTGTCCTTATCGGTCTAAACATAGCTTTAACTTTGGGGAGGAGTGATTGTCTCTGCTTTTATTTTTTAATTTTTTAAAAATGATTTTATTTATTTATTTGACAGAGAGAGAGATCACAAGTAGGCAGAGAGAGGGTGTGGGGGGGGGAAGCAGGCTCCCTGCTGAGCAGAGAGCCCGTTGCGGGGCTTGATCCCGGGACCCTGGGATCATGACCTGAGCTAGAGGCAGAGGCTTAACCCACTGAGCCACCCAGGTGCCCCTCTGCTTTTATTTTTAAAGCAGACACAATATGTGCTGTTTTCACCAATAACCTTTTAGTGTTTCTCTTGGAGCCCTGAGATTTCCTTGATTGCTTCTAAGCTTAAGAATGAAGTAAACCCACGTGAGATTCTGGGATAGTGGGGGCTGAAGCCGAGCTTGTTCAGCCCAGCTGGGTCTCTAATAAAAAGGTTTTGCTAGGGGCACCTGGGTGGCTCAGTGGGTTTCAGCCTCTGCCTTCAGCTCAGGTGCCAGGATCGAGCCCCGCATCGGGCTCTCTGCTCAGCAGGGAGCCTGCTTCCCCTCCTCTCTCTCTCTGCCTCCCTCTGCCTACTTGTGATCTCTGTCTGTCAAATAAATAAATAAAATCTTAAAAAAAAGTTTTGCTAAAAGCACATGAATGGCCTAGATACAGTATTAGGAGATGTTTAACACCTAGAGAGGGGGAGAGATTATTTCCGAATATTTAGGAACAACTGTTTTAATTGAAACCGTTGTGTTATCACTATGTCTCTGCTTATTAAAGTAAATCTCTAAGTTGCTTCGGTTGCTGCTGCTTCCAGGGCAGGGATCACTTAGTGCTTGAAAGTGATAAGTGTGCATTTCTTTTCTTTTTTGAAGATTTTATGTATTTGACAGAGAGATACAGTGAGAGAGGGAACATGAGAGAGGGAACACAAGCACAGGGAGTGGGAGAGAGAGAAGCAGGCTTCCCACTGGGCAGGGAGCCGGATACGGGGTTCGATACTAGGACCCTGGGATCATGACCTGAACCCAAGGCAGCCGCTTAACGACTGAGTCACCCAGGTGCCTCAGACAAGTGTGCATTTCTTTATAGAGATATTGTATAATTGTAGAGCTATTGTAAAATATTAGATAGCTGAGCCCATATTCCCTTTAATTAGCCAAATGTATAGAAGGTATTTCTATAATTGACCGTATTAACACGAGAGACTTGTGGCGCATCTGCTGTTAGGATCGAGTATTTGCTTTCCTTCTTAAACTTCCAACAGCTGTTATGTCCTCGTATTTTGCAGAAAGGGAAAACAGCCCCCAAATTGAGATGTGTTTTTAATGTGAGAGGAATGCAAGCTGATCACTAAGAATAAAGGGAAATGATTGCATTTGGCACAGTTATTAATTTCAGAAATGTCTTTGAATCTGTGCTATATGTTTGAGCGTTATGTCACTGCTTTGTGGCTTCCCGGGGTGACATTTAAGAACTGTAGATTTAGAACCTACATTTCACCAAATAGAAATTGCCTCAAGTATTAAGTATTTTTTCTAACAAAAATTGGTTGTAAAGGCATTTTTTACCATTTGCAACAGTTATTTGATGTGTGATCAGAGAGTTATGTCAAACCTTAAATTTGTATAATGTTGTGTATTTAGTCGTGCTCTTGTGGAAGAAAGTGTAACCCCCAACTGCAGACAGTTTCCAAGGGACCATTAAAATGTACTTTAAGTATTTCGATTGTGATTATCATTCTTTGAAATGAAGGGAAATTTTGGTCAATTTAAATAAGGAGGAATAGCAGGGCATTTTACTCCAGATAAATGTGAAATGTTGGAAATTTCTTCAGATGCCATGTAACATTAAGTGGTTTTTTTTTAGTTGTATTGAATTTTGTCCACTGAAGCATTCGGTTTGGTGCTGGTGTTCCTTTTTAAACAATTTATCGTAACCCTGACCGGGCCTTTCACATCTCTCTTTCTCTCCTCATATTTGTTTCGTTTAATCAGTCAATATTGATCATTTTTCCCCATTTAACAAAAACAACCAAGAAGAGACTGGCACGATTTCATCAGCCTTCTAATTGCTTTACTAATGGAAATCTGTTGGTCCTTAAACATCAACGGTGCAGTTTTAAAAGGAGCTAGTGACCCATCCGTCCACCATATGTCTTTAATTTTTAAAAATCTGGCACGGCCTGACACTTTAAGAAGTTGTGTCATTTTCTTCCAAGGTTTTTGAATTTTTAATTGTGATATAAACCCTACCTACTTGAAATTATTTGATCTATATTCAACAAGATTGCTACAATCCTGGCGATGAGGGTTGTTGATAAGGGTTGTTAATTATGATCTTAGTAACCATAGACCTCATGTACCGAACCCTCGCTATGGGTCTTTTTTGAATTCATTATGTAGATGAACCTATTTCATATAAACAGAAAAGAAAAAGACCCATGGAGGGAAGATGGAATAAAGAACTTGAAAAACATTATTACAGGGAATGAACATCATTACAGGGAATGAACCATCCACACTTGACCAGAAGGTTTTGCAGTTAGCGGAGTTAAGACATTAAGCCAGTTCTGCATTCTCTGTTTATCTGATCAAAAGAAACCTTAACAGCTCCTTAGGCGAGACATTTCCTTCTTCTTGCTAAATCTAGAAAGTATTTGTTACAGAGATTCTTAGGTCCAGCAATAAACAGTGTAATAATCAGTGTCATCAGTGATTTCATTTCTTGTCCTGTAAAAACCCCAAGAAACAACCCTTGAGAAGTCCGGTCAGGCTTTCCAGCCCACGTCACTGTCTTCGGTCTAAAGAGTCAAACTCTTCTTATCTTTATTGGTAACTGCTTTCTTTTTGTGTATGAATTCATATCTCTTGGTCTCTGAGTCCAAGCTCTCCTGCTAAGTAGCTAAGAACCCCATGATAACCGCAAACACAGCCATCTGGAATGACCAGAAAACCAGAGTCGCACACCAGGGGAAAGGTGACCTGATCCCACGGGCTGAAGCCACTTGAGATCTAGGAATCCAAACCGTCTGGGGGATGTGGATAGTACTTCCTCTGTTCCTTCGGCCGTTTTTCTTTTCCTTGCCCCAGCTCTGCTCTCTGCACTTTGAACCTGGCACTGAGTTGCTGTAGTGTCATTTGGCCTCCAGAGATTATGGTTTATGGTAGGTTATGTTTTTTTCCAGTTGAGAAGATGGTAAGATAACCAATGACAAGGGAGTAAATTCTAGATCCTTTGCTTCTCGCAGTCAGTTCCCTCACACGTGTATCCGTTTGCACTTGGTTTAAAGTGTAGAACATATGATTGGGTGGATCTGTTCTTTTTTTTATTATTATTTTTTTAAAAGATTTTATTTATTTGACAGAGACAGTGAGAGAGGGAACACAAGCAGGGGGAGTGGGAGAGGGAGAAGCAGGCTTCCTGCTGAGCAGGGAGCAGGATGCCGGGCTCCATCCCAGGACCCCGGGATCATGACCTGAGCTGAAGGCAGACGCTTAACGGCTGAGCTACCCAGGCACCCCATAGATTTGTTCTTTTTAACATGATATGAAAAATGCTTCGATAGTTCTGTACAGTTACAGTTCGAATGGCTGCATAATATTCCCCAAAGTAAATCCACTGTCTACAATCCTCTATTTTGGGCTCCCCATATGGACACTGAGATTATTTCTGGTGGTTTGTAGGTGTTCATGTTTGTGTGTGTGTGGTTTCATACCGATCACAACAGCGAAGATCTTTATTCCTCCGTGGTTGGCTTCTGTTGCATAACTTCTTGAAGTTCAATTTGATGATGAGTTTCTTGTTTGCTTTTTGTTTTTGAACTTCCAGAAGGCGTAAAAGCATGCAGCTTCCTCTTGAGCCCAAAGCCTAGCGCAGCCCAAGCCCAGTCGTTGTGCTCCAGGTCTTGCAGGGGGAGAGAAAGCGGAGGGTGTGTGTGTGTGGGGAAATCTGAGGTTTCACTCAGGTTGTTGGTCAGCTCTAAGAGTTCGCTTTTCCCCCAGCGTTTCCCAGATGCACCCTCTGAGCTCTTGCCAGGAACCTGCACCTACTTTGGTTCCTAAAAATTTCATTCAGCAATCTTCCCAGAAACAGATGAAATGTTGGCCAGTGGGAGAGGATTCAACCCGAAGGTGAGCACACATTCGTTGCCTGAAAGGCAGCGCCTTTATTCTGTGCTTCTTCTTCCCTTTACAGCAGAATTTCCCACATGTCTGTGTGTCTCCCTTTAAAAAACAAAACACAACAAAGGGGGGAAAAAAACCCAAACAAAACCCTTCCTAAAACATTTGTCATCTAAACAGAACTTCCTAGAAAGCAGTGTCATTGTTTCTAAAAGGAGGAGCTCGTAATAACTCTGCATTCACCCTCCTCTCCCACTTTTTTACAATGAAAAGATTTTATGACTATTAGTTGTGAAATGGCTTAATTCAGCTTCTTATTCTTTATGGAAAATAACTTTGCTATGCCTAATGTCTGCCTCTGGTCAAAGGGCGTTTCCTGTGTCATCGGCTTCCACGGTTTGTCTGCTCGCAGCTTTGTGATGGGTAGGGTACAGTCTCGCCTTTTAAATTGTCTGCTTCGTCTTTTATCTTTCAACAGGTCCTGGAAAGAAATCGTCCAACGGCTTCTTTCCAGTGTCAGTTTTTGAAAGATCCGTGGCTTGCTTTATTTTGACAGGTGGCTGGTGAAAGAGGTGCTTTTAAAGGGCAGGGTGGGGGAGGAGGGGCAAGCGGGAAGGGGGGTGGGGAGGGGGAGGGGAGCTGGGGTAGCTGCTGCTTTTGGGGCTGTCTGACAAACGGCGGGTGATTAGTATGCTCCTTTCCCTCAATGCGGCCTTGAAAGAGGAGTTTGCCAATAAGGCCTGCAGTTGGAAGACAGCTGGACCCTTTTTAGGACCATTTCTGGCTTTTCTGCCTTTTACCGGGGGACCCTGTACAGAAACAATGAGGACCCAGGAAAGGCGACTGGGTAAATGAATTTCCTGTAATGCACAGGAGTGATAAGTCCTTCACAACCTCGGTATCCTTAGCAGGAGGAGCTGTCCCCTTGGGAGTCCAGGCCAGCATGGTATCCCACTTGGTCCCATAGACCCTGGTGTTCAGGGTCATCTCCCAGTAGCCCTGATTGGGCTTTAGCTGTGCTCTTTTCAGTTGAGACTACCTACCAGGGATAGCAGACTGGCCAACGAGTGGCTCCTGGATGAGTGACCACTTCTTTGTTAAATGCGAAAGCACTCCCCACCTCTTAGAACCTTTGGTTGTTGGTAGCCTCCTGAGGTGGTCATAATTTGTTTTTAAAGATTTTATTTATTTATTTGACAGAGATCACAAGTAGGCAGAGAGGCAGGGATCATGACCTGAGCCGAAGGCAGAGGCTTTAACCCACTGAGCCACCCAGGTGCCCCGATTGTCATAATTTTTCATAGGACTTAATGATGTTCTAAGAATTGCAGCTATGTAGGTATCCCTTTAAATCTTCCCTCCTGTGCCAGACTCCCCCCCCCCCACCCCTGCGCCTCTCCTGCGCCATTTATGTTCAATTTACGTCTTGTTTTATGTGCACAGCACAGAATTCTACAATAATAATCCAGGTGGCTTGAAGAAAGGTAAAATTTTTCTGATTCCTGTGTCCTTCCTCTGTACGCAATCATTTTTTTTTTTTTGGTACCATGGACTACAGTACATTTAACAGATTAAAGCCTGTTAATAATTAAGAGCAGGATGTAGGGTGTGAGTGGAGTTAAAGAGGTAACCAGGAGGAACCACGGCAGTTACACTAGTGCATGATAACTAAAAGGATCTGGGATCCAGGCAGTTCTTTTCCAGAACCCCTTTTCTTGTGCTCTCCCAACCCTGGCTTACTGTCCAGACCCCCTTTTCTTGTGCTCTCCCAACCCTGGCTTACCGGCGGCCTCTTGGGGAAGAAATGGAATGATCAGTGGGGGTGAATACAGGAGTGAAAGCTGTCCACATTTGCCTTTTTTGTGCTAGAACTCGGTTGCAACAATTATTGGAAAGGGGGCCGTCTGGTGAGGCCGAGAAAGCTCTCTGTCCTTGAAGGGAGGCTTGTTGCATGGTGTTTTTGAATTCACTGAAACTTCTAGAGCCCTAATACTAAAGATGTCTCAGTCTTGTAAGTGAGGGCAATTGATAGCAATAATAATAAAAAGGTGATTGCGGGTGGGGGGGTTTCTAGGAACTTGACAACATATATAGAGCTTTTAATTCCTGTACTGACCTTTGCAGAAGGTCTAAGCTACTGTCTTTCCAGTTTGATGAGGGTATGTGCTTTGGTGAGTGCTGTGAAGTGTGTAAACCTGGTGATTCACAGACCTGTACCCCTGGGGATAAAAATATGTTTATAAAAAAAAATTAAAAAATAAATAAAAAAAAAAGTAGTAGAGAAACAAACAAACAAACAAAAAAAAAGAATTTCAGAATTGTTACACTCCGAGCAGGCTGATTTTTGTCTTGTTTTGTTTCACTTTTCTTTAAGTGGACACAAGCTATAACACAAGAACATAAGCATATCCCTGCCAGGAAGCTTTGGGCCCAGAGCCAGGAGACCTGGGTGCTGTTCCCTGCCCTGCCACCGACCGGCTGGGTGATGGGCTTTCAGGAAGTCAGCGTGTTAGGGCCCTGTTCCTGGTGTTCAGAAAATGAGGGCTTTGAACTTAGCTGGTCACTTAGATCCTGGCCAGCTCTGATATTCTGGGTTTCACTGCAAAGGCGTTGCGAGCTGATGAGATGATCTGGAAAGATAAGAGGAATGGAAGGAAAGCCCTTTCCTCATTGCATATGTATTCTTGAATACAATAAAACCTTGAAATGAGCAGTTCTGGGTAGCTGAGCTTTCTGAATGGTTTTTGTCTCCCTCCTTGCCGTCAGCTGTCATTCTGCACTGCTGTCAGCGTGCCTGCTTTTAGCCACTTCTGTCCCTCCTTCTTGGCTGCTTCCCTTGTGGTCCTAGAAACCTTAGCATTAAGCTTGGCAGAACTCTATGCCAAGTAAGCGCACATAGGTTGTGAGGAAGGGACTCTCCTAGGACTCCAGCCCTTGGACTTGGGCTGATCAGAGCCTTTGGGGGTTTATGTTTAGGCTCCAGATAGGCAGTGGGTCACTATATCTTCATCTGTCTTAGGCTAACATTAGTGTAGTTAATAAGCACATTTCTCCTCTGTGCTAATTAATTAAGAAGGAGAGCAGGTGGATAAGAGGAGGCAGGGGAACAGACCTAGGAGAGGGGGCTTGGTCGGGGAGCAGGGACGCAGCCTGTCCTTGGGGCCAGCCCTCCAGCTAGACCTGCATCAGAAGACACCTCGTCTCATAAAAGAGTAAAAGAAGAAGCAAAGAAGTTTGCGGTGAAGAGCTGGGCCAAGTTGCTCTTTGAGAAATCTGGAGGCACACTTTTGAAGCTTGGATTCTAAAGAGAAAGCTGGCTGGGGGTGTGGCTCTGCCTAAAGCCGGGCACTGGGCCCTGCAAGCTGCGCAGCCAGTGTGTGTGTTCATGGTTTGCTTATCTGGCCGGTGCCTGGCCGTTCTCACGCAGACTTCCCAGAGGCCACGGAGACCCCATTCCCCTTGTCTCGGGTC
Organism: Mustela erminea; assembly: GCF_009829155.1. Lineage (NCBI taxonomy): Eukaryota > Metazoa > Chordata > Mammalia > Carnivora > Mustelidae > Mustela > Mustela erminea. Next base: position 112,274,674 of record NC_045635.1, on the reverse strand, counting down.
GTAGGCCCGAGTGGGAATTGGAGCCAAAGTCTTCTTTCTTCCAAAAGTTATAAACCACAAAGCATCAACATTCAGATACATACCCTCATTCCAGAGTTTCTTTAAATTGCCCCTGCACGAAACCAAACTCAGATGATCAGCCACCATGTTCAGAATAGTCTCTCCAGCCGACGGACCCATCGCAGGATGGACCCACGCTGTGGTGCTGGCCACGTGTGTATTTTGTGGTCGCCAAAGTCGCCCTTTACCACCCCTCCCCACCCCTGATCTTCCTACCTTTCCAGTTTTATGTTCCCCTCTTCCCACACCTCGTACTCTGTCTACACGTAGCCAAGTCAGACTGCTCATTTCCAAGGACTAGCTAGGACTGTGGCCTCTTCTCGTCTCCCATAGACCTTGGCCTCCCATTTTCTCTGATACCCCTGGGTGGACATCTCCCCTTCTCCCCCAGAACATTCTGCTGTGAATGAGTAAGTGGAGAAATGAATGGACATCAGGATAGTGAATTGTTCGTTGATTCCGCAAAGATTTTATTAAACATCTTCTGTGTGCCCTGCCAGTGTCCAGTACTTGGTATATAAAAACAAATAAGATATGTGCTGTATGTTAGCTGCCAAAATTTAAATTAAAAAAAAAAGAATAAGACAGACACAGTCTTGGTTCTCAAGGAAATAATCCGTTATATTAAAATTGACTGTTGGTTTTATTGCCTCTACAGGATCGTAAGCTCCCTGAAGTTCGGTATCGCGTCTTGCTTCGCTTTATAATCCTGTTGTGCCTTGCGTACAGTGCAGGGACTCAATAAGTGTGTATTAGCTTGATCTGAAAAGTATCCATCTTTTTTCCCATGACAACAAAGGGCATACATTCCCAGAAGCCCTTTCCAAGGCGACATCCTTGGCGGAGTGCTTTGATCTAATGGTGGGGATGTTAGACTTCGAAGCACGTTCTTCCCTCCATATCGAGCGGACTGAAAACACTGAAGATTAAGACTGCTCACTGCCAGGTAGAGGGGCAGGGTCCTCTTCCCAGTGTGAAGCCTCAGAAGCAAGGACTTCTGCCCATTTGTGTTCCTGGATAAGTGCCATTCCAGCCTGCCACCTACCTTGTTGCACCCAGAGTTGCTAAAGTGCCTTTAGCTGCAAACCTTTATTTATCCCTTGAAAGGATCTGATGTCATCTACATACAGGAGAGCCCAGCCATAGAATCTTCCCAGGAAGACAGTGGCTTTTAGACCACATGTGCGTGTTGGAAGCCAACTTCTGATCACGTAGCTCTTTTTTTTTTTTTTTTTAAAGATTTTATTTATTTGACAGATAGATTGCAAGTAAGCAGACAGGCAGGGAGAGAGAGGAAGGGAAGTAGGCTTCCTCTGAGCAGAGAGCCTGATGCAGGGCTTGATCCCAGGACCCTGGAATCATGACCCGAGCCAAAGGTAGAGGCTTTAACCCACTGAGCCACCCAGGCGCCCCTGATCACCTAGCTCTTGAGCTTGAGTCTACCATGAAGGCGATAGAGCTGGGGATCATTCACACCGAGTGTAAGTGGATGTTCAGAGTTAGAAACGGACGAGCTTACTGGGGGAACTCTGTTAAACGCATTTGAGCTTTCCTGTATCTGGAAAATGCAGGGCTGCAACCTCAGAAGTCTGGCGTACCGTGTGATTAATAATCAACAAACATTTCAGAGTATAAATGATAAAATTAAATCCAGCTTTCATTTACAGGAAACCCTGCCTCTAGTACAAATTATAGACTTATTAGGTTTATCTGGCCGTGCCTGTCCTTTAAGTGGTGTATAATTATTCCTAAACCTTTCAGGAAAGAATTTGAGAATAACATTTTAAACCCATAAGCCCTAATTCACTAACAAGGTGGAAATCTCATTTAGTATTCTTGGACTCTTATTTATTTAGTTGATATTCAGATATTAACCTTTACTCACCAGACTCCCTTCCCATTTGCTGCTGTTTCCACTCTGGTGGTGATAAACAACAAGGAATTAATATCACTACAAAATGCTTTAGGAGGGGCCCCTGGGTGTCTTAGTTGTTAAGCGTCTGCCTTTGGCTCAGATCACGATCACAGGGTCCTGGGATCCGAGTCCCGCATTGGGCTCCCTGCTCAGTGGGAAGCCTGCTTCTTCTCCCAGTCCGCCTGCTTGTGTTCCCTCTCTCGGTGTGTCTCTGTCAAATAAATAAATAAAATCTTAAAAAAAAAACCAAACAAACCCAAAATGCTTCAGGAGAATTATTTGCAGTATATAATTGAAACCTACTGCTGTCTTTCATGCAGCAATACTACAATAACAGGAAATACTGGGAGACCGAAGGAGAGCCTTTCAGCCCACCCCCGGGATAACTGTAGGCTTCCGTCCATGAAGCCACTTTGCTCTTGTGAATGGAGGCTGATGGCCTTGTGAAAACAGGGGCCTGTCAGGATCTGGCTGATCATAAGTCAGTGTGGATTTAAGCGGCCTGTTCACTAGGGGTGCAGGGACCCCTTCTTTATGTGCTGCACATTCCAACTTCAGCCGCAACCACTGTGCCACATTGCACAAGGAGTCCCTGGGTAAGGGGACTGGGGGCTCCTGGCTGCTGCCCGCCACCCCCCCCCCCGCCCGAGTATTAAGATAGAATCGGGTCTCTAATCGCCATGAGAACGAGCTTGGGGTCCTGAAGCACCGGGTAGATTAACATGTGAGTCATTTATTTTTTTTTTCTCTGAAATCTAATTCTGCATCAAATTAGCTCTAGTCTCAAAAACAAACTAAGCAGACCAGAAACTGGACGAGGGGGGAGTCCTTTGTACTCACAGAATAGGTACTTTTCCTTCAAGTGTGTCAGAGCGAATTAGGACTATTAATGCCTTAACAGCTCTGCCGGTTATTGAGCTGGTCCTTAAAACAAGGGAGGCAAGGGGGGTCTGAATAGACAGATCTCTGACTTAATAGCCACTTCTCAGGTTGTTCTTTAGTCTCTGAGTATATGCACCTGCCTCCCATTTCCATTAATGGCATTAAGAGCTGCATATCGCGTGTAATACAGGATCATCAGGGTCTTTATTGCCGCTCTTTGAAAGGGAATAAAATCATGTCCCTTTCATTCTCTCTGAAACATTACGTGTTAAAATTAAGAGCCCTTGTGCTTTGCCCAATTACTTTCCAGATAAAGTTTCTCGATAATGCGCCTCGAAGTAATTTTAATTTGAACAAGCAAATATGTATTCTTTGTTTAACCATTTTTCAATTCCATTTGTGTCCCTGCTAGAATCCCCTGAAAGAACTGCTTAGATTAAAAAAAGAAAGAAAGAAAACAACAAAAAAAAACCCCCAAGTAAAATGGACTCCAGTGTCCTCGCTGTTGTGGAACAGCTTCCCCTCCCCCCGCAAGGCCCTCGCGTAGGAAAAGTGGCGGCACAAAGGACCAGCATCAGTGCCCTCAGTGCAGCCGAAATCCCAGTCCTAGCCCTCTGCCAAGCTGGTATTATTTTAGAAATGTCCTTTAATTTTAGCATTAGCTTAATTATACTGATGCATCTATAATCCATCCACAAATCAAACATTAGCTTTGGCGGGGAGGTGGACAGTGGGGCAGCTTGGCAGTGTGAGGGCTTACGTTTGAGCTAGTACTGCAGTGCCCACCCTGGGTTGAGGCCGGGGAAGGTGGGGCGTGGGAGCGGGGAGTGGCAGGGGTGGGGGTATTGCAGTATTTACCTCCTAAGCATCTTCTCCCAGCTTCACAAACCCCTTGGAAGACGATTGTCATCTTCATTTTTCTGATTGGAAACCGAGCTTCAGTTTCCATGACTGTAAAACAGGATCATACCTTCAGAGCTTATGGGGAGGCCAGGATCATAAATGTGAAGACACTTTCAGTGCCCTGTGAATGGGAGACCTTGCCGTTGTTAACACAGTTCCTTCTGGGCGCGCCTGGCTGGCTCAGTCTGTAGAGCCTGAGACACTTCGATCTCAGAATTGTGAGTTTGAGCCCCACATTGCCCATAGAGCCTATCTTAGGGGGAAGAAAAACCCAAAAACTAGTTACTTCTGTTTTGTTTATAAGTACTTTTTTTTTTAAAGGTTTTATTTATTTATTTGACAGAGAGAGATCGCAAGTAGGCAGAGAGGCAGGCAGAGAGAGAGGAGGAAGCAGGCTCCCTGCTGAGCAGAGAGCCTGATGTGGGCCTCGATCCCAGGACCCTGAGATCATGACCTGAGCCGAAGGCAGCGTCTTAACCCACTGAGCCACCCAGGCGCCCTGTTTATAAGTACTTTTAAGTTGAATTCTAAACCAAAGAACTAATTCTTTTGACTGTTCCTGATGTTTAACAACTGAATTCCTTAGTGTTCCCTAAGACCATAGCGATTATGAACAATTTTATGCTCCCTTTCCCCTGCCACCCCATAAAAATTGATGCGCAAGCGTTACTAGGGCCCCCAGGTTGCGAGCAGTACTGAGTCCTCCAACTAAATGCTCTACCACCAAGTCCAAAAGACCACATTCCCACGAGAAAGTGCCAGAAATTGGTAAGGAAGGAATACTAGGCTCTCCGAGGCATCAGTTACCCGTATCAAGATACATCTTAATATTTTTGTGCAAGCAGAGGTGCGTTCGGTATGAGTCTGGGCATAGGGTTCCAGGCCCTGGGAGGGGGCTCTGAGTTCGAGAGGGTTTTGAGGGGAGGCTGAAGGGCTGTGCTTCCCGGCAGGGCTAGAGACTGTGCTGAGAAAGCCTTCATTTTTAAGCCAGTCCAGATACTCTTCCTGTTTTGTTGGGAACAGAGCAAGTGGTGGGTCAGAAAGGGGAGAGCCGGTGGAGAGCTGGTGCTGGCCGGGGAGAGATTTCAGGAGGGGGTGGGGGCGGATGGGTGTGCACGAGAGCGGACCTTGGGGCCCGTAGCTCCTTAGGGCCCTTGGTTCCTGTTAAGTTCTTTGATGACACCCTTGGGGAGTGATTCCTGACCTGGGACCTTTCAAGGTCCCTGCTTGTACACACAGTTCACCAGCCTAAGGTCTGAAGCCTTCCGGAAAAGCTTTACGTGTGCCAAAGACCATGCCCAGAGTCTGCTTTTGGCTTGGGCTCTCCCTCCTACTCAGGTAATTGTGCCGCCTTATGTAACTTTTCAAACTGAAGACAGACACATTTATAACAACCCTAAAGTTCCTCTCCTCTCTCTTTCCTCTTTCAAAGTTTGAACTTTGAGATCCTCAAAAAAAAAAAAAAAAAAAGCCTTTCTTTTAAAAGAAATAACTTTAAGTCACTAGAGATTTAACAACAGGGTATGGCCCCACTCTGGTCTCCCACTGAAGGACAAGACTGTGTGACAAGGATCCCTGAGACAGGCTTAACTTTTAAAAATTGGATAGTGCTATTCTCGCCATGGAAAAGAAAGAGAAATAGAAAGATTGTGTGGCTCCCTTTTACACAGGAGTCAAAATTGTCACAATGAGTTAGGCCTTTTACATTTTATCTTGTGCATGGCCATTTGCCTCAGATAGTGTGTTCATTTGGACGCATTAAAGTGCAATTCTTTGTGTATTTTGAGTTCTCTGGAGAGAATTCTCATGTTGCATTGTCACAGTGATGAGTGTACATGTTTCTGAAACGGTTTTCAACTTTTAACTTTGATTTTAACTTTGATTCAAGAGGTCTTAATATTTTTAACGGGCATTAGTTTTTAGAGAAATTTTAGGCTCCTAACAAACTTGAGCAGAAAGTACAAAGAGTTCCTGTGGACCTCCCACATAGCCTCCCCTTTCGTCAACATCCTGCACCAGAGTAGGACATCTGTTACAGTGGACGGATCTACAGTGATGTAGCCTCGTCACCCAAAGCCCATTCCTTATATTAGGGATCACTCCTGGTGACGTACTTTCTCTGGGCTGGGACAAATGTGCAATGACTTGTATCCATCACTATATTATCACACAGAGGAGTTTCACTGCCCTGAAAATCACGTGTGCTCTGCCGTTCATTCCTCCCTCCATACAACCACTGGCAACCACTTGATCATTTTACTGGCTCCACAGTTTTGCCTTTTCCGGACCATCCTATAGTAAGAATCATGCAGTATGTAACTTTTTCAGTTTGGCCTGTGTCACTGAGTAAGACAGATTTAAGCTTCCTCCGTGTCTTTTCAAGGCTTGATAGCTCACTTCATTTTAGCCCCGGGTAATATTTCCTTGTCTGGATTGCCACAGTTTACTTCTCCCATTTACCTGCTGAAGGCTCTGTTGGCTGCTTCCAGGTTTTGGCAATTCCATACAAAGCTATAAACATCTGTGTGCAGGTTTTTGTGCAGAATAAATTTTCAGCACATTTGGTTTTGTAAGAAACTTCCAAGCTGTCTTTCAAAGTGGCTGTGCCATTTTGCATTCCCCCCAGTGACTAATGAGAGTTCCTGTTGCTTCACATCCCCAGCACCTTCGATGGTGTCAATGCTTTGGATTCTGGCCATTGTCATAGGTGGGCATGGTATAGCATTGTTTTCACTGGCGATTCCCAGTGACCTATGATGTGGAGCATTTTCTCATATGCCATCTGTAGATCTTTTCTTTCGTTAAAGATTATTTATTTATTTGACAGCCCAGCTTCCGAGAGAACATAAGCAGTGGGGAGGGAAGAGGGAGAGACTGAAACAGACTCCCCGCTGAGCAGGAAGCATTATATGAGGCTCGATCCTAGGACCCCGAGATCATGACCTGAACCAAAGGCAGATGCTTAACCAACTGAGCCACCCAGGTGCCCCCCGCTGTAGATCTTCTTTGAGATACCTGCTTAGGTCTTTGCCCCATTTTAAAAATTAGGTTGTTTTCTTATTATTCTTAATACTGTTTCTTCCTATGACAGATGTGGACTTGGCCCCTTCTGATTGGCAGCTGGAAAGTGTGATTTTGGTTGCTTCTCCCACTTAGATACATAGGGTCTTGGGTAGACCATGCCTGGTATGTGTTCCCCTGGTTTTGCCAAAGGGTTCACTTTATTAACCTGAAGTTCTGGTGGAAGGTCAGGTAAAAAGTTAGTGATTGACTAAGTGTGCAGCCAGCACTTACCCTGTGGACTGCACAGACATTGCAGGAAAGTACAGTCAGTCCTGTTGTAACACAACATACTCATTCCTAAAGATCACTGTGCTCTGCAAAATCGGGCAGTAAAACCACAGGTGTGGGAAGATTGGGGTTAGGGTACGGCACTAAAAAACTTGACTGGGGGCATATTTGAAAACTAAGGAACCTAATTAAAAACAATAGTGTAGTTTTGCACATGCTAGGTGATTAGGAAATCCATGAATACTACAAATACGGTGCAAGGAAGCAAATGTGAAATTCACATGCTCATGGCTTCCTAAGAGATTAATCATATTGGAACGAATTCACATTTTCAAAATGAGCATTAGAGCCTAGCAGACTCATGACTACCCTTTGACGTTTTTTTTTTTTTTTTCAAAGATTGTATTTTCTGAGAGCGAGAGAATGCCGGGGGAGTGTTGGGGCATGGAGGGGGCTGGGATGGGCAGGAGCAGAGAGGGAGGGCGAGGGACAAGTGGACTCTGCGGAGCTTGGAGCCCGACTTGGGGCTCAGTCCCCGGACACTAGAGATGACGACCTGAGCTGAAACCAAACCAAGAGTCAGGTGCTTAACCAACTGAGCCGCCCCAGAGCCTCTCCTTGATGCATTCTTGAGCATAGTAGGTCCCTTTCATTCTAATAATAGCTTCTCACAAATGACCTCCTTTGTCGGTGCTTCCCGAAGTGCTGCCATCCACGGGTCCCTGACCACAGCTCTCCTCACTAGACTGTCCACTCCCCAGGGGCCTCTTGGGCAGCTTGCAGGGGGGCAGGTAGCATGCCAGGGAGTTTTATATTTGTTTACTCAAAACTGCTGGTGTGATGAAGCATTGGCCGGTGCTGAAGGGCGAGAAGGCTTCCTTGGAGGCAGGAGGACTAGGGCCGGCTGCCTGCTTGCGCCCTCTGATGCACGGTCTTCACAGAGTCATTAGAACCGTATTAGCCGCAGTCTCTCCAGAGCTTGGCATGGATTTTTGCAGGCCTGGATTCAGTGGTGTCTGCATCTCTCTTCTGTGCATTTTCCCCCTGATGGATTATAGAAACCTTTTTCTTCCCAGGGAAACTTTCGATCATGTTAAAGACTCATTTTCAAAGGGAAAACAACGCCTTAGAGAGGAATTTGTTTTCAAAAATAGACATTCCCATTGCATATAAATATATAGACAAGCACTGTGACGACGACAACAACATGCTGCCCTTCTGTTCTGGGAAAGAAGTACCTTATTTTCTGTATGGAGGGAAGGGTTTCTCACAAACTGCAAACGCTCCGTTCTCTGTGTATCCATCCCTGTCACCCCCCTCCCCAAAAATGCTTTGGACTCGGAGTGACTCTGCTATTCTCTGGAAGCCTTGGCTGAGATAGATTCTTAGCTTTAAAACTTTTTGCCATCCAGAAGCTACATCAAGTTTATGAGGCTGCCGTGCTTGATTGGGAAGGGGTCCTCGGAGGTGGGGTCTGATGTTGTTTTAAAAGGTTTTGTAGAGAAAATTCTAGATTCTCCAGTCTCCAGGTCAGAGCCGTCCTGTTTTCATGGAGCCTCCCTCCATGATAGGATTTGCTACTTAGGACCACGCTGCTAAGTAGCAGAAATGTTGACAGAAATGTCACTGTTCTAGGTAGAGAATAGGAGCTGGTATCTTTGCTCAGGTTTTGATCCTTGGCTCGCCAATGGCTTCTCTTACTTGAGAACTTTCTATGTGTCAGTATTAATTTCCATGTGTTCCCTCCTTAATTCTCACAAAAACATGGTTAAATCTATTTTGCACTTAATGGAACTGCGACGTCTGCCACTTGTGTGGGATTAAGCAACATGAACTTCAAACCTAGGATTTAAAAAAAATTTTTTTTTTAAAATGAAATCTCTACCCCCAGTATGGGGCTCAATCAGACTCGTAGCTGTGAGACCAGGAGTCACACACACCACCAACTGAGCCAGCCAGCTGCCCCAGGATTTTTCCTTTTTCTTCTTAAAGATTTTATATTTATTAGAGCGCAAGTGCGCACGTGATTGCAAGACTGGTGGGGTGGGCGGAGGGAGAGGGGGAAGCAGACGGCTTGCTGGGTGGGGAGCAGGACATGGGGCTCTATCCCAGGACCCTGAGATCATGACTTGAGCTGAAGGCTGACACTTAACTGACTGAGCCAGCCACCCAGGCCCCCCAGGATTTTCTTTTGTAACTTTTTTTTTTTTTAAAGCGTTAGCATCTTTTTTTGGTTGTTTTTGTTAAGATTTACTTAATTGATTTTAGAGAGAAAGAATGTGAGCGAACATGGAGAAGGATGGAGGAGAGGGAGAGAGAAACTTGAGCAGACGCCTGGCCGATCTTGGAGCCTGGCACAGGGCTCGATCTCATGAACCTGAGATTATGACCTGAGCTGAAACCAGGAGTCAGACGTTTAACCAGCTGTGCCACCCAGGGTCCTGTTTTTTAACTCTTTTATTTATTTATTTTTTTTCTTGAGGTAAATTTCACATAACAGAAAATTTACCATTTCAACCATTTTAAAGGGTACAGTCCTGTGGTGTTTCGTGTGTTTACAAAATTGTGCAACTGTCAACAGTCAACACTCCAATTGTAGAACATTTTCGTCCTCTCAGAAGTAAAATTCTGCACCTATTAAGCAACGATTCTTCATCTCCCACCGCACAGCCACTGGCAATTATTTTATTTATTTATTTTTAAAGATTTTATTTATTTATTTGACAAAGAGAGACCACAAATGGGCAGAGAGGCCGGCAGAGAGAGAGAGAGTAGGGAAGCAGGCTCCCTGCCAAGCAGAGAGCCTGATGTGGGGCTCGATCCCAGGACCCTGAGATCATGACCTGAGCTGAAGGCAGTGGCTTAACCCACTGAGCCACCCAGGTGTCCCACCACTGGCAATTATTAATCTTCGTTCTGTCCCTATGGATTTTGCCTGTCCCGAATATCCCGTGTTAATGGAATCCTACAACATCTGACCTTTTCTGCCTGGCTTCTGTCACTTAGCATGTTTTCAAGGTTTATCCCCAATTGTTGGATCTTTTGGCACTTGATTTCTTTTTATGGCTGAATAAGATTCCATTGTGTGGGCATACCATATTTTTCATCCACGTGTCATTTGGCAGACACCTGTTGCGGCTAGTGCTGCTGTGAACATTCACTGGACCCGGGACCTGGGGATCATGACCCCGAGCTGAAGGCAGACACTTAATCACCTGAGCTACCCAGGTGCCCCTGGCCGTTTGTGTTATCAGTGAGGTTTCTGGTCAAGAGTAGGCTATTAGTAGTTAAGTTTTCAGGGTATCTGGTATTCAGCAGATTTTTGACTGCGTTGGTGGGGGGTGGGGGTCAGTGTTCCTAACCCCTACGTTGTTCAGGGGTCAACCGTGTACATGTAACTAGGAGTGGAGTTGCCTGGTCATATGGTAATTCTACGTTTAACTTTTTGGGGAGCTGCCCAACTGTTTCCCACGGTGGCTGTGCACCATTTTATGTTACCGTCAGTGGCGTGTGAGGTGAACACAGGTTTTCCTGACTCTAGAGGCTGGGCCCATTTTTCTTGGGCCATGCTCTCTCACTACTAACTTCCCCAGGGCTCCAGCACCCCCTCCCCCTGGCAGATCTCCCCTCCAGCCAACAACAGAAGCACGTGCACAGGTCTCGTGTTTTGGGGAGAAATTGTCGGTTATAATATAGATTTGGCTTGGGGAAGGCCAACCCATATCTATCTTATATGATATATCTCGAACCCCCCATTTTGAGGGTTTGAGATTTGTCAGTGGACATCCTCCTCTTCCTCAATGTCCCATGGTGGTTGAGAGTATAGGTTCTGAACCACACACTGTATGATTCCAGTTCTAAGAAAAGGTCCACAACGGGCAAATCTAGAGTGTGTAGGAGCAGTGACTACTGTCTAGCTGCTTAGGACCTAGGAAGTGATGTGATGACTGTGGTACGGGGTTTCTTTTTTGGGGTACTCTTGATTGTGGTGATGGCCACACAACTCTAAATGCACTAATAGCCATTGGGTCGCACACTTTAAATGGGTGAATTATAAGGCATGTGAATTCTATCTCACTGAAACGTTACAGAACAGCATAGGCTCTGGAACCTTCCTGCCACTTACTAGCTCCGATCTTAGGCAAGTTCCTTAGTGACTGTTCCAGGCTTCACATTGGTGGAAGGAGGTAAAATAATTGTTAGGTACCTACCTCATAGAATTGTGATGATCAGAAGAGCTAAGACAGATAATACGGTGCTTGACTTGGTGCCTGACACAACAAGGGCTTGAAGCATGTTGCTAACTATTAATATTAGCATCATAAAATAGTTTTGAAGGTCCAGCTGATAGACGGCATCCATGATAGTGCAACAAAAGCAGGAAATGGGGACAATTCCTCTTAAAACTTAAGTTCTTAGTTCAGCCCTGCTGCCAAGGGACATGCACAGTACAGGACAATGTAATGAGGCAATGATTCGGATAGTAATGAGAGATATGAGGTCATGTGGCAGGGGGTGCTGGGTAGACCTGGGGGCTAGAAAAAGCATATCGGTGGTGATGTGGGAGAGGAAATTGTATTAAAAACGCTTCTCTGCCCTCACTGACAACAGATGTTGGGAGGTCTTGGGCTCTGGGCTCCAGGGCCTCTGACCCCCTTGAAATTCTCTCCAGTTCCTTTGGAGGTCATGATCCCACACTCGGAGGAGTCCTGGTGTAGATTAGCTTCCTTGGGCATGTTTTCCTCTCTCTCTCTTGAATGCCTCCCTCCCCAGGCTTTTGAGGACCTTGGAGGTAGGTGCCCATACTAGTAAAGAAACCAGCAGCTTTTTCAAGGGAAATGGAGGAAAAGTCCAGGACGGGCGACAGGGATCTTGTGAGTGCCAGGAAAACAGAACAAAGCAGTCCGTCCAGGGGCTCTCAGGTCGAAGGCCCTCCCCTCCAGAAAGGGCATGCCACCGCTGTCTGCGCTTGTCCTCGCGGGCTCCAGGCCTCCCCAGGCAGTGTCGGTCAGCCTCCCACCCCCGCCCCAGCTCCTCGAGGTGGCAGGCTCGCGGCACGCATGGAAGGGCTGGAGAACCCTTCCAGATGGCCAGCAGTGAGCGCAAGCGGACAGGGCCCGGGTGGTCGGGGCCCCCGCGAGCATCCTCAGGTCAGATCCGTCATCCAGGTGGGAAGGATTCCATCACCAAGGTGGGAAGGCTGTGTTGGCCTGGATGCACACTTGGGCGGTGGGGGCCCTCGTGGGTAGCTCAGGGCCTGATGGCCGGGGAGTGGGAAATGCCACTGGCAAGGAGCGGGCAGCCCTGTCTCCCTGGGGAGCTGTCTCTGGGCGGTGGGAGAGGACCCCAGGGTCAGATGTGTGGCTTCTCCCTGCCCTCCCCCCACCCCCCATTCCCGGCCTGCTGTCTGTCCATCAGCTGCAGGGCTGTCGTCCGGAGCATGCGGGCTGCTCCTTGGCTTTGAGCCAGTGGCGAGCTGGGAGCCTGTGACTTTGAGACTTGGCCCTTTTCAGTTCTCTTTGTTCGGAAAAAAGTTTCATCCTGGCTCTCTTCAGTGGCTGCCGAGGATTAGGAGAACCCCGGGGAGACTTGGCTATAGGACAGCTCTCAGAGCTGCGCTGGGAAATTTGAAGAGGGGCCATTTCTCTCCGTCTGATTTCACGTTACCTTCTTCTCTCCCTTCCTGAACGAGTTTTTACTGTTGCAAACTCTACGGTGTAATCCCCTGCAGCTACGGAGGGGATTAGACCAGTAACTGGACCAATAAAATATTTTAAGGACCGTTATAATGGACAATATGAAGGAAAGTTTCAAATCTAGGCACTGGTTTTTTTAAATAGTCGCACCAGTTAGAGCCACTGCTTGCTTTCCTGGGTTAGCATTTCTCATTCTTCGGGGGGGAAAAGTTCCGCTTTTCAGTGGCTGGAAAGCATAAGAAAGAAGGGAGGCTTTGCTCTCCTGAAGAGAGCTTGGGAATTGGATTGCTAAAGGGCCAAGGGCAGTGGTATTCCTAAGTACAAGTGGGCCATTTTCAAGAATGTGTAACTACTTGTAGTTTTCTCCAGTTAATATTCTTCAGAAATGGAAATTGCCTCAGCTGTAAAGTGGTTTCCTAGTAAGCTTTCTTTTTTTAGTGGCAGTGGTTTTTTACCTTTAAAAAATGCTATTTAGTCTATGATTATGAAGAAATTGTTTTTGAGAATCTGGTCACCACAATAGATGGGCAGATTTTTGCATTTTCCTTAAACTGCCCTTTGGTATAAATCTACAAAAAATGCCTCTATCCATCTTGTTACCACGTTTCTTTTGGTTCTCGGGGAGAACTTTGCTGTGAACTGCTTCCATTAAAATTATTTCCTTGAGGACACATTAACAAAGCAGAAAGCTGTGGACTACTACATATACACATACCAGGGGTGGGTAGTTGGGTTTTTGTAATCCCACAATACACAAATGTTGGCAGGATTTCAATGATCGTATTAATCCTGTGAGATTCTTTGTCATGCATGATAGATGATATTTACAAATTGAAGTTCGAAATGGTCAGAAGCTTTGAAGACACTTTATTATGCAGTATGTGGAAGTGTTTATATTACTTGTTTTAGATGATATTGGCCAACCGGGCAGCAAAAAATATACAGTCTCCTAATAGGCTGCAACAGTTTCATAACAAACCTGCAGGTTCCTGGGGAGTTTTTACAGCCTAAACCAACAAAGTTTGTCAAAGGTTTTGCCAAGGTCTTAAAACCCTGTGGATACTTGGAGGCTTTTGGTATCTCCTGTGAAATGCTAGCCCATTTTATATGCCATCCATATGCTTGTTGAGTGACTTTCTTATAAGGTAAATTTCTGTATTGGGAACTTAGAGTGGAATCTGATAGCCCTGCCGTGAAGAGCTCCTGGTTCTTTAAGGGCTCTGCTTGATTAATGGGAAAGGATTTGAGCATAATTAGGAATCACAGTGCGTTTGAAGACTGGAAGTGGAAGCCCAAGAAGGGTCACTGATTCGTTCTCAAGGTCCTAGAGGCAGATTGACTTGTTTCCTCCCAACATGTGTAACCAACTGTAGGTTGCTTTTGTTTTCCCTTCTCCGCGCCCCGCCCCCATCTCGGCACCCCCCTCTCCATTTTGGGTACTTCCAAGCTTTTAAAGGTTTCCATGATCAAAGAAGCTGGGTTCACCCTGGCCGTACTCTTTGTGACTTTGCACATTTTATTTCTCTCTTCTTTCCCTGTCTCTCCCACTGGGCTTCTACCTTCCTGTGACTTTTTTTTTCTTTTTTCTTTTCTTTCTCCCCACCGCCCCAGCCCTTCTCTAGAAAGTCTCTTCCATAGTGTTCCTGAGTTGTAGAATAACATGGTACTCTGGACACAATCGCATTACCCTTTTGTAGAAAGAGTAGGGCTGTGGGGGGGGGAGGTTTTGGTTTTTCTTAACCCCTCCTTGACATGCCAGGCACTTGCAACCACAACGGTATGATAGATCGGTGGCTTTTTCTTCCCCAGTTTTATTGAAGTATAAAGCATATGCTATAACACTCACTCCAAGTGTATAATTCAGTGGTTTTAGGATGTTTCCAGAGTTGTGTGGCCATCACCACAGTCTGTTTAGAACTTTTTTGTCACCCCAAGAAGAAACTTTGTACCTTTTAGCAATCAGTCTCTATTCTCCTTCTCTCTGGCCTAGGCAGCCACCAATCTGCTTTCTGAGTGGAGACTGACATCTTGGGAGCCCAGTAGCAGTCCTTCCCTGGGACGAGAGGAGTCACTTGGCCCGCCCACTTGCTCACCTTGGTGGTGGCCTTCCTGATTTTTGCCCATTCTTCCTCATTAGCTGGGCCTGCTGCTGACTGCTGTAGAGGCAAGTCAACTTGAATGAAGACGAGTGTATTCTGCCCTGCCGTTCCTCTGCTAGAGGTGCCAAAATAGGGCCTTGGAGAACCTCGGTGAACTTTCTCTCTGACGTCTGACTTCCTGCGACCTCATTTTTGTCAGAGGACTGCTTACTCTTTGCCCCTAAGCTCTGGTCATGGGAAGCCCCGGACTGGAAGCTTTGTCAAGGCAGGGACTTTGTAACCCAAGCTCCAAGCTATTAGTACATTTCTGATCAGTGCCCAAAATGGGATACAACAAGAATTTATTCTGATATCTGCTTTACATGCAGTTTTTTAAAATGAATTCTACAGTCAGGTTAATGAAAGAAAAGCACCCAAAAAAGCACAACAAGAACAAAGAAAAGGACAACAGCACAAATAAGCTTGATTAGTTAACAGGGACAGGTTTGTGTCAAAAAGCTGGGGTAATTCTGGGGTGTCCGGCTCTTGGTTTCAGCTCAGGTCATGATTTCGGCCTGCCTGAGACATTAATAGACTCTCAGGGTGCACTGAGTGAGTGAACTTCCATAGTGATAGTAACAACGATCGAATGACTCTAGTTTTCATTTTTTTAAAGATTTTATTTATTATTTGACAGAGGGAGAGCAAGGGAACACAAGCAGGGGGAGTGGGAGAGGGAGAAACAGGCTTCCTGCTGAGCAGGGAGCCAGATGCGAGCCTTGATCCCAGGACCCTGGAATCATGACCTGAGCCAAAGGCAGACGCCCAATGACTGAGCCACCCAGGGGTGCCCCTGGTTTGTTTGTTTGTTTGTTTGTTTTAGATTTTATTTATTTATTTTAGAGAGCGAGCATGGGGGTGGCAGCACAGGGAGAGGGAGAGTCTAAAGCAGACTTGCATTGAGTGCAGAGCCCAACGTGAGGCTCGATCCCATGACCCCGAAATCATGACCTGAGCTGAAACCAAGAGCCAGACACCCCAGAATTACCCTAGCTTTTTGACACAAACCTGTCCCTGTTAACTAATCGAGCTCATTTGTGCTGTTGTCCTTTCTTTTCTTTCTTTCTTTCTTTTTTTTTTTTTTGTTGTTGTGCTTTTTTGGGGTGCTTTTCTTTTATTAACCTGACTGTAGAATTCATTTTTTAAAAGATTTTATTTATTTACTTGACAGAGATCACAAGTAGGCAGAGAGGCAGGCAGAGAGAGAGGGAAGCAGGCTCCCTGCGGAGCAGAGACCGATGCAGGACTCGATTTCAGGACCCCGAGATCATGACCTGAGCCGAAGGCAGCGGCTTTACCCACCGAGCCACCCAGGCACCCCATGTAGAATTCATTAAAAAAAAAAAAAAACACGTAAAGCAGATAATCAGAATAAATTCTTGTTATATCCCATTTGGAGTACTGATCAGAAATGTACTCTTTTCTCAATACCTTTTGTTTCCTGTCCAGGAGCCAACAACATGAGGCTCTGTGAAGTGTCAAAGGGGGGGCGGGGAGAATAGTAGAAGGTTTAAAGTACCAGTTAGTTGTGTTTTTACTTTCCTACTAATGCTATAGTAATCTGTGTGGCAGGTAACCGCTTTGATTCGTTGCAGCTCTTTATCTGCGGATGAGCATCTGGTAAGGAATGCTTGTACTTGCAATCGACAACATGCCTGTTGCAGTCAGAAAATAAGTGGGAGTGAACAGTTTCTATCCCACGTTCCTTGGATTGCTGTCCCCGAGGGCCTGGCATAGAAGTCAAGAAAGTCCCAGTAACTGTTAATGGGGCTCCCCCAAGAGCTCAGGGCGCTCTGAGCCACAGCACACCCTCCCTGCCCTCCAGCAGCCACAGAAATTCAAAAGTGAAGCCCATTGGGTCATTCGGTTTCAATGTTGCCCAACAATAGGATATTAAAAGCCGCACACTCAGGAGGAGAATATTGAAAAGTGCTTTGAAGTTTTAAAGCTGACTATCTAAAATATCCCGGCAACTTTCAAAAAGTGACAAGCAGCCAGTGCAACGGTTCCTAAGACATGTGCTTGCTCTTAAGCAAATGCCTAAAATGTTCCTAATTTGTACCAGAGACCTTATCAAAGGGCTTTGCAAAACTTCAGTTCGGCAATTACGCGTATTAATTGAGCTTAACCTCTTGAGTCATGGGGCGGGGAGGAGGGAATTATCATTTTGTTCTACTCTCAGCTACGGAGGCAGGTGAACCTTTCTAAGAGTAGACAGTGGCCTAGTGGGAAAGGATTTGATAAGAAAAGGAAGGGAATTTGAGAGAATCCTCTTTTAGAAGTTGGCACGGCTCTCCTCCAAGAGCACTGTTCCAACTGTGCGCTGAAGACGCGCGCGCGCTCCGAACAAAAATGTTCAAACCCCAGCAGTGCAAACCACCTCGTGTTAAGCTTTGGATTTTCACTGCTCCCACCCTCAGGCCCCATTTTAGCTCTGATCCAACTAGGAAACGAGCCTTTTTGAAAAATGGCTTCCACTGGCAATTCTTAGGAAAGAATGTTTAACAGTCCAGGAGACAAAACTGCGTGTTAGGAAAGTAAGTGACATGCATCTTGGTGTCTGTGGCCTTTATGTAATAATAACTTGTTGTCCCAGAATTAGGATCTGTGTTTCTTCAGGAGAAGCTTTTAAGTAGATTATAAAACAGAGGGTCAGAGAAGTATTTTAGGAGATGCAAGGTATCTTTGTAAAGACAGCTGTCAGCAACCAGATTTTTAAGTATTGCAATCTTCCTTGGGAAAGATAAAGGGATAGTGGTTTCTTTATGGGTGAATGGAGATCATAGCTGTTTTTCTGTGACATGTGGCAATAGAGCAGTAATCTTTTACCATATTTTGCCATTTAGGAAAACTTATAATTTACTTTTGGGGTGTGTGTTTGTGTCTGGGAGAGGGTGAGGGTGAGAGAGGGAAACATGTTCCCTTTATGTCCTGTGTCTTGATTTTTAATCATTTCCAGAAAATTTTAGGAACTGGGAAAATTCTGAGTGAGCTAGTAAGTAGATGTTAGTATTGAACCAGAAACTGCATTTTCTGGCGTTTTCTCTGCGAACATCTCAGACTTGTGGTTCCCAGGAGCAACCCTGAAGCTGACTGAGGCGGGGGCGGGGGGGCGGGGGCTGGTCACTAGTAGGTGTAGGTGGTTGGAGAGCGGGTTCTAAGTGGTGAACTTTGGAGTGGTCAGGAGATTTCTTTCTAGAAAATGAACCCCAGGATGTTATGATTACCCTTAATATATACCCTTGGGGTGTATATTACAAAACAAAAAGACTTTCTGAAATTTAAAAGCAAAATTTGGGTTTCATGTAACCTCTTCCAGGCTGTGGAGTCCGGGTCTGGGTGCAGCAGCTCGGTGTTTGGGCACAGTGATGAAGGAATGAATGCACTCATTTAGGCTAGGAACAGCAGTCATTTCTGTGAAATCACCTGCAGCCCCCCGGCTCAATTTTAGAATGACTTTTTTAGAATGTCCCGGGAAGTAAATTTCTTGTCTTGGGGCCTCGGTTTCTGTTGGGTGAGTTAATTGCCTTTTCCTATGAGAAACATGGAGACTGGTCGAGTGGCCTAAGGTTCCTTGTATAACCAATTTGGAAGAAGAGAAATCCACTCAAGCATACTTTTTTTTCCCTTATCCAAGAATTGATACACCCGTTTGAAATAGAATTGATGCACCCATTAAGGACAAGCCTCGCGTATAAAGATGGCTTTATTTATAGTTAGAAGTGATGGTTGCAGGCTTTTATTTGATGTGCTTGAGATGACAAAGTGTGAGCTTGTTATAGCTTTGGGGCATTCTAAAATTCTAAAATTCTAAATTTCTAAAATTCACCCTAAGAAAACCGAGTCAGAGCTGCTTCTTAGCACTTGGTGGTTATGCCCTATCTTGTTTGTTCCTGTGGTCTTGGTAGACCCTGAGAAGAAGAGATAGTGAGGCCAGTCTAGTCCTAAAAGTCAGGAATTAAAGTAGGCTTTTAATTAACAGTTTTTAAATTTACCATAGTTTCCAATTACATTTATATTTGAACAGGAAGGCGGCTTAGGACTTGACTTCATTCCCTAATGCGCTCCTGAAATGCTGAATGGGAACTCGCTTCTAAAGGCTAATTTCAGATGTGTGTAAGTGCACACATGCACGCCCGTCCAGACGCAGGGCAGCTACGCTGAGATGGCATAGCTTGATGAATTTTTCAAATATTTTAGCAAAGGTTTCAGAGCACTCATGGAACAAAAGCATTAAGGATTGCTTGTCATAGTTAATAAAGTTTGCTTGGATCTCACTTAATTTTTCTGCTTCACTTCACAAAGTAATTGAAACTTCCTTTTTGCTTCAAGCAAACCCCCCCTTCCACCCAGAGCTACAGTCTTAAAAAGAACATCTCTGTTGGTTAGCAATTCGGTGGAATTTTTCTGAATGTAGAACTAGGTCCTCAAATCGTTATTGAGCTAGTGGTCATTCAATCCTTAGAAGGGAAATGAGTTAAATCTGCAAGTGGCTTCTGGAGGCCAAAGAACATCTAAGGAGCAAAAGGGCTTATTAGAACTCGAGCACTGAAAGCATCTCTTGAGTAAGCCTGGAAATGTGATCCCAGATGAAAAGTAGAGATGATGGAACTGTCCCTCTGGAACAAAGAAGTTAGGAAAAACTGAGCTCCAACTGGCAGCAAAACTGAAGATGAGTAAAATGACCAACTTCTTGTGCTCCATGTCTAGCTGTGCTGCTTTATTTCAAGTGGTTCTCTAGAAAATTGCCTTTTCCAACAAATAAAAACAACGCTGCAACTCTTAACCGACTCTTGCAAAACAGCTCCCTCCTTCCTTCCTTCCTTCCACCCATGTTTTGTTCTGGGTTAACAGTAAAAGACAAAACAGATTGTTGACTTTACCAGAAAATTTTCGGGACAGATTTTGCTGCTGTGGCTGCCGAGGTGGACAAAAACCTCAGATTGCATATCCTCTCTTCTCCAGGCAAAAGCTTATTTTTGGAGCGATGTGGGTGGGTTTTGAGGAGCTCTTCTGTTTTTGTTTTAAAGCATTTGGTAAGAAGACACTTGACTTTGAAATTTTATTTTCATGTGTACTGGCTTGAGAGACCTGACCTCCCACCTCCACTCAATCTACCTTGTCAACTTTCATTTTTAACTAAGTAATCAGCTAGTTGACATAACTTGCGTATTTTAAAAGCAATCATATGGGAGTAATTTGGCCTTTTTTTTTTTATCAAGTTGAGTGTTAATTATTTTGATCTGCCTCTTGAATGGTGGGTTGTTCATAGTAATATTAGTCGCAGCTGGGCTGTGAGTGCTCGCCCCAACATTCCTTGGTTGAATGTTTCATAGGTCACTAAACAATTTTCTGTTGAAATGATTTATTTAAACCCCAGTTCTCAACCTGTCTTCCCCCATCCCTAAGGATAATTAAATAGCCAGTCCTGTACGTCTAACTGGTTACTTGCTGTTCACGAATTCTCATTTAAATGTTCATATCATATGCACAGAGAATGATTTATCCTGGGAAGAAAGCTTTGTAAATACTGGGTTTTTAAATTCAATTTAAATAAATTTTGAAGAGAATAGCTCCATGGATTGAGCATAGTACTTTTATCATCTAAGAAAATATTGAGAAAATTTCTTCAATATAGAGTAATATAATATTGGGTGGCTGACACTTTTTATTACTTTGACATGGCTTCTTTTTTATTTTTTATTTTTATTTTTTTAAGATTTTATTTATTTATTTGACAGAGATCACAAGTAAGCAGAAGAAGAGGCAGACAGAGGGGGGTGGGAAGCAGGCTCCCCCGTGAGCAGAGAGCCCGATGTGGGGCTCTATCCCAGGACCCTGAGATCATGACCTGAGCCGAAGGCAGAGGCTTAACCTACTGAGCCACCCAGGTGTCCCGGGTTCTTTTTTCTTTTAAAGACAAAGTGTGCATGTGCATGTGCATGTATGGGAAGGCGGGTAGAGGGAGGGAGAGAGAGAGAGTGTGCTCCAAGCAGACTCTGTGCTAAGTGTGGAGCCTGACTTAGGACCCATGACCCCGAGCTCCTGACCTGAGCCAAAACCAAGAGTCAGATGCTCAACTCACTGAGCTGCCCAGGCGCCCCCACTTTGACGTGGCTTTTTGATTTTGTTCATATATCCAAGTGCAGAATCCTACCTTACACATAGGTGTGCAGGCGGAAGGGGTCCTAAATTACAGTTCTTTAAGGTATGCAAAACCAAGGAATTTCATTGTGACTGCATTATAAGTCACTATGCAAGCGAAGCACTTGAAAAATATTTTGACAGTCTTGACTAGGTTTTCTTGCCATTTTTTAACCAACTGCATCATAATGTTAGGTTTCTTTGCTTAGCTCACACTGTCTAAAGGTTACAAGTTCAGTATCATTTAAGACAGACTTGAATTATCTCATGTAAATGATGGTTCTGTGAGAACTGTAACTTAACAGAAATATAAGAAAAATAGGAACTAGGGGCAAAAGCCCCACAGGGTATAAAAGGGTCGTAACCTTTCTCTGAGCAGGCGAACTTAACTGATGTAATAGTTTTTCAAGAGCGCTCGATCGTGTGAAGGAATACGGTAACAGGATTGAAAGCAAACATAAAACACTAATAAGGATTAAATTAACTGTACATCCTACTTCTTGGGGGGATTAAGGCTGTGGTTTTCTATGAAATTATTTAATTGCAAGTGGAATAAAATGAATTCCCTGGTTTTGCCTGTCATAAAGTATTGTAATTTATGACACCTTCCATGTATAGACCCATGTATAAGGTAAGATCTTCTCTTAGATGTGTGAACAAAGTCAAGAAGCATCCAAGCATAGAAAGACATTACCTGGGGTGCCTGGGTGGGTCGGTTGGTGAAGCATCTGCCTTTGGCTCAGGTCATGATCAGTCTACTTCTCCTTCTCCCTTTGCCTGCCACTTCCCCTGCTTGTGTGCGCTCGCTCTCTCTCTCTCTCTCTCTCTCGCAAATGAAAAATTTTTTAAAAATGTTACCTAATATTATATTACTTTATATTGTTCTCTCTCTCTCTCTCTCTGGAAATAAAAATCTTCAAAAAAAGTGTTACCAGTATTATATTACTTTATATTGAAGTAATGTTCTTTTTTTTTTAAGTGATGTTCTCAATGGTTTCTTAGATGATAAGATCACCGTGCTCTTAAAAATCTTAAGAAGGAAGCTGTAAATGAATTAAAAAAAAACCTTCTTAGATGATAAGGAGTAGAAAACATGTCGACACATAGCTGATGTTTTTTAAAGGTTTTATTTACCTGTTGGAGCAGGAGCAGGGGTGAGTGGGTGAGGGAAAGGGAGAGGCAGAAGCAGACTCCCCGCTGAGCAGGGAGTTGGACCTTGGAGATGAGGACCTGAGCTGAAGGCAGATATTTAGCGAACCGCACCACCCAGGCGCCCCTGAAAGATGGCTGATTTTATGAATAGCCCTTTCGTGAATTGAAAATATCCTCTTAGACTTCGTTGTGGAGGTTGGCAGGAATGCGGGCCACAGTCAGTGTGGATGTTGGGAGCACTGAGAATTGTGCCATATTGTTGTCTCTGGAGTGCCTTGTTCAGGGAGACCTGCATTCTCGTTGAAGGGCCTACATGGGCCTACATTGGCCTTCCTGGTAACTTTGTATGCTGTCGGGAAAAGTACCGAGCACGCCAGTTCTTCTCCATTTCAAGATGATTCACAGCTGGAAGAGATGGCAAGGAGTTATGTGGGTTTTTTTAAAAATTTCCTTCTTTTTCTTTGAAAGAATCTCAACAGAAGATGATTATAGGTAAGGGAGGGCTCTTTGTTCCGGTTGGCCCGGTGCAGTTCAGGCTCATACCTGTTGTCCCAGCATGATGGTTAGTAGGGCCCCCTTTCACTCTCGGATGTGTCCTGGTGTGGACTGTCACTTAAGGTCACCCTGAGGTCAGGAAATGGGATGTTTGCGAAAAGAACCTGAGTTAAAAATGAATTGAGATAGTTTTGCTTCAAGAAAAAGGCTAAGTGAACTTTAAATTAGCCTAAGGTGGAATGAAGCACCAGCAGGTTGACCTCCTGGCCGGGCAGGTTACGCGAATGTTGGGAGAATGCTTCTCAAAGAGGCCAGAAAGCTGTACATACTGCTGTCTGACAAGGAGCCCTACTGAATAGAGTTGAGTCTGATTCTGACGGCGTGCCGGGGCCATCGTTGTGAACATCCCTTCTCATGGCCCTCGGCACGCGTGCGGATAGAGTCCCAACTCTGACTCTGTTCTGTTCTGTAGGATTCCTTTTCAGACATCAGTATAGATGGTTTTGGCTCCCTCCACGGAGCCTGTGTGTGCAAGTTGAATGCATGGTATGCAGCCGCGTCCCTCCAGGGCCTGCCAACATTTTGTTTTTGAAACGAGCGGTAAGGCGAATCTGCTCTATGCACCTCCTCCCAGGGCACAAGGAGGAGTAGCAATGAAGCGTTCTTTCCTGTTTTATTTGTGCACTTTGTTTTTTAAAGCTGGTTACAGTGCTGTAGGCTAAAGTGTGAATTATGGTTTTGTGCCCAGCGATCACATATCATCAGCCTCGGGAACACCGTAAGACCCCGAGCCGTGCAGAAATGTCCAAATAGTGTAGAATAGGTGTTTTGGAATCAGATTTATGTGTTTATTGGTATGGCATGTGGTTTAGTGGCCTTGGAGCTAGGAGACTGATTCCTGCACGGTATTAGATGACCGTGGATAGGTCACTTAATCCTTCTGTGCCTTCGGTCCCTTTTCTACTTTCTGAAGCTTAAAGAGGATACAGAAATCCTCTTCTGGGGTTAAAGAAGGGAATTGCTTGCTTCTAGGAGATGGATGCACTTGCTCAGCTTCGTGTCTCACTTGCCAACATAGGGGAGGCCCCGAGCAAGCATAACGCGCTTCAGGATGGGGAGGGCCCCTGGACAAGAATGTGCGCCCCCCCCCCTGCCGAGTGTAGCGGCGGCTGGAAAGGCTTTCATGATTAGGTCTAGTTCTTGGGGCACTGGGGTGGGTCAGCTCTCTTTCCAGCAAACTAGAGCCTTGAGTGGCAGGACCCCCAGTGAAGCCGTAAGCCCGGGCAGGGTGGGATCCCAGTCGAGCCCTTGCTGAGGACAGGAAAACTTCGTTATTTGGGCAGCAGTGGGTGAAGACAGTTAAGCTACTTGCCAGCAAATATCTCCAGAAGATCACTCGATTCCCAGGTAGCAGCTGGTAAGTGCCCCCGAAGCAGTGCGGTTCGGAGGGGAGTCCGCGCAAGGAGGAAGGACGGGGCCACAGATCTCCGGGTTTTGAAAAGTGCCTGAGCTCATAATGTCCAGATTCATTACGTAGAAGTTTTGGAAACCCTCGCAGCATGATCTCCAGGGAGTCGCGTGCCCCTGTGGCTCACGGTCGAGGGCTTCAAGTGTGGACCGTTATGGTGGTGTGAACAGGCTGATTTAGATCTGCTGACTTCCGGTTTCAGGGGCTATTAGAACACTTATTAGGATTTTATTATTTCAGTCGATTGCAAGTGATTTCCCTGGATTCCTTTGTATTGAAGTCTAGTTGACACACTGTGATCCATTGGTTTCAGGTGTACAACCTAGTGATGTGCCCGTGGTGTACGTTAAGTGGTGCTCATCTGTAGTCCCCATCTGTCACCAGACAACAGTATTATAATATTACTGACTAAGCTCCCCATAGGACGTATTTATTAATTTTGTCCCGAGGAGTTTGTGTCTCTCAGCCCACCACCTGTCTGGCCCATCCTACACACCTTCTTTATCCGTTCATCTGTGGATGGGCACTTAGGTTGCTCTGATATCTTGGCTCTTATAAATAATGCTGCAGTAAACAGGGCGCATCTGTCTTTTCCATTTAGTGTTTTCATTTCTTTGGGCAAATACCCAGTATTAGAATTACTGGATTCTATGTTATGTCTGTTCGTAATTTTTTAAGGAGCCTCCATACTTTATCCACAGTCACTGCATCGATTCACATTCCCACCAACAGGGCAAGAGGGTTCCCTATTCTTTCTTTGTTCTTTAAAGATTTTATTTGTTTATTTAGAGAATGAGCAGGTGAGCAGGGGGAGGGGCAGAGAGAAAGGGAGAGAGAATCTTAAGCAGCCTCTGGACTGAGTGTGGAGCCTGACATGGGGCTCGATCTTAGGACCCCAAGATCATGACCTGAGCCAGACACTCAGTCGACTGAGCCACTGCGTCACCCCGACAGTTCTAGTTCCTTACATCCTTGCCAACACCCGTTATTTCTTGTCTTTTTGATACTAGCCATTCTGACAAGTGTGAGGTGATATTTCATTGTGGTCCTGATTTGCATTTCCCTGATGATGAGTGATGTTTTGCATCTTTTCATGTACTGTTGGCATGCTGCATATCTTCTTTGCAGGGGGAGGGGGAGTCTGTTCATGTCCCTTGCATATTTTAATCAGATTATTGTGTTTTCTTTGGGTGCTGAGTTTTATGAGGTCTTATATATTTTGTATATTAACCTCCCATCGGATGTATCATTTTCAAATGTCTTCTTCCATTCAGTAGGTTGGGGTTTCCTTTTGTTGATGGTTTCCTTGGCTGTGCAAAAGCTTACTCTCTTGATGTAATCCCAATCTCTTATTTTCCCCTGGATTCTTTTAATTGAAAAATTGCATAGAGAAAGACCCAGAGTACACTAGAACTGGAAGTAGCCTATAGCGCATCCAGTGTGAAAGGGCAAACTGAGACCCTAAAAGCTAAGTGCTTTGCTTGGATACAGTTTATGAAATTGGTCTTATGGCCTTAACCTCCATCCTGACAGACTTGCACTGAGGGTAAGTTAGTCTGTCAGTGGCCATGGGAAGAATGTTTTGCTTTAATTCATTACTGCTTTTCAGTCCTTCACCCTTTGATAGAATGGGAATCATATTCTGTTTGTCAGTTGTGTAAGTTTAAATTGGCTTCTAAAGCAAAAGTCTGCAAAGGGGCCCGTTTATTATCTCTACAAATGTGCCCCCATTAGCTTTGGCAGGCTTCCAGCCCTGCAGACGTAATGGACTGAAACCTCTGCCGTTCCCAGCTTTTGGCATTCAGAGATTGGAATGTATAAACTGAACCACCCTGCGGAGGTAGACATAGCTTTAGTCTTATAATCTATTAAAATACAGCTACCCTATTTAGCCTGCTACTAAATGTAGAATGTAGAAGTTGCCATTGAACTTAGAGAGGCAGGGTTAAGGAAGAGGAAGTACGCTCACTGCGGAAGGAATCAGAAATACTCAGATTTCTCTATGTATCTCTAAGTACCTCAGTCAACTAAGAAATGAAAGCTTGGGTCTATGTCTGTGGTTCTGAAAGCCTTTCCAGCCCTCCCCTTCATCCCAAACAAGTATTTATCGAGGGCAACTCGGTCAGCTCCCTTGGCTCTTGGGGTGCTCAGGTGAGTAACAGAAAGCCTTGGCTGCTGGAGAAGCACTCAGTCTGGAGCTCATTTGGCGGCTGATGTTAACCGCTCTGCCCTCCACGGGAGGCCCCTGGGTGCCCTTGAGCCACAGAAGCATGGGAACGTAAGATCTTAGAGCTCCTGTGAATGTTGGAGCCAGACAGAAGGTCAGAAGTCATGTTATAAGAATGAAGTCTTTGAGAGCCAGAGGTGGGGGGACTCTTGCCCCCAATGTACACAGCCACTCTGTGGCCGCCGGTTCGAGGACCACGGTTTCTCGTCCCTTCCTCATGGCTCCTTAAATGATACTGTGTGGGATTACACTTGTTCTTTTGGGATCCAACAGAGTGTGTGGTTTGGTGTCCTCTGTGATGACCATTTGCGGAGTACATAAGTGAGAAGGGATCGCCATCCTTTTCTAAACCATTTTGATAATTTGTCTTAAGTACGCCTGGCTCATTGAATTTTTTTTTAAGATTTTTTAAATTATTTATTTGACAGAGAGAGATCACAAGTATGCAGAGAGGCAGGCAGAGAGAGAGAGAGGAGGAAGCAGGCTCCCTGCTGAGCAGAGAGCCCGATGCGGGACTCGATCCCAGGACCCTTGGATCACAACCCGAGCAGAAGGCAACGGCTTAACCCACTGAGCCACCCAGGCGCCCCTGGCTCATTGAATTTTTACTGGCAACTTTATCTGCCCACACGGTCTCAGGAACGGGCTATGGTCTATTTTACCAATGATTGCCCCACATGGTGTGTTCTGTAAGTGAGACAGTCTTCAGTGTGCCAAGTCCTTGGCGGACCTGTAAATCCACAGACTTTGGAAAATACCTCTAAGACCCACAGGGTGGGAACCACTGAACAGAACCATTGAAAACATATGTGTATGCTTTTATGTAATGATAACATTTGGAGCTTGGGTCTTGGAACTTGATATGATGAACTGAAATGCTTTTAAACTTGAATCATCTCCATGCATACCTGATTCGTGCCTTCACTGCATTTGACCTGAAATCCATGAAGCTGATAAGAACTTGAGAAGGCCGCTCTGATAGCACGTGAACACTCGGAGCTGATGAAGGACCTGCTACAGTATTTCGTCCTTTCTGCACAGCTCCTGCGGGATTGCTTGCGAACATCTCACTACCCAACCATTTGCCACGTCTGATCTTACTGTTGAAAATGTATGGCCTCTGACCTAACATCTAGGGTAGGACGTGGCTCCATCTTTCTGCAGAGAAAAGCTTGCGAAACAGCTGCAACTATTTAGGAGAGATGAGTAATGCAGAAAATAGTGCATATTTGCAGGTTTTAACAGGCTTGTTTCCTTTTTCTACCAAAAAGTAAAGAAAAACCTACAGGCTGTGATTTAGGAAAAAAAAAAAAAAAACCTTTGAAAATAAAATCATTCTAACTTGAGCTTATTAAATAAGAGTGGAAATGCTTAATATTCTCATATTCTGAAGCGATTTCCCTGTCAATGTTCATATCCCGTCGCAGAGGATCTCCTGGGAACAGGGAACCTCTAGGTAACCAGGTTTCAAACTCAACAGGCTTTCAAGATAGTTTTGATGTGGACACTTGGTAGGATGTTGTCGTAACTGGCATGGAAATGGGAAGGAGAGTGCAGGGCTGGCATGATCTGTACTAGACTCTGAGCTCCTTCAGGGCAGAAGTGGCTCATATCTTGTCCTCGGAATTTGGCGCCATGCCTGTCCTATGTGAGGTAGCCAATAACTGCTCACTGACTAGAGAAAGAAAGGATATCTCATGGGAATATAGACAGAGCAAGCATGGGAGTGGTGAAAGGTTAATGAAATTGGGATGAAAAGGTGAAGTTGTAAAAATTAGGTGGAAACCGTGGGGGTGTGCCTTCCAGGCAGCCACCTAAACTATAGTTGAAATGGAATAAAACGTTAAGAAATAAGAAACTGGGGAGGTTGTAAAGAATCACTTATTTGGCTTTGGGGCTAAAATTCTGCAGCTGTGATCAGGGAAAATGCTCTGCTTAACAGCCTGAGTAATGAATAAAAAGAATTTTCAGAATGAAAAGAAATCAGCAAGCTCCGTGACTTTCCATAGAAAGGCCCATTGCTGCCCACCTCCCCATCTTTGACAAGAATGACCTTTTACCCATCCAGGCTGTCCTTCTAAAATGAATTGATACTGTTTGCATTTGTAGGGTCTCTTCATAGAGAATAGGATGGTCTTAAATGTCTTAGTTACCCTAGGAAGCATAGTTTTTAGCTGTGTCAGAAACAGTGGATATTCTTAGATTTTCAACAGCATTCATATCTAGATCTCTTTGAGATAATTCATTGTGTTCCAATCCAGAAACCTATGTGTTCCTATTACCATTCCTGAAAGATGTAATTCATATGGGAGTTATTAAAGAAAGGTTCATATCTGATTCTTATTTACCATTTCATTCCACTTTTACAATTATGATGCGTGTGTATTGAAGTTCAGAATGTCTTGTCTAAATTTTAGGATGAAAACAGGAAGTAGTGACTAAATTTAAGTGTGTTTTCTTATTTGAGAGATTTAAACCCATGTTTTGGAGTTTGTTTTGTTTTGGTCATCACTCCCAATTTAAATGTCATTGTTGTTTCTGGTGGCCAGAACAGCTAGCTTGTGGAGACTAATAACTTGTGTTAAGCTCGTATCTGAGGCCAGTCCGGATGGAATTCTTAACTCCAAAAGGTCAATGAGCGACAGATTCTCAAAGTTCAGCATAGAGTGGTCTGTGTGACCCAGGGCTTCCACTGCTAGGTATGTATATACCTAAAAGAATTTGAAACCCTTTGGGCAAAAAAAGAAACAAAAAGAAACAAAACTAAGGTTGGATATTATTAAGATTTTAGTGTTGCCAAGAGAGTTTCTGGTCAATGTCTGTATCCAACATCAAAATAAAAATCAACTAGTTTAATAAATAATTTAACAATGATTGTGGCTGCATTATTCAGGGTTGTGAAAAGGTAGAAACAGTCGAAATATCATCGACTGATAAACAGATAAACAAAACATGGTATAGTCCACACAGAGGAATAACATTCAGCCATAAAGGGAAAGGAAGCACTGAGACGCTACAACAGATGAACCTTAACAACTTGAGGCTTCACGAAAAAAGCCAGTACAGAAGGACTCCATGTTTTATATTTCCTTTTATATAAGATGTCCAGAATAGGCAAGCCCACAGAGACAGAAGAGAGATTAGTGGTTGCCTAGACCTGATGGACATGGGTGGGTGGAGGGGATGGAGTGGCAGTGACTGCTAATAGGTATGAAATTTCTTGTTGGGGTGATGCATACGTTCCAGAATTAGATACTAGTGATTGCACAACTCAGTGACTAAACTAAAACCCAATGAACTGTACACGTTAGGTGCATAAGTTGGATGGCATGTGAATTCTGTTTTGATTAAAGAGTAGTTGGGGGAAGATATTAAAAAATATCTGGGGCTGGGGGATAAGCAACAGGTCTAGCTCCATGTTGCACTCATGAATTTCCCATTTGCTTTTTCCTAATGGCTAATGTCAGGGTTCACTGGATTGATAAGGGATACAAAAATTCCAAACTGGATGGCAGGAGACCCCAGGTAACTTAGTAAGCCATGCCTGCCGCCTTGGACAGTTTCACCATATTTACAGGGAACTTAAGCTTTTCTTACATAGACTGAAGGACTCTGATCTCAGGGTCATGGGCTCCTTCCAGTTCTTAGTGGTCGGAAACTTTGATAGCCTTTACTTTACATGGAACCTTGGTTCACTGTTTTCCATCCTCCAGAGAATGCGGGCAGTGTTGGCAGGTGAGGAGTGGGTATATGGCATATTTTCAGAATAAAGGCCTGAGGGTATTTGGAGAAGTGTGAGAGAAAAAACTAGCTTGTCTTTGTCTGTTTTGGTTCCCATAACAAAATCCCCGAGACTCTGTGGCGTAAACAACAGAAGTGTATTTCTCAGGGTTCCAGTGACTGGGAAGTCCCAAGGTCAGGGTGCCCCAGAGATTCGGTGTCTGCTGTGAGGGTCCCTGGGGGCCCTTTTATAAGGGCGCTAATCCCATTGAGGGGGCTCCAACCTCATGACCTAACTACTTCCCAAGTCCCACCTCCAACTACCTACACATGTTCGGTGTCAACATGTGAAATCGGGGGTGACACAGGCATATTCAGCTGATACAAAGCTATGTTTGAAAACAAACATTTGTCAGATCACTGGCTGAGGGCGTGCACGTGTGGTTCATTCCTGTGACAAAATCGTTAATGCTCATGACCCTTACCCAGGCGCCTCTTGACATCTCTGCCGTGGCCTTCCCAGCTGGCTGTCCTGGCCCGGCTTGCTCTCCGAAGGGCGAACCACGACCAGCATTTGTTTTACCAAAAGGCCCCTTCCCCCTCCCCCTTCCCTTCCTACTCTTAGCCAGGCTCTCCAGACTCGACTTACCTGTTTCTTGGGGTGGGAGACAGATGTGCGGTTGGAAGGAGCTCGAGGGGGGCCAGGCCCACAGCAGCACCCACGGAGCTATGCAAGAGGAAACCAGGAATTGACAAGCTTTCACTGAAAAGTCACCATTGTGGAGGTTGTTATGAAATAAAGATTGTGTGAGAGCCACTACAGAGGGTTGTTTTCGGGACAGCCCTCACAGAGGATGTTTATTTCTCTCCGAGCCGCCCGCAATATGGTAAGCTTTTCATCCCTTCTTTAGCAAGGCATTCCTCTTGGCGCTTTTAGTGTCTGATCCTGCTAAGAAGTAGGAAATGTTAAGAGGCCATTGTTCTAAAGAAGTGATCTCCGAATATCAGTGCTAAGTGTCATCTGTGGCCACACACGCGTTCATTTATGAAATGCCCCGTGAGAGACCGGGAGCAATGATGGGTTCCCATCAAAGTTCAGTCTCCAGACCAGGGCTATTTAAAATTGTAAAACCGTTCTTACTGCATTCTGTACGGTGTTATACGCAGGGTACGGATATGGCTTGTGACATTTTGTATACTGGCATTTTTGGGATGGAAACGAGTGAGCCGCTGGTTCCCCCTGCCCCTTCTCTGTTCAGTTTCTTTTTTCAGTGTCTTTGTTTCCATTATTGTATTTGATGTGTCGGGGAGTCTTTTCCTTACTCAGAACCCTGCCTTGTCACTTTCTCTTTTCTGTGAGAGATGACTAGCTTTTGCATTTGGGTACTCCGATAGAAAGGAGAAGGAACGGTAGAATTTCTGCAGTTTAGTTTTCCAGAAAATGTTGCTATTTTGGCCTTCCATGCTGTTACCCAGTGTTTGTTCCATTTCATTGCCCAGGAGCAGTTAATACACGTTACAACGAAGACCAGAAATGGTGCTTTTCTGGTGCGCACAGCGGCTTGTCCTGAGGCATGTGGCTTGAGAGATGGCTTTCCTTGAGTATCTGATTTTTGTTTTCTTCTCGGATATGTTGGATCTTTTTCCTTCATCAAACCCAAGTTGTCTTGAGAGAAAGAAAGAATGGTGTAAAGTGCAGTTAGCAGAGTCTCTCTTCCCAAAGGGGAAAATATGTGTTTGAAGAAATAAAGAAGCCCATCCTGAGAAATAAATGTTATTTGCATGTTTACTTAACTCTTTGCTCCTAAGAAGTCTTCTGGGATTAATGTTTTTGGTAATATGAATCGGCTGTTTGATGTCTTTTGAAAGGAAAAAACCGCCTTGCCGCCTGGGTCCGTTCTCTGGTCACTTGTGTCTCTGGCAAGGACACCATGGTCAGGTGGAAGGAAAATGAATGTTCTTTTTTGGAACACAAATTCAAAGCATCTAAATATATACAACACAAGTGAATTTTCCTTAATAAATCACCCTGTTGACCTGCTCTCTGAATACATCTAGAACTTTTGTGAAGCTTTTGAGTTGCATCCTGTTCCAACTGTTGACCTTAATGCTTGTGGCTTTAAAATAACATCTTCGTTATCTTGCTTCATCTGAAAAGGAAATATTTTGAGTAAGAGATTTTGCCAGATAATTACCCTTTCACATATCAAACTGTTTTAAAAAATGTTCTAAACATTTCAATGAAAATATTTCTGGAATATTTATTCCCCTGGCTTATAAACAGAAGGATTAAAAACTGTAATCCGTTAAGGAAGACCTACGGTCATAATCATGAAAATCATGTAAGAAATGGTGCACTAAAGCAGTGATGTCCTCAGGGCTCTGTTTAATTCAGGGCAGAACTGTATGTCCAGAAATCAGAGTTGGTTAAATATGCAACTAGAATACTAGAATACTAGAATACTTGTGTGCAAAATAAAGGCTGTGTCTCAGAAGGTGGCTCCAATATTCTACAGTAAATTTCACAGATTTTGAATGTTTTTTTCTTGTCCTTTTTTTGGGGGGGGGTAGACCAAGATTTCCCTTGCTTATTGGGTGGTTTCAAAAGTTGAAGCAATGTGTGAGTGAGCCATCGCTCTACTTCTAGGGTTGCTGATTGAAGAAGTTCAGTGTATCAGGAGGCTATAAAAAGAACACTTTTAAAGCCTCTCCATATGCTTGATTAAAAGAAATAACATTCCCATCTTTCCACAGCGAACCTTAATTTATTTTCCTTTGTCTCTGCTGCATCCCTTAAAGAATCGCCCCAGTCTTGTCAACCAACCTTTGAATTTTGCTGATCTCCCCTCTGAACCTTCTAAGATTCAGTACCTGGACATCGGGGCATAGGTACAGGGCAATCTTTTCTGTTGCGTTTTTAGCACCCCTGTACATTTTGTCTTCAGGGTCCCCTTTATCCAGCCGCACATTTTTCTTGGGCTGCGCACCCCAGGAGCTCGGGTTTATTAGATAAAAGTGATCTGTCTCCTTCGCCAAAATATTTGATTTTTCTCTTCCCCCATAGGCTTTATTTTTGTAAATGTGCAGTGATTGCACCTTTATTGTCAAGTTTGCCAGCCTGCTTGATATGGAAATGAGCCTTACTGGTTTCTACTTCCCAGGGTCCCTTCTGGAACCCTCCTCATGAATAGGAATCGAAGTGACAAGCACCAGTCCCTCGGGCACAGTGGCTGTTTGTAAAGACGGCCTACACATGTTGGCCAAAACAATTTCACCCTTGACTTATTTCAGAACTGGCTGGTGGATACCATCTGGTCACCGTGATTTATCTACTCCTGGTTTGTTGATTAGATGTGTTTACCACTATTTGATCTAGTACCTCTGACCTGCCGAGTTCAGTGTTCTGGTTTGGGAATGCGGATCTCCTTAGAAGACAAAGAATTCATTCAGTCCATCGACCATCTCCTCTTTAGTCCGGTGACTGTGATTGAGTGGGTCCGCCGATGCTCTGAATGGCTTCCGCCTTTTGACAGAGCGCAGCCTCTTACGCTCTTGGCTCGCCACTCTCTTGCAAGTTGCTCCTGCCTGGTTTTTAGTTCTGTGGGCTTTTCTCTCTCCTCCGTCTGGACTAGCCTGTTATCTCATCAAAGATACCTTCACTGCTTTTCACTCTGCCTTTTAGCCACGCGAAAGCTTCCCTTTCTTTTCTCTCTACAGCCCTCTCGAAATCTTAAGGACTTGGGAGCACTTACTCTGAGGTAACAATAGGTGAGGCTTGTTTTTCTGTCTATTTTTAAACCAGTCTCCAGGCATCTTGCGCGTTGTTTACTCTTGGAACCCTTTCTCCCTCAATAATGCCTGGTTTTGCCAGAGCTTCTTAGCCTAAAATAGGAAAAACACATTGAATCAGTTTGGAACTTTTCTCTTCCTCATCACACTGTTGAATTTAATAGCTCCGCGATCGCCCTCACAGGCCTGGTGCCCCTCCGTCCTATATACTACTCAGGACCAAGGCCAGGGTATCTCCCGGAGCACCTGTTCCTCCCTCCCTCCCCGCACGCTCCGCCCACACATTCTTCTAGAAACACTTGTTCAGGAAGCCCTCGTTTTTCATCTTGGCAGGTTAAGCGTTATGTTGATGAGTTTTCTTTTTCTTATTCATGTCTGTGGATCTTCTGTATAATTGTAAGGGGGTAAATGGAGGGAAATCTATGGTACCCGTCTAAAACCTAGCAGAGGAAGATGTATTTGACAGAAATATTTAAGAGATAGAGCATGAAGAGGTGATCAGGTGCTAAACTGACAGACGATCTGAGGTCGATACACTCTCATCAGAAACATCAAACAAATAGGCACTTAAATGCATCACAGTTGTGCGGGGAGCTGTCGTTTCCATCTTTGTTCTTCCTTCCTTTGATGTGACAGGGAACAAACTCCCTTCATCTCGGGCTGGGCTCATCGTGGTTTTTTCCCCCCTTTTCCTTTTTTTTTTTTTTTCTCTAACATACGTTTATCCTCAGATATTCCAAATTTCTGAATCATCTACCTTTATTGGATAGAGCTTTTGGCCAAACCACTGCCATGAGGGAGGAGCCAATGTTTTTTTTGTCAGGACAGTGCAGGGGACTGAATGCTCACCCTACACACACACATTTTCGAAAAAGCAAGATGCATGTTTAAGGAAGGTAAATATTCCTGTCTTTCACTCTTGCGAATCGTGAGTGCAGCAATTCTAGAATGCAAACTGTTCGTAGTTGATAGGTAGCGATACTTGGATGTTGATACCAAGTTGAGTCCTCAAAATCCTTGGGCCAGGCTATATAAAATTGCTTGCTTACCTGACCTTTTTGACCTAAAACAATGGCAGTTTCATATGAAGCAACCTTTATTTTTCATTAATCTCAAGGTTAGAACAGGCATTTCAGAACTAAAGAAGAGATTGCCTAGCATGTAATCCCAGAGTGGTATTGCAGTAGTCTGGATTTTTACCAACAGACAGTTTATATTTGGCTAAATAAAGCTAAATTGCTCTTTGGTGGGTAGTAAATTTTAAAAATAAATGCTTCCGAAGATGACGACGACTGCTAGTAGTAGTAACAGTAATAAGAAAACAACTTAATTTTCTTTTTTTTTTTTTAAAGATTTTATTTATTTGACAGAGAGAGATCACAAGTAGGCATAGAGGCAGGCAGAGAGAGAGGGAGAAGCAGGCTCCCTGCTGAGCAGAGAGCCCAATGCAGAGCTTGAACCCAGGACCCTGAGACTATGACCCGAGCCTAAGGCAGAGGCTCTAACCCACTGAGCCACCCAGGCGCCCCGAACAACTCTTTCTTTAAGTGTAGCCAAACCTGAAGCACAGAAAGGATCCCCCTTCTGGAGAATACAGAGTTCTCTTCTGAGGGCAGTATTTATACTGGCAGTAGCTAGTATTGAGGCACCATATACATTTACTGCTTTTCGTGATTCTCTGAGGTAGGTTCTGGTTTTGTCCCTATTTTCTGGAAGACTAAATAGTTTCCAAGTGAAGAGACTGACCCAGAATTAACACAGAATTGAGTTCAAATTCTGTCCTTTTTAACTCTAAAGTCCTTATGCTCTCCGTATCCCATGGAGCCTGCCTACCCCAGACTCAGAACAGGTACTGTGTGTAGAAAGCTTTTCTAGTCCCTTTATTTGGTGAGTGTCCTCTCCTGCTTGCGACTGTCTTCATTTGTTTTTTTACTGAAAAAGCAGCTGGGCTTCTGTCTGCTCTCCCAGGGCCACCAAATTTGTCAGTGCTATTATAAGAGTTTTAACCAATAAGCAAAATGCGTCATGACCTTTTTTTTTTTTTTTTCTCAAGAAAAAAAAAGTGCCAGGCTTATTTCGTAATAATCCCTGGCATAATTTGTGTTTCTTTTTGCTCCCACAAATCCTGAAATCATGAAAATCCTGAAAAAATCATCTCACAAGGATGAAACCATGCCCTTTTAAAAACAAGTTTTATTTGTTGGAGAGTGTTCTGGCACACACAAGAGTGTGAGTGGGGGAGGGGGGAAGGGGTAAAGGGGTAGGGAGAGGGAGAGAATCTGAAGCCGATTCCCACCACTCCCTCCGAGTGCGGAGCCCAAAGCAGGGCTTGATCCCCCCCCCCCCCATCCATGAGATCATGACCTGAGCCAAAACCAAGAGGCGGACACTTAACCGACTGAGCCACCCAGGTGCCCCCAAACCATGCCTTTTTATAAGTATGCCCTACACTAACCCTTACCCATCTGGTCATTTAGGCAAAGTGAAAGCTCAGACTTGTGCTACCAAGCATCTCCCCAAATGTTTGTGAAACTTGAGCTCGAACTGTCCTTCTTCCCTAAGCTTATGGTAGTATTATCATTCTGTATGATTGAGTTTATCACAGTAGAGTTACTCTTGAGTTAGGTTCATTGATGTTTTTATATTGGGCCAGGATGATATATTAAAAATAGAGATATCTATGGACAGAAATCTAAGTATTTTTCCCTGTTGCCTGGTCAGACTCATTCTAATTTAGGCCACTCATTTGCAAAAAGCAGGGCTCATAATGCTGGACATTTGCTTTCACTTCAGCCTTTGAAATGGCCCCTTTCCCCCACATTGAAATTGATTTCCAGAATATGATTTAAAATCTTGCACTCAGGTAATATATGGGTTCCTTTAACCTTGGCTAGACTAGGGATTATGATGTAGTTTCAATTTAAGATTAGGAAGATTAAGAAAAGAATTAAGATGGGATCTTGCATGGTTTGTGATCCTGTAAAAGACAAAGAAAACAAAGCGAGCTCTTCTCTTTCATATTTCTAGTTACTGGTATCCATCTAAGTACATGAAAATATGTACTGAATTCCAGCGGATAGGCACAGCACCACCCAGTGTTGCCTTTAAACCAAGACTGACTGTTTGTCTGTTGCCGATTGTTCTCATCCTTATAGACTTTTATTTTTATTATTTTTATTTGGTTCTTTGAAAGTAGTCTCTACCCCTAACACGGGGCTTGAACCCGCAACCCCGAGATCAAGAGTCGCATGTTCCACCGACTGAGCCTGACAGGTGCCCCATGACCGTTTTAAAAATGACCTCTTGTTGCTTACTGTGGGAGCAGACAAACCAGGATCTTGTGCAAGTCACACATGTGTCTGCAAAGAGAAGTTTACTCTTTTATTTTCCTTTGAAGTACCCC
This sequence comes from Mustela erminea, assembly GCF_009829155.1. Taxonomy (NCBI): domain Eukaryota; kingdom Metazoa; phylum Chordata; class Mammalia; order Carnivora; family Mustelidae; genus Mustela; species Mustela erminea. Next base: position 112,237,391 of record NC_045635.1, on the reverse strand, counting down.
TAAGTATACTCTTAAAATACATCATGGACCACATACCATTATTTGTTTTCCACATGGGATAAAACATCTTGAAGGGGAGAAGCTGAAAACAAGTATATTAAACTGAACGACCTTTTTTTCTAGCAGAAGGTCCTGGTATGAAATTGGTCCTTGAATTTTGCAAAGGAGGCTATATTTGCAGCCTTCCTTTTTCTAAGAAGGGCCATTTTAATAATTTTTGCTCTCACATCAAAGACTTTTCATAATTATAGCCACTAATTGCAGGAGTAATGGTGTGCCATCTGCAGGCTCTGTGTAATGGAAACTAGAGAGGAAAACATGTCCCTCTGCCTACTGAGACTCACCGTGGAACCTGAGGCCCCCGTGCCAGATTGCCACCCCTCGGCCCCGGGTCCGACAGCATCTTCCTTGTCCTTCTCCCTCACCCGGTTCTCATCTGTTCTTTCTCTCTCTCTCTCTCTCCTGTGGCCTTCATGATGGGTCACGTTCTGGGACTTGGGGGGAGTGACTGGAGCTTCCCTTGGGGACCAGATATTCGACTGCATTAATTGCTTTACAAGTGAACAGTTGACCCATGACCCCAAAAATATACGGAAGGCAAGTTGGATACTGACGAAGTGAAAGGAGCATCCACTTACCCAGCCCAGGCAAGCTGTCTGATGTGGGACAATGAGCATCCGTCTCAAGCTTGACTCTTGCCCAGGTTTCTGAAGCTCTGCCGCCTGCCTTAAGTCCTACGATGGCACCGTTCTACAGTGACTCCAGTGTCAGCCCTATGACAGCGACTTTCATTTCCTCTTAGAGGCTCATCATCCCCACCCAAAGCAGAAATGGTAACAGGCAGCCCTTCATTTTTGATTATCTGACAGTTCTGCACTCATGAGGGCCGGTCACCTCTGTTGCACTGGTGTTTTTCGGAACATTCGCATCTCTGTGGCCCTGGGGTAACTGTGAGGTCTCTTATCTGGAGGCCTGCGTCTGAGGATGGCCAGGAATTGAACAGGCCTGTAGGGACTTGAGTGCAGAGCAAATGCCTGGTTTCTTTCTTTTCCTTGTCACTTGCTGGCAAAGCAGCAATCGCTGTTCCATCGTCTTCTGTAAGGAAGTAAATTTTTTCATGTCATCAATAAGTAATCACATTAATACTTCAATTTAGTGCTCAAGATCTGCCTTTACTTTTTCCTCTCTGTGATACTTAAGAAATAAGAGCCAAACAGTAGGTGGTTGGCATGGCAGCGGCCCAGCTGAAGAATTCCCTAATTGATACCTTACATTTTGCTTCAAGCACCTTTTTATCAGAGTTTCAGAGCCCAGAACAAACAGGGATTAATCCCAGTGTGGCACAGAGGAATTGTGTAGTATCTCAGCTCCTTTGCTGTTTGGTGTGTCGGTCACTTGAAGGCATAAAAGCTCTCTCTTGAGACCTCGCTTGCAAAAATTGAATGGGGCATGTCAGTGATTTATTGCCTGTTGGAATATAAGTTTAGGGAATCTCAGCCTTAAATGACCAGAGTCTGATACTTGTAAAAATTAAAGCATTAACACCGTCTGAGAGGTGGGGTGTTTTAAAATACATTTGAATGACTAGTGACCTGACATGTCAAGCCAGATAGCTTAAAAAAAAAAAAAAAAGCATTTGTGTGAGCAGTTTTCGCTTTGCCGATTTTGCTTTGTTGACCAAGAAAGGTAGCCAAACCCGATCCCCAAGGAGTCTGCTTATTCCTTTTGTTACGGGATCCTGCTTTTGAGCCCAGACGAACATCTCCTGTTTTGGACGACTCAGAAAATGAACACAGCGCATCTGGCAATGCATGGGTTGTATTTGAGTGTGTGCAAGTGCAAACTCTTCCTCCCAGTTTGTCCAGAGGCACCTCCAAAGAGCCCATCTGTTGAAGCCCCAGAGTGAGAAGCATGGGTTGGGTGGATTTCCCCGGGATAGTGTCAACTCTCCTATCTTTTGAACTTGAGTTGTTCTAAGAGAAGATCAGAGGACCTTGGAGATTCTGAGGGATAGGAGCTGCAGGAATTCCGATTATGGAGTAAGAGGGTGAAAGACAACGCCTGCGGAGCAACAATTAAAATCCGTGTAACTTTCAAGAGTAGAGACCACGCCTTTTGCATTTTCTGCACTGGTGGATGGCACAGTTTCTGTGTTGCCAAACTGGGTCAAAGTTTAGTCTGGGTAAAGTGAACCGTTGTTGATTGAGGCCTAGGGAAAGTTTTAAGGCAGCTTTCTCTTCCCAGATAATCTCTTGCGATGGACTGTGGAAGTAACTAGTTCCGGAAGTGATAAAGATACTGCATGTTTTTAATCCTAAGGAACAGATCAAGTGTAATCAAATCGACAGATCTGATCCTAAAGGAAAGATTCTGAAATGGGGGATTGAGTGGTGCCAAGGAGCTAGTAGATTGCCATTAGGATAAATCCCGGTCAGACAGGGCTTCCTTGCCTAGCCAGGTAAGCTGGGAGAGTCTCTGTAAAGAGTGGGACACCGAGAACTTAAGCAAAGTCAGTCTTCTGGGAAAGGCAACATCATTTCTCCAAGGCGGAATCTATGCTTGGCTAATGAATGACCTTGTGGTTTTCAAGGGACTAAAGCATATGTGGACAAAGGGAAACCAGGGCACATGGTCTCCTTGGGCCTTCAAAAAGCTGTTGCACACCAAGCCAAGGAAACTGGAAGTAATGGGCATCACCACAGGAGTGTGGCACTGTTCGATCAAACATTATGCAGCAGCTGACTCCGAGGAAGGAAGCCAAGGGTATGGGGAGAGAATTCTCTGGATAGCTATATTCGTGGTGCCTGCTCCACAAAATTAGGACCAAGACGTTTTACTTAGAGCTCCAAAAAATGACCTAGAAGAGGAAGTATACTCTGCAAGCTCTGTCAACAGATGTTTTCTCAGGAGCAAAGAGCCCACTAAAAAGGAATAAATTCTAGGGTGTATGACCCCAAAGGCAGCAGGCCCCCAGGGGTTAGGGTATTTGATAATGGCGAGAAGAGGAGCTTTTTTGAGAGTTGAAGAGACTCAGCCTGGCAAAAGGAGGACCCTGCACCTCCTCCATCTGCCTGTGCTTAAGCAAGATGCCGAATTTTTCCTCCCGTGTTATAGAAGTTGACCCCTGTTCAGCTGTGGCTCATGTCCGTATGTGTGGAATGGAGACTAGTGAAGAGTCCCTCGGTGCAGAGCTGTGTTAGAGTAAGCTGTAGCTCACTATGACCTTGAGCAAGAATTTTGTGAAAGTGGATTTTAAGCGATGCCACGAAGTACAAACACTGTAAATGTAAATGTTTCTTTCCTCTTCACCATTTTATTGATGCCTGCCTAGAATTTTTATTTTTTTTATTTTTATGTTTTTAAAAGATTTTATTTATTTATTTGACAGAGAGAGAGCACAAGTAGGCAGAGAGGCAGGCAGAGAGAGAGGGGGAAGCAGGGTCCCCGCTGAGCAGAGAGCCCGATGCGGGGCTCCGTCCCAGGACCCTGAGATCATGACCTGAGCCGAAGGCAGAGGCTTAACCCACTGTCCTGGCTAGAATTTTAAAGAATGGTTCCTGCCTAAAGAATGGTCCATGCCACAATTCGTGTGGCATGAAATCTGATGTTGGGAATCATTTCTCTTTATGTGAGGCAGCAGACTTTGCTCTCACTTAGTGTAAAAGCTGTCTAGATAGCCATTTGGAGAAATATCTTTGGGAGGATTCCTGCTTAAGGAGTATGTTGTTCTGCAGATATGTTTTTTGTAGGAAGTAGATTTACTGAAAACCTGTTGTCATACTTTTGGAGGGAGGAATTTTAGGTGTGTCATGAAAGAGAGTTAAAAAAAAGTGGAGGGTTTTTATTTTCCTAGGCACCCAAGCTGAAAGCAATTATGGAAAAAAAGAGAAGCTACTTTAAAAAATGTTCATGACCCACATGACCCATGTAGCATATATGAAATGGGACATATTGATATTTGCATTAGGGGAAGTGTCTGTCTGTGAACTCGCCCATCCACCAGCTGCATTTTCTTCCACATCTGTGATAAACTTGGGACTCAGCTGCTGACTCTTTCTGATCTTGCTACTTAACCTAAATGGCTTTGGCAGGTGATCTGAGAACGGGGCTCCTGGGGGGGTTCCCGGAGAGATGATTTAGGAATAATAAGGAAAATCACTCCCTGTTTTTCCAAGGACACTTTGCCCCATCCACTTTGCCTGTAGTCTTAAGTGATTGCCTGCAGGAGACTGCTCATGGGGGCAAACATTAAGACTTGTGCATAGTAGGGGTTGTGCAGAGAAAGAGCGAGATGCTGGTGGCCAGCATTCCCCACACCCTGGAAGTCCCTGTGGCCCTCCAAGCCTGGCCTGACAAGCTGTCTTAGAGATGACCCCACCAAAGCCTCCGTCTGCCAGGGATTGTGATCCAGAAGCACTGTTGGGTGTCAGAGAACAGGGTGTTCGAGCCAATGAATGGGATTTTGTCTCTAGGCTACTTTTTTGTGGGTCGCTGAATATGTAACTGAGGCATTCGCAACCCTTTACCTCCAAGCATTCTGTTAAATTGTGAGTCCGGTGAAGATTACAAATTGGTGTTGGAGAGAAACTCCGGACTGGAAAGCCGTCTTCTGTCCGTGGTAAAGCGAGAGAACTCCGACTTTTCCTGCCTGCCCCTAGCCAGCCCCCCAGCCGTTCCCACCACAGTTCTGTGAGCCTTCATTAGCACCGACTGCTTAGGTAGTGGGCATCAGAGCCCCCGAGTCCTTGAGTTTTAGGTTAATCCCCAGTAGTGCTGTTTCTTTTGCGATTCCTGGGCCTTGAACAAAGGGGTTGTAAATGGGCAAAATCCATGCCGATGCTCTCTCTGCTCTTACGTGACTGTAACCTAGGTCAGAGTTTGCATTTCCCGCCGCTCGCTCGCTTGGGTGATACTGCATTACTTTAGCAAAGCTTCGGTTTACTACTACTAAAAGGGGCTTCCAAGATGGCCCGATAGAAACTTTGGTTCATAATTTGCTTATCATTTAAAAAGCGCTGAAAACCCTGCTGATTTCTATCTGGAGTGGACTTGAAAGTGGATCTGAATGCTCGTTGGGTGATGCATGGAGTTGGAAAGTAGCAACCCCGACTCTTCCAACTATACTTATAGGAAGGTATTCTTGGAAAAATATAATACAACTGATTTTCAAAATATATGTGTTTCTGATTGGCCTTCTTTAGCCCACCTTGCAGGATTAGTGGACCTTACAATAATTGGCAGTCTTAAGCCCTCCAGAGCTGTATTTTGGCAAGGTTTTGCAAAATACTAACTAGCTGCATTTCTCCTACTGATTGGTAGGTGATCTCAAATGCTACATCTGCATAATAACTATAATTTATGTGCTTTCTTATGAAGGCTTGGGTCAAATGACTGAAAGCTTTCGATGTGCCTCACACATCCCATGTGGTACTTCCACTCCTTTTTGCAAAGGGGCGGGTGGATTAATGTATATGCTGCCCCCGCCCCCCTGGGAATATTAAAACCCTTTAGAGATTTTCTTTCTTTGTTCCTGTGAAGCAGAACATTGTATATTCCTCCTGGGGTTCGTAGGTAGCTTGGAGGCAGTGGAGTTACACAGCAACCTGCTTTTAGGCTCACTTTGTGGCTTCATAGATTTAGATCTGAAAGTGAGCAGAAACCATTTTGGTAACTCTTGAGACCGACGGCAAGGAATTGTTTTACTTTTGGAACAAATAAAAATTAGAAAAAGAGTAAAGTAGCAATTGAGGGATTAGGAAAATCACCCCCAGCAAACCATAGCTTAATGTAGCTCTGGCTAATAAAATTACACCAAGTATTCATATTTTTTAAAAGCCTGATTAAGGCCCCCTCCCCCCACATTTACCCCTTTTTCCTTTGGAAACTGAAGTTTGCTTTTAAGAAATAATAATAAACTTTTTTAATTCTAGAATAGTTTCAGATTTACAGAAGCTGGGAGGCTAGCGCAGGCAGTTTTCTTACCACTAGCATCTTACCTTAGTGTGGTGCATTGTCATAATCGAAAAACCAGCGCGGCTGCATTATTATTCTTTGAAGTCCCCATTTAATTCTGATATTCTGGTATTCTTCGTTTCTTTTTTATTTTACTAATGCTTTTACTGAGATATAATTCAGATCCTAAATGATTTGCCCATCAAATATATATAGGGACTTTTAATATACCTGCAGAATTATGGATTCACCACCAAAAGCAATTTTAGAAAATTTTCATCATCCAGAAAGAAATCCCCTACCTTTTAGCTGCAGTCTCTCCTTACTTCCCATTCCTCTAGGCAACCCACTAACCTCCTTTCTGTCTCTGTGAATTGACCTGTGCTGAACATTTCCTGTAAATGGAATCATATGTGCGGACTCTTTGGTGGCCGGCTCTCTCACTTAGCACAGTTTTGAGGTTTTGTTTTGTTTGTTTTAAGATCCAAGACTTTGTTCTTCCTCCTGGCGGAGTGATCCATCATACAGATACGGACCGTTTCGCTTGTCCCCATGGATGGACATTTCGCCATTAGGCTGATACTGCTGTAAACATTCACGTACAAGTCTTTGTGTGATTTCCTTGGCTTTCCCCCAGTGTCTTTTTCTGGTCCAGGGACCCACCCAGAATACCTCATCTTAGTCCATCATCATGTCCCCTTAAGCTCCCAGGGCTTTGCTTTTGGTGGCCCTTCAGATGTCTTGTGTTTCTTTTTCATCCGTTCTCTCACACTTACGCGCACCGTTCAACGCCTCTCATCTGGCTGTCTTGACTCCCCTTAGATCCACCCTTGAACAAGAAACTTTCCTGAACTAGCCAGAGGACAGAAGGTGCTGCCCTCCGGGCCCTTCTTCCCTCGGCGGGTACAAGTCTCTTCCTGGATGACTTCAGTAGCTCATCAGGGTAGAATAGATGTTCTTTCTTTCTGCGTTTCCTCATTGCACTTTTTACATTTATGGAAAGCTTCCTTGTTTACAAAGGGCTTTGCAAGGCTCTGGTGGGTGAGCGGCTTTTCTTGCAGTGGACGTGCCTGCAGTGAACCACGTCCAGCTGAGACTCCAACCCGGGGCCTGGCTTGCCACGTCAGTCTTCTTATCCCAAGACTACCATTACCACCAGCCTTGCAGAATGAAAGATCCAAATTGCGTTAAGTATTTGGAACCTTTTGAAACTCAACTTCCTAAAAACCCCTTGTAAAGAGCTAAGTTTTCTTCAAAGCCCAAGTGAGGCAGGCACTCCGTTTCGGCAAGAAGGAGCAACGTCAAATTATAGTCTTCTTACGTTTGCAGTTGACGGAGTGCTTTCCGGTCTGTTCTTCTCAGATATTCCCCATGGCAGCCCTTCCCCTTAGGGTGCAATTTGTGTCTCTTTTACCAATGGCATCTGGTTGTTTCATTGGTGAAAACCAGTTGGGGTGCTGAGAATGCCCTACAAATCATGCTGGTGCAGACGAGCCTGGGTTCTCTGCCACCATGTCCCGAAGCGGTTCCCTCCATTCACAGCTCTGGGGGGACCGGAAGACTAGAATCTCCTCGTATCTCCTACAGATGCAGGAAGCCAGCGCCTGAGTGGTGACTACAAGCTTCCTCCTATCACCATTCCCCCCAAATATGTGAGAATCGGAGAGACATGTTCTTGGCATCTGGTCGGACTTCTAAATGAATTTTCTGAGAAAGACCTAGAATGTAATTGTAAGATATAGTGCAAAATAGCCGAATTGGTAGTAAATATAGTAAAGCTGCTTATTTACAAGTGGTGAGAACTGCTCACCACTTGTAGCACTTTCTAGAGGGAAGTGGGTACAAGCAGCCGAAAATCCACAGATGTCAGCTGCTCCCCATTTGTACCTCGGAGCCAGCCTTCTGTGAGAGGAAGCGAGCGAGGTAAAGCGAGAAAGCACGTGTCCAGATTGTTTGCCCCCGAGTCTTGGTAAAGGATGGACTAGATTCCTTATCCTCAGGGTCTGCCTATTTAAGCACTGATCTGAAGAGCTTCCAAAAGGAACCAATACAGGATCGAGTAGTAATTGATGGTGATTGTCTTCATTCAGCTTTGAAAACCAAGGCATTGATAACAAGACTAAAGAGAAATTACATAGAACTGGTGTGATTGAAAAAAGTTTGCCTCTTCCAAGGGATTTTATTTATTTATTTATTTTTTGGTTTTCAATGACATAGAGTTAAGCTTTAAAAGCACGCTTCATTGATTCTCATCCAAGCCTCCGAGGACAGGGCTAGGGGACCTTTTTTCTTTAGAAGGCCACTGACCCACAAAGAAAAATCTAATCAAGGGCCATGTACAAAAAGCAACTTAATTTAGGTGCTTCCTTAGAAAACCATAAAGCATTGAACTTACCTGCTTTTTAAATGAAGATCAGGGAACTCTAAATCAACAAATTAAAAAAAAAAAAAAGGAAAAGGAAAAAAGCCTCTGGGTTCATATTCAGGGCTGTCCAAAGCTACACAGGAGGGTGACGGAGAACAGTCCAGGCAGAGGGAAGGAGTGAAAGCAGCCAGGAAGCGATACATGGACAGAAGCCTGCACACAGCAGGGGTCACGGAAGGAGGAGGTTGAGCTAGGGAAACCGAGGAAACGAGAATAGCTCTGGGTCATGACCCGCTGTTCACCTGAGCCATTCTCAGAGCAGAGCTCTTCTGTGGCTCTGCTACTCAAGCCTTTCAGGTACTAATTCTTATGGCAGTGTCTGTAGCAGAATTACTTAGGGCCCTTAAAAAAAAAAAAGCACATGCCTAGTACTTACCCCCATACTGTCTGCCCACCTGTGCCACATCAGGTCCTCTTGTTCCTGTGCTCACTCTCTCAGCCCAAAGCAAGCATCGCTCCATGTTTCGTGAGAAAGGATCACCAGCTTTAGAAAGATGATCTCTAGAAAGAATAGGCATTTGTCCTTCAGACACCCCATTTTAGGAGCAGTCACAGACAAAGAGAATGTCTTTAAAATAATACTTGGTGCCTTTTTGATATAAACCATTTGGGGCACTTAAAGTAGAAATATTCAAGTTCAAGATCGAGAGTGCTCTTCCAACAGAGACAGCCAGGTGCCCCAGAAGTAGTCAAGTTTTATTTATTTATTTTTAAAGATTTATTTATTTCTTTAAGCGTGAGCTACTACGTGGAGCTTGGGGTGGCTAGGGGCAGAAAGAGCGGGGATCCCAAGCAGACTCTGCATTGAGCACGGAGCTTCAGACAGGGCTTGATCCTATGACGCCGAGATCGCAACCCGAGCTGAAACCAAGAGTGGGACACTTGACCGACTGTGCCGTGCCACCCAGACACCTCGATGTTTTAAAAACCAATTGAGTGGTTTTAGTTCTAACCAGAATGTGGAGCTCGGATTCCATTTTCAAGTGCACCAAGACTGACCCACCCATCACTTCCTCCTTGAACTTTCCATCAACCGAAAGGGGTTGCGGCACCAATCCCCCAGTAGCCTACGTATGTCTAGGGATTTAATTCACAAGTGTGTCTCAGACTGTGTTTGTCTCAGGCAGGGCTTTGGACAGGGATGTCAGATTACATTTTCAAGTAATACTTTTTAGAAATACAGACCGAATAAGTGGTGTGTTCCAGCCTACATGGGCAAAAGTGGCCTGTTGGAGTGGGCTTCTTGAAACCAAGAGGAAGACAACTTTGCCAGAGGCAGCATTAGCCGAGTGTCTACCCTGTTGTCATCCTTTACACAAGGTGAGCCTTTCACCATTAGACAAAGTCTTCCTGGAAAGACCTTCTCTCTGAAATGAAAGCGGACTCTCTTTCATTAGTTATTGCCAAAACAAACATGGACCCCAGTGTTCTGGTATAATCCAGAAGGTCCTGCTAAGGGCCCCTGATGGCTATGAAACAGGCCGAGTACCCTGGCTGTGCTGGGCTATCTATTTATTTATTTATTTAAAGATTTTTATTTATTTATTTGTGTGAGAGAACATGCACACAAGCATGGAGTGGGAGAGGGACAAGCAGACCCCATCCAGAGTGCAGAGACTGACGTGGGACTCCATCCTCCAGCCCCAAGGTCCGGTGGTCGGAAATCAAGAGTCAGCCACCCAACCGACTGAGCCACCCAGTCGCCCAGATAGGCCTGACCTTTTAGATGCTCTGTTGAATACATGTGTCCGTGGAAATAGCAGGTTACTGGTAACTTTTATTGCTATTAGACATTTTTGAAAGGTGTCTTCTCAGTGTAAAATTCCTATGGGTCAGTTTATACCCATCAATGTCTAGCACCTTCTTAAGTATAGAAAATTATTCTTTCCTGCTGGCTCTGAATTTTCTGGTTTCAGGTTGTGTGAGTGTGTGTGTGTATCCGTGTGTCGCCGAGTGTGTTATGCATTAGGGGTGGGAAGAAGGTGTACTTTTCCTTGGGTTTAGAAACCTTTGATAACATCCCTGAAGTGGCCCCTTGGTTTATTATATGTGTGAACCCTATTAAGATTCGGTGAACGTAGATTTTTTTTCCAAACTCGTGAATTGTTTTGCCTTGGAAATTCAGTGTATATCCCAATGGAATCTTTGCAGGCGTTTGAAAACCAGCATGTGATGAATTTTAGCCTGTGACAAACTTAAGAAGTAGCTGCTCCCTTAACTATAATTCATTTAAATAGCCCTGCGGTGTCTTAAGCTCTCACTCTGAGCATTCCAATTAGTTTTCTGTGTGGGGTGCGAGTGTGATGGATTATTTAACCCAACTATAGCAAGTTGGGTTCCTTCATGTTATTTCACATGTCAAGACCGTGTTGGGGGAAATCCTCAACCCTGAAACCTGGAGACGACTGGATAGCTCTCTGTTAATTATGTGCCTTGGTACCAAGGGCCTGCTGTGAACTTGTTAAGCCAGGGAAGAGGGAGTTTTGTTTTTGGTTGTAACAAAGGTGTTTGCAGAAAACTGAGCCTTAGCAACCTGCTTCTTTGGCTAATGAGATCTGAGACACTGCAGCTTCACAACTCCTAAACTCTTATACCCAATCATACCCCCCGCCCCCTGCCCTTTTTTAGTTAGATTGATCTGTTGACCAAGAGTTTCAAGAATGCCGAAAGAGACTTTCAGCAGTTTCTGGATGAAGAAGTTGTTTGAAGATTGTTTCCCTCCACCTTTTCCTAAATAGTCCTTGATTACTATAACCACCCCCTTTTTGTGTTGCAGCAATATTCTCCCTACGTTTTAATTGTCGAGAAGGAAAGATGATCAGGCACACGTATGATTATGTAATTATTTGCATACGTGCTGTAGACAGTCCTGGTTTAGCCAGATTAAGTTGCTTAAGTCTGTTTCATCTGCAGTGCCCCACCTCTCCAAAGCCACTGCGGTATGTATCTTAGGTCAAGGTTATTCTTCAAAACACAGTCAGCCAGGAAGCAGCAATGGCCAGCTCATGGGCCAGCGCATTTCCTTGGCTGGTGGTGGTTGAGTGGCCCTTCATTCTCCAATCCTTTATTTATTGCATCCACTTATGGGAGACAGGTGCATGTATCTTCAGCATATTCCGTTCCTGAGTTCCCAAGGTCTCGATTTGTTTTCAGACCTTTTGTCTTGCATGGACCGTGGTTGGCAATGGCAGAAGGGGCAATGGCAGTAAGTCCTTGTAAACGTCTGTAAAATTAGATCACACCAATTCATGGCAGTGTGGCTCGAGGGGTAAGAACTATTGGGGTGCAGGTTTCAGTGGCATCCCATTTCTTGGTCATTATGAGGGAGAAGTATGGTCTCCGCAAAGCACAGTTGTGTTCTGTGGCAGGAGGAACAAGGTGTGGGTGAACTTTGGGATCTTAAAAAAAAAAAGAGAGAGAGAGAAAGCCCTCCAAACCTTCCTGTCCTAACCACAAGCAGAATGTAGTCGGTTTAGAGGGAGGGAGATACCTTGTGGGTTGAGCTGCTGGGTTGAGCTGCTGCGGAGTGATGCATCTTATGGCATTTCTCTTGACTCCTAGGACTATATCACTGCGTGAAGATGACATTTATTGGAAGCCATTAGTCTATACTGGGATGAGTGGGCACTTATCCCGGTATTATAAGGTCAGATGGTGTCTGACAACTGCACAGGATGTGCTGAACGAGAAAATCTAAAATATAAGGGTCATTTGCCCTTAGCCTTTGTGACTTATCATAGCCTGAAATTACCCAGTGTGAACTCCCATTGTTTTCTTTTGGCCAACAACTCCTTGAGATCTACTTACCCCTTTGCTTCCCCACAGTATAACTACCGCTGGTGTGTTCGCTCATCATGTATTTGGCTGTCTTGTATTTTGTTTTTTAATTTTATTTATTAGAGGGGGGGAGCACAGGGGAAGAGAGAGAGAGTGAGAAGCAGGCTCCCCTGCTGAGCAAGGAGCCCAGTGTAGGACTCAATCCCAGGACCTGGGATCATGGCCTGAACCAAAGGCAGACACTTATTTTTTTTAAAGATATTATTTATTTATTTGACAGACAGAGATCACAAGTAGGCAGAGAGGCTGGCAGAGAGAGAGGAAGAAACGCAGCCTCCCTGCTGAGCAGAGGGCCCCATGTGGGGCTCAATCCCAGGACCCTGGGATCATGACCTGAGCTGAAGGCAGAGGCTTTAACCCACTGAGCCACCCAGGCGCCCAAAGGCAGATACTTAACCCACTGAGCCACCCAGGCACCCCTGACATGTACTTTATAGATCATTCTTCATTAGGGTACCCTCTCTTGGAATGTAAACTCCCAAAAGCTAGAAAAACTTACGGTCATTTGTTTGACTCGTACAGTATTTAGCATAGAATCTTGAATGATTTCTTTAATTAAAAAAGAAAGAAAAAGTATGGGTTGATCTTGAATGATAGTGTTTATTGGCCACACCGATTTTCCTGTAGTGTAGCAGTCTTCTTGATTCACATGTTCTTTTGTCTGTTGTGGGTGGCTTTGTTATTTTAGCTTTCCCATAAGGGAATGGGGTGCTTACAGTTTATTTATCCCCCAACATGGGGCTTGAACCCATGACCCTGAGAACAGGAGTTGCATGCTTTACCCGACTGAGCCTGCTAGCTGTCTCGATGTATTTAGTTTTCCTAAAACTTTTCAGATCCACACAATGCCTAGGCTTTTGCGGGAAAGGCGTGTGTGCACTAAAGCCAAACTCTTCTCTTTTGGACTTGATGAAGGATGATGGGAGATTGATTGTCCTACAATTTTATCTTCCAGGTGATCATTTGAAGATCTGTCCCCAGGGCTATACCTGCTGCTCTCAGGAGATGGAGGAGAAATACAGCCTGCAAAGTAAAGATGATTTCAAAAGTGTGGTCAGCGAACAGTGCAATCAGTTGCAAGCCGTCTTTGCTTCCCGTTACAAGAAGTTTGACGGTAGGTATGGGAACTTTGGCCCAAGTAAGCAGCAGTATGTGCTTTGTCCTTGAATCCATTTGACACCTTTTCTGCAAGTCATGGTTCAGAGGTGACAGTTCAGTTTCTACGACTGCTTTTTCGGAACTCCCAAGACTTTCTCCTTGTTGGATCCTAAGGGCCAGTTAGCCTTCCAGCTTCACTGCTGGGATCCGTCTGGATGCACTAGAATCTGTATGGTAGGCATTATGGAAATATGGTTGCAAGGAGCCAAAAAAGAGATTGAAGTAGTTTAATTTAAGGGCTTTCATTTATTTTCTTGGGTGAACACAAAATAGTGCTGTTGACGCAAGTCACTTAAAAAAAAAAAAATCTCCCTAATAAAAAGCAGGCAGGCATCTGAAGACTTAGAATAAGCATAGAGATTCTGCAGATGCTCGACTTCAAATTAAGTTGCAAACTGGATTTCCCAGAGATAACTAGAATTCCTAGAAGCCCCATAGAACACAGATAGGGTTAAAACTCGGCTCTTGAGTTGGCACGCAGCAGTGGCCCAGGAGTAGCTACTATATTTATAATTGTTGTTAAGCTGGGCTTCATCCCTTAGCTGGCACTTTGGCTTAGTGTATCCATGTAAAACCACGACCAAATCCATTTCAGTCCCCTGTGCCAAACGTGAATTCTCATACACACGCTGTCTTCTAATAGTGAAGAAATCGCCCATCTGAGCCAAATGAGCGGCACGTCAATCATATCTAAAGCAATGTTACTGATGATAGACTTGAAAAACTCTGGAGTATGGGGTCCAAAACACCTCAGGATTCTCTTCTCTGGTGCTCTTCACTCAGTTTGAAGATTGTTATGAAGTAGATTTAATTTTAATAGGAATGATTTCCTTTGTGCCTGTTTTAAAGGCCATTCTAATTACATAGTACCTTTGAAGCATGCTTTTCTTGACATTATGTGTGGTGAAGAAGTACAAGGCAAATTTTTGAGATGTGAAATGTCTTTGAGTATTTCTGCAAAGGGCTTGTTACCATGGTGAGAAGTTGGACTAAATTAGATTTATATAGCTGATAAGGCAGTCCCCAGCTAAAGAACAGGTTGTATTTCAAATGTTGGCTTTTGAGATTCGTTATTTGAAACTTATAACCGATTTAATAGGTGTTAGGTTCCCAGGCTAGGCCAGGAGAGCATATTGAATTTGTAACGTAGTTGGACTAAAGTTTTCTCTGTAGCGTGTCATTTATCTATGCCATTTTGCCACCAGTTACTGTGCAAAATCGTATTCAGTCTTGATTTTATGTCCTTTTTTTCCTGGATGGGTGAAAATGTTCTATGTATCTATATATCCTGTTTATCAGTCCATACCCCCCCCCACACACGTGTGCTGTAACCATTAAATGTACTTAACAACATGTTAACACCATGGGAAGGTCGGTGTTATTGTCAAAAGACATCATTAGGCCACCTCTGTCTCTCTTGGTCCCTAAACTGTTAGTGTAATTATTGAGTCTCTCTTGGTCCCTAAACTGTTAGTGTAATTATTGAACAGACTGGTAATTTACTTGACTCTGGCATTTCTCATTCAAGACAGTAACCGTAGCATTTTCTTTGAGGAGAATACTTAGAAAGATAATCAGATGGCCATCTCTGAAAACTTGAGATGCTGAAATACAAAAATGACCCCTTGGGTTTAATAAGGGCATTTAGATGGGGAAAAGTCCTGCTCTTCACAAATGGCAGGCCCGTTGGTAGCATGATGGAGTGAAGATCAAGCTGTTTTCAAGTTCTGCCACCTCCGAGTGGCCCCATTTCCTGTTAGACATGTCTCCTCCAATTGTGGAGCCCATGGACATTGTGACCTCTCTCACCTAAGGGCCTGCTGTTCAAGCTGTTCTTTCCCCTTCCCACTCCCCATGGTTTTCTAGCATTACTCCTATGACTCCAGTGTGTAGTTTTTAAAAAGCCATACAGAGAAACACTGTCAGTAAGTGTTAACATATGTTTTTTTTAAAACGGATGGAAAAACAGTTTCTCTGGCCTTTCCCTACCAGGTTTCACATTCAGTAAATGTGTTACCACTGTTTCTTTCTCAGTTTCAAAACTGGTCATGAAAATTGATTGTGAAACCTTAGTTTGTTTCTTCTGACTTCAAATTAAAACATGGCGTAGACAATAAAGGTAGTGAGCACAGAGTAAATTTCTTTTGAAGGAGTAGTAGTTGAAATGTGTTTGGCCTGGAGATCAGAACAGAGCTGGAATGCATTGCCTATTTCATGCCTAAAGAGGAGGTTGAGTGAAATTGTACAGGGGCTGTCTTGATGCTCAGAAATCCAAGGGCAGGGTGCTTGGTCCAAGAATGGTCCAGGCCATTATAAAGGACAAGCCCGAGGTTATTGATGTGAATGAAAGAGAGGAGGTTGGGCCGAGCAACAAGATGGCCACTGGAGAACCAAGCTGGGGTGGCCAAGTGGCATGAAGAAGGCTGACAAGTCTTGAGGAAATAGGAGAGGGTCACATGGGAACCTACAAGGTCAGGCAACTTCAAAGGAGCATCTTTTGCCATCTCTAAGCTATGATATAAATTTGAAGTGGTGACCCTGAGCCCAGGCAACTTCCTCTACCATCAAAATTCCAAGTCCTGTTGATGAGATACCACTTCTTTCTATGGCCGGAACAGGTTATTTATTTATTAGAGAGAGCGCACACATCAAGCGGTGGGTTGGGGCAGGGGCCGAGGGAGAGGGAGAAGCAGCTGGATCCCAGGAGCCCGAGATCATGACCTGAGCTGAAGGCAGACACTTAACCGACTGAGCCACCCAGGCGCCCCTGTTAGAAACTTTTCAACAAAAATAAGGTTCATAGGCTTTTAGCAGGTCAGCCTTCTTTAACTAGAAACCATTCCATGACCTCAAATCTCTATCATTCTTCCTCAAGGAGCTCCGGAGTTCTAGTGCCAGTCTTGGTGTTTCGGAGCCAGTTCCCTTATCTCTAAAGGCTTTCTTTTGTTCTACATTTTTAATTTTTTTTTACATGTTTAATTTTTCATTGTTTGCCCATCTAAAGAGATTATACAGTCTGTAAATCTATTTTTAAGTTCTAAACTGTGTGCATGCATGTGTTTTCAGACCCAGCTAAAGTACAGAAGCATGCTTCCTTAGGCCGCATCCCTCCCCACCAGAATTCTCAGGATTCTCCTATTTTAAACTTGTAGATCTGAGTTTAAGGTCTCACCTCTTTATTTTTCTACACTGTAGTCTCCCTTATGTACACTTGAACTGAGGAAGTTCCATACCAGAAGTGTACTATCTTAGGCTAGAGACCTAGAGCCAGAAAGGAAGCGGCAGAGCTAGCTGCTCCCCCTCTTGGTGGGTTCTGGGAAAAAAAATTTTTTTTCTTTTTTTTTTGAAGTAGAACTGCTAATTAACATAGCTGAATGGGTTGTCTCATGAATATGCTAATCAGATGCTCAGTTCAGGGGGCTTTGAAAGAATTGCCAGGCAAAGGAGTAGAAATAATAGAAGTGGGGCATAATCCTTGTTTTAGGACCACAACATAAAGGCCCACCCCAAAATGTCGTGTTTTGTGAGAGACTAGTTGTTTTTAAAAGAAGCATAGTTCAATCAAACAACCCAAATAGATGGTTAAAAAGATTAGAGCTGCCACGTTAAATATATCTCTGAATCACATAGTAAAAATGAAGTAACAAGTATGAAAATACATTTTTGCTTCACTTCCGAATCAAATGGTTTGTATGCTGAGGAAATCTTAAGGAAATGGAGATATCTGAGGCCAGCCCATTGCAAAAAGTGTTAATTCCTCATTTTAGGGAACAAATGCAGTAACTTCAGGAAGCAGAGCACATTGAATTGTCAGCCTGGTTCCGTTGTGAACCCACTGTGACCCACGGCAATTAACTGGGTCTCAGTTTTCCCATCCATAAAATGAGGGGGTTGAGCTCGATGGTCTCTATAAAGACCCTTTCAGTTCTAAAAATTCTGTGAATCTTCTAAACATGTGACTGGACCAGCTGCTTTAGTGAAAGGTCTCACAAGATGTTAATTAGCCGCCTGTCTGGTACCCTCTATTTTCCTGCTATCATTTCTTAACTCCACTACTTTCCCCAGGTCTTTGAAAACCCTCCCATGAGCCTGAAGCTTGTTAACTCGAATAATAGTAGAAATTTTCTGAATTAGCTTAAAACGCACATAAAAGAAATAATTGTCTGTCCCATCTATCTGCATGGGCCAAGTGTAAATCAAAGTGGCCACCCTTCCCTTAAGCCCTCAAGCCCCCTTGTTTTCTATCACTTCACAAAGGCAGGACGCGTCGCACTCTGCAGATTTAGCCAAATCTGTGTTTTAATCACTGACTGGAAGTTTCCCAGAGTTCACAGCGGCCAGCCCTTCATTAGGCCGGTCGGGAAACCAGCGACCAGTGCTGAGCATTCACAGGCCCATGAAAGCAGTGACCTCAGTGGGAGGAAGCTGGCCACTCACCTTAAAAGGCAAATGTGTCCGACTAAGCTTCATGGCCATTAGCTAAGCTGAAATTTCTGGAATTTTCCTGACCTCTGACCACCACTATTTCTTCAGCTACGTCCTTTTATTCTTGTGCTCTGCCTCTCTATGGCGACTGACTGAAGACCCCTGGGGAAGGTCTTTATGTATATTAAAAGGCAAGTCTTAAATATCCTCTAAAATAAACATGTAGTAGGAATGCAGTACATCCATCCATCCTAGGGGTGACTTTAAATTTTTTTAAATTAAAAAAATTTTTTTAACTTTGTTTTTTCAGTGTTCCAAAATTCATCGTTTATGCATCACACCCAGTACTCCATGCAGTACGTGCCCTCCTTAGTACCCACCAGCAGGCTCACCCAGTCCCCCAACTTCCGCCCCTCCAAATCCTCAGTTTGTTTCTCAGAGTCCACAGTCTCTCATGGTTCGTCTCCCCGTCCGATTTCGCCCCACTCCCTTCTCCTCTCCATCTCCCCATGTCCTCCGTGTTATTCCTTATGCTCCACAAATAAGGGAAACCATATGATAGTTGACTCTCTCTGCTTGACTTATTTCACTCAGCATAATCTCTTCCAGTCCCGTCCATGTTGCTACAAAAGTTGGGTATTCATCCTTTCTGATGGAGGCATCATACTCCATAGTGTATATGGACCACATCTTCCTTATCCATTCGTCCGTTGAAGGGCATCTTGGTTTTTTCCACAGTTTGGCAACCGTGGCCATTGCTGCTATAAACATTGGGGTACAGATGGCCCTTCTTTTCACTACATCTTTGTCTTTGGTGTGGGGTGACTTTAATCCTCACCTCAGATTGGATCCATTCAGATGTTTAAGAAAAATGTGTTGCTTTTTTAAACCTCTTCTGTAGTGCAGTGGACAGCATTTCACGGGACAAGTATCGGAGTTGGAGAGAGAGACAGAGACACATGCTAGGCCTTCTGGCCATCCTGCAAATGTTGCGCTCTTTCCAGATCCTAATGTCGGGAGTCTTTGATTTCGTGGGACGGCACTACTCCTCTTTTCTTTACCATTCTATTTTCTTTTCCTTCCCTGTGAAGGGGACTAAAATGCCAGGCATTTTGGCTAACTCTTTTGATAATCTCTCTGTGAAACTCAATGAAAAAGAGACATTGGCAGCTTACTGTAATCAAATCAAGAGCTCAGACAACACTCACATTTCCGTATTGTCAAAGGTTTTCTGCCCTGTGAGTTGTTATCTGAAGTGTGACCAATTGTGGCGCTAGCGTTGGCTATCTCGCCGGGTTGGGAAGGCCAGTGAGGCTCGAGGGGAGCCCCTAGCCCCAGCGCTGTGGGCCTCTGCTGTTAGCTTTGACTTCTTAAGGAGTCACAGCATCAGCAAGAGGCAGCTCATCTGTTTGGAGGCAAGTAAATAAAATGGAAGAGCGTCAGCTGAAAGCCTTTTATCTACTTTGTTGGTTCACTGCACTTTGAGCCTGGGAGTGGAGAATGCTGTTGTTCCTCTCTGCCCACCTCCTTCTCTGTGTCTGTCTGGCCAGGCGAAGAAAAGGGCGTATTTGATCTAGCACTGCCTCCCAACTGATTGACTGGGGGAATTCTCCAGCCAGTTGGGCCTTCCTTGTTTATTGTCCCGGCCCAGCTCCATCCCCCTCCCGTGGAAAGTCGGCAAAGCCATCGAAACTCTCAAAATAAATATGACTCAGAGTGTTACATTTGCACACCTTTTTCAGAGGTCAGTGTGTCAGAAGTCTTGAAAACATACCCTTTGAGTTAGTCATTCTACTTTTCTACTTTTCCGTATTTATCTCAAGGAAAGAAAGATTTCTGTGCAAGCGTGTTCATCACAGCATTACTTCCAATAATGACAAACAGGAAATCTGTCTAAATGTCCCATGATGGCTCTGGCCCATCCACATGCAGTTGTTACCGGTGAAGTTTCTGAAGGATCTCTAATCCCGCAGGAAACGCTAAGCTCATGGTGTCACCCGAGAACGGGGTACAGATACAATATGATCTCAAGCCGGTAACAGTACATATCTTCATAGGAAGAAGAGAATTCAATAAAGCATCATTGTTGTGCTTTAGTACTGGGGTTATTGGCAGTATGTTTATATTTTCTTTGTATCTTACCAGACTTTTTAAATGGCTGCAATTTGAATGGGACACTTAAAATTGTATCTTTTTAAATGAAAAAATGTAAGAAATGCTTTGGTGGCATTTGAAGAAAATATCTGGGTGGGGTTTTTTTTGTTTGTTGGTTTGGTTTTTTGCCCCCTAACATATCACACTGGTCACTATAGACCCTATGTAGACAGAAAAATGCATGGAAACCTCCAGCAATTAAGTTAAATGAATGGAATGAGGGAAATAAAGTACTTTGTGAATACATGAGGGTACAGTATTTTTCTGGTTATAAAATGTCACTGAAAAATTTGGGTGAACAAATTTGAGAAACGTCTGTTGAAAAAAATTACCCCAGGTCCGTAACACCTGTTATATTTACGTCAACATTTTTGCCTCGTCTTTTTTGTGCAGGTAGATGCAAATTGGAATCCTAACAGATTACAGTTCCCGTGTGTCCCAGTTTTCTCTTGATAATAGGTCATGAGCACCTAGACCATATGAGAAGGTTTCTGTGGGAGTTTGTAGAATAGATCCACATAAAGGTTAGTATAGGGAACCTCTGGGCTGGCTGCTCCAGCCTCCTGGCTTCCTTAACTTAAGTCCGCCTCCTCTGGGCACCTGAGTGAGAAGGAGTACGTGCGTCAAAGGGAACTGGCTAGCTGGTGCTGGTGTACCCTTGATACGGATAACATGGGGTCCAGGAGAAGGCTTAAGAGCTATGACCCCATGTCCCAGTAGCTTGGGACGGGTGCCACGGGAGATACCATAAGGATCTTTAGCATTCAGAATGGATTACCCAAGAAAATGAGCGTTGTGGACGTTCACAGCCCCTCGTGAGGACTGCAGTTGGCTGTGGCGCTGTCATCCTAGGGGAGGTCTGTGTATGTGTGATCAGTTGACGAGCATTAGTCAAGTACGTGTCCTTTTAGTACATCGCACCCTAGCAGGCACTTTGGAGGGAGTAAGATCATGCCAAGACAGAGGAAAGTGCCTGCGGGAAACTTCAGCAGACATTACCGAAAAAGCAAGGCAGCGGGGGAAGATTATCAGAGACCGAAGTTTGCGTTTCTTTGCGTTTCATTTCAGTGGGTAAGATGCTTGTTTCATTTCCTTTTTCTCTTTCATTTGTAGATGCTTAACGTTAGCCATTCTTGCTTAAATGCGAGATCTCCAAGGAAGGGGTGACTAGAACTCGAGTTTTCTTAACAGGGAGGAAAGTATGATTTGTAGCACTTACAAGGAGCCTGCTTTTCTCAGGAATTTTGTCGAGGTGGTAACTTACTGTTCGCACGCCGTGCCAGGGCTGTGAAGCACAGTCTTTACAGTAAAGGGGAAATTAATCCTTCGACGGAAAAGGAGGTTTCCTAATAATATAAATACAAGGTGGCAATTTATAACACGCAGCCAAGTGGATTGAGTAGAAAGGGCTTCCAGTCTCTTAAGGTCGTGGGTTAGTTCTAGAACGTTTTCTAGCTCATTAATCAATAGCCAGTCGATTGTTTATAATGGAGTAACTAATGGTGTTTAATAGCAGAACTGGGGCCTTTTGACCTCTGTCCAGAATTCTGAATGTTTATTTGATGCAAGATGAGTGGCTGGGGATGGAGAACGCGATGTTCCCCTTCGTGGTTTTAAAAGACAGGATATTGCGTAGAAAACTTTTATATGGAAAAGGCGACCTCTCGTTCTAGTTTTTCCCATGTTAAACTGATACTACTGACATTCAGAATAATCCATTTTAGAGCTGGAAAATACTTGCAGTCCCATAGCTCAGCCCTTGTACTGAGCGGACTTCTGGCAGATGAAATGCGTGGGGAGGGTTGGGGGTTGACCTGCCCGCTTCATTCTTAATTTTCCTTTCCCCGATTCTTTGCTTAATCTTTAACCCTGATCTGTGTTTATATGTGTGTGATGTGTGTGATACTCTCTTTTAATATAAAGCCTCTCCCATGGGCTGAGGTTTCTCCCTTCGGTGTCTTTCACTTGGTGGTCGCTGCCACCCTTGCAGATGTCAGGGACATTTCACCACACTGGAAGCTGGAGCCATTAAGCATTTCCTTTGCCTAAATTGCTCCCAGTTTTATAAGGCCTTGGGTCTTCTTAACTGACCTCCAGCAGCTTTGGCTTAATTTATGTTCCCCGAGCTGGATACTATTCGACTCTGCCAAGAAGGATAAAAACCAGCCTTAAGAGATTTTTAAAGTGACTGTAGATAGGAAGAAACCCTAAAGGTGACAATAAGAACCCTTCGCTGATTATAAGAATTACCATTTATTGAGATCTCTGGCGTGCTGGCCATTATCCATGAGGTGAGCAGTAACAGCCTTATGTTATGGGTGAGGCCCAAGAAAATCAGTGACGTTAGATCTTCTGTCCATTCAAGGCCACACAGCTCATAGGTGAGGGATCCCACACTTCGCCCATGTTTCACCCCGTTTCGATATGCAGCATGTTACAGTGTTTGTGTTTAGTGCTCACCCACGAGTCCTGGGAGTAGCAGTTGCTTGATCCTTAGAATGTAAACACTTAAGCTGAAAGCTGAGGGAGAAATACACCCTGATCAACTTTGACTCCGTCTTTCAGATACCTGTAGCATCCCTTGAAACAGACTCCCTCCCTGGCATTTTCCATGAATACAAGCAGTTGTCACAAGGGAGATCTAATTCCCGATGATCCAAGCTTCTGATGGTTGTGGAGTCCTGGGTACACTGCTCTGGCCAGTCCTCTATTAGCCACCAAGTGTCTTATAACTGGCTTCAGGCATAATGATTAAGAAGGAGTCATTGCTAGGTGTCTGGGGCCTGGACAGTTGTTCAGTTAAGACCAGACCCTAATCCTAAATTCTGAATAATGGGGGAGAAAAGTGAAGATGAATGTTACAGTGATTAGTGAAGTTGCTACTGATGGCCGGGGACCGGGACCAGGACCCGAATGTCTAATTCCTCATTGAGAAGGAAGTATCCTAGTAGGAAAGGAGGAGTTATACACGAACCTGTGGAAGCTGGTAGTTTGATAGGAGGAGATCCCCTAGCCCCTTTTCTCCTTTTTCCTCCTTACAGCAAATTATTATGCTTTGGGTGATATTGGACGTAACCGGTATGGATTTTGGAATTTAAATTATGTCTGCCATCCTTACATGGTCTCTGGGGCAAAAGGCATAGATCGAATAGTCTCATTTAACAGGGTCAGTAAAAGTAAGGCAGTTTGGGTCCTTCAGGTCCCTTGGCTTTTGTTCTGTTAACTTCCGTAGGCAAAAGAGATACTTTAAAACTCGCTGTATGAAATGAAGGATTAAGGATTTTATAGGTGCTTTAAAAGTCTCTGCACGTAAAAGCACGTGTGGAGTGTTGGCGGTGTAGTAAAGGTGAGCTGGGTGAAGGAAGGAAGTCTTCTCGGGAATGTTGATTACAGTCTGATTGGACAAGAAGGTTAAGATGCATGATACAACTGTGTGCTTCGATTTGAGCCCGTAATAGCCACTCAGTTCGTACTTGTCAAATTGCGTGGCCATTAGGAGGGATTCATGGATCAGATTTTAACTTGTTAGGTCAATTTTATAGAATTTTTGCATATGGCCCACTCAAACAATCTTTGTATTTGCAACTTATATGGCTATACTAAAGAGTCTTAAAGTGGATCAGAAAGGAAATCAATGTTCTGAACAATCAAAAGAATTAGAACATGTATGTAGCACCAAATTAACTCCTGTTTAAATTAACATCACGCACAGCACACACGCAATCCTATGTGCTTGCACACAACCCTTCCTAGACAGAATTTGAGTCATGGGAAACAGAACACGTTCCCTGGTGGTACTGGACAGAGGGCATGCTGGTTTGAAATCCATTCTCTCAATTAGATCACGTCTCTTACACTCCAAAGCAGCTATGTTACACAGAGTAACAACTAACCCATGGGTTCTTGATCTCAATGAGGAACTCTAAGACTTTTATTTTTTTCCCCCCATCAGATGCTCAGTGTCTTGGCATTTCTTTGACCTGGAGCCCTTTGGAGCCTGAACAATGAACTCTGACACTGTACAGCTGTTTTAAATTAAAACACCTCTGAAATGCCTCCCTGCCCCCACCCTTAAAAGCTATACAACTGTGGGTGCCATTCCCTAGTCATGCAAGTGTGTATTCAGAGTTCCTTATTACATGAGTCATCAGAGCACATGGCAAATAATTTCCAACATCCTACTTCTACCCTAAATGATGTGTGCCTATTTTATGAGCAATATAATAAAAATCCAATATTAGGGAAGGACCTGTGGTTGCCTTTGGAATCCTCTCTTCTGGATTGCGAAATACTAATAGCAGGGGATTGACACAAGGCTCGCGGATAGATCTCAGTGACCAGCCTTTAGTTTTCTAGCGCGTGCAAGCTACGTGTGCAGCCTACGAGGCGCGTACTGACGTGGCTTGGCGTTCCTTCTTTATCGTGTCCCCAATGAACCAGCAGCTAGGGCAGGGCTGCTAGGGAATTGAGCAAGGTATGGGAAGTGGACCAGATGACACTTTCATGTTGCTTCTTACCCCAACACCCCACCCCCCAGCTTTGAATTCTAGGAAAGTACTACCTGCCTTCTGGACACTTAGTTGAGAGACTTCCGTACAAGAAAATTTATCCCCCCCACCCCAAAAATTAGAAGTGACACCCAAGAATGCAAGAAAGACATGGAAAAAACCCAAGTCATTGGAAAGACGTTTTCCTCTAATTAAAACGCTTAACCCGTATGCTTCATGTTTAGCACCGCCCCGAGCTGGTGTTGATAGCTGTTGAGGGGTAAAATGGGACACGCTTCCTTGGCTAGAACAGTGGTTCTCTAACATTAGGGGAACCAGAGTCCCAGGTGGCTGGGCTCCACCCCCGGGGTCTCTGATCTGGTGGGTTTAGGGTGGGGCCCAAGAACTTGCATTTCTGACAAGGGCCTTGCTGATATGGTGTTGCTGGTGGCCTGTCGTGGGACCGCACTTGAGAATCACTTTGGATTCTGGAGAGAATTAGAGGCCTCTCAGGTACCTGATTTGAGTAATGCTTTTCATATGGTTCCCCTAGCTCCTTGCGTACTTTCTGGTCTTCTTCCAGGGAGCGACCTTGGGTAAAAACACCAGGCCGTGCTTGTAATGGAGGACACGAGTTGACTTGCATGCCTCTCCTCAGGTTCCCCCCCCCCACCGCCCGCCCGCCCTTTTTAGCTTTTCAGAGGGACTCCATTTCTCCTCTCCTCCTTGAGGAGCGCCCAGGAAATACAAAACAAGAGAAACTTCAACCAAAGGGAAAGGAAAGAGCCCTTCTCCCCACAGGAATACCCCACAGACAAAACACACATAGTTTGGGAAGCCGGGCTCAAGGCACCATGTGGTAATGAGCTGGGGGCACGAGTATGGAAGCTCTTGGAAGTACGCAGAGACACCCACACCCCTTCCAAAAGGCTTACAGTGTTTTCAGTGCAGGTTTTGAGAGACTACTGGAAAGTAGTTTTCAGCCTCTCATTTGCCTGCCGGACGTAAGAAGATAATGGATAATGGCTCTGCCACACTATTGCATTTCGAGAAGATTGCTAATGTTCTTCTGGCTTCAAAGGAGGCACCAGGTTTTTTCTTCTACTCCATGTTCTCTTGGAGGCACTTTCTTAATGTGGTCCTTATAGTTCGCTTTAGTATTTATTACATTCTCTGCTTGTAAACTTAATATCTTGAAGTGTTTATTTTTATACCAGCCATAGATTCATTAAGAATGATTGTTACAGATACACCATCAGCTCTTTCCTTCTTTGAACTGCCTCCCAAAAGCTTCAGGAAAAACTAATTTGCTCTTTGTACTTAAGAGATTAAAATCTTTCAGCATTCAGGCCAGAAAGTAAATGTGGAATAACCAGGTATTCTTACGTATTTTTCTCAGTTACTTTCCTGTTGCCCTGTAAATACACAAAATCCGTGCTTGAGTCTGCTAGGCATTGCGTGTCTCTGTCCCTCCTCTCCCCTTTCCCCACCCTTTTCCCCCTCTTCCCCCAACAAAGAATCTCATGATGTTCCCATATGAATCCTTTAAGAACCCACATTCAACTTGGATACCCCAATTTGTGCTAATGTCACAGGGAACACCTGAGAACTTCTTTTCAGAAAACCTCAGCGCTAGCTTTTGTGGTATTTCATTATGTTTCTTGGCCTCCAGCATGTACTAGGCAGTGTTCTTGCGTGTCACGTAGATGTAAGGGGAAAAGGAAAAAAAAATGGGTCCGAGTAAAACAACATGTTTTGAAAATACCTGTCCAGGTGTCAGGTTTCAGTTAGGAGGCATCGTTAGCTTTGGTTTCGATTCTTGCTGTAGAAAGTACTGGCAGGCCTCATGTTTTAGATCTCATGTACCCATTTTTATCCAGCTCTTTATTTACCTTGTGACTGAACGAGAGATGTGTGTGTGTGTGTGTGTGTGTACTTACATTCATGTGTGTGTATTTTATATTGACTCCTGAGAAGTTGCTGGTCTAAAATAATTATTTTCCCTCTCTCTTAGGTGTAAACACGTGTCCATGACTTTGTGGCTTGTGACCTGGCTTTCCTTTCACTGACATTAAAAGAAATCCACCTTATATATGAGTGTGTTTTCCAATTTCATTTTGACATTTTTCCCCCAACTTTCAAACTGACCTGAGAGACACTTTGTTACTTAATTACTGAAAATGTTTTCTTCCCTTTTTTCTTTTGTCTTTAGAATTCTTCAAAGAACTACTGGAAAATGCAGAGAAATCCCTGAATGACATGTTCGTGAAGACCTATGGCCGCTTATACATGCAAAATTCTGAGCTATTTAAAGATCTCTTTGGGGAGCTGAAGCGCTACTACGTGGCGGGAAGCGTGAACCTGGAAGAAATGCTAAGTGACTTCTGGGCTCGCCTTCTGGAGCGGATGTTCCGCCTGGTTAACTCCCAGTACCACTTCACAGACGAGTATCTGGAGTGCGTGAGCAAGTACACGGAGCAGCTGAAGCCCTTCGGAGATGTCCCTCGGAAACTGAAGCTGCAGGTTACGCGTGCGTTTGTCGCCGCCCGCACTTTTGCTCAAGGCTTAGCAGTCGCGAGAGACGTAGTGAGCAAAGTCTCTGTGGTAAGTGCTCTCTGCATCCCACGCCTTTGTTTCTGTTGTTTCATTTCAAAAGAGAGTTTGGGGGGTGCTAAGGGGGCGCATTCGATTGGGCGTCAGACTTTTGATTTTGGCTCTGGTCATGCTCTCTGGGCCGCAGGTTGGAGCCCTGGGTCGGGCTCCAAGCTCAGTGGGGAGTCTGCATGGGGTTCTCTCCCTCCTTTGTCCGTCTTGCTTGTGCTCTCTCTTTGTCTCTCACATAAGTAAGTTTAAAAGGAGAAAGTTTGGGAGGTTGGAAAATCAATAGAATTCCATGGGCTGGATAACCATTTTCTCCTGTTCTGCTCTCTTCTTTCTCTTGGCCTTTCCCTCACACACTTTGTTCTGATACAGGTACATCCTGGAGTTAGGGACCGTGCTGTGATGAACACCATCCCATAAACGTCATTCTTTCCAGCGCTTTCTCTGGTAGCGATTCTTGGAGGCAGAATGCATGTTCACTTTGGAATCTTAATTTTCCAACGTGGGTCTACCATGGCCATGCTCTTCAGCTCCTGTTCTCCTTCCCCTCCAGAGAAAGAAGCAGGCGGGCTCCCTGTTTGTTTGCTTTGAGTGACTGGGTTTGGGGCCCCCGCCTTACAGTCTAGAGCCGTATTGAACATGCGTTAGTATGGGTTTCCTTGTTTTAAGGTGTACTTAGCGCTCTTTAGAAGGCAGAGCTTTTTACGACAGTTAGTGGGTGCCCCGTGCTCTTGACTTGCAGCTTTGTTTATATAAAGGGTTACCAATGGACAGAATGAAAATCATACTGTGTAGGCAAGGGCAGGTGCAGTGGGGCACATTTCCGTCATTTGTAAAGTAAAAGAACTGGACAGTGTTCTCTGAAGCCAGCTAAGGAGGTCGTTCAGGGGCCTCCTTCCAGAGAGGAGAGGCAAGGGAGATGGGTGCAGCCTTCCTGGATCGGAGACTCCGCCTCTGTGCCTTTCCCTCCTGGCCGCACCAGAGAAGCGGTTCTATTAACTATTCTCGCTTTTCAAAGTAGAGGGTTGTTTTATTTTGTTTTGTTTTTAAGATGTTATTTATCTATTTTGAGAGAGAGAGAAAGCAGCAGGGGGAGGGAGAGAGAATCTAGAGCAGACTCCCTGCTAGTGTGGAGCCTGGCACAGGGCTCCATCTCCCGACTCTGAGATCATGACCTGAGCCCAAACCAAGAATTGTACAGTTAACTGCCCGAGCCACCCAGGTGCCCCTCAAAGCAGAGCTTTGAGCAAGATTTCAAGGGAGGAAAAAGTTCTCTGGCTCCTTCAGTCCCTGCTCCCCCAGAAAAAAAAAATGAAATTTGAAAACTTCCTGAAGGCCTTTCTTCCTCTTACCCTTCCGTGACTTGATATCAGCAAAGACACAGTAATCTGGGGCACGTTACCTTAGGAAGACTGATCTTGGCGCTGTTACATTTCAGCTCTCAAAGGAAAAGCCAGATTATAATCTGTTCGCTCAAAAACTTGCAGACAGAAGGATAAGCAGCTCCTTGTTTTGAGGCCTGAAGGGAGTGGCCAGACAACTGGAATATCAATCTGATGGCTTATGAGAGAGTTCGTGAGAGTTCGGGTGACCAAGGAATGTAGGGTCCAAACCAGGATGCTTGCTGTCTAAACCATGAGGTTCTTATTAGCTGTCCCACCCAGATGGCATCTGCCGCTACGTTTGAGGCAATCGGGGCTGCCTTGAGCAGACCAGGCTTCCGCGTTACCCTAGTTAGAGAGGAAACTTTGAGGTTAGTCCAGTGAAGGTGAGATTCTAAAGAATTGTGTACCATCAGAAGTAGGTGTTTCTAGGATGTTCCATCCCAGGACTGGGTGAGAAAGGAGGCTTAGCTGATTGGTCGCCTTTATTCTGGCAGGTCTGTGTATTCCCTCTCATCTCCAGGCACCTGAACTCTCAGGGAATGCCAGTTCTTTCCAACATGTTCTTGTTGACTCCTTTTTTCCTGATACTCTCCTTATAAATGGTGGGTGAGAGCAAGTTGGGGGGGGCGGTGATGGTTATAATTAAAGGAATAATCTGATTCCTGAACTTTGGCCAACCTCAGCAATCATTAGGAATCCTCCAGATGCTCATCTCAGAGCCCTGAAACAAGGCACAGTTGTTTACATGGTAGCTCACCTAACACACCAACAAGTCCTTGTGTTCATCCTCAGCTGAACAGGCAGGGAGGCAGGGCTGTGTGCTTTGAATGAGAGAGAGAGAGAGAGCGCGCGCACGTGCGCAGACACTTGAGCCAAAGAGAAAGGCATGAAGTAGAATGTCCTTTGCAAGCATCTAAAAAATGGTTGCTTTCCATTAGCCATCCCTCTTTCAGTTCTTGTGAAGAGGAGACCAAACCAACAGAAGTCTGGTTCACTTCACTTTGCTAGGTGGGAGCCCCGCTTCAGAGAGCTGAGGTTCCAGAAACTCCAGCTCATGGTGGAAGGCAGTAGATGAAATAAGGAAATGATTTAGAGACCCTTCATTGCAGATTTATTTATTTTTATTTTATTTTTTAGGGATTTTATTAATTTGGGGGAGAGAGAATGAGAGAGCGAGCATGAGAGGTGGAAGGTCAGAGGGAGAAGCAGACCCCCTGCTGAGCAGGGAGCCTGATGCGGGACTTGGTCCCTGGACTCCAGGATCATGACCTGAGCCCAAAGGCAGTCACTCAACCCACTGAGCCACTCAGGTCCCCTCACTGCAGATTTAGAAAGTCAAGGGCTTAGAAGGCTTGCTGTTGTCCATCCTACCCCGCCCCCCAGGGTAGGGAGAAGGGAGCAGTTGTGGCTTCCCCGTGTCCCATTCTTCTTGACATGGTTCTCAGAATTCATGGTGGGAAATCCATAAGATTGGCTTTTGTATATAAGATTCAAACCCGCTTAACTATACAATAAAGAGTATGTGACTCAGAACAAAAGAGTCACAATTTCTGGTGTTTTTTTCTGGTATGAATTTTTTTTTTTTTTAGCAAGAGATTTCCTGTGCACCTTAGTATTGTTAAGTTGTTTGAGAAAGTTCCTTTCTAAATATAACCCTAAATTTGCTTCAGAATTGATGTGTAGTCTATGTTCATTGTATTTTCTAATATCGGCGTAAGAGATGTTTGTGTAGTTATATGAGAATACAATGAATACAAGGTATAAGGCTTAATTTACTTTGAGTAAACATTGCTTGCCAATTGTTTAGTTAAAAATACTCTTTTGTGTCTACTTGAAAAGTTGAATTTGTAACTGGAAACTTTTTAGTACTGTTTTGCTTCCCTACTGAGCTTCTTCTAGACTTAAGGACTGATTTGAAATCAAACCGTCCGACTAAGTTGGGTCATGCTATCTAAATGACATAAGGATAAGATACTCAGGCATCAGGTCAATTTCTATAGGAGTTAAAACACAAATTATTGAAAAATTTCTCATTTATGCAATGTTTCTGGCTAGAATTATGTAAGGAACACTTGGATATTTGAGGAAATACTTATTAACGTTAATTTCTGGAGTATGACTACCAAATAGATTTTAATTTAAGATACCGTAGTATGGGGAAGACAGTAAATGATCCGACTAGCAAAGCCTTATTTCAAGTTGTACATGTTGGAAGCAAAGTCTGCAGTTGCTGTCCAAGGGTGGTCTGCAGGCGGGACTAGAGCAACTGAAGAACTAGACATTCCTTCTTCTGGTGTCAAGTAGAATGAATTACCTTGGGCTTGGAAAAGACCACTCAGAGTGGAGAACATTAAAGACAGTCACCTCACCCGCCTCATCTACAAAGATGTCTCTGAAAGTCAAGTATGAGAAGCACTGGGGTCTTGGCTTAGTTACCGCCTACTTAAAACATGTTCCCACTTTCTCTTTGGAAGTGGATGCCCTGTTCTTCCAGATTACTTTTGCCACACAAGGGTTGCAGGTAAATGCTGAGCAATGACTTGATTATCACTAAGCCTTTTAAAGGCCATTGGCACCAGTAAGCTAAGCTTAACTTCAAGGGAAAGTCATGGCTCAGTCCAAGTATCCTTGCCTTGCTTCAGATATTTTGGGCCCAAACATGGGGTGACTGCAGCTTACTCCACTGAGCTTTACCATTGCAACTGCAGAAAAGTCCCTTTAATGAACAACAAATGGTTCAAGAGCACCCTGGCACTATACGTCTCCGTATGACTTAGCCCTTCGTTATTTGTCATGGTTCATGATGCATTGCTTATTTACCTGCTCTAGCAGCAGTTTTGCCTGGAAGGGTGAAGTCTGTTGCGGTCTTTGAAGAATGCACGAGTGGTTCCATGCACCATGAAAATGAATAGCTCCTGTGCCAAAGAGAGTTGCATTCTCATGGTTTCAATTAACACTGACATAATGGGACTATGTCTACTCCCCCACCCCAAACTCCAGGGGCTATAATTAGAAAGCAGTTCCTTACCATTGTGATGTCTAAGTGATTGTCCTGCCTCGAGAACAATTTCCATTCCCCCCACCACCACCCGCCCTTTGATCCCGTCTGTTCACAGTGCCCCAACACCTATAAGAGTACTACACAAGTTATTTTGCCATTTCCTGCATCATTATAAATGTACATTGTAATAAAGTTCTATCCAAAAAGCTTTTAAGAAGCTGGGTGTAGACACTTGTTCAACCCTGAGTATTTGTTTACACTCATAACCTTAAACAACCAGAAGAGGAAGGTGGGACTCTAACTGATAGTGGGGGAGGAAGTGGGGCTTGGCAGGACCGGGTGGAAAGGGTTAAGGACTTGAGACAGCGTGCTCTCAGGACAAAAATCTCTCTTTTTTAAAATTTTTTTTTAAGGGTTAATATAAGGATGCTTCTGTTTTATCTACAGCACATGGACAAATACTCCTGAATGGGCCCTTGTTTGTTCCACATATTTTGTTATGTCTTTAAAATTCTGTTATCAGGGCACTAGGAACATCTCATCCTTCTTTCTTTGTGTGTGTGCAGTGAATTCAAACTGGGAAGTTGTTGGGGCACATGGGTGGCTCAGTCAGTTAAGCATCTGGTTAAGCATCTGCCTTCGGCTCAGGTCAGGATCCCAGGGTCCTGAGATCGAGCCCTGCTTCGGGCTCCCTGCTCAGTGGGAAGCCTACTTCTCCCTCTTCCTCTGCCTGCTCGCTTGCTCACTCTGTCTCTCTCTCAAATAAATAAATAAAATCTTAAAAAAAAACCCTAGGAAGTTGTTGAATAAACTCATCACATCTCACAGCATGTTTGGGTCCCCTATCTTTTTTTCCCCCCATAATTTGGGGAAATATTTCCCCTTATTTTTATTGGGTGCTTATGTTACCAAGCAACAGAGAAAATCTAGGTCTTTTTTGTTTGTTTGGGGCGATTGGCTTTGCAGACCAAAAAAATGTTGCAGCAAATGTATGTAAGGGACTGAAATAAACTAAAAGGAAATGTGTTTTTAACTTGAGTGCAGTGTGTTGACTGCCATCACTGTGCAGTGTGGCTTAAGGCTCGTTCGGAATTACCAAAATGAAATCCAGGCTGCACGGAGAGGTCTTCTCCAGCAGTTTTACTTTTCCAGGCCGCTTGCAGTAGTTTTTAATGTGGTGGTTAGAAAATGCAGGTTATTGAGTAGAAAGTCTCGATCTATATTAAAAGTCTTTGCAGGGAAGGAGACTTTTCTGTAGAGTCTTTTTATAGCAAAAATGGTGTGCAGATGTCTGTTGGGGGGCAGGAATGAGTGTCTCACAAAAGGGAAATGAGGATTCTAACCCCCGCTCCCCCCACACTCCTACTGACTTTTTTTAACTGTGAAACATAGACAGCCTCCTAAAATCCCAAGGCACTTCAATGCTTAGAAAGACCTTGATCAGTCTTGCAGGATTTTATAAGACTTGGAGATTGGCTGTTAATATCTTGTCATTATGGGTCAGTAACTTAGATAGATTTTGATTTGAGGACATAGAGAAGTATTGAGTCCAGAGGATATCCCGTTTCTACCGTACTGTCCCCCCAAACTAAACAATTCAGACCACCTCATTCTTACATAAATAATGTCAAACCCCTTTTCTTACATATAACATCCCACTTTTTAGTAGAAATTAATCACCTCTACTGCATAACCCCCAAGTCTTTCAAAATATTAAAACTTTGGTGAGATAGATGTACTGTTTGCTGGCATTTTTGTTTAAGTGAGCTCTTTTTTTCTCTCTCTGGGCAACAGTGTTTACTGGAGCTTTTGAATTCTCTGTGAGCAGGAGCCGGTGGGTGGTGTGTGTGTGTGTGTGTGTGTGTGTGTGTGTGTGTGTGTATATATATATATATATATATATATATATATACATATACATATATAATCCCCCCCCCGTCCCTGTGGTATCTCGACCCATTGTGGAGAATAGAGCATTGGCTGAGTAAGTCCTTGTTGTTCATTAAACAGTATGTCATCTCATCCAAGGGGTCGGGTCTAGTCAAGCACATCCGCCATGTGGGTGAATCCTAACTTGCCCTCCAACATAAAAATGATTTCATTTGGTCACTAAATTTGAAAACCGCAAATTCTTGCCAGAAAACCATCCAGCCTCATAGCTGAGCGTTCGCTGTGTGTGGTTCCCCTGTGCTAGGTCTGGGTCCCTACGGAGAAGGACCATGTTCCATGTGCTGCCCTCGAGTTTCTTTTCATTGTTCCTGAAATGCAGTTACTCAAGGAAGCCATTCCGATGCACATCAAGGAAGCCCAGGGCATGGGCTCTAGAACCAAAATGGCCACATTCAAATCTTGGCCCTGCCCTTGAAGATCTCCTGTGAGTCCCTTAATCTCTTTTGACCCCTGCTTTCTCGTGTAAAATGAAATGATAATATGCCTCTCATATGATTATCGGGAGGCTTAAATGAGTTAATACACGAGTTAGTACATGCAAACTTAAATGAGTTAATACATGCAAAGTACTTAGAAGAGAGCCTGGCACATAGTAAGTTTGTTTTAACTATCGTATATCAATAACATCAATAAAAGCTCTCAGTAGACAGGCAATTCTGACGTAGAATATCCTTCTCTTTGGTTTTGACATGAAGATTCTTCATGATCGTGAAACCACAGAAGCAAAATAAACATTTTTTCCTGAGACCATGGATTCATTCTTTGTATTAGTGGTTCAGAGGGGGAAGGGAGGAATGTACAGTACAGTTTTGGCTCCTTTGTTTCTAAATGTCATTTAGAGAAATAACTACTATGTAAGAGAGGTCTGAAACATGTGCCTTTTAGCAAAGCACTCATAACCCCCCCCCCCAATCCTACTGGCATTGGGGCTCAACAGAGGCTTCTAAACAGAAGGAAAACCTCAAATGTTAGTCAAGAGCTGTGGCACAAAGGAATAATTATGTTGAACATTTTAAGCGGCATGTTGGGCCACAGAGCATCAATATATAACTGACGATTAAAAGGCGACCTTGGAGTATAGTTGCCCCTTGTGTTAATCCCCACGTGCAGGATCTACCACTTGGACTTGGGTCCCCACATAAATGTACTTTAGTAGGTTATTTAGGGACTCCAACAATTGATTTTGAGGCTTAGGAGGGAGTGACATGTGAATGAACTTGAGTTTCTTTTTTTTTTTTTAATTTCTAATTTTTTAAGGGTTTGTATTTATTTGAGAGAGAGCTTGCAAACGAGTGGGAGGAGAGACAGAGACAGAGGCAGAGGGAGAAGCAGAGTTCCCTCTGAGCAGGCAGCCTGACGTAGGGCTCCATCCCAGGACCCTGGGCTCATGAACTGAGCCAGCCAGGTGCCCCTGTACTTGAGTTTCTGTTCAAAATAAATAAAGCCCCAGAATGAAGCCCTTGAGGATTCAAAGATAAGCAACCATTTTGTTTCTCCAGTGGGTACTCCAGAGCCAAAAAGGAGAAGTGGTTCTTGGCATCCTGGGTTTGCCATCCTGAGCTTGGCTGGGTCCATGAGATTGGGGACCTAGACCTAAGGCCTGGGGGGTGGTCACATTATTGGTACATCTTGGGGGTGAACATCACAGGGGACCCCTGTTTCTTTCCACTTCCTGACTGTGTTAAAATCATTCTTCAGGGGTACCTGGGTGGCTCAGTCAGTTGAGCGGGGAGCCTGCTTCTCTCTTTCCCTCTGCCCCTCCCGCTCACTTATGCTTGCTCTCTCTTTCTCTCTAATGAAATTAAAAAAAAAAAAAAAAACACCACGATGCTTCTCTGTGCCAGAGCCTCATTCCCACACAAGGGTCTTGTTTCCCAATCTGAATAATGTGAAGTCATGCATAGTGCTGTAGGTAGTGGTCCTGAGGCCAAAGACTTGAGTCTGATTTTCTCCAGCTGGGTATTGTGCATGTCCTTGCCCATCGCTGTTTTCTTAAAACTTGCCCATCTCTCTTCTCAGCTCCAGCATTTAGTATCTCCATAACATGTTATAGCTGAGTTCTTCATGATCGTTTTTAGTAGTTAGACAACTGGTCACATGCAGAGCACGAGCCAGTACTTAGCAAGCGACTGAAGTGGAAGCTGTCCGCCAAACCCAGTTCCATAATCTTCCTTTAATAAAACTCTACTGTGTCATTTTGTTTGGTCCCGGGCTTTAAACCTTGAGCAGACACCAACCTGTGCAGACCGGGCCTGCTGCAACACAGATTTGACTTAGAGTGGAACAAAGAATAAAGCGGACCACGAAGAGTTATGAAAAGAAAGCTGGTGGTGGGGAGGGGGGAGGGGCGCATTTGTTGAATAAAACTACCACGATTTTAGATTTTTTGCTTATTTTCTACAGGCCCATACCATTTTGGAATGTGTTTGTGCTTTCGAGAGCAGGTTCCCCGCTCTAATACAGAGATTCCTGCTTGCTACCTAATCACAAGTACATTCCAGAATAATCCCCAACACGAGATAGGTGCTCAGTGACTAGTTGTTGACACTTGAGCTTTGCGCATGTTTCCGTAGTAGGGCATGGTTTCTGCTGAAGCAGAGTATCCAACAAATGCCACAGGTTCTTCTCCAGTTTCTCGTAGGCATTTACCCACTAACTCTTCACCTCTCTGAAATCCAGCCAGTTAGCGGTATGGTCAATGTGGAACTGAACCCTAGCAATGGAGGGGAAAACAAGTGTGCCCAAGATGGGAGTTTCACAGCCTGTGCTGAAGAAGGCAGGGAAACGTGATCTGTCTGGGAAATGTGTGGCCTCACTTTTCTCATCTCTTAAATGTGAGAGTCCTACGGTGTGACCTCTAAGGCCCCTCCCAACCCTGACTGCTGCGCTCCTGGGCTTTTCCAACCACCTCCTGCCTCCAGGCTTGTGTGCTCCTCTGTAAACTGAGGGGGTAGGACGGGCAGGTGTTGAAGTCCTAACTATTGGTGACTATAAAAGAGTGAACTTTTGGTTATCCAGAAAATCTAGCCCTCCAGACTGGCCATCCCCCCCAGGGTATCAGGTAGCCAAGATTTCACTGCCCATTAAAGCACAATGAAAAGACTCATTTGAGCCTGGGTTCAAACTGCAGCGGCAAAATCCTCCTTCTTGGGAGGGGGTGTTGACTTTGACCTACACAATTAGCGCCTCGCTGTTGGAGGCTCCGGCCCCGCCCGCTTCAGGCTGGCGTTCTGGTGGGGCTAAGAGGCGGGCTGTGTGTGTCCATCAGATAGGAGCCAATGGTGTTCAGGTTTCCTCCTGACAGTTCTCATCCCTTGTTCCTGTTCCGAAGGGTAGTGGTGATAAGCAGTGTCCCAAGTCACACTCCACGGCAGGTGAAGGTCATCCCAGCATCTGTTCCCTGCCCGGTATCTGCTATCAGAAGTTTGCTCGGGACCTTGGTGGGTACTGATAAGAGGGGAACTCACTAACCCTTTGATAGCGGCTGGGAAAGCAGAGGGCGGTGCGGAAAGAACAGGAGGGTGGGAACCCCCGGGGTAGCTGCCGGTGCGGGGCGGGGCATGATGGCTGGCCACCATCCTTCCTATGCACTGATGAAGATGCAGGGCAGGTGGCCTGCGCTCCTGTGTGCCTCAGTGTCCCTGGAGAGAAGCGGAAGAGGACAAGAAGCCTCTTTTCTCCGTGGAGGGTGGCCAGTACCACTTTTACCCTTGTGGCTTCCCTTCCTCATGAACTGCCCAGTAGTATCTGTTTCTGCCTGGTCTTCGTGTGCCTTTCAGTTCTGGCCACGCACACAGTCCTTCCTGGGCAGCCAACCCCAGGCACTTGGCCTTCTCCCTGGCGGTGGTGGTCTTCCTTCAGCTGGCCAGTTAAACCCAACCCTTTCTCCCCAGTGTAACCAAAGTCTCGTCTCTTCCATTGAGCCTTGCCTGAGCACTCTGCTTTACTGTTCCCAAGCCTCAGAAGGGCTTCACCTCAGCCCAAGTTTAAGTGTATTCATGTTCTTTAAAAAAAAAAAAAAAAGATTTTATTTATTTGACAGAGATCATAAGTAGGCAGAGAGGAAGTCGGGGGTGGGGGACAACCAGGCTCCCTGCTGAGCAGAGATCCCGACACAGGGCTCGATCCCAGGACCCTGAGATCATGACCTGAGCTGAAGGCAGAGGCTTAACCCACTGAGCCACCCAGGCGCCCTGTATGCACGTTCTTGCCCGCAGAAGACATTGAGTTTTGCCTTCAGCACAGCTACTGGTGTTGAAGGGATCACACACTAGGGACCCTGCTACACCTCGATGCCGGTGGGCTAAGTGTCCAAGGCAGACACTGGTGGTAGGGGCCACAGCAGGCCATGCACAGTGGGCAGGAGAAGGTCGTCTCTCCACCTGTGTCTCCTAGCTGATCCTGGAACCGTGTGTGTACGAGGACTTGAGGACTTCAGAACAATTGAGCCACATAAAATGAGCGAGAGTGAGCGTGAGTGAGAGACAGAGCGGACGGAGGGAGCATGGGCGTCTCCGGGGTGTGAAGTGTGTGTCCCTGGGTTATTAAGGGTCAAGTGGTGTTCTTCCCTCTCTCCCCACCCACCTTCTTCCCAGCATACCCTTTCCTTCTCTCTAATCTGCCTCTTACAAGTAACAGGCCACGCCTGCTCGGTGTTATCCATCCCAGCTCATTCTAAGTCGAATTCATGGCCAAACCCTTAAGGTCATCTGTTACTGCTACCTCACCACTGTATTTGTCTTCCCCCAAACTAGGTCAATCCCACAGCCCAGTGTACCCAGGCCTTGCTCAAGATGACCTACTGCTCCCACTGCCAGGGGCTCGTGAGTGTGAAGCCGTGTTACAACTACTGCTCCAACATCATGAGAGGCTGCCTGGCCAACCAAGGCGATCTTGATTTTGAATGGAACAATTTCATAGGTGAGTGAGGGAGGGAGTTGTGTTGCCAGAGAGCTCAGCTTCCAGGCACGGGGAATATTGTAATTATCGTCCATGAAAGTTCTTCTGTGCCTTATTTATGGGATGCCAGGGTTCTACGTTTACTTGGAGTTTGCACCATTCTACAGGTAAGTGTTCCCTTGAACTGATGGTGCTGGTATGGAAGACCTCAGACCTAGCAAATACCAAGGTATCAGAAAGAGAATGTGACTTTTTGGCATTTCCTCCCCGAAAGGTCTGTTTTAGTTACTCATCATAGGCTTGTGTCCCTGTAAATGCTAGAGTATGGCCGTTACTGACTGAACTTTGAAATCACCTGTCACCCTGGGACCGAAGCTTCTATATAGTGGCCCGATGCCCGTTGGATGTTTGAACCAAGTGAAACCTGACTGGGAGGGAATCTAGGGGTTCTCTTTCTCCAGAGGATTTCACAGTAACCCGAGTGCTCTAGCCAGCTCAGACAGCAGTGTAATCCAAGAGGATTCATCAGCACCAGTGGGAAAGGACAATTTAAGGATTGTTTACAGGTCCGGCCGTCGAGTTTGTTGATGTGCCCTTAACGCACAGCTTAGTCCTGAAAGCTCCATGACGGGCATGGGGGCTCCTGGTCCTCTGTGCTAGTGGCGCTGTACATGCGCGCGTGCGCACACACACACACACCTAAACGGCTCACGAAACAGACTCGGCTCTTCCTCCAGCGCCCAGTCACGTTTGAGTAATTGCAGAACATAAGTGGCTTCTTTAGAAGCACCTGTTTTTCACTTCCTTGTTCACGTCATGGGAACGTGTGTGCAATTTGCTGTCACCTTTCGGACACGGGATTGGACTCGGGAGAGAAGGCTTCTTACTTTTTAGTCTACATGAGAGCTAATTACCATATTAACTCTGTTTGCAAATGCATCAATAAATTGGCTCCAACAGATTCTTGAACACTGACGGGGTGGGGGGTGGGGGGTGGGGGGGCAGAGAGAGAGACATATAGCACTTCAACACAATTGTAGCCTAAATAGCTCTAAGTGAGAAGACCTGTGAAAGGGTAGCCAGAGGGGGTGCCTGGGTGGCTCAGTGGATTAAAGCCTCTGCCTTCGTTCGGCTCAGGTCATGATCCCAGGGTCCTGGGATTGAGCCCCACATCAGGCTCTCTGCTCGGCAGGGAGCCTGCTTCTTCCTTTCTCTGCCTGCCTCTCTGCCTACTTGTGATCTCTGTCTGTCAAATAAATAAAATCTTTTAAAAAAAAGGTAGCCAGAGGCGGCAGAAGCTCTTGCATGGATGGCCCATCGTGCCCAGAAGGAAGCCATGGGAGAAATTGTGGCTTTAAAATTGTTCCCTCCCTCCCCCCACCCCCAACCCCGGGAAATAAAAGCTCATGGCATTTCCAGATCGGAAGTTGATGTTTCAATTTTCAATTTTTCAATCCCACCCTCACTGCCCGCCCCCCACAACCCAGATGCCACATTTGAAGTTCCCTTCTGCTAAATTCATTTTTGTAAATGTCGGTTCGCCTTTTAACTTTATAGCACCTAATGTGCTCGTTCTCCAGGAAAAGGAGGAGAATTCGCCATACAAACAGTGCAGAGCGACAGCCCCCGAGTCTTGCCAACCTTTCTACGGACTGGTCACGAGACTGGTCACGAGTGAGGGGCAGAGGGCCGTGTTCCTTGCACTGTTCTCTTGTTCCAACGTGTCTGGCAGAAACTGTAACTCATTGTATTAAAATATAAATTTTCTCATGCTCCTTTTTTTTTTTTTAAACATTTTCCCAAAGAGTTTGCAGATCCACGACAAATCAAAACTGCACTGTGCCTCGCTTAATTAATGTTTTCAAGCAAGGAGGAGTGAGTTGCGGTGGTTGTTCTTGTTGAGAGTTTTAAAAACTACGTTTGTTCTCTTTCAAGAAACAGAATTAAACCCGAGTGGAAATTGATAGGATTTCTGAATCCATTTTCCTCAGTTCTTTGAAATGATCCTCCTTGGAGGGATGAGGTATATAATTGTATCTAAACTTAATTTTTAATGGGTATTTTATTCTTTCTGTCCCATAAGCTGATCTCACAGGCCAGGGGTAACAGACATTGTTAATCCCCAGTGCTTTTTTATGAATTTTCACCAGGGTTTAATTTGCTCTGTGGTTGTAGAATTCAGTCCCAATTTACATGCCTCTGCTCTAAGTTCTTTTTTTTTTTTTTTCCCTTCGCAAAGAATTTTTCTTTCCCCTTTAAACGACTGCAGTTAACGAATGGTGATGGGCTTTTTCCCCAACTTCTTTAAAATCAGATCTTGGGGTTAAGTCGGGAAACTGCCTTTTGTTTTCCCAGTGAGTCGTGAGCCTGAAGATGGGGGTTTGTGAGTCCTGGCGGCACAGCGCGAAAGGATTCAGTTTGCCTGGTGTGAAGGGGATTCTCTGTGGACGGGTGGGGATGACCTCCTGCCCATAGCCTGAGCGCCAAAAGCCTGTGGCTGGACCAGGCCCCCGAAGAGACAGGCTCAGTTTTCCACATCTGCCTTCTTGCTGCTGTGTCCTCCTTTCCCTCTTGAATTGCCACCAGCCTTGATCCAGATGGATCCAAACAGTTGGAACACCCCAGACTTGGTTTTGTAAGAGGCCGGCTCAGAAGGTCAACGCAATACTCCCCACCGCCGCCACCACCGAGATGAAGTCAGTTTCCGGACGAGCTTAAATGCTGCTCAGTTGCACCTTGCTTTCCGTCACGTACTGTGGTTTGCCTTAACCTTCACCTGACGCCTAGCCAGCCTGACTCGTGTCGCACATTGTGGCCTGCAGGACTTCCGTGCTGGGATGTTGGGGTGTCAGGGCTGCCGGCAGGAGGCAGGGGCCGGTCAGATATCCTGGAAATAAGAGACCTTTAGCCTGGACTCACCATCTTCGGCTCTCCCTCAGGGCTTCTGATCGGGGCTGGCCACTTGTAGGGAAGGGCTGCACTGAAAGCTAAGCGGGACTCCCCCCAGGGGTGGAGGGGCCACTCTCTGCATTCCTCAGCTGCCCCGTGCAGGACGCCATGGCACCGGCCCCAACAAAGGCCCGGCTTCCCTCCATTCCCAGAGTTGACAAAGACGCCAAACAGCCAGAAGAATCGGGTTTATGTTTCCTTTCAGTCTTTCACAAACACATTAGTGATCCGCCTTTCCTCACCGGTAGGGGAATGAGTAGTTCCAAAATGCACTGGATCCCCCACCCTTGCTTAAACCTCTGCATTTTGGATGTTGATTATCTGTCTATTCATAATATTTTTATTTGGAGCAAGCGACTTCCTCTACAAAGAATGTGCTTTCTGGACGTGGCAGTCCTTGACGCTTTGACAAGGATGAACACGTTGAAGCGATGCTCGACTTGTTTACAAAAGTCTCCCTTTGCTAGCCCATCAGAAGCAATTTCCCCTCTGGTACGATGCTATGTTCATGCCGGCAGCCTTTATTTACTAAGAGGTAGGAAGCATTCCTTTATTGGTGCTTACCACAATGCAGTCTGAAACTTCATTTGTGACTGCTTTTCAAAAAAAGTGCGTTTCAGGGAAATCTGTTAGAGAAATGACCCCTATGCCTTTGGCTGTTGTGTTGGGTCTGTTTTAGGTGGAAGGTGAAAGGTTGATGATCAAATTGGGTTTCATGGACAGGCTGCTGCCCAAAGTCCTTTACACCAGAAAGCTGAGGTAGAAGATGGTGGTGGCCTGCAGTCTTCTCTGAGAAGGGCATAGAGGCTTCTGGAAACTAGCCCTCCTTGCTGGGAGCTATCCTCGGCCTACCTGAAGACTGTGGATAACCTGGGCCTAAAGAGCCTTCCCTCCCAGGCCTTAAGCACCAGAGTTAAAAGGAGAGCGGACAAGTGGAAAAGTTCAGTGCTTGTCCAGAGTGAAGCACCCTTTTCCTCATTTCCAGTTTCCTCGAATTTTGACCAGGAAATATCAGTACTAAGCCTCATGATCCCCACGAACACGTATGGCAGAAAAACAAGTACCGCATATTTTGTTTTAAGAGATTCAACGTGTACTAAAACATTCTAGACTCCTCCAGAAGGCCAAGGTGACTCGCAGAGTCATCCACGAAGACTCACACTGGGCTTTTTGCAGACTGTGTCTTCTGTTGTCACCTCACCCAAATGAAAAGAGGCACACGTTTTGCTTTAAATCGAGGCCCTTGTGTTTGAAATGGGAAGTTTATCTTAATACAAAATTGCATCTTTCAAATTTTCATTATTTGAAAAGTCATTAGAATTTCTCGGAACACTGTCATTTGTACTTTCCAACTGTGCGCTCAAGGAGCTGAAAAGGTTTCATTTAAAAAATGAAAGAAAGCAAATGATATGCCAGGATTTTAACGGATTTATGTTTCTGAGTCTTGTAAATGGAACCTAAATGAAAAGATCCCAGGAAGTCACTGGCAGAAGTGGCATGTTGTTGTGCCCCCGGCCGCAGGTTTGTCTGCGGGAGCTGGTGCAGAGCCTCACAGCGACAGCCAGCGACACACACAGGGAATGAATAATCAGTGTAATAGAATGTTCCCAATTGGGTTTCCTCTCTGTGGAATAAAGCATCTACCTGGCCATTTCACCCTTTAGAGAGCTAGTGAAACACGGTGACTAAATGCAGCTTGGTGTTCATAGAAACGGATATAAAAACCCGAGTTGATCAGGACACGTGCGTTCTCCCCTAACCACCGCCCCCCAAACAAAGACAGGGTGAGATAAGCAGACTGATGACCCACAGCCGAACTCACGGTTTACTTTTTGTGCTGTATTGTTTTTCCCCAAATGTCCTGTTAGATGCGATGCTGATGGTGGCAGAGAGGCTCGAGGGTCCTTTCAACATCGAATCGGTCATGGATCCCATCGACGTGAAGATTTCCGACGCTATAATGAATATGCAGGAGAACAGTGTGCAAGTGTCTCAGAAGGTAACGAAGGCAGGATAACTGGCAAGGAGAGGCAGAGCCCTCCCCGCCAACCCCTCTTCACAGCCTCCCCTCACCCCCCCGACCCCACCCCAGGCTTGGGACGCACCTTCCCTAATGTGACCGTGTTTGCTTCGATGCAGGTTTTCCAGGGATGTGGGCCCCCCAAACCCCTCCCGGCCGGCCGGACCTCCCGTTCCATCTCCGAGGGGGCTTTCAGCGCTCGCTTCAGACCGTATCACCCCGAGGAACGCCCGACCACGGCGGCTGGCACGAGTTTAGACCGACTGGTGAGCACTTTGGCGCAGGAACGGGCGTGTTTAATGACAAAGAACCGAAAGCATTTGCTCCAAATGCAGTTTTAGTTGGACGTCTGTCAACTGCGGGTCTTTCAGGTGAAACTTTCCAAGCAGATTGCATGTGGATGTCCATAAATCTGCCTCTCATTTTCTGGCTCATAAAGTCCGTACGTTGTTAGGAAACGCGGCGCATCTACTGTGCCCGTTAGAGGGAGGCACAGAGCGGTGGGTCGCCTCCTCGTTCTCAAGAAGCCCCTGGCGCAGCGGGAGAAGCAGGCGTCCCCTGAGAAAGTCTCCTCATCCCGCGGGGCCTGGAGGCTGGCGGGCCTCAGACGGTAGCTACGAAGAAGAGGGAGAGTGGACAGTGGGTCTGCGCCGCTCCCTCGGGGCCTGCATTCCAACCATTAGTTCACTGGAGTGGGTTTGTTCTTTCTGTGTAAATTTGATCTGCGTTTTTCTCTTGTGACGCGAGTTGAAAAGGAATTGCCTAGCACTCTGGAGCTACTTTAGAGATGATCAAAAGACACATGTGTAGGCTGTTGCGTGTTTTTACAGAGGTCTCTTTCCCTCCCCCTCCCCCATGAGGTTACTGATGTCAAGGAGAAGCTGAAACAGGCCAAGAAGTTCTGGTCCTCTCTGCCCGGCAGCGTTTGCAGCGATGAAAGGGTGGCCGCCGGCCGCGGCGCCGACGACGACTGCTGGAACGGGAGAGGCAGGAGCAGGTGAGCCGCGGGCGGTGGGGGCTCGCGGGCCTGTCACACGGGCGCCACTCGGATGTCACTCGAGGGAGGCGTCATGAAGTACGTGACAGTGGGTAGCAATAGCATGGTTGGCTTCTAAATGTTCTAAGAACAGGCTTTGCTCTGCAAGCCTTGGGAAGGCACCCGGCTGTTTGCGGAGAGTCCTGGGCCAGAGGTCTGTGATGGTGGCTCTGGGCCAGCACGAGGACTGCAACTCAGGGTTCTGGTAGCATCATCTTTCCAGGGTTTTAATGCCTATGATTCTCAGCCCCCCCGGCCTGGCCTCTTAAAGCTCCAGTTCCCCCAAAGGCCTCATTCTCTTCTTGGGTGATGTCTTATGTAGCCACCCCTCCATACCCAGTAACTCTCCTAAGTCCCCACTGTATCGGCCCTTGACCCTGACCCACCAACGTCCGTTAAAAGGAGTAGCTTTCCAAAAGGTCCCCGTCAAAGTGGAGAAACAAGAAATGGGACAACTTTCCCCTGAATTGCACTCAGTGGGGATACTAGAATCAAGGCAGAATTGTCTGTGATCTTCTGCGACTTTGAGCTTTACTCATCATCTTAACGGGGTCATTTTCCATTTCAGATACTTGTTCGCGGTGACGGGAAATGGCTTAGCCAACCAGGGCAGTAATCCGGAGGTCCAGGTGGACACCAGCAAACCAGACA
The DNA here is from genome assembly GCF_009829155.1 of Mustela erminea. Lineage (NCBI taxonomy): Eukaryota > Metazoa > Chordata > Mammalia > Carnivora > Mustelidae > Mustela > Mustela erminea. The sequence goes on along the minus strand of NC_045635.1, from coordinate 112,192,461 downwards.
TACTGATCCTTCGCCAGATCATGGCTCTACGGGTTATGACCAGTAAAATGAAGAACGCTTACAATGGGAACGATGTGGACTTCTTTGATATCAGTAAGCACCTGTGGTTTGAAACTTACACCTCGTTCTCGTCCACCGTGTGATGAGAGCAAGTGGAATGAAATGTCTGTTCCCTTTTTTTTTTTTTAACTAGGTGATGAGAGCAGTGGAGAGGGAAGTGGAAGTGGTTGTGAGTATCAGCAGTGCCCTTCGGAGTTTGAGTACAACGCAACTGACCACTCCGGGAAGAGCGCCAACGATAAGGCCAGCGGCACTGGCGGCCTTGCCAGGGCACAGCCCTACCTTCTCGCTGTCTTCTGCAGCTTGCTTCTGGTCATGCAGAGAGAGTGGAGATAATTCTGAATCGTAGAGAAAAAGTTCTCTTCAAAAAGTTAAAAAGGCACCGGTTATCACTTTTATACCATCCTAGTGACTTTGCTTTTTAAATGAATGGACAACGATGTACAGTTTTTACTATGTGGCCACTGGTTTAAAAAATGCCGACTTTGTGTTTTCATTCAGTTTTGTGGGGAAAAGGGACTTGTATGTATAAAGGCAGTTCCTGCTCTCCCAGAATCATGTTAAACGTGGCTAACAGTGTAGGTACAGAACTGTAGTGAGTTGTGCATTTGTGATTTTATCACTCTTGTTTGTTTGTTTGTTTGTTTTCTTTTTGTTTGTGGGTTTTTTTTTTTCTCCTTCAATTATGATCTCACCTTGTTTCTTACAAGAAAACCAGGGTCCTTTATTGGCATGTAACATGTACGTATTTCTGAAATATTAAATAGCTGTACAGAAGCAGGTTTATTTATCATGTTATCTTATTAAAAGAAAAAGCCCAACAAGCAGTAAAATGTCCATTTATCCCTGTTGATGGGTTGCCTTCTCTGGAGAGGAGTGGATATGATTTTTTTTTATTATTATTAAGTTAGGACAGAGTGTGAAGGCACAAGGGGGCTTCTGAGCCGCTTGGTAGGTTGGATTCAGGCTTCAATGCAAGAAGGCTCTACTTCCCTGATAGTCGGGGACTGGAAGACACTGCAGACCATACTCGTCTTGGTTGAACTGAATTACATAAACTAAGATCACAGGTCCGTTTCTCGAACCCGCTTATACTTAGAGCAGAACCCACTTAGAAGAAGATTCCTTTTCAGTTCACTCTCCCTAGGAATATAGAAGGCGTTCCAGATGTCTGAGTTATCACACGTTCACACGTAGTTTAGGGGGTGGGTTTTTGTCTTTTTGTGTCTTATCCAAGCAAGTTAGCAAGCCGCTGTGTGCTGGTCTTCATGTCCACACTGACCTGCTTTGATTTCCTATCCCAAAGGCAGAAATAAGTGACCAAGAAACTCATTTGGTCCCCCTTGTTACAGCGTCCCAGATTTCACACCCCACCGTGTAGAATAGGGAACTCTCTGAGGGCCAGCCAGAACCGGGGTACAGTCTGGGCGCCCCAAACAGCTGTCAGCACTCCTCCAGCAAACTTCTCGTCTGTGCATTTGCGTCTGGTTTTGGATCCCTGTTTTTGTAAAACAAGGTTTCTAAAGTGTCCTACTTGAGTTGGCTCCCCCAGGCCCATCTGATCAGAACGGCAAAGGGCTTGCTGTGGGTCATGGCCATGTGCTACCCTGTCAGCCAAGAAGTCCGCTTGGGGCCGTCTGGGGGTCCAGGCTTTTTTCACGTGTTGTCGTTGTTGGCAGGCGGACGGGAGGGACTAGCGAGCCCAGAAGACAATAGCTTAGTGGTGATCCTTAGCCACGATTCTGGGGGCGGTGCGGGGGGGGTGGCATGGGGATCTGGCAAAGGCCAGAGCTGTTGGCCCAGGCCAAAGACAACCCCGTTCCTTGTATCCTTACCAAATGACAGCTTAGAAAACCATGAGAATGGAACAGCTCCCTTTAAAAAGGAGTTCCCAGAAAGTCTTCAAAGAGGGAAGATCCTGCAAGTCTCTTCCTGTGTTAGGCAGCCAGATCTCTGACGCCACAGAAGCTAACACCCACGGAGGGTTGGTTTGTGTTCCTGTTGAATCTTCGGTTGTTAGACTAATTCTCTATTTTTATATTGAAACATAATTACTTGATAGCTCAGGGTCTACATTTCATTCAGCTTTTCACACCAAATTCTTCAAGAATGGTCAACATGGAATATTGGGGGCTGTTGTAAACAGAGGCTTAATTTTATTAGAAGTATGCAGTTATTTATTAAAGCATGATGTTAATAAAATAGGCATATTCTGGCTGGTGTGTATAAGTGTTTTTTTTTTTTTAAATCACAGAAGACCTAAAATTGAAAAGGTGCTCCATTTATGTATGAGGAAAAATGAATTGTAAATAGCTAAGCTGCCTTGTGAGAACTTGGAAAATGTGCTGATACTTAGTAACTACCTCAGTTGTGAGGAATTTCCTTTTTAGCTTAGACTGCTATTACTTTGACTTGGTAGAAATGAATCTGGTCTCCAAAATGTGGCTCAAAGAGTTATCCCCGTAGACCTTGTGAGTTGTTTTTAATTTAAAACCTTGAACTCTGCCCAGCTGTTTGCTTTCAGTCAACTTCTCTACACCAATAACATTTTCCGAATTAAATATTCTTGAAGGTTCTTCTGGACTCTCACTGATTTGTTTTCTTTCTTTGCATTTTTTCCTGTTACCCTTTTATTATTTAAATTGTCTCTTGCTTTTGAACTTGAACTATGAAATAAACAAATCATAGATTTTTCCATTCAGATCTGACTGGATAACTCTTGGCTCCTAACCAGCTGGCAGGCTCACCCTTGCACCCTGTCCCACCCCTGCCCCGTAAGAAAGAATAAACGCAAGCTGAATATTCTAAAATCTTAAGAGTTCAGAGTATGAGGTAGAATAAAAGCTTTGTTGGTAGACCTGCCTTTTCCAAAGTCTCTGTTAATAGCATGTGACTTTGTGTTTTACAAAGTCATTTGGAAATTATTTTTTCTTTCCAACACTTCACCACCCTGTACCTCAAGAAAAAAACATTTTTAATGACTCTCAGATTTACATTTTATTTCAAAAACAGTCCGTAATTAGCACCTATTATTTGATAAAAGACAAAAGTACAAAGAATTGACGTGCAGTTAAAAACTTTCGTCCCTGCATGTTCGAAACCTAACAGTTTACGTGAAGAAGATTTTTGTCGTTTGTGATTCTAGAACGGACAGAAAAATAGATGTGGATGATGATGTGCAAAATTCTGCTTGCCCCTTGTTGTCTGCAGAATGCGCCCACTTGCAGAGCTCAAGGTGTGGGAAGTCAGTGACCGGACCTGTGCACATGCGCAACTACCAAATAAAACTTTCTTCACTGAAATAAAGGAACAAGGGCTGAAAACTATTTTTTTCAACTTCAAACCTAGTGGGGAAAATACACCTGTGCATTCTGGGATACACTTTATTGCACAAGTTCAATTTCTACTTTTAATCTCCTAGTTATTTTCTTCTGGAAGTCTTTACAGAGGTGCAAAATCCCTGAAAGATAACGTGTGGTAATCTAGGAATTCCAGCCCATCAGTAAGGCCAATCCACGTAGTATTTACTTGTCTAATTTTGCTTTCCATTAGGTAATGTTATGACAGGGTTTAAAAACCAAAATCTACATAAAGATATAGAGGGAAAGGTTTCCTCCTGTTCCCACATCCAACCTGTCCAGTTACCCCACACTCTAAGCTTACTAGTTAATGTGTGTGTATGTATATATATATATGGAAAATTTGGAAGAAAGCATATATGTATGTATATGTATATGCCTATATATATCTTCCAAAGTTTCCTTAAACATACACAAGCAAATATGGAGATTTTCCCCTGTTTTCTAGGTCAGTTACATTATTGAGGGATTCCTAAAGATGCGGAGTCGCATTTTAAAGACCTGGCTACTCAGTGGTACCCCATTTGGGATTTTTCTTTATTTTGGCCTAGTTGAATCGAGGTGATTTGTTTTCAAGAAACAAACCTTGAACTTAAGGACTCCCCTTAGAAAAACATAGTCCAGTCTATGGCCCTACCACCCTGAACGTGCCTGATCTCTGATTTCGGAAGCTAAGCAGGGTTGTGCCTGGTTAGTACTTGGATGGGAGGATAATGTAGTCCTTTTTTTTTTTTTAAGGTTTATTTTAGAGAGTGAGTGCGCATGGTGGGAGGGGCAGAGGGAGAGGGAGAGAATTTCAAGCAGACTCCACACCCAGCATGGAGCCTGGTGCCAGGCTGGATATCAGGACCTTGATCATGATGTGAGGAGAAACCGAGAGTCAGATGCTTAACCCACTATACCACCCAGGTGCCCCCAGGGTAATGTTCTCTTAATGTTTCCTCAAGCCCAGAGGCCTTGAAGCCACAGCCGCATCATGCAGGCTGGAGATGAGAATATTAGGGAAATGAATACATAGATCTATAAAGGAGCTGTCTGATGGCCAAGGAGCCATTAGAATATGCAAATGATTGTCAAAGTTATGTCATCACATTAGGTTGAATCTTTATTCATCAGTGTTTGGAGACACTTTAGTCAGTAAAATCTAGGGGAATCCACTTCTCAGCACGAGTGTCTACATGTGGCGTTAAATGCACATTTTACTTTTGACTTTCCCTGGAATCCTGGGCAAAGGCACAGGGCTGTTGAAAAGCAAAAAGGTTTTCATGCGTCGGTCCTGCCAGGTAAAAGCTGATGGGAGTTGACCGATCTGGTTAAAGAATAAAGAGAACGCGTATGTGATGCCCACGGTGCTTTTCAAAGGGGTTTTAAGGTATTGTTTTCAGGTGTCTGGGGAAGTTTTTGTAGGAACTGTGTTACTGTGTTTCTTACATGAGGCAGAGCTGGGAGTGTGTGTGTGTGTGCGTGTGTGTGTGCGCGCGCATGCGCGTGCATACCCCTACATAGCTATATCCATGTTTGTGTCTTTTCAAACACTTAATCCCAGGCAAACCTTACCCTTTCACTTAAGGGCTGCCTTCCCCCTGCTGTCAGTGGTGTGTGCTTGGGGAATGCAGACTAATTTTAATAATAGCCTAAGGGAAACATAATTAGGAAGGTAAGCCTCCTGCCAAGAACAAACTACACACACGCACATATAAAATGCATTCCAGATAGAATTGCTTCGGTTTACTACAGCCTGGGCCTTGCTTTTTTGTACCAACATTGATAACCCAAAGCTCAATGTAACCCACTGTTCTCGGGGACTCCCCACACAGGGCAGTTGGGGCCGGGTCGACCACAAAGGAAGAATGCCGGTTGGTGGGTAATCTTCTGGACAGTGGCTTTGGGCTCTGAGCCCGTTCGCTGCACTTGCCTTTCTAGGTCTTGAGGGCCCCTGCCCTCATCTCGCTTTTAAAATGTAATGAAAAACTTGTTTCAGTTCTGAATAATTTGCAACAAGCTCTAGCTGCAGCAACAGAAAGTTATTTGAATGTATTTACTGTAAAAAAAAAAAAAAGTTCTTGTTTATTCACGGTGAAGCAGGATGAACCCGGGTGAAGGCCACTAAGGCCAGGCCACGTCCATGGTCACCAGTAGAAGTCGCTCCATTTTGCCCCCGAGTATAAGGACTCAAAGACATTACGTAACTTTCCCAAGGGTGACCTACAGGTAAGAAATGTGAGAATCAGATTTGAAACCAAGGTTGGCTGGCCACCAGAGACGGTTTTCTTTTCTTTTCTTTTTTTCCCAAGTACCACTTTTTCTTCCATTACCCTCTTCCCCTTACTCTGCTGTCATAGTCCTCAGGAAGGGACAGGCCTGTTGGGCATGCTCTATGTAGTAAGCACTGTCCTGGACGTGCAGAAGGCCAAGTTAAAGGTCATGGCAAACTCTGGCTGACCAGTTGACCTGAGTCCAGGTGAAGGAGTCAAGGGCTACCTGGTGACAAAGCTTCCTTTTCTTTTGTCTTCTTGGTTTATTTGATTTTTTAATTTTGAAAATTTGTTATTTTTTTAATTTTTAGAGACAAACCTGGTCCAAAAGGTTTTCTAATTGCACATGGTGACTCTTTGCTCGGTGAACGTGAAAGCAAGAAGAGCTCGGTTGATAGTGCATAGAGACCACGTGGCCTTTATGCTAGTTCTGAAAGAACAGGCCTGAAGTGACCCTGTTCATCCTCTGCAGGAAAGCCTCCCGTGACCTTGTGTGGCAGGGCTCTGCAGCTGCCCGGGCAGCTGCATTGTTGGGAAGGGGCCCTTCACTGAACACTTAAGCAAACACTATCTGTTCAGAAAAATACCACGGTTTACATATGGTAAATTCATACCTGCTTAATCAGCTGGAGCTTAGCGAGGGGGTAAATATATCTTTGAGATGAATGGCCCCCGGTGAGTATAATCTGGGTTTCTTAAAGAACCCTCAACAGGATTTCACTTTAAAAATTATGTGTCAGTCAGAAATTGGACACAGAGAACCAAGATCGCAGGCAGTGTCGCAATACGTGTGTTTCTTCAGGACTGGTCTCAGCGCACATTAGAAAAGACCATGTCCAAAGCCAAAACCTGTGAGGGACAAGAGAATTCGACTCGCCATTTCCCACCCAGAGAGGGAAGCTGGAGGCTTTTGTTGGTTGTCCTTTGAACGCCTGTACTGGCGTTCCCATCAGGGAGTATGTGCTGAAAACAACCGGACAGGTGCTGACCTAGAGGTGCTCACACTCTAGCGTTTGACCTCAACCTTGATCCAAGGTCCAGAAAGAAACCTGGAAGCCAAGGAGGGACCGTGGACTCAGCCTCCTGATGAAAGCCAAGGGACGTCTCACTCGTCTGCAACCATGTTATGTGTACCTAGGGAATCGAGTAGTGACTTACGAAATCAGTTCAACACAGGTGCTGAAGGCTGGTGGTGATGAACTGATGGCAAAAAAAGTCCCTGGATTCCAGAGGTGGGTCTGGGTGGTTGTGGGTGAAGCAGGCAGCCCCTGAGGTGGCCATCAGAGATGGTGTTACTCTTCTCCAACCTGCCCCTTGGGCCATTGACCCACATGTTCAGGGCTGGATGGGCCCTTATGTGCCGCACATTGTCCATGTTCCTAAAAAGGAACTTGGAGAACTATAATTTATGTCCAAAGAATTCGAAGGTCCCTAATCTGTTGAAACACACTCCACAGAAGAAATTATCAGAAGAGGCCAGCCCTTGGTTAGCAGAGATCACTAATGGCAGTCCCTCTGGCTCTGGGTGTGTGTGGGGGTTGCCGAAACCACATGGGATCTGAGGCAGTAATAGGATTTATTCATTTATTTAGAAATGTACAATTATTAAAACATTTTTTAAAATTCTGGTATCGGTCATGTCCAGTGTCATAGGAATTTCAGGCACGCGATAGAGAGATTCAGTGGCTCTATATACCACTCAGTGCTCATCACGATAAGTGTCCCCTTGGCAGTAATGTCATTTATGACACATCTGGCTTTGGTCTCTGTGTGGGAGGACAAGTGAGGATCTAAGAGGGGTCCTCACTCTCAGGAAGCCTGTCATTCCACCAGGGACATGAGGGTCACCCAGGAAACATGCCAGTGAATACAGAAGTTCTTGGCTGCTCTGCTGATCAAGGGAGAACAGCATACAGTGTGGGGGACAAGGTGACTTTGGGGGGACAGGGCTCTAGCTGGACTTGAAAGGAAGCGGGGAGAGGGAATGATCCTGGGAGTTCCTTGTGTGCAGGGTCCATCATTGGTTCTTAGTACACTTTGGATGCTACAGGTTGCTCTGGAATTGAAGGGCCAAGGGCAGAGAGGTGGTCTGAGGACGGTGGTGGGCTAGATGTGGCTTGACAAGGGGTGGGAAAATGAGGTGTCTAAAGAATGAAGGTAAAAGGGTACCCGTCTGGCTCAGTCAGTAGAGCATGCGACTCTTGACTCAGAGTTGTGAGTCAAGCCCCACAATGGGTGTAGAGATGACTTAAATAAATAAAACTTTTTTTAAAAAAAAAAAAGTAAAAATTAAGAATAGAGGGGTGACTGCGTGGCTCAGTGGATGATGCGTCCACCTTCAGCCCAGGTCATGGTCCTGGGATTGAGCCCAGCTCAACTCCCTGCTCAAGTCTTCTTCTCCCTCTCCCTCTGTGCTCCCCCCTCCCTCCTGCTCGGGCATGTCTTCTTTATCTCAGATAAAGAAATAAAATCTTTTTTTTTAAAGAATGGAGGTAAAGGTTTGTTAGTGCAGGTCCAGAGAAGAAGAATAGGGTCAGAGTCTGAAGTCCTCAAAAGCCAGGCAAGGTAATTTAAAATTCAAGTGGGCACCATCTAATGGAAATTCTTGCTTAGGTCTTGACATGCTGCCCAGGGTGTATAAAGATAAACTAAGACACCTGTGGCATGGATCCCATGGCGCTGACCTTGGGCTTGACAGTGCTCAGCACTCTACTGTCCTGAAGGGGCTCAGCTCCCCTCACACCCCATAAGCTCTGCCCCCCGATCGTCCCGATTAGGAGCTTTATGGTAAAGACAATCCGGTTCCACACGGTGGGTACTTTCTGGACGTCCAGGCTCACAACGCAATCAGACATATTACAAGTGGTCCCCCCTCCGGCCTCCCGCCCCGTCACACCCTTGGACTGCAGCCAGCCACTTGGCTGTGTTATCTCCATTTCTTCAAACACTGCTTCCAGCTCACCCGCAGAGCCCCAACCCCACAGGCATCCCACACTTGCCAGGCATCTTAGGCCACTCTCTTCGGCTCTGGCCTCTTGGTTCTGGAGAGAAACAGAGAGAAGCATCTCTGGACTCTGGTTCCCCAGACACCATCCCGCAGGGACTTGGGATTTCAGGGAAGAAGGGAAACTTCTTCCTTCAGCATCAGACAGCTAGCCCGCAGGATGAACGGATCAAATATGTACCAGATTAAAGAGGGGCTCCTCTGATGAGGGGGTCAAAGGGGCAAGTCCTCGACAGCTTATGTCACGTTCCCCCTGGGGTGGCCTGGATCACAGCTGGAAAACTACAAAGGAGCTGCTTGACTTCTTTTTTGGGGGTTTTCTCTAAAATGAGGTCTCTCCATGCTCTGGCTATGGCACAGGATGGTCACGAGGAACCATTAGCAAGATGCACGTGACGGGGCTTTGGGGGCTGGAAAATACCATGGAGCTCCAAGGAGGAAAGTGCCTTTCTGGGGGCCTAGGGTGCCGGGAGCAGCTCCATGACCGGGTTGGGCACACGAGTCTCCATGACGCCTCAGGTCCCTACATGAGGGATGACTGTATTTCTGAGGACGGGCTGCTGAACCCCACCTCGGGCCATGGGCACAGGTTGGAGCCTGGGCAGGAAGGAGCTCCTGCTGAGGACTCGGAGATGGACCGTGGCCCCATCGGCACTCTCGGCACCCCCTCTGGGGGCTACACACCACATGCATTTGGAAGGGGACTGCCCCGTCTACCCGCCTTGCCAAGTGATAGCAGGAAGGCTGCGTTTAGATCAAAGCCTTATGGGTTTTATACAAAATAAGCAGATGGAAGTGTGAAGCCTGGTTCTTCCCCACAAGAGAAAATTCTGAGTCTCTAATAACGACTTGTTATTGATTTGAGAGTTCAAAAAAGGATCGGCTTCAAACAGCCCAGGCACTGTCCTCTGTCCCTGAAACACACCCCTTTCCACTCCTCTCCACCTGGGCAGCTAGGGGAAAGGGGTCCCACACCCCGAGCCTCCCTCCTAGGAGGCCGGCAGCCAGGACACTCAAGGGGGCACCCGTGCCCCACGTCACTCCAACTCTGTCCCCAACTTCCCGTCAGACTCTGAGTCCCCAGGGGACTTGCCTCTCCTTTGTGAATCCAGGCTCTTCTCTCCTGGTTGCCTAGTGAAGCTCCACCAGCTGCCCTGATTCTGGGGTTGATAGGGAGGAGGGAGAAAGCTGTGCAGAAGTGTTTCCCAGCATCCAATTTCCATCCATACTTTATCCAGAAAAATCCTAGGTGGTCTCGGAAGGGCAAGGAGTGAGTAGGGTTGGGCTGCTACCAACGAAAAGCCCTCTCGGGCCTTCTGGGTGTTTTGCATGTTTCCTCTTATGCTGGCCCTGAGATCTTTGGTGTTTTGAGGGCTAAGGTTTTGGGGGTGTGTGGGGGGAGGAATGAAGGAAAATGGACTTCCACACATATCCTGTAGCAAACAGTAGCCAATATCCATGGTTCTTTAGCATGACAGCCTGCTGAGTGGAAGTCACTTTCTAGAGGAATTGGAAGGTGTCTTCATTGCTTCAAGCTGGGCAAACGTGAAAGCCAGTGGACCATTTGTACCTGGCTTAGAGAGAAAACAGTGAAAAGTTGGAACAGCTAGGTTAGATATTACTGTGAGAATTGGCTGAATTCAGTAGGGAGCAAAATACTTCTCCCGGTAGCTTATGTGGCCCATGGGGACCCTTCTTGACCTAGTCCACAAATGTTGACAGAGAACATGCTATGGGCCAGGCGTTGTTCTAGGCACTAAGGATACTGTTACGAAGCAAAGTAGACTCGGTGACCATTCTGGTAGAGCTCGCCACGAGAGAGGGAGAGAGACAATCAGATAGTCACAGTGAAGAAGATCTAATTACAGAGGGAAAGGGGACCCTTGCAGTGGGGAAGAATCAAGGTAGAGCCCCCAGGGAATGGCCACACCCTCAGTTCCGGTCACGGTACCAGCCAAGGTCTAGGGCAGCGGTTCTCCAACTTGAGCGCGCATCAGGAAGTCCTGGAGGGATGGATAAAATGCAAGTGGCCGGGGTTATGCCCAGAGTTTCTTCGAAGCCCAAGAGTTTGCAGTCCTACCAAGTTCCCAGGTGCTGTTGCTGGCTGGAGGCTATGCCTTGAAGATTATTGGCCCAAGCAAAGCAGTTTTTTTTTTTTTAAAGATTATTTATTTATTTGTTTATTTATGAGAGGGATAGCAAGAGAGAGTACAAGCAGTGGGCAGGGGGAAGAAGGAGAGGGAGATGCAGGCTCCCGACTGAGCAGGGAGCACCATGTGGGGCTTGGTCCCAGGACCCCAGGATCAGGACCTGAGCTGAAGGTGGACGCTTAACCGACTGAGGCACCCCGGCGCCCCAAGCAAAGCACTTTTGAGCCTGGCCTTTGATACAGAGCACACAGCCCTGTGGGCAGTCAGTCAGGGGCAACTCCAAAGAAACACCTGGAAGAAAAGAATCAGGTAAATTGCCCAATGCCCAAGACTAATCGTCTTGCCCCACTGAAAGGATAGGTAGGCTTTAATATTCCCCAAGGGAGCCCAAGTTCTTTTTTTTTTTTTTTTTTTTTTTGAGCCCAAGTTCTGTCCACCACACGTCAGACTCTGGAAAAGGCCAGGCAAGTGGGGTGCGGAGGTGGGGCGGGGAGGGAGCGGGGAGGGAGGTCTGGTTTCATTAGGGATTAAGGACTTCCCACCACAAGGGAAGCTTGAGTAAGGTATGGGGATGCTTCCAGAGCGGTAGTAGAGGGTAAGGATGATTCAAGCACTTGCCTTGTCTGTCTTCCTGGAGATCAATCCCAGAACACATGGATGAGAAGGCTGGCTTCACCACATCTCTATACCCCGTTGAGAGGACAAGATCCTATCAAAGCTTGTGGTACTAGCTAAGATGTTCTTGGCTACAAGCGAGGATAAATCCAACTCAAAATGAGTTAAACAATAAGGGGTTTATCATCTCCTATAACAAGGAGCTGCCATGTAAGGATCTCCAGGGATGGTTATTTCTTGATGTTATTATCAAGGATCCAGATTCTTTCCATATTTCAACTTTGCCAACCCTAGCACGTAGGATAGCTTCCCTCATGGTTAAGAGTTGGCAGAAAACATGGCGTCACGGTTAAAGTAAGAATACATCTTGGCACACCACTTTCTGCTGGTAGCAATAAGAGACTTATTTTGTTTTTCCTCAGGTCTCTTTTGAAGAGCTAAGAAATCTGTCCTCGAAGGTCCCCTCTTCCTGCAAGCATCTCCTCAGCTCTCGTTGTCTCGAATTGGCTCACCTGCCCTACGTTGCTGAGTAGAAAGGCTAACCAAGATTCATGCCCTGGGCTGAGGCCAGTCCTCTCCGAAAGTCATGGCTTCAGCGGGGAGGAGAGGCACTGAACAAATCAGGGGCTGACTGAAAAGCAGGAAGGCTATAGGGTAGGCCAACAACCGGCTTGGCTAGACCTGCACACTGCTGGAGGGTAACACTAGTTGGAGCATAGGATGCTCTTGCTGCATGCCGGTCGGAGAAGCGGAACATTACATCAGTGCCTTAGCCAGCAGGAGCTTTGGCTAGGATAGGAAACTTCATGTTGATTCGGGGGTTCTGGAATGTACGCAGAGCTACACGGAGATCAAGTTATCATCTTTTAGACATACATCAACTCAACTCAGTTCCCCCAGTCCCTTAAAGGTCGGCCAGGTCAATCTTTAATCCTTGATGATTGATCGTCCTCTATAATAGTCCTGCCACGTGGTTGTCCGGCCCCTGCTTGAACACTTCCAGGGATGGGGATCTCACTACCTATCACACCATTCTATCTCTAGGCAGCTCTTAATGTTAAAAAGTGTTTTCTTCTGACTCCAAAATGTACACACATGTACTGTTTGCTCAGGGACTAAGTGGCAGAGACTTTGAAGTTGCTGTCAGTGTTTCCACCGTAAATGGAACTTTTCAGATGTTCCTAACTAAAATTTCCTTGCAGATTTGTACATGTTGCCAAGAGATACTTTAAAAAATAAACAATCAAATAACTCTGGGAAAATTTTGGCTTGTCTGCTTTAAGATCTTTAGATATTTTTCATAATTCAAACCTGGTTTTGGTTTGAACGGTTTAAATTTTAACGAGAGATTAGACCATAGCATAACCTAATAACTAACATTTTCGGGGGAAATGTTTTAAGGAAATGCCTTGTGGTATCAGCTTTAAAAGCAGTTGTTGTGGGGCACCTGGGTGGCTCAGAGGGTTAAGTGTCTGCCTTTGGCTTAGGTCATGATCTCCAGGTCCTGGGATTGAGTTCCCCATCAGGATTCCTGCTCAGCGGGGAGTCTGCTTCTCCCTCTCCCTCTGCCTCTCCCCTCCACTCCTGTGTGCGCATGCATGCGCTCTCTCAAATAAATAGATAAAATATTTTATTAAAAAAGAAATCATTGTACGTAGGACTCACATTGCTCCTTCCTCAGTTAGACTGGAGAAGGCCAGCTGAACTGCTGGTTGTCCCCATGGGGGGAGGGGTCATTGCCCTTGGTGTCACCTCAGAGCGAGACTACAGTGGTGTATTTGGTGTGTTCACATGGGCCAAGACAGATCAGCGGCTTGGTTGGCAGCATTGACTGCCATGTTAGGGGCAGGGTCCCAGAGAGGGCCAAGCGGACGTTTGTGTCCCGGGGACCCTGTTCTCCTCTGACTGCATAGATCACCACTGGCTGGCCAGACCAAAGGGAGTTGTCAGGTTCACCAGGTCCTGGATTGTGGTCAGTTGTTTTCAAACGTCAGTATGATGCTGTAGAAAGACGGTTTCCTATTTCCAGCAGGGAAGAGTGCCCTTAAGTACGCCTGCATTGTCAAAAATGCAGAAACTTTTAATTTCAAGGTTGCTTCCATCTCTAATGCTATCTGCTCTTTTCGCCACCTTCCTGATCCGTGTTCCTTTTCTCCTCCAACCTGGAAGCCGCTATCCTCGGAGCGAAGCGGCCTCTCCCCTCCCCCTCCCTTCTTTGCGCCCACCCGACCCAAGTGCAGATAAGGCTTTGGCTTTGGCTTTGGCTTTGGCTTTGGCTTTGGTTTTGGTTTTGTCAAAATAGGGTTAATTGGTTAATGCAGACTCACACTTCTCTAGCAGCGGCCGAGAGCCTGACGCGGCTTGTGGAATCAACCTTGTGAAAACTGCTCCCACTTTCCCAAAATTACACTTGACCTTTCTTCTTTAACAAGTGTACCTTCATTTTTCCAGTGGTGTCTCTTTAGGTTGACGCCTCAGAACCTTAGCCAGCGCTCCTGCTACCCCGTAGGGAATGCCTTCCCAGCTTGCAGTATACTTGGAGTTGTCCCCACTTAGGGGCATATCTCCTGCCACTGATGAGGGATATAGTTTTTTTTAATAGCCAGAAGTTAGTAAAGGTCATGCCTAGAGCGCTGGCCAAAGGGCTCCCTCACCAACCAGATCCGTTTGCGTGGAATACAAGTGCCAAGAAAGCCAAGTTCTCATGGAGTTCCCTCAACCGCAAGGTCAATAATTTTGCTCAGGCATGACTGGATGGCTCAGTGCATTGTTTGTCCTACTCTTGGTTTTGGCTCAGGTTGTCATCTCAGGATCGAGGGATCCAGGACCTCGTCAGGCTCCGAGCTCAGCGTGAGGTGTATGTGTGTGGGGGGTGTTGGGGGGTTTGCTTGAGATTCTTTCCCCCTCTCCCTCTGCCCCTCCCCCTACTCATGCTCTCTCTCCCTCTGTCTCTCTCTCTCAAATAAAAAATAAATAAAACTTTACACACACAATTTTGCTCAGGAATGAGATGTAGTTCTGAATGGAAAGGGATTTTCCTTAGCCGTTTTCTCAGAAATGGTTCAGGAGGCAGGCAGGTCACATGAACAGTGCTCCAGGTCACAGGAGTGTGACAGTCTGGCTGGAGCTAGACAACGACCTCTCAAGGCACCCCTGCCCTTGGAAGGAGCCAGCACTCCTTGGATGTGCACGTTCTGCTCTTTTGTGACAAGTCATCAGTCTGGCGCCGGCTGGGAGGATGCCTCAGGAAGGCCTGTCAGCTTGGTGGCAAGCTTCCTCACGAGGTCTTATCCAGCCCCCTCCAATGCTGGGCTCTGTCATCTTGTCCTCTGTGACATCCTGCCCTGGCAGGCACCGCTGGCCCGGTCAGACCCATCAGAGATGCCATCTGTGTGATCTCTCACCGACAGATTCTGAGACTCTGAGGGAAAAAAATGTAAGGAAAAGCAAGTTTCATCCCAGGCGCCCACCCCCCAAACCCCAGGGGCTCTGATGGCCTGCTTTCTCTCCTGGAGCATCTGCATGTCAACTGGGAGCAAAGTATTCGGCTGAGGCCATGACATTGTCATTTAGGGATTTGAGGCAAGGGTGGACAGGAAGGTCAGGACTCGGGAGGTTCCTTCCAAGTTTCCCAAATCACTCATTAGCTCCGAAAAACCCCAGCCGCTGGACCATTTCACATCAAGAGATCGTGCCGCCAAGAAGGTCTCCAGAATCTGTTCATGACTGACCAAAAGGAAGATGGTTTCCATGCAGTCTCTACTTCCGGCTGTCTGCTGAGGGAAGGCACGGCTCGCCCCTGTTCACTGTTATAATAACAGGCAGGGCCCTGTCTGGTGACGTGGCCAGACTTGTCGGGTGGCTCGTGGAGTGAGCTCTCAGGGCTGAGGGCACCGTGAGTGGACGCCAGCCAGACCACCGTGGCCCAGGCAAGCTGATTATACAGGCGGATCCCTGCTCTGGGGCGGGCTGGGCTGGTGGGGAATTGGAGGCCGGTTTAGCATTCGACCTAATTTGAGGCCTAAGTAAAAATGCGTGTTCGGTAATGGAGGCACTCATATTGAAAACAGGTGGTGTTTGGGCTCTTGCCTACGCTCTGAAATGGTTTGTCTGAGGCCCACAGGCTTTTCTGGTTCCAACGTCTCAGCCTGCTGTGGGTTTGGATTTCCACTAAGGACAAGGCCTACTTGAACCTCTATTCTGAAGGGGCTCCTTGAGGGTCACCAAGGATGTGGAGTTATGGTCAAGTTGCAGGCCTTGCCTAATGGAGGAAGAACTGCAAGAGAAAGGAGGGGCTGCCTGTCTGGGCAGCAAGAAGCTCACGTTCTGCCCTGTTGGCCCATAGGTGCACCCCGAGATTTGGGGGAGCAAATTGGTGAAGCAACTGCAAAACTTGAGCCCCAACTCCATGCCGGGTGCTGTGTGGACATGTGGGAGAGAGAAAGCTGGGCTTCTCTGCTAACGGAAGATAGAAGTAATCCGGAGAATGATAACAGTGGAAGGTAACACAGCTGCCAACCAAGTAGTACTGATAGGGCTTTTTAGACACTTCTCTGTTTTATAAGCGGAACTGATGGACCCCTTGATACATTGAGATACATTCCTTCCACGGAGAAAGATGTCAATCAGGTAAGAAAGAAGGTTTTTGTTTTTTTGTTTTGTTTTGTTTTGTTTTTTAATGAGAGCTGGTTATTATTTAAATAATGCATTCCTTTCTTTTCTCTGCAAACCATAGTCTCATCTTTACCCTGTGGTGTGTTTATTGTCAAGGGCAGTCGAGCATAAGAGGGGGATCGGTCCCAGTGTTACTACTTATGAAGTCTATTGCATTTGTATGCCTACTACCCCTATGCTAGCTGATGTGGCCTAAGCATTTTTCTTATTTCATCATTTCTTAAAAAGAGAAAAAAAAAACCCACCTGTCATTGTACATTGGGCTGAAAAAAGGGAACGTGGGGACTCTGGCACCCCCAGCCCACCCTGGAAACCTACTTTGGATCAAAAAGGACAATTAGGTTTAGATAATGCTTGGGTGTTTGAATGTGAT
This sequence comes from Mustela erminea, assembly GCF_009829155.1. NCBI lineage: Eukaryota > Metazoa > Chordata > Mammalia > Carnivora > Mustelidae > Mustela > Mustela erminea. Next base: position 112,175,971 of record NC_045635.1, on the reverse strand, counting down.
GTTGAAAGTCTCTACCTGCTCTCAACTTTGGTGACTTGAAGACCACTCAGTGGGTTACATTGAGCTCTACACAGTAAGGGGAGGGTAGCCAGGGGCTTAAGGCTACCCCATGTTTGTAGGCATCACCTTTGAGTATGGCTTTTTTTTTCAAGGCTTTGAACACAATGAAGAAAATAAATTTCCCATGACATTTGCCAATGTGTTGGGCCACAACTGGCCATCTGTTTGGATGAATGGAATTTCTGGGAAAACTCGCGAGATTTGACATAGTTCTGGTTTCCAGTGCTTCCTTGAGAATACAAAATGTCTGCCTTGTACAAATCCCCACGAATCTGCAGATGGATGTCTGCAGTGAGCTAGGCAAGTCTCTGCCTTCGGTTCCCACTGGGTAGTGGTGAACTTTGTTTCATGTAAGATGAGGGGCAAGTTTGGTGCGACTTTCTGGTTCCCATCCAAACGCCCTGCAGCCTCTCTGTAGCCCGTGGCTCTGAGCCCCCAGTGGGAGAGCAGAGCTGTGTAGCCTGAGGGGATCTGAGATTGGAAGCCATTTCGTTTATGACCATTTGGGGGTCTTAAACGCTCCTGGGACGGAATGGGTCTTCTTAATTTTGTTGCTGAGTTAGTTGGGTAATTGCTTCAAATTCTGTTTTGTTCTGCCCGGGGACTCCTGCTCTTGTCTTTGTTTCTTGAGGACTGTACTTGATTTTCTCTCTCGAATCTTATAAAGGTGCTCTCCACAGTGGCTCCCAGGGGCCCCTTCTTAGGCCATGTTTTCTGGTACCTGGGAAACCACCGCTGAATCCTGGTCCTCATCAGTGACTGATGGAGGGTGACTTTTGATCTCGGTCATGGACTTTCCTGTTTTTGAAAGATTTTGTTTATTTATTTGAGAGAGAGAGCACGCAAAAGCAAGGGGAGCAGCAGGCAGAGGGAGAGAGAGAAGAAGGCTCCACGCTGAGCAGGGAGCCCCAATACGGAACTCGATCCCAGGACCCTGTGATCAAGAGCTGAAGGGAGACGCTTAATTGACTGAGCTACCCAGGCGCCCCACCAAGTCATGAATTTTTCAATGACGCCTACCCAAACCGGCTTCTGGAGGACACCTCCTCATCAAGAAAGGACCAAAGGTCTGAAGGTAGTCTATGCGGTGTGTGAACAGAAGAAGGAAAAATGGGGTGTGAGGTGCCTCATCTAACTTTTGGGAAGATTTCTCTTTTGGGAAGATTTTGGGAAGATTTCTCTCGCAAATGTGTGTAAAAACATACATTGTGGATTTGCCTTCTCTAGCATGAATTAGCCAAAGTCACCTAAGTATTGAACTACATAGAGTATATTGGAGACCTTTTCTGGTTTCTTTATGCTTCGTAGAAATTCCCATATTGTTAACCAGTCATTTCTAAATCCAGGAGAAATTAGTCATATCTGTAGACATAAAGAGTAGGGGCACCTGGGTGGCTTAGTTGGTGAAGCGTCTGCCTTCAGCTCAGGTCATGATCCCAGGGTCCTGGAATCGAGTCCTGCATGGGGCAACTTGCTCAGTGGGGAGCCTGTTTCTGCCTTTGCCCGCCACTCCCCCTGTTTGTGCGCTTGCTCTTTCTCTCCGTCTGACAAATGAATAAATAAAATCTTAAAAGAAAAAGAAGAGAAAAGGTAGAGGTATGGGCACAGTATAAGCACTTCCATTTATTTTTCCTGAGACCATGAAAATAGAAATGAAGTTTTGCATTTACCAAGTTTATTAGGTTTTCTGATTTCAGAACAAGATAAACTAGGTTTTTCCTTCCCAACTGTAAGCTAGAATTTAAATTGAGGCCAACCTCATCTTCTTGGACTTAGAAACTATTTTCCGGGCAGAGTATTTTAATGCACAACTTCCCTTGTAACTGATCAGTATATACTAGAATGTTTGCACGAATGCCTTCTTCGTTCCATGGCAAATAAGGTGCTGATAAGACAGACGCAGAAGCAAAAATATAACCACCTGTTCAATAAGGAGTTCCAGAGGGGAGAGGGAGGGGAAGAGAATGTGTGTGTTCCTGCACCCCTGGCCCAAGGGCCTTCCTGGCCCAAATGACCTAAGTCACCAAAAGAAAAGTTGGCGAGTCCCAATCAGTATATTCCCAAATTTCGTGGCTTTCTTAGGAGGTTGCAACCAGACAGTGGGCAATTCTCCTTGGCTTGGGTGGGCATTGTTCATGGGTTCGTTGGCAAAAGTAAAGTGAATGAATTGCTTGAATGTTCTTTGAAGAGGGCTGGGCAGGCCACAGCTTCAGAGATTTATCCAAGTCTGGACGTCGGTTTGGGAACAAAGGAGGAGGGGTGCTCTCCCTAAATCATATAAACCCAGGGCGGCTGGGTGAAGGTGAGGCCATTTTCGAGAAGCCAGCATGCTGTGTTCACAGCTCCCCTGGTCCTCCCTTCTCAGTAATAGACTTGGCCATGACAGGATTGACCCAAAGAATTTCCCGAGAGCAAGGCCTTGTTATTGGACAAATAATGGTTATTAAGAATGTGAAGTTCCGTGCTCACGTTGTATTTGGTTACACTGACTCCCTTCAGAGCCAGAGTCCGGATGGTGTGCGCGGCTTTACCATGAAATGATCTCTATGAAGAATTTCCTTTTCCCAGGATCTTTGAATGAAATGGATACCTAACCCTACCCACTATTGTTTTCTCCCGGGGTGGACCTGGAGATCCACCATCTCTTTGGAGGAGAGATCAAGCAGATAAGCACAAGGGATCTTCAACCAGCCAGGATGGACTGCACTTGAGAGCAGGAATGTGAGCGGGGTCAATGACTCCCTCCAGCTCTTGATACCCTCAAGTCTCTGGTGGAGGGCTTGGGGTAGGAGTTTGTGTGTATGCCCCTGTATAGAATCAGATAAGCCAGCCCTCTCAGCTTGGGGTGGTGAACAAATTTGATCAAGAGACCCTTTTTGTTGGCATCTTCCCTGGACAAAGCCTGCCAGACACGGCCTTTAATCAGTTCCCTGCGTAAAGTTAGCCTACCATGAGCAACAACCCTCCTAAAACATTATCAGCCGGCCCACCGCTGCACTGTTTTATTGATGAGATTATCTTCAAAGACAACACAGAGAAGATCAACAGAATTTAGATGATACAAGTTAGGGGTGCCCCGCTGGCTCAGTCAGTAGAGCATGTGACTCCTGATCTGGGGGTTCAAGCCCCACGATGGGTGTAGGGCTTACTTAAAAAAAAAAAAAATCTATGTAAGTTACAAAAAGCATACTTATTAGACCAGACAACCTGGAGAGGGGAGTTCACGGTTTTGTAAGGAAGGAAGGAATTACAAGTCAGTGTCAGAAACCTCCTATAAACTATTCTAGGTTGTTGCTTGTAGTTTTGTTTACATATGCTTGTAGCAAAATATAACCCATGCCATAGGTTCAGTCATGCTCAGTGCTCCCCATTATCTTTGTGACACCCTGTCTTTACAGCCTCCTCCAGGTGTTGTCATAGAAATGGCCCCACCATGGCCCTGCCTGCCTCCCATCATCAGGCATCGTTCCTTGACCGGAGCTGCTCGGAGATCTCCTCTTTAACCTTTTGAAGCCCAGTAGTGTGTGTGGGCTCTGCATTCTTTCCCAAATACGCAAAAGCCACCTGTTTGATAATGTGGTCCAGAGTCTTGCTGGGGCTCAGTGTCAAGTTCACCACTCTGCACTTGCTGGAATCCACCCATATGTGCGTCTATATTTAGTTGCCACCATCAACATTTTCCATCTCTTACATGTTTTGCCAACTTTTGTGTGGGCTGTTGCTTTGACCTTGCCATGAGGTTCTACGCATGCAGGGGACCCAAAATAAATAATTCAAAGACCCCTTGTTCACCGCAGTCGGCAGCCTCTCCAACCTATCTCATTTCAGCTGTGGGTGGGACCCGAGCCGGGCATGCTAGAGAGAGAAACAGCTAGTGGGCAGCAAAGTGGCCGAGGGTCTTACACCCACACATTGGGCTGTTGTCCCTCAGCAGAACCGCTCCCTTACAGAGACACAGTAGGGTCCATTCTCACGAGGTGGGCTGCTGGTGGTGGGGTAGGAACTGCTCACAGACGCCAGAGCCACAGCATTCTAGAAGAGCCCCACCTTTAAGCTGCTTGAGTGGGACAGATTGGGGATAGGGACTATTCCTGGGACATCCGGAAGAGGGAGGAAATGAGACTGTGTAGGTCCCTCTTCTTAGATAATTTCCTCCTCATCTGCTTCAAGTAAATATCAAAGGCAGAGGAGCAGGGAGAGAGGATGTTACCAAAGGTGAGGCTTCAGGGGCAGGGGAGCATGGCGAGAAGGGTCTTATTTACGGAGCTCTGTATACGGGTGGTTACATGGTAGCATCTGGAACAATGCCCCCTGTTGAGACAGCGGGGGTGGGGGGTGGCTTGTAAACAGCAGGAGGCTGGGGCCCAGGTCTGTCTTATTCTCAGTTGCAGTCCCAGTGCCTAGAACCATGCCTGACACACAGCAGGAGGCCAAAAAGTATTTGTTTAATCCATGACAATAAATAGGATAATGTTGCTTAAAGAACAAAGCAAGAACAAGACAATAAACTGGTTGATCCCCTTTGAAGATGTGAGGTAGCTAACTCATTTGGGAAGCTGTGCATGAAAAGAAAGCCTAGAGCCTTTATCTTCCCTCCCTACATAAACCCTACCCCAGAGGGTAACTAAAAACATTAGGAGGGGAAGACTCATTTAATAGAAAGCATTCCAGCTAATAAATGAAGAGAGAGGCAGGGTTGGGACGTCAAGTGCTTGTATCCACTCATCAATCAGTGGGTCTAGGCATTGATTACCAATTGTATTAGCATCCCAGGCAGAGTGACAAGAACATAATGTGTGTTTCCTGATGACCCCTGCGACACCACCTCTGACGTAGCTTGGCCCAAACAATTGAACCTGAACCTGATCAAGCTTCTTTTTCTAACGTGCAATTGACAAGAAATCTGGGAACAAAGGACTGCGTTGCAGTTAGTAAAACCCAACCTAGGGGAAACAGGACAAGACAAACACAAGAGAGAAAACGGGAGAAAGAGGAAACGGGGACCTTATCGATTTTAAAAGTCTTAAGAAACATATTGACCAAGTACAATGAATGAATTTGAGTTTGATCCTGCTTTGAACAGGTAAATTATTTTTAAATGTAAAAAAACAAGGTGAAGGGTAGAGCTGTCAGCTTGACCAGCTCAGGGACTGGCCCAAGGCACAGGGCAGCCGGACTAATTTTAGTTCCCACCTGCTGGTGCAAACAGCACTCCAAGTATTCTGCCAGGCTTGACTGGAATTAGTATCTGCTCCATTTCAAAGCTGCAAAAAACCTGGATGGGAATCTTTGAGCGAGCAGAGTCCACATTTCTCTTCCTTGCTGCTGTCTTCCCAGTGCCTAGGAAAAAACACGAGGCGCATAGTAAGTGCCCTACAATATTTGCGGAACCGGGAGAGCTGGATTCTCGCCCTGGCTATGCCACGAATTTGCTGTGAGACTGGCAGATAGTTGCTCTTTCTCCGGGCTTCATTTCTTCACACAAGCAATGAAGGGACTGGTCCTGTAGCCGGTAAAATCTCCTTCCAAGTTCACATAGTCTGTGATGAGAGAAGAAGCACTGCATTTCCCAGAGATCTGACCAAGCTTAACCCTGGATCGATCCATCAGAATTATTTAAATGACACGAACACCATAACTTTTCCTACCTTACACCATTAAACACCCTCCCTGACCACAAGAGAAAGACAAATGCTTTTGTTCAATCATTGCACCCTGATGGGACTCAGGTTTTCTTGTGAACTTCAAGTTTGCTTTCTGCTAACAGGAAAGGGACCACATTGACCCAGTGGTTGATTGGGTCCCCCCAGGGAGCCAGCTGAGTGAACGTGGAGCTCCCACCGGCCAGGGCAACGTAAGGGGCTGGAGCTCATTAAACCAAGGGGTGAAACTTCCGAGTTTCCGGAACTGCTCAACAACTGAGTGAGTGAGTTCTGCCCTAGGGAGCGTGCCCATGGGGGTTTCCTTAGCTAGCCTCGGGGTAGGTCTAACTCTGTACCCAGGAGCAGCTTCCCGGGTCTCAGATCAGAGGAGCTCCCAGGGAAGAGGGAGGATCACAAAGCCCTGGGCCGTAGGCAGGGCAAGCAGTCCTGGTTTTCCCATTTATGGAAACAACGCTAAGCCTCCCTCCCCACTCCTCAGCCAGGCACCTGCTACCAGCTCCCAGCTCCTCTTTATTTATGGGCTGGGAATGAGAGGAGGGCACAGTGATCTCAGCAGACCCCTTGAGGGGACAAGGACACCCTTTGGGGATGGTGGTCTAACTGCCGCCCACCTAGAGGCTTATTTCAAGGCCAGCATTGGGTCACCCAGAAAAAACACTTGTAACTCCACAGGTTCTATTTGAGAATGTGTTGCAGGATCGATCCCCCTACACCGGGCTTAGGGAAGCTGCAGCCTGACGAGTGGCCCAGAGCTGGACACTGGTGGCATCTTTGAGAGTGCAGGGCAGTTGGAACCGGTAGTCCGAAAGGGAATATTAAAATGGAAAAAGGTGTCAACATGAAGCAGCCAAGTTCACTGGAAAGCTCAGACAGGGTTAGGAGAAAGAAAATGCGAAATTCGCCCAGCAAGTGATCGGTCCTGACTTACCGCACTAATTGGCGTGGAACTTTCCTGAGGGTTACCTTCTAGTCTGGTGATGGAGCATCACGTGATTGAATTGTGCTGGCTCCAAATTGATTGCTTACTTAGTTTGCTTATTTATGATTTGGTTTCAACCCCATCTGCTTCCCCCAAAGGATTGGAGGCGGCTTTCTTCCCTAGTTAATTTTCAAAGCAGAACCATTTTGAAAGACCTTTTCACACTGCAGCCAGCAGCAGGAGCCGGGCCCCAGTTCTGGTTACTGAACTATTCAGCATGATAAGTATTTATGGGGCACCTGTGTGCATAGCTCTGTGGGGCTACAAAGGGGAGAGAAAGGCTGTCTCTGCCCTTTCTACTTGGCCCAGTCTACTCCGGGGGCCTCGGGAACTTTAAGGGGTGGGAAGCAAAGGTGAGAACCTCAGAACAAAAGGGGACATGTGGCAATTAGGAACTCAGAAGTTTCCTATAGAAACTGAAAGATGGAGGGGCCCTTTTAGAGATCACCACCTGTGTTTCCCAAACAGAGGTTAGCCGACCCCCAGGACTCCAAGACAGTGTGCTGCGGTGGGGTCAGACTTGAAACCCCAGGAGAAACATTATGTCTTCTTTACTTAAAGATATTGATTGGCGAGTGGAGGCAGGGAGAGACCTTTTTTTTCTTTTAGACCTGTCGTTTTTATATTAAAACGGCACAGAAGCATTTTAAAACTGAAAAGAGGAGATTTCAAAGAAACCCCCTGCTTTTAGCAGACTGGTTCATATTATGCTCAGAGCCTGCCACCCTCCATCCCTCTTCAGGGGGCACTTGTATAAGCTTTTAGTGATATCTCAATGGGAAAATTTAAGAAGCTTTGTAATGATTGTGCAACCCAGCATTGTCCAATAGAAAAATGTGTGCCACACGCACAATTTACATTTTCTGGGAGCCACATTAAAAAGGGGGAAAAAAAAGCAAGATGAACTGAATTTTAGCAATATATTTGCTTTAACCTGATATAACCAAAATATTATCACTTGAACACATAATCAGTATTTTGCAACTTACTAATGAGATCGTCTGCCTTCCTAGGCTTTCCCTACAAACCTCTAAGTTCTTATCCCAGCTCTTTTCTCTTCCTTTATGGTGTAACTGTTCTCTTACTTTGAGAAACAGGCAGGCAAAGAGACGAGCGCGCATGCGCACGGCACAGTCTTGGCTCACAATGCTTTGCTTTTTCCTCTCCGCACTCTGTACAGCGCCACCTTTCCAGCCCCACCAGAACCAGAATGCTCTATGCTGTGGCCTGGTGCCGCAGGTGCTGCCTTCGAGGCTTCCAAGCCAGACAGCCCCACCCCGGTCAGAAAGGAACGGGTGCCCATGGGTTCACGCGGCAAGCCACTCGCTACACACACGCACGCACTCATGCATGCTTGCACGCACGCATGCACGCTCACTCTCGTGCATTTTTCTTTTTTTTATTTCTTTTTTTCCTTTTTTTTTTTTTAAGATTTTATTTATTTATTTGACAGAGAGAGATCACACATAAGCAGAGAGGCAGGAGGAAGCAGGCTCCCCACGGAGCAGATAGCCCTATGAGAGCTCGATCCCAGGACCCTGGGATCATGATCTGAGCCGAAGGCAGAGGCTTTAACCCACTGAGCCACCCAGGCGCCCCTCACTCTCGTGCATTTTAAAAGAGGAGCCTCATCCCAGCCCTCCTCCAGCGCGGGACCCTTTCCACCCTAGGACTGCAGTGCTGGGAAGTGTCCGTTCAAGGTGCAGTGGAGAAATGCTGCATGTCATTGTGAAAATAAATGAGAAAATACAATGAATAGAAGGGAGGTGAGGGAAACGCACCCACAATCCCTCTCCCCAAACATAATCACAGCTCAGAGGGTTTCCTTCCTGCGGGAGGCCTTTGGATGGACCTCATACACTTCCAAGGAGGCCCAGCTGCCAGCGGGACCTCGGTGGCAGTCGGGCTCCTTCAGTGCCTTGCCCACAGCATGGGCTGCCGGCCAGGGCTTCCTAAGGAAGCGGAAGCCTCCCAGCCCCTTGCCACAGGACTCCCCTCCTTCGGCTCATGAAACCGAATTGAGACTCTCCCATTTGGCTTCTTTGCGAGCTCCACGGGCAGCCGAGGCCGGAGGGGTCCTCTGCAGGCCAGAGCCCCTCGGGCTGCGCTTGCGAGGGGGCGAGCCTGAGCTGCTGAAGCAGGAAGCGCTTTGGTGGGGACGCGCATTGTCCAACTCCCCCAGGCAGGGGCGGCCTGCGGAGGTTCCTTGACCTCAGTGGCCCCAGGCTGACCCCCTGCCAGAAGAGAGGAGCCCGACTGCCAAGAATGCAGTGGAATCCCGCTGAGGCTGGAGCCGCGGCCGAGAAAATGTGCGGAATGCCATTTGTTAAAACACACTGGCCTTTAGACAGAAAAGCTCTTCGGGCTGCAACAAAGGTAGGACGCATTGTTTCAGGACTAAGGGTCTGATCCAAGTTCACTTGTCTGTCTCCAAAGGAGGACGGCAGCTCATTAAAAGCAGAGCAAAGTAGCGGAGCTGCAGAGATGACTTGAACTTGACAGACTTCCCACCCTGTCTCCATTTGGAGCCGGATGTCAAACCTCCTGTTTAAAAAAAAAAAAAAGGATGACAAAAACCCCTTGGGCTATTCACAAAAAGGGGTATTCTTTTAAGGATCAGTCCACTGATAAACGGTGTAAGGAAAAGATTTTGAAATTACTATTATCAAGAAAATTGCCATTATTATTACTATTCTTTCAGGAATGATCATTACTATTAATTTTCATTAACTTGGGTTCCCATTTTGGTGATGGGACAGAGTGTGTGTTGGGGAGAGGCACCCGGTAGAAGAAAGTCATAAACATTTGCGGAATACCCTCCAGTTGGCAAACCTTGTTCAATAAAATCACTTTTTCCTATATTTAAATAAAGTGCCACCCTGGGAAGAAGCGGAGAAGTATGGGCCAATATTTCGGTGACATAGGAAACTGAGGCCAAGCCCGTGCTGACCAGGCTTAGAGAGTAAAGATACGGTTATTCACACACTCAGCGTTGCCATCATCATCCTGTCGGTAATAGCTGCGACAGATGGTGCTTCCTTCGTGCCAGATAGTGTGTGTTTTTTTAAAACATTTTTAAATTTAAATTCAATTAATTAACATATAATGTATTACTGGGTTCGGAAGTGCAGGTGTGTGATTCATCCGTCTCCTATAACCCCCAGTGCTCATTCCATCCTGTGCCTGCCTACGTGCCCATCCCCCAGCCCCGCCATTCCCCTGTCCCCGTCCCCTTCGGCAACCCCCAGTTTGTTGCCTATGCTTGAGAGTCTCTTACGGTTTGTCTTCCTCTCCGGTTTCGTCTGGTTTCAGTTTTTTCCTCTCTTTCCCTAGGATCCTCTGGTTTCTTAAATTGCACATATCAGTGAGATCATACGGTCATTGTCCTTCTCTGGCTTATTTCGTGGTCTAAAGGGCTTGGGATGTATTTGCTCATTGCACTCACCACGATGCTATGAAGGAAGGTTTTCTTACCCTTCCCATTTCATAAAGGAGGAAACAGCAGCACAGGGCTGTTGGGGACCTTGCCTGAAGTCACGCAGCTGATAGGTGTCAGGTCACAGATTTGAACCCCGAACCTGGACAACTCCGACTTCTGGTTCCCCTCGTCCTTTCTCCTCAGCAGAATGGAGAGAGCATCTGAGGCCTGTAGACCCTGGTCCGTGGCGGCGCTGTCATGTGTGACCTCAGCGCATAGTCCTTGCAGCATTTACCACGTGACTGCTGTAGGTCTAGACTGTGTGGGTGTAGGGGCGATGGCTGGTGGTGAGAGAGAAAAGAGAGCTTTGAGAAGTGTACTTATTTCCTTATGATAAGTGTATATATTTATTGCTCCTGTCCTCACTGTGTTTATGCTCTAGGGTGATGGACAAATGTGTGAACATCTAATGAAGTGGAATGGGAAAGGCTCAAGGGAGGTGTTGGTAATCTGCTGGCGGAACCGGGGCCCCAGCTTGATGCGTGAAGGGAAGAAGGACTAGAGGTTGAATGGAATGCTGAGGAGGTTAACTTTTACCTGTAGGTGATGCGGGACCGCTGAACGATTTTGAGGAGAATAAGAGAAGGACGTGATGGGCCCTTCCTTAAAGGAAGAGGATAGGAGAGACAGGGCTGCATTCCTTCTGGAAAGTTCCTTGGAGAATCTGTTTCCTTCCCTTTGCCAGCTTCTAGAGGCTGCCCGAATGTCTTCTTAGTAAATGGCCCCTTCCTCCATCTTCTGAGCCACAAGTACAGCATTTTCAAATTTCTCTCTCTGACCTATTGTCTCTGACTCTGATCGTCCTGCCTCCCTCTTATGAGGACCTTGTAATGACATTGGGTCCATCAGAATAATCTAGGATAACCTCCCCAATTCAGGATCCTTCACATAATCACATCCGCAGGCTCCCTTTTGCCATGAAAGATCACAGGCCCTAGGGATTAGAACCTGGGCATCTTGGTGGTGAGTATTACTTACCCTGCCATGCCTAGGCTCCCTGAAACCACCTATTTCTCAAATAACTTACAGATGAAGGGGTGCACATCAGCTCTAAAGATTTAGGTTTTCTTCCTGGCACTTGATGAAACTGTGTCAGAGACATCATATGGGGCAAGAGTAGTCACTCCACGACTTTCCCCTGCCACTCACAGGGGTCTCTGACAATGAGACATGTCACTGACCTCAGAAATGAGCCACTTGGGGGAGCACCTGGGTGGTTCAGTCATTACACGTTTGCCTTTGGCTCAGGTCACAATCCCAGGGTCCTAGGATCGAGCCCCGCATCAAGCTCTCTGCTCAGCAGGAAGCCTGCTTCTCTCTCTCCCACTCCCCCTGCTTGTGTTCCCTCTCTCACTCTCTGTCAAATAAGTAAATAAAATTTTAAAATGAGAGAGAGAGAGAGAGAGAGAGAGAGAGAGATGAGCCACTCTGGGCCCGTGACTGGGCTATTGCTGGGCTCAGAATGAAAAATTTAAGAATTGAGGGAACCTCAAAAGACTTTGACTTTGACTAAGTCAAAGACTTTCACTGAGCTGCTATTGTTTTTTCTTTTCTTGTCTAGGGACTTTGCTAGCTGCTAGATACATAACCATGATTAAGACTTGGACCTGCTCTCAAGATGCTCACAGTTTAGTGGGGAGGGCAGATTAACAATGCGGTTATCATGTGACAAGTGTCCATATGGCTGCATAGCCTCTAGAAAGTTGAAGCCTCTATGAGGCTTCAGGACGTCTGGAGGGGCCAATCTGACCCAAAGGAAGGAAGAACCAATAAAGAGCTAACATACATTGAGAGCTTTAAAATTCACCTAAGTGCTTTCCATATGTAAGCTCATTCACACCTCATAAGTCTCATTGTGTCTGTGTTACAGACGTGGTGCAGAGAACTTAAGTGACTTGTCCAAGGTCACACAACTGGCATGTGCCAGAGCTGTGATCCAGGCCGAAAAAAGATGGCTTCAGAGACCCTCTTTTTAACTACCATGGGATATGCGGTCTGCTTGAAGATATTCTGCTTGGGTTGGCTCCCTGGGCGACTGGGATGACTAAAGCAGAGCTACCCTTGACTTCAGAGTCCCTGAAAAATTTGTTCTTGGAAATAACCAGCTGGCTCTTCTATGAATGACTCTAGCCCCTGAGGAACTCTGGGAGGGCAAGCCAGTCTTCCTGTGTCACCGGAAGAAAACAAAACAGGAGAGGCAAATACGGTGGTGAAAAGAAAAAATCCCCCCCCCCCCCCGCCGTATCCCTGAGAGAAAGCAATGTACTATCAGAACTCCGTGCGCACGCTTTTCGTCTCCTTGCGGGGTTAAGGAAGAGTTGACTAGATAAATATCTTGACTGGATGCTGAGCAAATGAATGGTGTAAACCCAAATGCCTGGATGAATTAAAGAGAATGTCTCAACCCCTGTCAAACACTGCTGATGTATACACTTACATAAAGAAATAATATGCTAATCAGCATAATCATTCTTCATAATTCAGTGGACCGTCCGAGGACTTCTATGTAATCATTGTGTTAAGCTCAACCTAATGACTGTATGAAAGTAACCTTGGAACGCGCTCATGGGCTCTGGCACAGCCCACGTCTGCTTCCGATCACTTTGTGTATGCATATAATAAGCTTTGGGGCTTTAGCATTCCTGGACGTTTAGTTTAGTTATTTTATCAACTGTCTTCAAAGGGGTCTTTGAAACACTTCTTCCCTCCACCTCATGTTTCATAGCATTATTTGAGCTCAGCGTGTTTTGAATATATTACAGCTGAGCTTCTGGAAATAAAGTGGAAGGTTTTGAGTGGTGTGGTCTCTGGGGTCTCCACGAGCCTGCCACCAGATAAATACCTGTCTTTGGAGTCAGTCACCAATGGCCACTCCTTCTGATTCCCAGGTGGAACGTGCAGTCCGCCCTCATGCCTGCTGCACCGGGTACGGACCCTGTCACAGCACCTAGCACATCGCCCAGCACATGCCGTGTGTGCACATCTGGCTCCTTCCCTTCACTCTTAATGGCTCCAGGGCAAGGGCCCTTTCGAAATTTATTTCTAAAGCTTTTTCTTTAAAAAAATTTATTTATTTATTTTTACATCATTTGTTTTAAAGCCATCTCTATGCCCAGTGTGGGGCTCGAACTCACCACCCCGAGATCAAGCGTTTCATGCTCTTCCAACGGAGCCCACCAATACCCCTTCTAAAGCTTTTTTTAAGTTGAAGTATAATTGATGTACAATATCTTATTAGTTTCAAGGGGGCACATCACGGTGATTTGATATTTTTACACGTTAAATGATCCCCACAATAAGTCTAGTTATCACATGTCACCATACAAAGTTGTGATGATATTTCTGACTATATTCTCTATGCTGTACTTTTCATCCCTGTGTCTCACTTATTTTATAACTGGAAATTTGTACCTCTTAATTCCCTTCATCTACATTGCCCACCCCCAACCCATAGCCACCAGTTTGTTCTCTGTATCTATGAGTCTGTTTCTGTTTTGTTTTGTTTTTAAATTCCACATATAAGTGAAATCATAGGATATTTGTCTTTCTCTAACTTATTTCTCTTAGCATTATAGCTTCTTTCCATCCACATTGTTGCAAATGGCAAGGTTTCATTATTTTTGATGGCTGAGTAATAGTCCATTGCGTATGTATCCCCCTTCTTCATCCATTCATTTGTTGATGGGCACTTAGATGGCCTCAAGCTTTTTTTTTTTTTTTTTTTTAGATTTTATTTATTTATTTATTTGTTATACAGAGATCACAAGTAGGCAGAGAGGCATGCAGATAGAGAGGAAGGGAAGCAGGCTCCTTGAGGAGGAGAGAGCCCGATGTAGGGCTCGATCCCAGGACCCTGGGATCATGACCTGAGCTGAAGGCAGAGGCTTTAACCCACTGAGCCACCCAGGCGCCCCTGGCCTCAAGCTTTTAACAGCCCTTTTAATTATATGAGTAATACCTGAAAAATTCCCTTATAACAAAAATAAAGATAAAACAACTTTTCTTTTTCATTCCCCTATTCCTGTTCCCTCCATATCTATCTTAATCCTTCTGTTTTGTTTTAAATTTAAATTTTATTTTTAATTGTGATCACAAGGACATGACATTAAATTTACCATCTTAATCATTTTAAGTACAGTCGACTTTTGAACAACCCAGGTGTTAGGAGCACCGACCTTATGTGTGGCCAAAAATCCATGTGTAATTTTTGATTCCCCCAAAACTTCACTAAGAGCCTCCTACTCACTGGAAGCCTTACAGATAACATAAGCAGTCGATGAACACATATTTTGTAAGCTGTATCTATTATATACTGTATTGCAATGAAGTAAGCTGGAGACAAGAGAAGAAAATCATAAGAAAAAGAAAATACATTTACACGACTGCCTTGTATTTATTGGAAAATAGTCACATCTAAGGGGACATGCACAGTTCAAACCCGTGTTGTGCAAGGGTCAACCGTATACAGTGCAGTAAGTATATTCACGTTGTTGTGCAACAGATCTCTAGAACGTGTTGCTCTTGTAAAAGTGAAAACTATGCCCATTAAACACTACCCCCACCTCCCCTACCCCTGGCAACCACCTTTCTACTTTCTGTCTCTGTGACTTTCACTACTCTATGTACCTCATAAATATGACTGTACAATATTTATCCTTTAGTGACTGCCTTATTTCACTTAGCATAATGACTTCAGGGTTGCTCCATGGTGCAGCACGTGTCAGAATTTCATTCTTTTAAAAATTTTTTAATTTTTTAATTTTTTAAGTTTATTTATTTATTTGACAGACAGAAATCACAAGTAGGCAGAGAGGCAGAGAGAGAGAGAGAGGAGGAAGCAGGCTCCCTGCTGAGCAGAGAGCCCCATGCGGGACTTGATCCCAGGACCCTGAGATCAAGACCTGAGCCGAAGGCAGAGGCTTAACCCACTGAGCCACCCAGGCGCCCCCATTCTTTTTTAAAAGTTGGATCTTATTCCACTATATGGCTATTATTGCCTTTTGTTTATCCCTTCATCTGCTTCCGCTTCTTGGCTGCTGTGATCCGTGTGCAATGAACACGGGTGTGCAAATATCTCTGAAATCCTGCAGTAAATTCTTACTGGGTGGAATTACTGGCTCATAGGGTAATTCTATTTTTTAATTTTTTGAGGAGCCACCAGACTGTTTTCCGGAGCCGCTGCCCCAGTCTGCATTCCGACTGACAAAGCACGAGGGCTCTGATTTCTCTGCATCCCTGCCAACACTTGTTGTTTTCTGTTCTGTTGATAGTGGCCATCCTAATGTGTGTGCGGGGATATCTCACTGTGGTTTTGATTTGCGTTTCTCCAATGATTACTGATGCTGAGCATCTTTGCATATGCTTTTTGGCTGTTTGTGTATCTTCTTTAGAGAATTATGTGTTGCGGTCCTAAATTTTTAAAAATTTTTTAGAGTGGGGAGGGGGAGAGAGAGTGGGAGAGAATCTAAGGCAGGCTCCATGCCCAGCACATCTGAGCCCCTTGCAGGGCTCAATTTCACATCCCTGAGATCAAGACCTGAGCTGAACCAAGAGTCGGATGCTCAATGAACTGAGCCACCCAGGTGCCCCTCCTTTTCTTATGTATTTCTTTTTTTAAGATTTATCCATTTATTTGAAAGAGAGAAAGAAAGAGCATGAGCAGGAGGGGCTGAGGAAGAAGGAGAGAGAATCCCAAGCAGACTCCACACTGAGTGTGGAGCCCGCCTCGGGACTCGATCCCAGGCCCCTGAGATCATGACCTGAGCTGAAACCAAGAGTCAGAGACACTCACCCAGGGACTCCTCATTTTCTTATTTTTAATCAGTTTATTTACTTTTGTTGTTGCTAAGCTGGACCAGATGCATGATTCACAAATAATTTCTCCCATTACATAGGTTGCTTTTTTTATTAATTTTGATTATTATTGTTTCCTGGGATGCACAAAAGTTTTTAAGTTTGATGTAACCCCATTTATTTTTACTTTGGTTGCCTATGCTTTTGGCGTCCTATCCAGAAAATCACTGCCCAATTCAATGAGCTGAAGCTTTTCCTGTCTGTTTTCTTCTGGGCATTTAGAGTTTCAGGTCTTAAGTTTAGGTCTTTAATCCATTTTGAGTTGTTTTTTTTTTTTGTGTATGGCATAAGGTAAGGGTCAACCTCATTCTTTTGTATGTGGATATTGAGTTTTTTCTCTACACCATTTATTGAAGGAAATATCCGTTCCCCACTGTGTGGTCTTGGCACCCTTGTTGAAGATCATTTGACCATATATGCAAGGGTTTATTTCTGGGCTCATTATTCTGTTCCTTTGGTCTATACGTCTGTCTTCATGCTGATAATGTACTTTCTTAATTACTATTACTTTATAGTAGGTTTTGAAATCAGAAGTGTGAAACCTCCAACTTTTCTTTCTTTGTTTAAGGCTGTTTTGGTTGTTTAAGGTCCCTTGAGATTCCCTATGAATTTTACCAATTTTTCCTAATTCTATAAACAATGCCATTGGCATTCTGATGAAGATTGCTTTGAATCTGTAGATCCCTTTGGGTAGTATGGACATTTTAACCTTATGTCTTCCAGTCCATATACATAGGATGTCTTCCATTTATTTGTATCTTTTTTTATTTTTTTAGAAAATTTTTTTTTTAGTTTTTAGTGTACAAGTCTCTTACCTCTTTGATTAAGTTTGTTGCTCAGTGTTTTATTCTTTTTGATGCTAGTGCAAATGAGATTGTCTTCTTAATTTCATTTTCAGATTGGTTATTTTTTAACTTATAGAAATGCAATTGACTTTAATGTGTTAATTTTGTATCCTGCCACTTTGCTGAAATTGTTTATTAGTTTTAACAATTATTTAATATGGAATCTTTAGGTTTTCTTTTAAAATCTGTGAGCAGGGGTGCCTGGGTGGCTCAGTGGGTTAAAGCCTCTGCCTTTGGCTCAGGTCATGATCCCAGGGTTCTGGGATCGAGCCCCGCATCGGGCTCTCTGCTCAGCGGGGAGCCTGCTTCCCCCTCTCTCTCTGCCTGCTTCTCTGCCTACTTGTGATTTCTGTCTGTCAAAAAAATAAATAAAGTCTTTAAAAAAATAAAATAAAATAAAATAAAATCTGTGAGCAGATAATTTTACCTCTTTCATTCTAGTTTGGATGCCTTTTATTTCTTTTTCTTGCTTAATTTCTCTGGCTAGAACTTTCAGTACTCTGTTGAATAGAAGTGGCAAGAGTGGGCATCCTTGCCTTGTTCTGATCTTAGAAGAAAATTATTCAGTCTTTCACTGTTGAATACGATGTTAGCTATAGCCTTTATTATATTGAGGTAGTTTCCTGCTGTTTCTAGATCGTTGATTGTTTTTACTATGATCAGGGGCTGAATTTTGTCAAATCCCTTTTCTGCTTCAACTGAGATGATGTGGCAGTTCTTTGGTCCTTCATTCTGTGAATGTGGTGTATTACGTCGATTGAATTTCATCTGCTGAATCTATCCTTGCATTCTAAGTATCAATCCAATTTAGCCGTAGTGTATAATCCTTTTAATGTGCTGTTGAATTCAGTGTGCTAGTATTTGGTTGAGGACTTTTGCGTCAGAATTCATTGGGGATATTGGTCAGCAGGGTTTTTGTGGGGTCTTTGTCTGGCTTTGGTATCAAGGTAATGAATGTTGACCTCATAGGATGAGTTTAGAAGTGTTCCCTCCTCTGCATCCAGATCCTTTTCATGTACTTACAGAGGTGTGTCTATGTACAGAAATCTGTAGTTTTGTTTAGAATCTTTTCTTAAAACTTAAATGATCTCAGAGTGGGCAGATTTATTTTGTTTGGTTTGGTTTTCATGCAAGGGTCAGGTGGAGAGCTTTTCATGGTGGAACACACTGAGGCCTCTCCATTCTTTTAGGTGGCCACACAGTCTTTAATTCGTGTGTAATTTGTCTTCTATGTCTCAGGCACTGTGCTAACCTTTAGGTGTCATGGGGGAAACACAGTCTTGGTATATACCTGTGAACAAGACAAGCAAGACCTCTGCCCTCAACAAGCTTACATTCTAGTTGGACAAGAAAGACAGTAGCCCACTGTGTAAGTTAATTTCTGATTATGGTAAATGCTATGATGAAAATAAAAGGGTCATGTGATGACATGGCCTGGAGGTTGGACGGTTCTTGAGTTGGTCAGGGAAGGCTTTGGGGAGCCATCGATGTGACATGTACATGTTTGTTGAGTAAATGAATGGATACATCAATAAAATATTGACCAAATGAATAAGTAGAAGTGAGTTGGTTTCTGGTAGGAACATGTTTATCATCCCATAATGGATATAGCTTTATACAGCTATAGCTTTCTATAGACAGTTAACTGTCTTCCAAGGATAGGCCATGGGAGAGATAAGACCAGCTGTCCCAAGGTTTGATGATGTTCTAGCTCAAGAAAGAGCCATGTGAGTCAACTTTGGAGTTTTTGCTACTGGGTAATTTGAAGCTTTGAAGTTCATAAGCAGATGGCCTTCTGCTAAAGGGAGGGTTTTAGAGATGAGATTCCATGAGTTGAGTGTGGCTGATGTCACCTGCGTACCACCACCCGGCAGAGATAGTTACAGGACGTGTACCTGTAGGGAAGGTTGGACTGAGAAAAAGGGATGAATTGAAGGGCACTGGAAAAAGTGAGGAGTAGCTAAGTGGCATCAGACCTTCCCAGAACAGGGCCACCACTGGGGATGATGGTATCAGCTCCCTCTTTTTATCTAAGGTTGACTAAGAGTGAGAAAGCCCTGTTAAGCTTCCATTTCCTCCCTCACTGAGAGGGACACAGATAGGAGTAGCTCCGTCAGGAAGGCAGGAAAGCCATGGGAGCCACCCAGACCGAGCTAATGTCAGGCCAGAGACACCATTCTAAGTGACACTGTAGCCTTTTGGCCCCGGGCAGATAGGAGTGGCTAAGGACTGAGTGGCCAGCCCAAAGCATATCCTGTGGCTTTGCCCCTAGAAGCGTGACAGTAGCAACTTCTGGCCAGAGATGAGACTCCTCACTTGTCAAGGTCTTGTGTAACAGCACCCACGGGGATTTGGCTGGGTTTTCATGAACTGCTAACCTCATGGGGGTGTTCTGATGTTTCTCTTTGGATCCCCAAAGGAAGTTACATATCCATGGAGACAGACACATATTTTCTCTGAAAACTCACTGTGTGACTATGGCCCCTTAAACATATTCTCCCATAATCAGGCATGGATTCAAACCACTTGAAGTACGGCACCATTTGGAATCCTCCAATAGGGACGCCTGGGTGGCTCAGTTGGTGAAGCCTTTCACTTCCACTCGGGTCATGATCTCAGGGTCTTGGGATCAAGCCCCTGCCTCAGGTTCCGCACTAGGGAGGGAGTCTGCTTCTCTCTCTCTCCCTCTACTTCTCCCTCCACTCCTGCTCTCTAGCTTGCTCTCTCTCTCTCTCTCAAAACAAAGCAAAACAAACCTGGAAAGGGAGCTGGGAGTCCAGGCTCCCAGCCTGTGACATTTCACATGCCTCCCAAACTCTCTGGACAGCAGCTCGCTCACCTATAACATGATGAGGCTGGACTAGAGGATTTCAACTGCTTCTTCCAGCATGAGATCCAATGATTAGACGATTTTTGAAAAAGTAGATAGAGTCCCGTGGGGCCCGTGGCGATTTCATGAAAACCACAGAGGTCAAATAGGTCCAAGCCTCTTGGGTTCGGAGGAGGAAATGTAGGACATTATTTACAAGATTTGCTAGATCCTGAAGTCGTCGGGTTTGTCAACTATGCAGTGAAGAGGGAAATGAGAAACCCAAGATTAAACATGAAGGGACAAGAAGAAAAGATCAAAGCCTTGGTGCTTTATTCCCCAGTTGCAAAGTGCAGCTGTCGGGACTTCCCCCCAAGGCGCTGCCCTGCCCCCGCCCCCCACTCCCCTCGGGCTATTGGGAGCCTGTTCTTGAATGCAGCCGCAGAATAAAGACCCAAGAGCCCCGCCCTATTCAATGGCATTTCTCTACCCTTTAAGGACTGTGCTAGCAGCCAGTTGGATCCTGAATCTCAGGGAGCCTCTCATCTTGTTGCCCCTTTTCCTTTGTTCCTAACTCTGGAGGACGGGGCTTCATTCCTGGCAGAGTCCTGCAGAAGACATGGGTGGGCGACTCTGATGGTCAGCGTTTGGGTTATCTCTAGTTTTTCCAGTTTGGGACCAATTTGTTCCCAATGGTGTGAAAGTCTCTTTTCAAGGAATTGTTCCTGAATATTTGGTAGGAATAAGAGATGACTGCAGAGTTGGCTCTAGTTCCTTCCACTGCAGATGAAGCTATGGTAACATTGAACTATTTCCTCAATGCAGTGGAGCACAGAAGCTAAAGGGAGCTGTATCTCTCACTTGGCCACAGAAATTAAGTGCAGGGAGCAGAAGTTTGGGAAATTGGGTTTTAATCTTTGTGATAATTTTTTTGCAGTAATTAAAAAAAAAAAGAATAACAACTTGGAATATTCTGCTTTTTATTTTGATGTTACTTGGTCTAGAGTAGGTAGCCAATGGTGGGAGCCCTTGCAGAGGACCCACATTCCATATAGACCACAGCGTCTACACTGTGAAATCGAGGAAGGGATGCCCAAAGTCCTGGGTTGTGGAGTTGCAAACATCGTTCCTGCCAAAGTGGAAGGCCAGGACCACCCTGGACAGCACCATGACTCAAAAGATTGGGTCCTGCCAAAGCCACCTGTATTCATCAGTCAGCTCTTTTTAGGGGTGGACTTGC
Source organism: Mustela erminea (assembly GCF_009829155.1). Classification (NCBI taxonomy): domain Eukaryota; kingdom Metazoa; phylum Chordata; class Mammalia; order Carnivora; family Mustelidae; genus Mustela; species Mustela erminea. The sequence continues at coordinate 112,155,044 of NC_045635.1, read as the reverse complement.
AGTCTGGGCCATGGTGGCCACAGGGAAGGTGAGGCCAAGGAAAGGGATGTGGGAATAGTTATACTTCAGAGACAGTGAAAGTCAGGTCCATACCATCATAATAATGTGAGTCAAATGAATTTTTTCGTTTCCCAAGAGCCTATAAAAATTATCTTTACACTATACTGTAGTCTCTTACGTGTGCAAATAGCATTATGTCTGAAATAACAATGTACATACCTTAATTTAAAAACAATTTGGGTTTAGGTCCTGGCGGAGTCGCCAAAAATAAATAAATAAATAAATAACAAATAAAAAGAATTTCGGGGTGCCTGGGTGGCTCAGTCATTAATTAGCTGCCTTTGGCTCGGGTCATGATCCCAAGGTCCTGGGATCGAGTCCCGTATCTGGGTCCCTGCTCCACGGGAACCCTCCTCTCCTACTCCCCTTGCCTGTGTTCCCTATCTTGCTGCCTCTCTCTTTCTCAAATAAATAAATACATTTTCAAGGTAAGAAAAAAGATTTTGTTGCTGAGAAATGTTAGCCATCATCTGAGCTTCCAGCCAGTCGTCATCTTTTTGCTGGTGGAGGGTCCCGCCTCCATGTTGATGGCTGCTGACTGATCAGGGTGATGGGTGCTGAAGGTTGGGGAGGCTGTGGCTGTGGCTGTGGCCGTTTCCCAAAATAAGACAACAGTGAAGTTTGCTGCATCGATTGGCTCTTCCTTTTCACAAATGATTTCTCTGTAGTTTGTGAAGCTGGCTGATAGCATTTTACCCGCAGCAGAACTTTAAAATTGGAGTCCATCCTCTCAAACCCTGTGGCTCTCTTATCAACTAGGTTGGTGTAATATTCTAAAAATGTTGTTGTCATTTCAATAATCTTCACAGCATCTTCACTGGAAATAGATTCTATCTCAAGAAACCACCCTCGGGGCACCTGGGGGACTCTGTCAGTTGATTGTCTGCCTTCATCTTAGGTCCTGATCCCAAAGTCCTGGGATCGAGCCCCATGGCAGTGTGGAGCCTGCTTGAAAGATTCTCTCCCTCTGCCCCTCCCCCCAAGATAAAATAATAAGTCTTAAAAAAAATAGAATGGTGAATCCTTTCCAGAAAGTTTTCAATTTACGTTGCCCACATCCACTAGAGGCATTATTATCTTCGGCAGCTCTAGCCTTACAAAATGTATTTCTTTTTAAAAATATTTTATTTATTTATTTATTTGAGAGAAACAGATAGCAAGAGAGAGCATGAGCGGGGGTTGGGGGTGGTGGAGAGAGGGAGAAGCAAGGTCCCTGCTGAGCAGAGAGCCTGATGTGGGGCTCGATCCCAGGACCCTGAGATCATAACCTGAGCTGAAGGCAGAGGCTTAACCCACTGAGCCACCCAGGTACCCCCAAAATGTATTTCTTAAATAAGACTTAAAAGTTGAAATGACTCCTTGATCCATGGGTTGCAGAATGGACGTTGTGTCAGCAGGCATGGAAATAACATGAATGTCATGGTCTATCTCTGTCAGAGCCCTTGGGTGACCAGGTCCTTTATCAGTCAGCAGTCACATTTTGAAAGAAAAATTTTTATTTCCTGAGTAGTCGTTCTCAACAGTGGGCTTAAAATATTCAGTCAACCATGTTGTTTGCAAACAGCTGTGTTGTCATCCAGGCTTTGTTGTTCCATTTATAGAGCACAGACAGAGTGGATTTAACATATTTCTAGGATTTTTGGAATAGGAAATGAGCCCTGGTTTCAACTGGAAGTCAAAGGCTGCATGAGCCCTTAACAAGAGAGTCACACTGTCCTTTGAAGCTTTGAAACCAAGCCTTGACTTCTCCTGTGTAGCTACGGAAATCCTGGCTGGCATCTTCTCCAAGATAAGGCTGTTCCGTCTACATTGAAAATCTGGTGGTTAGCGTAGCTAGCTAGATCTTCTGGATAACTTGTGGCTTCACCTCATACTTTTCTGTTCTGGAGACAGCTTCTTTCCCCACACCTCATGAACCAACCCCTGCTAGCTTCCAACTTGTCTTCTGCAGCTTCCCCACATCTTTCAGCCTCCACAGAATTGAAGAGAGTCTGGATTTTGCTCTGGGTCAGGCTTTGGCTTAAGGGAATATGGTGGCTGGTTTGATTTTCTCTCCAGACCACTCAAACCTTCTTCACATCAGCAAGAAGGCTATTTTGCTTCCTTATCATTTGTGTGTTCATTGGACTAGCATCTTAAATTTCCTTCGAGAACTTTTCCTTTGCCTTCACTATTTGGCTGCGTAGTGGAAGAGGTTTATCTTTAGGTAGAGCTCAGCCTTTGGTGTTCCTTCCTCACTAAGCTTAATGATGCCTAGCTTTTGATTTAAAATGAGAGACATGTGACTCTCCCTTTCACTTGAACACCTAAAGGCCACTGCAGTTATTAGTAGGCTTAACCTTGATGTCACTGTGTCAGGGAATAGGGAGTCCAGAGGAGAGGGAAGCTGGTGGCTCGCTGGTCAGTGGAGCAGTCAGAACACATGCTTTTACCAGTTAAGTTTGCCATCTTATAGGGGCATGGTTCATGGTGCTCCCCAAATAACTACTGTAGTGACATACGAGGTCATGGATTGCCACTCGCCATTACAAAAATAATAATTAAAAAGTTTAAGGAGTTGTGAGAAAAAGAGAGTTTGTGAGAAAAAGTTTGAAGAGTTTGTGAAAAAAAAAAAGAGAGTTTGTGAGAAAAAGTTTGAGAGTTTGTGAGAGAAAGTTTGAAGAGTTTGTGAAAAAAAGTGAGAGTTTGTGAGAAAAAGTTTGAAGAGTTTGTGAGAAAAAAAAAGAGTTTGTGAGAAAAAGTTTGAGAGTTTGTGAGAGAAAGTTTGAAGAGTTTGTAAAAAAAAGTGAGAGTTTGTGAGAAAAAGTTTGAAGAGTTTGTGAGAAAATTTTGAAGAGTTTGTGAGAAAAAAAGTCTGTGAGAATTACCAAATAACAACACAGAACCATGAAGTGAGCAGATGCTTTTGGGAAAATGGCAACTGTAGACTTGCTCGACACTGGATCACCACAGACCTTCAGTCTGTAAAAAACACAGTGGTCACAAAGCGCAGTGAAGTGGGGTGTGTAAACCGAGGTATGCCTGTCGCCTCACAAAGCAGCTGTGGGGATCAAGGGCCCGGGCACACCCCATCCTGGGGTAATAAGGGAGTGGCAACTGGAAACTCCACGGATGAGAAGGTGCTTGGGGAGCTGCCAGGTTAGGAAAGAAGAAAGAGATGAAGGCATGTGTTGAGGGGGTATGCTAATGATATGACAACGCTGGAGGAAGGGCAAGAAAGAGACTCACAAAGAGAGAAAGAGAGACACAGACAGAGGTGGTGGTGATGTGGCTCCAAGTAATGAAAATATTTAAAGTAAGAGCAGAGCTATTTATCTTTTTCCTCAGATTGGGCTGGGGAGACTTGACTGGGGGTGTGGCTTGAAGGCCTGGCCACACCAGCCTCCTTCCCTATCCTGCCCGGTCCTGTTATGCTCCTGAGGCTTTGGTCAGAGGATTCTCTCAGTTGTGACCTCTTGCTCTGGTGGCCTGCCTGTTCTTCCTCTATCCCCCTCCCCGCCAACTTCTGGTGCCTTCTGTGTCTCCTCTGTCTTTCTTTGGCTTTCCTCAAAACTTGGCCGGCACTACCTCCCCAGGAGCTGCCCTAAAGTCTCCCATGTTTAGTACCTCTACCAAAATTGAGGATTGGGCAGGACCCAAGGCTTCCAAGGCATGGTGACAAGGAAGGACATTGAATATGTTGTGTGGGCAACAGGAATGTTGGCCTTTCTCTGCACAACTGACAAGCAATCCGGAGCCTGCCGAGTTTGTCAAATGTAGCTCTTACCCCCTGCTGACGTCCTCTGGGGCCTCCCATGAAGACGCTTCAGACCATCGGCTCCCAGTCTTGCTGCAGATGGGCTTTAATAAGGTCACGCTAATGGTATTTCGTCCATCGCGGTAAGATCTGTAGACGGCCCGAGTCGGCACACATAGGGGAAACCCCCCAAAAGCCAAATGAAGAGCCACCTCGGGTTTACTAGCCCCAAAGTGAACATGCTTTATAGACTCCAAATGTGTAAACCAGGATTGTCAGCTCTTCATGCCTCTAGCTGATTTCCCAAGCCCTAATAACCCTATCAGCAACATGTGGCCCTTCGGGCCCCTCCTGGAGGTGACAACTGTGGGTAAAGTTTGCCAAGGGTGGCAGAAAAGGGACCACACTTTTCGAGACCTCAGCCCGGAGAGATGGTGAGCCTATTGCCAAGCAAGCCCCTCAAAAAAAAAAAAAAAAATCAGGCCCCGTGCTGTGACCAGGCCGAGTGTGCTTACATGAACGGCGAGGGGGAAATATTTGACATCGGGACTGTTGTATAAAGTACAGGACATGTGTTTGCCAGAATTATGACAACCACTACTTTCTGTAAACCCAGGGAAGGGCCTCTGCAGGATTGCCAGGAATGCTTTGGAAACCTGGTCTTGTTCCTGCAGCTCTGTGTCCCCCTACCACCCCCCACCCCATACCCCTCCAAGTCCTCACTCAACTTTTGGTAGTATTTAGAAGGCCTTGGTCATCACTGAAGGCAAATGATAGAACACAGATTTTGAAAAGGACAGCTTTGCCGTTGCCAACATCATGGGCATTGTTTGTTAGAGTTTATTGGTTTTGGATGAGAGTAGGGAGGAGAAGGAAAACCATCAAGCCCTCCTGCTAGAACTCTGTGAGCCACAGGACCTGGATTCTGCTGGGCCAGCATCTGCCAGCGCTAAAGCAGGCCCTTTCTTTCTCGGTCTTTCTCTGTGCACTGTTTCCTGATGCTCGCTTTCTCTGCATAGACAGAAGCAAACACAGAGATTCTAAACGGTGTTTGGGCCCCTCCTGGCTTTCTTGTCATGTTGCTTAAATGCTTTAAAAGAAAAAAAAAAAAAAAAAGAAGAGCAAAGCTGAAATTTCGGAGAGATTCTTATTTAATGCTGCATTGTAGAGAAGAATTTCTGGTATGACAGTGGGTTGGGTATAGACTAAAGGTCTAGAAAGTCTCTTCCCCTATGACCATCCTAGGATTCTTTGATGTCAGTATATCCTAAGGAAGAAAAAAAATATCAATGTTGTCTTCAGGGAGAAGAATTTAATCATGTTGTTCATGTTTCATTGTGAAATTATGAAGACTATTGTAGATATTTCAACCAGTCAGGATGTCACACCCGCGTGGTGTACGTACGGATGTCACGCACATTGTGTCTTTGTGTATATGTGTGACTGTGTTGCGACTTGAACGTGAATCCTGTCCAGGACTGGGGTACTTCTTAAGAATCTGGTATTTCTTCAGATAAACACTAGGTGGCATGGAGAACTTGATAAATAGAAAACACTAATATCACAAATTGGAGAACAGAGGATGACCCTCTCTTTCAATTCGCAGCCACTGTAAAATCTCCCCGTCAAAGTTCAAGAGAGACACATCAGCAATACGGGGAATGTTGCCTAATGACACGTTCCCAAGGAGAACTGGGCTGAAGGAATTCGTTCACAAAATCTCTTCGTATAATCTTTTTCTTGAGTATCACTTTATAAACACGATGATAAATTCAAAAACATAATTGTTACCATGACCAGATTCCTTAATAGAAAACAGTCTATTTCTGTCAGTGCGGACGTGTTTTTCATTTGAGAAATCCGGACAGACTTTTCCCCTCCCTCTTTTCCTTTATGAAATCAGCCAAGGGAGCGGGGCGGGGGGGGGGGTGGGGGCCAGTGGGGAGAAACAAAGCAGACTCTGATCACTCTCCTCCAAACATCCGTTTGGGTGAAAAAGCAGAATTTTCCGTGCCATTTTGACCTTCCTAACATGTTCATTTCCCTGCTATCGGGGCTGAGAGAGGCGTGACTATCTTTGCCATGATCTGAGTGGGAAAACCTAGGCAGCAGGTGTCCTCGCTAGAGTTCAATGGCTAGACCACTTCTGCTTAGCAGATCCTGGAGGGAAAAGCAAAGCTCCATCACTCCAAGACATGCTTCTGGCCTTCTAGTCCTCAAAGGTGCCCGAACATGCATCATTTGCAGCCACGGAGCAATGCCATGGCCTGACCCTTGCCAGGCAAGCCGCAGGCTAGAGTCAGAAGTTAAAGACTGTGTTCCTTCGAGCAATGGAGAGTGGCATCTTCCAGACACAATTTCTGAGAAGAGGAGGCAGGCAGAAGTCATCCAAAAGGCTTCAGCTATGCTAAGGGCGGCTCTCTTGAAATCCCACACCTGCTCAGAGACCTGCGGTAGATAACCGAGTCCCTCAGGTCTGGTTTTCTTAGAGACAGCGCTCAGGTGCCCGGCAACTCGAGTGTGTGGCTCTGCTCTGCCCTTGACCAGCTGTGTGATCTCTCTGACCCTCCCTGAGCCTCTGCGTCCTCTTCTGTGATATGGGAACAAGATGGGTTGTATGGAGGAGCAGATCAAAGGGAAGGCACTTTGTGGGCCATGTCATTACCACAGTGTCATTTTTTCGAGAAGGAGTGGGAGAATCTAGACCACGCTTCTCTTGCCTTCTCAGTCTGAGCAGAAGCGGCAAGAATGGGACAATCCAAGTGGGCAGCCTGATCCCAGGAGCGTGACTCCAGCTGACTGTCCTCCCCTCCAGCATTTAGAAGATGGCACCCTGAATTTTTGCATTTTCTAAGTCTCTCCCTCTTGTCCCCTCACAGAGGAAATTTTGCGTCCACGATCTCTTTCAACCCGCTTTAAAGAGCAGACTCGTACCTATCCACTTTTTGTTAATTAAATCATGTCACTCTCCAAGGAAGAGAATTTAAAACTAACACAAATAGACCAGCAGAAGCTAACAGGTGTTTTCAACTCGTAGGAATATTTCCTTTTTTGAGGGTTTTGGGGACATTGTTTTAAAAATTGTTATCATCTGGTAGCATTTTCTCTGCCACTTTGGACATCTCTGTTTTTCTGTTTCTTCTCTAACCCTGGGAAGGAAGCGTTTGCTAACACAATTTCAGCAAGGATTATGTCCACTTTGTCAGTTACTGCATCCTCAAAAGGGCACCTGGGTGGCTCAGTGGGTTAAGCCGCTGCCTTTGGCTTAGGTCGTGATCTCCGGGTCCTGGGATCGAGTCCCGCATCGGGCTCTCTGCTCGGCAGGGAGCCTGCTTCCCTCTCTCTCTCTCTGCCTGCCTCTCCGACTACTTGTGATTTCTCTCTGTCAAATAAATAAATAAATTTTTTTTTAAAAAAAGGGGGGATGGTCTGGTTTAAAAATTAATCAGGGACACCTGGGTGGCCCAATCAGTTAAGCATTGGCCTTCAGCTCAGGTCATGATCCCAGGGTCCTGGGATCGAGTCCTGAGTCAGGCTGCCTGCTCAGCAGAGTCTGCTTCTACCCCTCCCTCTGCCTGCTGTTCCCCCGCTTGTGGTCTCTTGCTCTCACTCTCTGTCTCTGGCAAACAAAACAAAACAAAACAAAACAAAACAAAAAAAAACACTTTAAAAAATAAATAAAACTTTATCACATAGGGGTTCCTGGGTGGCTCAGTTGGTTCCTCTTCCCTCCCCCTGCTCATGCTCTCTCTTTCTGACAAATAAATAAATAAAACCTTAAAAAAAAAACTATACCACATGCTAAATGATCAGTTTTTCAAATGTGGATTTTTTTTTTTTTCCCCTGAGGGAGAGTCCCTCTTTTCCCCTCAACATTTTACGGTGAAAAATTTTAAACATATAGCAAACTTGAAGTATTTTTTTCAGTGGCTATCCATACACCAACACCTGGATTTGGCCCCCAGCGTTGGACTGTGTTGGTTTTGTCATTGATGGATCCAAACATCCCTCTGCTATCCATGAATCCACCTTCCTTTCTTGACCCACAAGAGTGGGCTTGAGCCAATTGAATTTGCTCAAAATGAGAGCGATCTAAGGGACTCTTGCAAAGCTTTCACTGTTTTCCTATTTACTTTAAAAGAAAAATTGGGACGCCTGGGGGGCTCAGTGGGTTAAGCATCTGCCTTCAGCTCAGGTTGCGATCTCGGGGTCCTGGGATCAAGTCGGCTCCCTGCTCTGCCAGCCTGCTTCTCCCTTTCTTCCTATGCCTCTGCCACTCTCTCTATCTCTCATGCATAAATAAATAAAATCCTTAAAAAAGAAAAAGGAAAATCACTGTTCCCCCAAAGACTTCATTTTCCCTGGTGAACTTCTGCGTAGATACAAATACAGGGGCTTTGTGCCTCCTCGGGCAAAGGATGAGGGGCAGCTGTGCTAATGGACTGTTAGCCTTGGCCCAGTGAGCCCAAGGTCAGACTGTCCCAGTTCTGTGCTGGGCCTGTGGCTCAGACTACATGAAGAGCTTTCCGGGGCTCTGGTGGCTTCGATTACCACCTAGGTGACCACACGAGTGACTGGCCAGCGGCACGAGTGTACTATTGCTGCCTCTCCTGCCGCTGCATTCTCCTTGAAGTCAAATTCATGTCAGTTTCACCATCATTTCCCTGGGTTAGCCATGGGTAGTTCGCAGTTTGCAACCCCAAACTGTCAGGCTTTTCTTTGGCCTACAGGGATAGCTGGCCACCTACCCTGGGGTGTTGTCTTCCACCTGTATGCTTTGGTCTTGCTTTTTAGTGGCCCTTCTTTATCATACCCACAGAAAATGTAGTAGGCGCTGTCTGACTATCTGCTCCGAGCTAGCCTACCCCCAAATACTCTATAAGTATTCTAAAGAGCTCAAAAAGTTTTTCTTTTTTTGGAGTTGTTGTCTTACTGCTTAATATGTATTCATAAAGTATTCCAGCAAAAGAGGCTGTAGCTTCTGGGGAAAAACCAACCTATTACAGCGGGTTTTTGTTTGCGATTTGTTTTGTTTTGTTTCGTTTATTGTTTTTTTTAGTTTCAGAGGTAGAATTTAGTGATTCATCAGTTGCATAGAACACCCAGTGTTCATTGCATCACGTGCCCACCCATTTACCCTGTCCCCCCACCCCCCTAGCTCCCCTCCAGCAACCCTCAGTTTCTTTCCTAGAGTTAAGAGTCTCTCATGGGCTGTCTCCCTCTGAATTTTCACCTTATTTCATTTTTCCTTCTCTTCCCCTACATTCACCTGTTTTGTTTCTTAAATTCCACATATTAGTGAAGTCATATGACGGGTTTCTCTGATGGATTTATTTCCCTTAGCGTAAAAGCACTTCTTAATAAAAATTCTTAATGTTGCATTGTAGTAGATCTCGGAGAGGAGAACATGACTGAGGGTTAGCTAAAGACATTTATACTAAAGTGTGAATGGCTGATAGACTCTTGTCTTCCCAGGGAGTAATTGCATTTTAAAGGAAAGGGGCTTATCAGCTCAAAGGGGTCTTAAAGTGGTAGTGTATGTGGGCTATCACAATGAGGCTCATCCTAGTGACCCTTGCCTACTTCTGGACCTGTACTCCCTCAGTTCCCTTTACCTTTATGTACACAGAGCAAGGACTTGTTATCTCTCTTTTCAGAGCATTTGCCAATCTCTGCCCTAGAGCTTCTCCCTTTGTTTTGGGTTTGCTTCCTGTGCCACTGCCTTGAGTAAATAACATCTTCAAGGGTCTTAGGTAGTTTCTGGAAAGTTTAGGAGTTTTCTAAGCATGGAACAGATACACAGAACATCTGGATGATAGGCTCCTGGCAATGCTTCAGGGGTCCCATTGTCACCGACAGATGGGTCCCATCTGCCGGGATGGGCATTTGGAAGCCCTTGAAGTTAAAAAGTCTCTGTTTTAATGGTTTATCTCAAATGAAATTTGGGGAGTATAGATCCCAATATGGTGCTCCAGCTTTCTGTGCCGATTTCCAAATCTTCACAAGGCACCAAATGCGTGTTCTTCATTTAAAAGTGATTACTTCTATATTAGAAAGCTTTATTCAGGTTTCATTGCCAACATAACCATAAGGGCCCCTCCAAAACTTTTGTACTTGTTATAATATATGTTTTTTCAAAGCACTTTTATGTACATTATCTTATTTGAGACTCACAGCAGCGTTGATGGATATGCAGAGCAGAAATAGAGTTAACCACTTTATAGAAGAGGAAATGGAGCCCCTGAGAACTGAAATGACTCACTCAGGGTCACACAGCTAATGAGTAGCGGAACTCAATCTCAGATTGCCTGTCTCCTCTACTGTAGGACCACACTAACTGAGTTGATAAGGAAAGCCAACTTCTGAGAATACTGCTTGTGTAAAACAGGAAGATTTGGGTTGCAGACAGTTGGTATCTGGTCTTGAGCTTGGATGGTAGTACTTCCAGTCTTCCCCCATAACTGGGCTTAATGATGATGTAAACTCGGCAGAATGCTCTAGCTAAGAATTATTACAGAAGAAGTATGTTGAGCTCTAGGGCCAGCATGTTGTATGAGATCCAGGTGGGATCTTTGCGCTGTCCACTCCTACAAAACAGGATTAATCCCATGCCAGCAGATGACTCGCTACCACAAATCTCAAGACAGAATGGATTAACAGTAGTCCAAGCCACTTGGCCATCGTAATTCTCCACTTGGGTCACCTTGTGAGTCTCTCAGACCAATCACTCCACCTACCTTAGTAGACCAGATGGTTCACAGGGTCACATTGTTTCTGTCGTCTCTATAGAGAAGTGACCCACTTTGGATGCTGAGAACAAACTGGGGAAGAGCTGATTTCCAGTCTTCTCTGAGGACTCACATGCTGTTTTCCCAAGAGCCTCTTACTGGCATTCAAGCCAAACATTATAGACAGGGCCTGATTACAACACTGTGTTTGCTGTGATTTCAAAGAGAACTTGAAAATCAAACCCAATCTCTTATTGATGACCTTTTAACCCTTCTCTACTGTGGTTGAGTCACTGAAGTGGAACAGATACAAATAATATTGTTTATCTTTAGGCTGGATCTACTTGTGATTGAAATAATTGGTTGAAAAGTAAAAAATGTAGCTAAAGAAGCTGTATGTATGTGTGTCTGAACTAGCTAGAAATGCAGTGAAATCATCTGTACCTACACACCGAAATCAGGAGACCGGTTTGTAAGCAAAGACGCAACCTAGTTTTAGAACATGTCTAGCCCATCAAATAGGATAGCTAAAAGAAGGTCACTTCTTTGGGGGGGAGGGTCAGATGCAAATGACAGATCAAACTAGGGAGGAAGACTTCCTTTTAAAGAAATGGCTTTATCAAAGATAATCAAAAGAGATTTCGATATCGTGCCCTACTCTAAAACCCAACTCCTGCCACTCTGCCCCAGGATCTGTCTTTGATGCTGAAAATCTTACATGATCAGAACTGATTTGGGTCTCAGCATTCAGCAGCAACCACCAAGTCAACCTGTGATCCAAATCATTCAGATACCGTGCAAGAAACCAGTCATGGAAAGCTTAATTTTTTCCCCTTCATCCCCAAATTTCTCAACCTCATTTGGACAGAAATGGAAAATGACATTTCAAACTTTAATCCCTTAATATGTAGTCTGGTTCTTTCCAAAGGTTGCAAGGTTTCCAAGTTCTGGAATTCATAACTAACTAACCATATGGAAACAGAATGTTCTACATATCTTGGCTTCCCGAATATTGTCAGAGTACGAGGGACTCTCCATTGACACTGCCCAGGACCATGCGTGCAGGCAGTCCAATGTGCAGCTTTGCTCCTTGCCAGGGCAAACCCTTTCCTCTCATGTCCCTACTGAGCCAAGACTCATGTCCCTACTGAGCCAAGTTCATCGAGTGTTACATTTCTACCACCAAGCCTCTGCCCTGGCGGTTCCCCCACCTCCTGGCCCCCCATCCAGGATGTCCTCCTTGCTTATCTTTCTAGATCCATCCCTGATTCTACCTTCCCGTGATGATGGCTTTGATTGCTCCAACCAATAAGGATCTCTCTAATGCCTCCTGGCTCTTGGAATTCATTATCTCTATCACACAAGTCAAGATTCCTTCTTCGTCTTGCTGTCCCGCCCACCCTCCTCCAGCCCATTTCAAATTACATGATGACCACACAGCTCAACTCCCAAACTAGTCTCTCAGACAACAAGAGTGGGCTGGCTGTATCTTCACTTTGGGGCCCCTCCTCTTTCGAGCAGGTTAAACGCCTCTCTGCTCTTCCTTCAGTTTCTTCATCTAGCAGGAACAGTGGTCTCTTTCAAAGGGTTGGGAGAGAACATTTGCAAATGTGCCACCAGCCCAGTGCCTGGCACGTAGTAAGCAGGTGACCACTGGTGGATATTTTTATACTTCTCCACGGTATCTACTCTGTGCCGGGCACACACCAGGTAATGGATCAGGCCTTGATTAACTGATAGATGCTTAATGCAGTATTCCTGAGAATTTGACAATAAAATATTTCTAGCATTATAAGGCTGGGAAAGCTCATTAAGAAGAAGTCATCTCACTATGATGTATTTATTTATTTTTAAAGATTTTATTTATTTATTTGACAGAGACAAGAGAACAAGAGCATAAGCAGAGGGAGTGGCAGGCAGAGGGGGAGGAAGAAGTGGGCTTGATCCCAGGACCCCAGGGTTAGAACCAGAGCTGAAGGTACCTGTGTGTGTGTCTGTTTGGATGGATGGATGGATGGACGGATGGACCGATGGATGGATGGATTTATTTAATGATGTATTTATCGATAGGGACATACGTTCACTGTTACTAGGCCAAAAGGCAGTTTCTTAAATGGGATGTTTAGGGTGTGTATGCATTTATGTGTGTGTGTGCATGTGTGTATAGTTTTTTTTTTTATTGAGAAATATACACCAAAATGCTAACAGCGGTTCTCTCTGACTGGTAGAATTATAACCAGTTCTAACTTTCATTTTGCTTATCTGGATTAATTTTCTATTATGAATATATACTACTTATATAAGTAAGACATCATAAATGATTTTTAGATTATCATATATGTATTTTTAAAAGTCTGAATATAGATCAGCGTGGGAGGTAGGGAACATGCAAAAATGGAAAAAATTGGGGTCTTGGGACATGGGTGCTTTCTCTCCACCCAAAATTTACTCTTTTGTTATTGTTTCATTAACTTTACAAATTGAGTTTTTAGTTTATGGAAGTCATACTCTATGACTCTTCTCTCTATTCCTATGCTTTTATGCTGATCATTCATTTCTGGTCAGTAAATGGTTAGGTTGTTCTTGACAAATACTATTCTGAGAAAAGAATCTTTCTCAGCTTCTAGAATTACCTCAATATATAAAATGGACTACCTATGTCCTGGCCAATGTGGTAAAGTTTCTTTCTGGTGGACCCTGATTATTTTGACTCTGTTGCTCGCTCGGTGCCATGTGGATCTTGTCAAGATTTTTCTGAATGGTTCCATGGTTCTGGATACAAGCAGCTCTTGTCCCCGGTAGCCCAGTCAGGAGTCCTGCTTGTGCGTGTCACCCCACTTGGGCTGCCTTCTGTAAGGCTAGACGCACCATGTCCACCAAGGCTGCCAATGCCCTCGGGATGCACCCCGTCTTTTTTCTCCATTGTCTGCTCTCTTGGCCAATTTACTGCACTAGACAGCATGCCACCCCCCCCCCCATCCCAGCTGTGCCACCTCATCATGGTGGCCAGTTCAGGACAAGGATACACAACTTTGAACTAGATTTGTAGCAGGGGTTTGAGAAGTCAGTGAGGCCAAGACCAAGAAACACAGGGGAGGGGTGAGGAGTCTCATCCCTTTCTCTGTTCTTTGGCTTCAGGAACAGCTGAGCCTACGCTCACAGCCATTGTCTGGATTTTACATTCATAACTGCTTTCCAGTTAACAGCAACACACAGGAGGCTATTTAAGATGGCAGCGTAGGAAGACCCTGAACTCAGCTCCTGCAACAGACACAAAAAATCTATAGCTTCAGGTGGAAAAAATTCCATCTCAAAAAGACCGGAACAGTACCTGAACAAGCTCCTCCACAACAAAGGATAAAAGTACATGTAGAGATGAGTAAGAGAGAAAGAGAAAGAGAGAGAGAGAGAGAGAGAGAGGGACATGGCCTTGCCAAAAATACCACCCCAGGTGCCACAACCCACAGTCAGGAGTGATCTCACAAATGTGGAATGTCTCCCTGAGGAGCAAGAGGTTTGTGGCCCACATCAGGCACTTCAAACCTTGGGACCTGTCCTCAAGAGATGGGTGCCCCAAACATCTGGTTTTGAAAACCAATGCGGCATACTTCCGGGAAAGCCACAGGACTGGGGGGAATGGAGGCTTTCTTCCCAAAGAGCTTGTGTACACGTTCACTCGTTCTGGGACCCAGCACAGAAACTGCAGTTTGAATAGCATCTAGACCACAAGGGAAGGTGATTCATCTGCAGGAGGGGCAGGAGGCTGCTGTGTCTCCCTCCAGGCAGGAGAGGTGGGTGGGTGTCATTTTTTTTTTTGCATTCTCCCTCTACCCTGCTAGTGCCAGTGGGGGTGCTGTCCCCCAAGCATTACCCCACCACAACCTACTGAAGAGGAGAAGATATTTGCAAGTCGCAATGCAATAAGGGGTTGCTGTGCTAAATATATAAAGAACTCCTACAACTCAATAACCTAAAACACCAAACAGTCCCATTAAAAAATGAGCAGAGGATCTGAACAGACATTTTCCCATCAGTGGACATCAGGAGGCCAACAGACACATGGAAAGGTACTCGACATTACTCATCATCAGGGAAATGCAAATCCAAACAACAATGAGATCTAACCTCACACCTGTCAGATGGCTAGTATCAAAAAGACAAGAAGCAAGTGTGAGGATGTAGAGGAAAGGGAGCCCTCATACACTGTTGGTGGGAATGTAAACTGAGGCAGCCACTAGGGAAAACAGAATGGAAGTTCCTTAAATAATTTAGAATTAAACCAGCACGTTGAGCCAGCAGTTCCATATCTGGGTATTTATCCAAAGAAAACAAAAATACTAATTCAAAAAGATATATGTACCTATATGTTCATCACAGCCTTATTTATAATAGCCAATATATGGAAACAAACTAACGTCCACTGATGGATGAATAGATAAAGAAGATGTGATAGACATACACACACACAGACGCGCACACACACACACACACACACAATGGAATACTACTCAGCTGTTAAAAAAAGAAATCTTGCCGTTTGCAGCAACATGGATGGACCTTGAATGTCTTATGCTAAGTGAAATGTCAGACAGAGAAAGACAAATACCATATGATTTTACCTATATCTGGAATCTAAAAAATAAGGCACATGAACAAAGGAAACAGAACTCACAGAGAACGGATTAGTGGTTGCCAGATGGGAGGTGGGTTAGGCAGTGGGTAATATGGGTGAAGGGGATCAAAAGGTATGAACTTCCAGTTATGAAACAAGTCATGGGGACATAAAGTACAATATGAGGACTTCATATTGCAAATTTGAAAGTTGCCAAGTAAGCCTTTACAGTTCTCATTGAAGAAAAAAAAATAATGTTGTAAACATGTGACAGAGGGCAAAGAGACAATGTATGATTATTTCACAATGTATACCAATGTCAAATCATTATGTTGTATACCTTTAATATAATGTATTTCAATTATACTTCAGTAAAAAAAGAAATAAAAAACAACATGAAGTATTTATTGAGTGCTTACTATGAGTAAGCCACTTAACTATACAAGGGAACTGTCCAGTGATCAAAACTGACCAAACTTCCTTTCCCCATGGACTTTATTTTTCTTTTTTCTCCAAATTTCCATTTGCATTCTAGCTAGTTAACATAGAGTGTAATTTTGGATTCAGGAGTAGAATTTACTGATTCATCGCTTACATGGAACAGCTGGTGTTCATTGCAAGTGCCCTCCTTCCTCCCCATCCCCCAACCTGGCCCAGCCCCAACTCCCTCCATCAACCCTCAGTTTGTTCTCTAGCGTTAGGAGTCTCTTATGGTTTGCTTCCCTCTCTCCTTTTCTTTTTCCCCTTCCCATATGTTCATCTGTTTTGTTTCTTAAATTCTACATATGAATGAAATCACATGATATTTGTCTTTCTCTGACTTATTTCACTTCTCTCCACATAATACATGCTAGCTCCATCCACGTCATTACATATGGTGAGATTTCATTCTTTTTGACAGCTGAGTAGTATTCCTGTGTGTGTGTGTGTGTGTGTGTGTGTGTGTGTGTGTGTACCACATTTGCTTTATCCATTCATCAATGGACATTTGGGCTCTTTCCGTAGTTTGGCTATTGTTGATAGCGCTGTTTAAAACATCGGGGTACATGTGCCCCTTTGAATCAGTATTTTTGTATCTTTGGGGTAAATACCAAGTAGTACAATCACCGGACTATAGGGTAGTTCTGTTTTTAACTTTTTGAGGAACTTCCACACTGTTTTCCAAAGTGGCTGCTCTAGTTTGCATTCCCACCAACAGTACAAGAAGGTTCCTCCTTCTCTGCACCCTTGCCAACATCTGTTGTTTCCTGTGTTGCTAATTTTAGCCATTTTGACTGGTGTGAGGTGGTAGCTCATTGTGGTTTTGACTTTTATTTCCCTGATGATGAGTGATGTTGAGCATATTTTCATATGACTGTTGGCCATCTGTGCGTCTTCTCTGGAAAAATATCTATTTATGTCTTCTGCCCATTTCTTGACTTGATTATTTGCTTTTTGGATGTTGAGTTTGATACGTTCTATATAGATTTTAGATATTAGCCCTTTATCAGATAAGTCATTTGCAAATACCTTCTTTCATTCTGTAGGCTGCCTTTTAGTTTTGTTGACCATTTTCTTTGCTGTACAGAGGCTCTTTATCTTGATGATGTTCCAATAGTTGATTTTTGCTTTTGTTTCTCTTCCTCTGGCAATGTGTCTAATAAGAAGTAGCTGCAGCTGAGGTCGAAGAGGTTTCTGCCTGTGTTCTCCTCTAGGATTTTAGTGGTTTCCTGTCCCGCATTTAGGTCTTTCATCCATTTTGAATTTGTGTGTGTATGTGTGTAGTAAGGAAGTAGTCCAGTTTCATTCCTCTGCATGTGGCTGTCCAGTTTTCCCAACACCATTTGTTGAAGAGACTGTCTTTATTCCATTGGACATTCTTTCCTTCTTTGTCAAAGATTAGTTGACCATAGAATTGAGGGTCCATTTCTAGGGTCGCTATTCTGTTCCATTGTTCTATGTGTCCATTTTTGTGCCAGTACCACACTGTCTTGATGATCACAGCTTTGTAATAGAGCTTGAAGTCTGGAATCATGATGCCTCCCGCTTTTTCTTTTTCAGAATTTCTTTGGCTATCTTTTGTGGTTCCATACAAATTTTAGGACTGTTTGTTCTAGCTCTGTGAAATGTGCTGGTGGTATTTTGATAGGGATTGCATTAAATGTATAGGTTGTTTCAGGTAGTATAGACATTTTTAAATAATGTTTGTTCTTCCAGTCCGTGAGCATGGAATTTTCCCCTATTGCTTTGTGCCCTCTTCAATTTCTTTCATAAGTGTTCTACAGTTTTCAGAGTACAGATCTTTTACCTCTTCGGTTAGGTTATTCCTAGAAATCTTATTGTTTTTGCCCTCATGCACATCACATACTCAAACCCAACAATGCCTTTCCAATTCTGATCAAAAAAGAAAATAAAGCAGATGAACTCAGAACCAACTGACTACAGTTTCTCAGCAGAGCAGCAGATCTCGGTGGCCTTCTCTCCTTGTTTCACTTAGGTTGTGTTTCTGCCAGGAAATAAGTATTTTCATTATGAACATTGCTTTTAATCTACTCTGAAAAATCATTTCAGAAGATAGCCCAGTGGCTGGGATTTCAGCTTGTGGAACAAACTTCCTAGATGCCCTGAGGAGGTACATGAACTTGTAACCCATCTTACTCCATGTAGGTGTACTGCAGGGAGTACGGTTTTCTAATAGCGGTAAAGGAGAGCAGCGTCTCGGTGCCTCAGTCGGTTGAGCATCTGACTCTTGATTTCAACTCAGGTCATGATCTCAGGGTCATGAGATTGAGTCCCACAGTGGGCTCCATGCTCAGTGTGGAGTCTGCTTGGGATTCTCCTTCTCCCTCTGTCTCTACCCACAGCCCCCCAGATAAAGAAATAAGATCTTTAAGAAAAAACAGTAAAGGAGAATACATGAATGCCACACAAGAGTGCCGAGGTGGCTCAGTCAGTTAATTGCCTGTCTTTGGCTCAGGTCATAATCCCAAGATCCTGGGATGGAGCCCCACATCAGGCTCCCTGCTCCACGGGGAGAAGGGGGCTGCTTCTCCCTCTCTCGCTGCTGTTCTGCCTGCTTGTGCTCACTCTCTCTCTGTCAAATACATAAATAAATCTTTTTTTAAAAAAAGAATGCCACACAAGAATATATATTGCCTACTAAAGGAGAAATATTTTGTATAAAATTTAAGTGACTATGTTACAACATGATTCCTATATAATATTCTGATTATATTTATATCTTGATTTAAAAATTACTAGAGTATGGGGGTTTTCAATGGAAATTTAACTAAGATGTCCTGTATTTAACAAAGGTTATTCACAGTTTGGCTTGGAAAATGATGTATCAAAAGGTACAGATTCATCTATTGGTCAGTTTTCTTCAGTGACAGTGTGTGTGTGTGTGTGTGTGTGTGTGTGTGTGTGTGTGAGAGAGAGAGAGAGAGAGAGAGAGAAAGAGAGCAATCAGAGGGTACGGAGAATCGTTTTGTTCAGAGAACTTGGCCCGAAGCTTCTAACAATGTCTTAACGAATCTCCTGGCATTGGAATCCAAGCATTGATTTTTATTAAACTTCGGAGGTTTTGCAATTCTTGCTGAGCTGAGGTCAGAGCTGGTGGAGGGTTGCCCAGCTGCACACCCTGATAACCACAGCCTCTTAGTATATGGTCTTAATAGCTAGTGGCACCTCCTCTTCTTCCTCCCTACCGTGACTGTCATTGCTTCAGAAATGCCCCCAAAATGGCACTAAATGATGTGCAAACACACCAGATGGATTGCTAATCTCTTTTCGAGGCTTCCTTAATGGTGCATTCATAGCCCCTTGGAGCAAACTCAATTTCTCTCTGTGCACTCTATTTCCACTTTTACCATTCTAGAAGAAATCATTTTGGCAAACGCATTTTGTGACTTGGATGAAAGGTAATTTATACAATTGCTTACCTACTATGACAACAAGCAGCGACTCGAGTCACAGGAGGATGGATGGCTATTCATCAGTCACAGCTAAGACACATAAATGGTCCCGAGCCTTTTATGAGGCTTGAAGCTGTGAACTTGAGAGCTACTTCCGGCAAATCTGGTTTCTTCAGATGGGGGCAGGGAACAGGAAAAAAAAGTCGGCTCTTTGGATCTTCACCTTTACACTGATCAGCAGATCTTAAGAGAGACTGAGATGAGCCCAACAGAGGATAAAGCTTAGATGGTACCAAGGCCAGATGCCACAGCGCTAGGGTCACCTGGGCCAGGGACGGACCTGTGGTCCAGACCCTGCGCCACCCCCAACAGAATTCCAACTCTGCTCAGAAATGTTGCTTTACACATCAAGCCCAGTAGAGCTGAACATTTATGAAATATATTTGTATTGATAATTAATTAAATTTCATGTATATTTTATTTTTAATATATATTTTAATAGATAATTATAAATATTTTATTCTATATTATTCTATGTTAAATATAATATTAAATATAATTTATGCGTATAGACGTATTTAAATACATACACATGTACAACTTTGAATAGAGTAGGTCTTCTCTAGGGGGGCTGGGTGCATTTGTTCTAAGCCAATGGTTCTCAACTCTGACCGCACACCTGGGAAGCTTTTAAAATTCCTGAAATGTCCAGGCTTAACCCCGGACCAATTGAATTACAATTGCCGGGGGTGAGACCCCAGAAGCCAGTAGTTTTCTGAGCTCCGCAGGTGATTCTGATATGCATCTAAGGTTGAGAACCACAGCTTGAACCGGTTAAGGCAGATAAAGGCACTGGGTCTCTAACTTTAGTGCACCTGGGAAAGTTGCTAAAGTGCAGATTCGGTAGAATTGGCTTTGGGGCCCGAGATGCTGTATTCTTAAGAAGTTCCCTAGGTAATTCAGAGGCTGGTGATCCATGGACCACAGGTTGAGAACCCTGGCTAAAAAATTCTACCCTGGGGGCACCTGGCTGGCTTGGACGCTTGATCCAGGGTCGTGAGTTCGAGCCCCATATTGTGTGTAGAATTTACTTTAAAAACATTCTGCCCCAGAGCTTGTGTGCTTTTTAAATTGTTTAATGTCATAATGGCCTTCTCCTCTCATACAGCTCCCTCTTCTGTCAGTGCCCACGTGGGAGGTTATGGTATGTGGCGGTAATCAGGTGGATAAATTCAGACGCTTCCCCCTGTCACCTCCAGAAGAAACAAGACAATAGACCAAAGGGGTGCTGAGGCACAGAGTGGAGGGTGAAGGGGGACAGACATGAATTGAAGAAGAAGCCTGGCTTGAGTAGGTGCTGGAACGGGAACCCAGACTTGGAGTTAAGAAGTCAAGCTCTTGCAAAGCCAGAATACGGAGTGTGAAAATGAATAAAGGCAAACCTTACTTAGAATGGCATTGAGTCACAGCTTACTTCACATTCCTGGGCAGGAAGAAGTTCACTTTACTACCTCAGCAGGAGGAAGGAAGATTTTCTCCTAGTCCAGCAACAGCTTAACCAATGAGGCACCATCACCCGCCTGAACTCCCCACTTTTCTCCAATAGACTTTCACTCAGAGCGGCCTCTCCCTACTTTCTCTTTTTTCTCTATGAAGTGATGTTCCTCTCCCTGATTCCCTGGACTTGCCTATGGTTTGTCCCAGCTTGCATGTCCCAAATCGGGATCCCTTGATTCCCCCAATAAACCCATTTTGCTGGTAAGATAACCAGGTGTTTTAATTTGAAGCTTAACAGAAGGATTGGACAGCAACACCCCCCCCCTCACCCCCCTACCAAACAAAACATAGAATTGACTTAGCCTGGACCTAAGGAAAGGCATCCAGACCAAGGATTCCTGAATAAGCCTCCTCAGCTGTATCCAGCTCTGTCCCCAGCATCTCTTACCTGTATAGCCCCGACAGCGTTGTTTTCTTGCCCAACCTTATGTTTTGCTGACCTCTAGGAGAAAAGTCTGAGCATTGCCATCACTGAGTTACTACAAGGTTAAGGCAAAGGGCTGGGGTGGGAGGAACTGGAGCCATAAGAAAGAGATCCCAAGCAGATCTCCTAGTTACCTGTGCTCCCAGTTAGATAAGTGTCACGATTTAGAGGATTAACATCAACAGGCAGTCAGCAACCTCCTAGTTCAGGTGGTGGGGCTAGACATGAACGGTAGCAAGCCCAGAAAAAGTCGGTAAAAAAGATTTCTGGAATGATAAAAAGGATTATTCCATATCAGAGCCCCTTTAAGATGATTGGTGTGTGGTGGCCTTGGAATGTACTTTCTCGTATCATGTCTCATCATCACCAATACAGAGTTAAAACATTAGTCGCGGGGCGCCTGGGTGGCTCAGTGGGTTAAGCCGCTGCCTTCGGCTCAGGTCATGATCTCAGGGTCCTGGGATCGAGTCCCGCATCGGGCTCTCTGCTCAGCAGGGAGTCTGCTTCCTCCTCTCTCTCTCTCTGCCTGCCTCTCTGCCTACTTGTGATTTCTCTCTGTCAAATAAATAAATAAAATCTTTAAAAAAAAATTAGTCGCTAAGTCTGAGGATAGAAGGCAGGTTGAATTAAGGTAGAATCATATTACTAAACTGGATATTAAAAGACGGGCCGAGAGGGTACCTGTGAGCGGCAGGGGCTGGGGGTTAGTATGTGGTAGGTCATTAGGTATTATCATGTAGATAAAGGCTCACTAGTAGGGTGAACACATAGCCTTGAATCAAGGCTACAGTGAATTCAAGGATACTTAGTAGGATGACGTTAATGAAAGGCAATCAGAGCTATGGTGGGGCTGACGTTTATTAAACTCTTTTTTTTTTTTTGAAGATTTCATTTATTTTAGAGAGAGAAAGAGAGCAAGTATGATTGGGGGAAGAGGCAGAGGGAGAGAGAGAATCCCAAGCAGACTCCATGCTGAACATGGAGCCCGATGTTGGGCTTTATTCTCATGACACGGAAATTACGACCTAAACCAAAATTAAGAGTCGGAAGCCCAACTGACTGAGCCACCCAGGCACCTCCAGGGCTGATGTTTATTAAGGTCAAGGATGCTCACTCTTCTGATTAAACGGATGTGTGGGTGGTCATTCTGTGTACTTCACTGCTCATTCCACAGACTCCGTTGGTATGGAATTGGAGTGTATAGTCTTTGATGTCAGGGTAATAAGCAAATTGTTACATGGAAAGGAGCATGGATTTTTCAGACTATGGCTCCAATCCTGCCTCTGCCACTTAAGGATGGTGTGCCCTCCCCTGGTCTTCTGTTCTATAGTAATGCCTCTGTTGGTTACTTCTGTTGGGAGTGGGGAAACATGAAATTAGGGAAGGCATCAGAGAGGATATGCCTAGGTTACTTTCTTGTTTACCCTGAACTTTCCAGAATTTCTACAACCTCAACACAAGTGGAGACTTCTAAGTACAAGCCTTTTGGGGCCTTTCTGCCATTTCAAGCCCAGGGCTAACTGATCCCAGAGGCCCCAGCACTTCCCTGCTCCCTGATCTCATGTTACCCCATATTTTCCACCTCATGACAGCAGGAGAGAGCCAACTGCCTGTGGGCATGGGAAAAGAAGATCAGGAAGGCTTCATACAGGAGGCTGAAGGGTGGACATTGGAAGAAAAGGACATTCCAGGAAGAGGCAACCACACAAATGGTATGATCCGTCTAGCATAGAGACCTAAAGTATGGACATTGGTGCTAGAGAGCCATGGGTTCAAAGTCTAGTCTGGCCATTTTCTAGTTCTTCTAATGATCCCATCCCTCGGGCCTCTCTCACCCCACACCCAACCTCCCTATTCTATGGATACTCTCCTGGCTGCCCAAGCTCAGTCACATAGTTGCCCATTCTGAGTATCTGGTCTTCAATGACTGGACAATGCCCTTCTCCATTCCACTTACACTGCGTGGTAAGAACAGTCAAACCATGACTTCCTAGCAATGAGGTCTTGGGTAAATTGCTTAACCTCTACAAGTCTCAGTTTCCTTATTTGCAAAATGGGATATGAAAAGTACTCCCTTACAGGGTTGTTTTAGGATTCAATAAAATGCCATGTATAAAATCCTTAGTATCACACCTGGAACATAATAAAGTCTTAAGACATTAACTCACTATAGTATAGTTTTTGCTGTTGAATTTTTACAATATGGGATGAATGTGTGAATAAAAGCTGACATTACTCTGTGAATGAGAATTAGAGAAAGAATTTCCAATCCTGTACATGCAGTTAGGGAGTATTTCTGAGGACTTCAAGGGTCCAAGCTTATTATAGCTAAGTTCTCACTGTCTTCATTCATTCTACAAAGATTTATTGAGCACCTACAGCATGCCAGGGATCGTGGTGATTGTTGGGAGCATGGTGAGAAAGATGAAGTACCACAGTACCACCCTCCAGCCACCTGGATCTTACATTCTAAAAGAGAGAGAGAGAGAGACAGTCCATAAACAAATGAAGAAATAAGCATTAAATCAAGTGACCGCAAGCACTAAGGCAGAAGCCAAGCAGGAAGTATCATCTGAGCTGAGATCCAAAAGCATGAGACAATAAGAATGAGTCATGGGGATATTTGATGAAAGAGCCTTCTGGACAGAGGGAAGAAGGAGTGCAAAGCCCTTGAGTTTGGAACACCCTCGATGTGTTTAAGGAACAGCAAGGAGGCCTTACGAGTTGTATAAACTCAGTGTTTCCTTAAAGGGACACAGGGCCATCGATATCTCTATATTTCGAAGTCCTGGATACTGGGAAGTCCTGGAGAAGGCTCAGTGTGAAGTATGATGATTCTTTGTGGATTCTCCAGTTCCTGGCAGGCTGCTCCTTTCCTGTGCCATGGATCTTGGGGTTATGCCTGCCTTTGCTGCATGCAGTGGGCCCAGGGTACCCAGGAAAGTGGGGGAGGACTTACTTTGGTTCTCACTGTGAGGCTAAGGACCCAAATGAATATACTGGATTTTTATGGGCCAAGGACTCATCCTTCATTCATTCCTCCACTCAACAAACATTTATAATGTACTTTCTTGGGTATAACTGTGCTAAATTCTGTGAAAGGCAGAAATAATTCTAAGACAAGAGGCCCATCCATCTTGAAGTCTTTTTGGAAACATTTGGGATAAATCATAATGTTTTAGATCTATGCAATCCCAGTCTTTAAGGACTAAATGGGGTGAGAAGACATACATATCTGAACAGCTAATGAAATAGTAATTAGTGATAATATTAGCCCTAGACAACTGTAGCAGAAACAGCACAATGCAGCAAGTGACGATATACGCTAGCTAAGTTGCTCAGATAATGAAGACTCTAGCAGTTGGTCAAGAGAAGCTTCCTTGAAGTAGAGTGCCTTGGGTTATGCCTTGAAATACATGCAAAGGCAGAGAAGAAGAGAGAAGGAACAAGAAAGCAAAATGCCAATGCTTTGAGATGATTACTCCTGGGAAAAATGTATGCTAAATCAGTTATACTGGCCAACGCCACCTTCTCTGCCATTAGGACCCATGGTCTAGAGCTGTTGTAACTTTTCTAACACTTTTGTTCTCTAAAATCTTTATTATTAAGATTTTATTTATTTATTTGACAGACAGAGAACACAAGTAGGCAGGGAGGTAGGCAGACAGAGAGAGAGGAGGAAGCAGGCTCCCTGCCAAGCAAAGAGCCTGATGTGGGACTCGATCCCAGGACCCTGAAATCATGACCTGAGCCGAAGGCAGAGGCTTAACTCACTGAGCCACACAGGTGCCCTCATTCTCTAAAATCTTAACAGTTTGGGTGCCTGGGTGGCTCAGTGGGTTAAGCCACTGCCTTCAGCTTGGGTCATGATCTCAGGGTCCTGGGATCGAGTCCCGCATCAGGCTCTCTGCTCAGTGGAGAGCCTGCTTCCCTCTCTCTCTCTGCCTGCCTCTCTGTCTACTTGGGATCTCTCTCTGTCAAATAAATAAATAAATAAAATCTTTAAAAAAATCTTAACAGTTTATGCATTCCATGTAATAAGTGAACTCTAACCAGCAAGATAATAGTATCACCAATTTCCCAAGAACCTGGGCCTAGGGTAGCAATTGACCTCAATCCTAATTTGCTTCTGGTTTATACAAATGGCTCCAAATGGCCATAGGAAGATGGATTCCCTTTTTCCAGCTTGACAAGGCTGTGAAGGCAGAGGTGACTAAGGCTTTTTTTTTTTTTAATGTCTGAGCAGAAAAATATCTACAAAGACCCAGAAATACCTAGGTCCAGTGGCTTTGGTTGGCTTTTCCACAAAGAACACTGCACTCTAGTCTCTTGGACAAAGCTGGATGTTTCCTTTTAATTACAGCAGCATACTGAGAATGGACAGGATTCTTACTTTTGTTCTTATGTTAACTCATACCATTCCTTCAGTTTCCTTCCTATTCTTTTTCCTAGAAGATACTTTTGGAAATCCAAGTTCTCTCAAGATGGTGCCTAGGATAATGAATTCCAGAGATGAGGGGAGGGAACTCATCTGTATTAGTACTGTTAGTATTTGTGTGCATTGGTTTTTAGCTACTCAAGCTGGGCAAGGAAGCCAAAATCTATCAAGGACTCCTGAAGTTAGAAGCCATAAAGCCTAGTGGTGGAGAGTCTGGTCATATTAATAGCCTATTAATATAATAGCTACCATTTATTGAATTACTTACATGGCACCAGGCTATCTGATAATCTGATCTTTCCAGTACCTCTGGAAAGTAGGTACTATTCGTATTCCCTTTTTGTAGGTGGGGAAACTGAGGGTCAGGGAGACTAGGTGACGTCCCAAGTTATTTCTTTTTAAAGTTTGTTTAGTAATCTCTACTCTCAATGTGGGACTCAAACTCATGGCCCTGAGATCAAGGATTGCATGTTCTTCCAACTGAGCCAGCCAGGTGCCCCATTGCCCAAGTTCTTTTTTTTTTTTTTAAAGATTTATTTATTTCAGAGAGTGAGAGAAAGAGGGTGGTGTGAGTGGGAGGAGGGATAGAGGGAGATCATGTCAAGCCGACTCCGATGTGGGGCTTGATCCTATGACCCCCAAGATCACCAATGGAGTCAAAACCAAGAGTTGGATGCTTAACTGACTGAGCCACCCAGGTGCCCCTGCCCAAGTTTTTATAACTAATAAGGAGCAGTTCTTCTGGTGGCTGGTTAGTTTGGAGGTCTGAGTCCTGGCTTGATCTTTCTAATTTATGAAGAGCTTTATCCCCCTTGCTGCAAAATTGTATGATGAAACCCCTACCCCATAAAGCAGCTATGTGATGAAATTAGGGAAGATTTGAGAAGTTTCCTGGGGGCTGACATATAGTAAGTCCTTAGTAAAAGGTAGCTGCTCTATTTTATTTTATTTTTTTATTTTAAAAAATATTTTATTTATTTATTTGAGTGAGAGAGAGAGAGAGAGCACGCACAAGTGGGGGGAGAGACAAAAGGAGAGGGAGAAGCAGACTCCCAACTGCGTGGGGAGTCTGACATGGGGCTCAATCCCAGGACCTAGAGATCATGACCTGAGCTGAAGGCTGATGCTTAACCAGCTGAGCCACCCAGGCACCCCAAGGTAGCTGCTCTTATTAAGAATCTGAGCCTCAGGTCTTTAGACCATCGTTTCATGATTGTCTCTATGCTGGACCATGTGCAAGTTTCCCTGAGTGGCCAGAATGCACATCTGTGTGTATCTCCCTCATTTGCTGGAACAGCATGCATGCGCCAGTGCAAACACTGGGGTCGGTGCCAATTCCATTAGCCTGGGTAAATTGGGTGGGGAGCTTTTGACAATTGAAGGCATTCATGTAATATTCCTATTGGAATTTGTTGTGTGTTGGCAAATTGGTCCTATGGGAACAGTGCTTCTTCAGAAATCCAACGGTTGATACAAAAGACTTCGGGCTCTGCAGCGCATTCGGTGATTCCGATCGTAGGGGAGAAAAGGTCCCTTGCAATGAGACATAAGTGCCTTTCTGTATAACATTTGGTGACTTTGATGGGCAGCTCCTGGCACCCATAGCACTAAGGATTATGTCTCACTCCATCATGAAAATCCTGTTATGTGGCGTATGGCGCTTGTCTCCAGATCCACAGACTGTGATGGGGAGCTTATGCAAAATCAGGCCAATGGAAAACCAAACGAAGACTCACAATCGTGCTTTTTCCTCCAACATTGAGATTTCACTTGATGCAAAGCTCGGGGCACGACACCTGACATGGGATGAAGCAGAGTGAATCAGCACAACCTTCCCTGCTGACCTTTCCTCTCCCTCTTCACGGTCTCCTCTTAACTAGTCTTTCCTTTATATCAGCTACGTCTTCTGAAAAATATTTCACATACCAAATCAGTCGTCTCTTCAAGAACATTCAGTGGCTCCCGGTTGCCTCCAGCACCAAGAGCGAACACCTCAGCCTGCCTCTTTTCCACAACTGCGATCCTCACTTCACTGACCCATTCGGTAATTTAAAAAATCTGGTATATATTTATCATGCACCTACTATGTCCCAGCACAGTGCTAGGTACTGGGACCATGTCTGTGAACCAGGGACCTGCTGTCTTAGTCGGACTCTTCTGCTTCTCGCTCTTCACCTGGTACCTGCTTATTCTATTGGGGCACCTGTACACACTGCTGATCCCCTATGGAAATGTCTCCCCTTCTCCTCTCTGCCCATGTATGCTTCTCACCACAGCGGCTAAAATCGCTATCAAAATGCAAGCCTCCCCCACACGCCCCACACCTAGAGGTAGCAAGCAGGAGCCCGGGAGGGCCTGCTTAGCGCAGAAGGCTGAAAGATCCATAGTCAGAAACCATCTGTCTAAAGCCTTTGTGTGCAAGTAAAAGAGAAAACTCCCAAAGACTTTACATGTGCTAATTCATTTCATAAAGGCTCATTAAGTAGGGAGGAGGAACCCAGGTCCAGGCTAGAATGATCCCTGAAGGTGATAGACAGAAAATACGGCAAAACTTTTGTTATCACAGACTGTGTATGTGTCTTGGGGTGGGGAGGAGAAGACGCAGGTTGGATTGATGGACCAAAACTCTAGCCATCTTTGGTATGCCATTTTAGTGACATGAATTGCTTTGGAACAAGTGGATAGGACTTCCTCATGTAATTGCATTTAGACTTGGTGATAGAAATGGAAATCTGAAATGGAAACAGCGGAGCCCGTGACAGTCATTCAGCTAATTGCATACTGAGTTGCTACTATATGTCAGCCAAGCCTGCCCCCAACATATGTGGGATCCAGGACAAATGTACAAAGGGAATCCCACGTACCATATGTCTAAAGATTTACAAGTTATAAATTAAGCTAACACTGTTTAATAGAATTTGTTCTGCCTTCCTACCTCAAGCAAATACAGCCTATCTTTATCACGATGTGGAAGCTCAGGTTCAAGTTTAAAATTCTTGGATTCTGGGGCTCCTGGGTGGTGCAGTCGTTAAGCATCTGCCTTCGGCTCAGGTCATGATCCCAGGGTCCTGGGATTGAGCTCCACATCAGGCTCCCTGCTCTGTGAGGAGCCTGCTTCTCCCTCTCCCACTCCCCCTGCTTGTGTTCCCTCTCTCTCTTTCTCTGTCAAATAAATATATAAAATCTTAAAAAAATAAAATTCTTGGATTCTGTAGCATTCCAGACTGAACAGGACAGCACAGATGGGTCAGCTGTCGGTTCCCAGTCCCCAGCCTGACCTGCTGACCCCTTCTCTTCCATCCCAGCTCTGTCCTGTCTTATGAGGGGCCTCACGCATGTGTGCGGATTCCCTGGCCCTCCCGTGCTGTGTGTTCCACCCTTACAAGGATGGACAGGGGACAGGGACCTGCAAAGACCCTAGAAGCAGGCACAAGGCCATTTATTTAGGTAGGAAATTCCTAGGTCCTGGGCACTAGAAGGGAAGGGCACGACTCTGGCTGGGCATGTTTCTTTGATCCAGGGGATTCCTGCTTCCGGGAGCAGTGCAGCCAAAGGAGGGCCAGAGCGAGGCTTCTAAAGTATGGGGCCAGGTGCCTGCCTCGGCATGGGAATAAGGTGATTCCAATAGGTGCTTTCTCCCCTGGAAACTTACAACATGGCCAAACAGACATACAGGTATGTAGCCCACTCTAATGCAGTGGGATAAAGAAGTGTCCTCTGGGCTGAAACCAGGAACAAAGAAAGGGATACAGCAGGGGAGGATGGATCTGAGGAATGGCAAATCCAGGAAGAAGAGCCAGAGAGCAGGCTATCAAATGACTTTTCTTTTTTTAATGTTTACCTTGGTGTTCATTGAGATGTGATTAACATTCGGTCAAGTACTCAAATTGCTACAGCACCTGCAAATTCTCTCTTGCCCCACCCCTTGCCCGTCAACATCCCCTGCCCAGAGGTAGCCACCATTTCCACTTCTGGGGCTATAGATTACTTCTGCCTCTTTTTGAGCCTCATAGAAATGCAATGGTATGATATGTATCTTTGCTGGTTTCTTTCACTCAACAGTGTGTCTGCGAAATCCATTCATGTTGTTTTGCATAGCTGTAGTGTGTTCTTTTTCACTGTTGTGCAGCACTTAACGACATTAAAATATGACCTTTCATTTGTCCATTTTATGTTTGATGAACATCTGGGTTGTTCTCAGTTTGGGGCTGTTACGAATAGTGCTGCTACAGATTTTCTCATTCATGTATTTTAGTGAACATTTATGTCATTTTTTAAAGTTTTTTTTTTAATCATTTCAGACTTTAAAAAAAAAAAACAGAGTCTAATTGCCCAAAAACACTTAAAGCCTTAAAGTATTTAAATTTCTTTTCTGTTTTCTGTTATAGAGATATAAGCAAAATATATACTTAGCCAGTGATCTGTGTTTATTGTTTGAAATAAAAGAAACAGTTGGTCATCAGATTTACATTTTATCAGTGCCTTTTAAAGCCTGTGGTCCATAATTTCCCATTGCTTGCTTGTTTTTCAGAAAAAGCTACAGCTCTGCGGCATCTGGCTGGCTCTGTCAATAGAGCGTGCAACTGTTGGTCTTGGAGTTGTGAGTTCAAGCTCTGTGTTGGGTGCAGAGATGTCTTAAAAACAAAATCTTGAAAAAAAAAAGAAGAAGAAAAAACTATAGCTCCTTGCATTTCTAATCAAATATTATTATTGAAACTCCTTTTATCCCTTCTGCATTCTTGAAGCCAGAATGCTTTCTGCCCCACCCTTGAAATGTTGGAGAAATTATCCGATTTCTCCCATGCCTGCTTCTGCTCATAAGCCAAGGCCATGAGAAAAAGGCTGGGTTCGGGTCTTCACAAGCCTCTTTCCAAGTGAGTTAATGGTAAGTCTGAGAGTCTGGCTATAGGACCTATAACTCATGATTTGTAAAGGCCTCGATTTTTAAATGTCCATTGCCAAGTAAATAACCAAAACATACACACACACGTACATGAATGTGTTGGGACCTCCAAAGCAGAAGCATCTTTGCTTAAGGTAGCTTTAATGCAAAAATGGATGACTGATAGGCCAGTTAACAGCAAGTTCCTCCCATCCATATGTTTTATGTATTTCTCATGCTTGCTCTTCCCACACCAACCCTACAGTGTAATACTCAGTGTGCACAATGGATGTTTGCTCTGTTTCCCAGAAGACAGTGGTGTTCACATTGAATGTGTTGCGCCATTGCTGCTCTTCACAGTTGCATGTTGCCAAAACACAGGATATTTTCTTCTTCAGGATCAGAAGCCTATCTCACTGAGATACTCAGGGTTTTAACTGCCACCCAACACAACAGGTGCTGAAAATCTGTGGATTCTTACTAAATACTTCTTGCTTGATGGAAGCAAAATACCTAGGCAAAGGGGAAGACAGAATAGACTATCAATCCCTTGGAAATCCCTGCTACACCATTATTCTAAGATTTTCTCACTGTTTGCCAATCCAACAGCATCCCTAGCTTTTTGTACATTTCATCCATATGTTTCAGATGCATGTATGTTTAAATTACTAAAAGGCAGATTTAGAAAGGCAACCTATTGTCAAAGATCCCTTAGGATCCATCTGATTTAACTACGAACCAGATGTCTCATTTTCCCAGTAGGAAATAGACTTTGAACTTGGAAAGTTCACATTCTGTTTTCTACCCATCTCAACACAGTGAGAGGATTTGCAAATTGGTCAAGTGAGCCTCTTCTATCCCAGAGCAATGGAGCATGGTTTGCATTGTGTGGGCTGTCACAGGAGAATGGGCTCTGTTAGGAAATCTGTGTTCTGCTTCAAATTCCTCTACATATTCAGGATGACCTCTGGGAAGTCACAAGTTCTGGAGGCCTTTGTTTCACTATTAGTAGACAACCATGCCTTGACTACAATGTCAGGTGATAGAAAAGAGAGGTGCAGGATGTTTTCGGCTTGCTGAGGGAAAGATAACCACATAACCCCCAAAGGCAGGCTCTCACAGTAAATAAATCTTTTAAAAGATTTATCTATTTATTTAAATACTCTCTACAGCTTTTTTTTTCCCGCAATGGGTTTGCCGCCAGAACACAGGTGTCGTGAAAACCACCGCTCAACCTAAACCAGAATGGGGAAAGAAAAGACTCATATCAACATTGTTGTCATCGGACACGTAGATTCGGGCAAGTCTACCACTACGGGTCATCTGATCTACGAATGTGGTGGGATCGACAAAAGAACTATCGAAAAATGCGAGAAGGAGGCTGCTGAGATGGGAAAAGGCTCCTTCAAGTATGCCTGGGTCTTGGATAAACTGAAAGCTGAACGTGAACGTGGTATCACCGTTGATATCTCCCTGTGGAAATTCGAGACCAGCAAGTATTACGTGACCATCATTGATGCTCCAGGACACAGAGACTTTATCAAAAACATGATTACAGGCACATCCCAGGCTGACTGTGCTGTCCTGATTGTTGCTGCTGGTGTTGGTGAATTTGAAGCAGGTATCTCCAAGAACAGGCAGACCCGTGAGCATGCCCTTCTGGCTTACACACTGGGTGTAAAACAACAAATTGTTGGTGTTAACAAAATGGATTCCACTGAGTCACCCTACAGCCAGAAGAGATACGAGGAAATCGTTAAGGAAGTCAACACCTACATTAAGAAAATTGGCTACAACCCCGACACAGTAGCATTTGTGCCAATTTCTGGTTGGAATGGTGACAACATGCTGGAGCCAAGTGCTAATGTAAGTGACGTCAAGACTTCTAGAGAAAGTGATGGGTCAAATTTTGACATTAAATGACAACTCTTTGGGGAACGCTAATGGACAATCTTGTTTTTAGATGCCTTGGTTCAAGGGATGGAAAGTCACCCGTAAAGATGGGAATGCCAGTGGAACCACACTGCTTGAAGCTCTGGATTGCATTCTGCCACCAACTCGTCCAACTGACAAGCCCTTGCGTCTGCGTCTCCAGGACATCTACAAAATTGGTGGTATTGGTACTGTCCCTGTGGGCTAAGTGGAGACTGGTGTTCTTCAGCCTGGCATGGTGGTCACCTTTGCTCCAGTCAATGTTACAACTGAAGTCAAGTCTGTTGAAATGCACCATGAAGCTTTGAGTGAGGCTCTTCCTCGGGACAATGTGGGCTTCAATGTCAAGAACATATCTGTCAAAGATGTTCGTCGTGGCAATGTGGCTGGTGACAGCAAAAATGACCCACCCATGGAAGCAGCTGGCTTCACAGCTCAGGTGATTATCCTGAACCATCCAGGCCAAATTAGTGCTGGATATGCACCTGTGCTGGACTGTCACACAGCTCACATTGCTTGCAAGTTTGCTGAGCTGAAGGAGAAGATAGATCGTCGTTCTGGAAAAAAGCTGGAAGGTGGTCCCAAGTTCTTGAAATCTGGTGACGCTGCCATTGTTGATATGGTTCCTGGCAAGCCTATGTGTGTTGAGAGCTTCTCTGACTATCCTCCTCTGGGCCATTTTGCTGTTCGTGACATGAGACAGACAGTTGCTGTGGGTGTCATCAAAGCTGTGGACAAGAAGGCAGCTGGAGCTGGCAAGGTCACCAAGTCTGCCCAAAAAGCTCAGAAGCCTAAACGAATACTATCCCCAATACCTGCCACCCCAGTCTTAATCAGTGGTGGAAGAATGGTCTCAGAACTGTTTGTGTCAATTGGCCATTTAAGTTTAATAGTAAAAGACTTGTTAATGATAACAATGCATCGTAAAACCTTCAGAAGGAAAGGAGAATGTTTTGGGGACCATTTTGTGTGTGTGTATGTGTGTGTGGCAGTTTTAAGTTATTAGTTTTTAAAATCAGTACTTTTTAATGGAAACAACTTGACCAAAAATCTGTCACAGAATTTTGAGACCCATTAAAACAAAAGTTTAATGAAAATAAAATACTCTCTACACCCAGTGTGGGAAGCAAACTCATGAACCCCATGATCAAGAGTTGTAAGCTCCACCAACTGAGGCAGCCAGGTGCTCCTAGACTGGGAGCCTGCTCAAATGTGATTGGGTCCCACGCATTCATATAGACTCCTATGGTATTAGAAGGATCTACAGAGAAACTGTCTATCTCAATTGTCCATCTGGCCAATAAGCTTTTTCATAGCATTTTAATAGACAGACACAAGGCCTCTACTTAAATGCTACCTGCCAACAGACTTCAAGCGGCCCTATTCTTTGTTGAACCACTTTTGCCTTTAGTACCATTTTTCTTAAATTCAGCTGGAACCCACACCTGTGAGGCTTCTGCTTCATACTCCTGATCCCTTCCTCTGGACTCATGAAGTTCAAGTTCATGCTTTCTTCCACATGATGGCTCTTCAGATATTTGAAGACTGCTCTCATCACATCTCTCCTTCTGTGGAAAAAAGTTACTTTCCATAGCATCAAATTCTACCCCCATACCAGAAACTTGCTGAGCTGAAAATGGTAAGATTCAGGGATCTTTGACATACTCCCGGATATCCCCCTAATAGGAGTCTCATCCAAGCAACACCACATGCACTGTCCTGAGCCAAGGGGATCAGAAGGTGAGACACACCTCCTTGAGCCATTTCTCATGTACGCTGAAGGGTCAAAAGGGCTTTGTGTTGAAAATCCTGTTTGAACCCTGTGGATTCTCGGGTGGACTTGAAATTTGTCTGCAGAGAAATTGTTGATAGCAAACATTAAACAGAGCATAAGATAGACTGATAACCAAATGATGGCCAATCTTTTATGCAAATGAAGGGGCAGATACTTGTTGAGTAGCTGCAAGGCTTAACAGTTTGTAAATGAAGATGCTAAGGCATAGAGAGGTTAAGGTGACTCTTCCCAAGTCAAGAACCAAGAACTTGGAAACAGTCTTGTAAGACTTCTGTCTGTTCCACTAAGCCAAACTACCTTCCCTTTCATGTGAGAGGGCAGGAAATATCTTTTCCCAATTCAATCCTTCTTCCTATAGGTGATCTGAGGTTGTTTTGCTCCGTAGAAGCACTGGGTGTACCTTTGCTTTCCTGAGCCCTGGGACAAGCTTCTGGATCCTTCCAGTAACCAGCACCTGCGTCACTCACCTCAGTAATGGCTCTGCTGAGACAAGAGGTGTCCGCAAGGGCTGGAAAGCTTTACTTATATCCCAACCCAAACAAACGCAGAGGGACCAGAATCTCTTGGGAGGGTGGGGGTATCAACCAAAAGTTTAAGTCATTGACAAGGTCCAGGGCTCACATAGGTCCTTGTTCTCAGAAAGACCCAGCACTAATTTCAATGTTCCATTGCCACCACTTTAAAATTCTTGAAAAAAAATTTTTTTAAAGACTTATTATATAGAGAGAGTATGAGTGTGAGTGAGGGGGGAGGGGCAGAGGGAGAGGGAAAGAAGGAAAGAAGCAGACTCCCGCTGAGCACGGAGTCCAATGCAGGTCTCGATCTCATGACCCTGAGATTATGACCGGAGCCAAAATCAAGAGTCAGACGCTTAACCAACTACGCCAAACAGACACATCCTGAATTGTTGAGAAATTTTTGAATAAGGGACCCCCACATTTTTATTTTGCATGAGCTCCACAAATCATGTAACCAGTCCTGATAAGGCCAGTCCTCTGCTGACACAGGGCAAGAAGGACCTCTGTCCTGGGCCCCACACTTAAAAGACCCCACCTACCCAGTAGTGCGCCAGTAAGTGTTTAATAAATGTCTGTGCAGAGGAATTGGAGGAGGGGTGCAGAGGGCAAGAGGTCTGTAGTGTTTGTGACTTTCATGGTGTAACCAGTCCCACCACAGCTGCCTTCCAGCCATCACTGTGATGTCGCCAAGCCCCCATTGAGAAGAGATGCCCCAGCTGGCTCTCCCAAGCTGGCCTGAGCCAGTTCTGGTACACTGCTGTGACATAGCTCAAATGCCAAATGAATGAATGAACGAGGGACTCTAAGAACACACGGATGTTTCCGTAACTCAGGATTCATAATTCTAAACAGCCACTCTTATGAATAATTCTATTCATAGACACTTCTCCATTTCTTGGCCTAGTTCCCAAGCCAACAACAATCACAACAGCAAAACACATCTGAAAATCGTGAAGCTTCCTGGGTTGTGGAGCTGCTGAGGTCAGAGAGGGACACCATCTTGGAGTCCAGAAGGGATTTGAGTGTGAAGGTTAAAAAAAGGACAAATTAATTTCTAAAACCCTATTTTCTGATAGAGTAACCACAGTAGACTCTTCCATAGCAAATTGTTTCCTGACTTTCACCTCGTGGTTCTGGAGGCATTCTCACATTAGCACTGAAGTCACACCACTTGTGCTTGGTGGCTGAGGGACATTTTGCAATAGTAAATCATTCATTTATCACTCTTAAATCTTTGAATATGTAGGTCTATATCAGTGGGTGTAGGAAGATTCCAATGGGCATTGAATACTGTAATTGCAAATAGTTTAAAAAAAATTTTTTAAAAAGATTTTATTTATTTGACTGAGAGAGAGATCACAAGTAGGCAGAGAGGCAGGCAGAGAGAGAGGGGGGAAGCAGGCTCCCTGCTGAGCAGAGAGCCTGACGCAGGACCTGATCGCAGGTCCCCAGGATCATGACCCGAGTTGAAGGCAGAGGCTTTAACCCACCGAGCCACCCAGGTGCACCACAGATAGTTTTATTTCTATAAATGTATGTAGTAAGATTGAACCCCAGGACAACTGACTTCTAGCAAAATAATTTAAATATCATTTAATTATTATTATCATTGATTTCATTTAGTTTAAAACTTGAATACTCTTTGCTATTTATTTAGTTTGCCTTTTTAAGAATTTGGATACTTTAGAAAAGCAACGTTTTTGAAAACACAAAAATATTTTAAAGAATGTGTGCATGTATTTTATTTTGGGATCAAAATGTGTTGACATTTTATATATTTAATACAATTACTTTTTTTTTTAATCCTTTGGCATGGGCTGACAAACTATGACCCACAGGCAAACTGCCCTGCCTATTTTTGTAAATAATGGTTTTTTAAAAAGACTTTATTTATTTATTTATTTATTTGAGAGAGAGTAAGCAAAACAAAGACAGAGAGAACATGAGTGGGCGAGAGCAGAGGGAGAAGCAGTAGACTCCCTGCTGAGTGGGGAGACTGCCACAGGGCTAGATCCCAGGGCCCTGGGATCATCACCTAAGCATCTTTTTTTTTTTTTTAAACGTATTGTCTAGGGGCGCCTGGGTGGCTCGTGGGTTAAAGCCTCTGCCTTTGGCTCAGGTCATGATTCCGGGTTCCTGGGATCGAGCCCCGAATTGGGCTCTCCGCTCCTCGGGGGGCCTGCTTTCTCCTCTCTCTCTCTGTCTACTTGTGATCTCTGTCTGTCAAATAAGTGAATAAAATATTTAAAATAAAATAAAATAAAATAAACATATTGTCTATCAGAACATTGGGTTACAGTGGCAACAGAGTAGTTGAGATAGACCTTATGGTCTGCAAAGCCTAACATTTTTATTACCTGACCCTTAACGGAAAAACTTTGTGGACCCCTGCTTTTTTTTTTTTTAAGTTTTATTTTTACTTATGTAATTTTCACTCCCTACCTGAGGTTGGAACTCATGATTCTAAAATCAAGAGTCACATGCTCGTCTGACAGAGCCAGCTGGGCGCCCTGGCTGATCCCGACTTTAGAGCGTAACTGACAATTCCACAAGTTATATGAAGGACCTTGATTTTAATAACATATAATACAAACAGGGAGTTCACTGTAATAAAGGCAAGAAAAATAAATTTTATGGAAAAAATAAAAGATAAGTTCTCCATTATGCATGTCCATAAAGTATTGTTCATCTAAATATTTTTGGCCCATCAAAAGAAAAACCAGGGGCACCTGGCCTGCTCAGTCAGTAGACTCTGTCCTGCAGAGTCTCAGGCTCTTGATCTCAGGGTCATGAGTTCGAGCCCTAACTTGGGAGTAGAGTCTCCTTAAAAAAAAAAAAAAAGAAGAAGAATATCCAGACATGCATAATCACAATTAAATTTAATCATTGATATTTTGCTGACTTCCAAAAGTAGAAAAAAATCACTTGATACATATTCATTGATCTTTTTGTTATAAAGGTGTCATTGTCAAGGTAGAAGATGGACACAGAACTTACGTTATAATCTGTTGCCTTGGTTTACAATTTTTAATTATTAGGTGTATGTTACATGGGCCTCTGTTAGTGCACTTGCTCTGGGCCCCTCAGATGATAGGGGGTACATGCAGAGGCTTGGTGGGGGTGTCAACAATTGGTTGTCAAGAGCCAGTTCTTGGTCTACTGTGGTCTTGTGCTCTGAGAAATGTTGCCAATGCCTGATGAGAACAGCAGAGCCCACCTGCCTGCAGCCACCACAGGACATTGACACAGAACCCAGTAAAGCACTTGCTATGGATTGCATGGTGTCCCCTCAAACTTCATATTTTGCAGCCCTAACCCCCAATGTGGCTGGATTTGGAGATAGGCCTTCCAGGAGGTCAAGAGGTTAAGTGAGGTTGTAAGGATAGGGTTCTAACCCTGCAGGACTATGGCCTTGTAAGAATAGAAAGAGATCTCTCCCTTTCTCTTTCTCTTTCTCCCTCTGTCCACCCTGCCTCCCTCTTCCCCATCTCCTGCCTTGTAAGGACACTTTGAGAAGGTAGCCGTCTGCAAGGTGAGGAGAGAGTGCTCACCAGAAACCGATCTTGCCAGAAACTTGATCTTGAACTTGGCAATTCCAGAACTGTGAGAAAATTAATTTCTATCATTTAAACACTCCCCCTGTACCCAACTATGTTTTGCTGTTAGAGCATGGAGAGAGGACTACCATGTGTCTGAGACTGAGACGCAGGTGTGCGTGCACTTACACACACACCGTGGGAACCACGAGGGGAAGGTGTTGAAGAGGGGAGAAGCAAGCCTGAGGAAGGAGAACCTGCACAGCCCAGTCATTAGCCCACTTGGTGAGTGGGGAGCAGTTGTGTCTAGAGGTGGGAGGGAGAGGCTACTATCCCTCTAGTTCTCTTTCAGGTTGGCAACTTGTGTAGCCTCCAGAGTGAGGTGTAGATTGTGGTCTTAGTCTATTGATTGTCCCACAGCCTGACAAATGCTACTGTGTCTTATTAACTCCTTTTCTTCATCATCTCCGTGCCGTCCCTCCAGGAAGCCTTAGGGCAGGTATTTGGGCAGAGAGAGGAAAACCGGATTCCTCCACGGCGACTTTGTTGACCAGAACATGAAGAAAAAAACCTCGCAGGAGCCCAGATCCAGCTTTCCCTTGGGGAACAATGGCTGGGAAGAAATGATAGATGGCCCTAGGGGGGACAAACACATCTGCTTCTCATCAGTCCCCTCTGGGTGGCTGGAGGCTCCTGGCTTGCCATCAGGGCATATCTACCCAACAACCATTTGTTGCCTAGAAGCAAGATGAGTCTGTTTGATTATTTTCAAAGCAGGAGGAGGGAGCAGTGATGGAGCTTATGTGGATTCGTGGTTGCGGTGGGAAGAAACTGGGTCAGAATCTCGGTGGGGAGACCTTGGTTCCATGACAGAAGAAGTATGGTCAGGGGTGGGGCCAGCACAGGGAGCTGTTGCTTTCTTCAAGTCCAGACCCTCAAAGAAACTTCTTTCCAGCCACAGGTTGACCTGTCTGCAGTTAAAACCGTGAGAAGAGGGGCACTTGGGTGGCTCAGTGGGTTAAGCCTCTGCCTTTGGCTCGGGTCATGATCCCGGGGTCCTGGGATTGAGCCCCACGTTGGGCTCTCTGCTCCGTGGAGGAGCCTGCTTCCTCCTCTCTCTCTGCCTGCCTCTCTGCCTACTTGTGATTTCTGTCTGTCAAATAAATGAATAAAATCTTAAAAAAAAAAAAACAACCTTGAGAAGAAGACACTGAAGTATTCCATCAGACAGGGAAGGCAAGTGATCACAGTGAATAATGAGCTGCCACTGAACCGCAGGATAGCTATCATTAAACAAGCGTAATAAACAGAAAATAATAAGTGTTGGCAAGGATCTGGCAGACCTGTTCTGGCGGCACCAATATAAACTGATTAGCTGCTCTGGAAAACAGTTGGGTGGTTCCTCAAAAAGTTAAAAAGAATTATCATATGATTCAGCAGTTCCAATTCTGGGACTGTAGCCAAAAGAACCAAAAGCTAGGACTCAAACAGGTATTGGTACAGCCATGTTCACAACAGGATTATTCATGACAGCCAAAACATGGAAGCAGCCCCGTGGCCATTAACAGATGAACCAATAAGTGCGATGTGCTCTACGCACACAGTGGACTGTTGTTCAGCCTTAAAAAGGAAGAAAATTCTGACAGGCCCTAAAACGTGGATCAACTTTAAAGCTGGTATGTTAAAATA
Source organism: Mustela erminea (assembly GCF_009829155.1). NCBI lineage: Eukaryota > Metazoa > Chordata > Mammalia > Carnivora > Mustelidae > Mustela > Mustela erminea. The sequence continues at coordinate 112,115,244 of NC_045635.1, read as the reverse complement.
AACCAGTTGCCAAAGGACAAATACTATATGAGTCCACTTATATGGGGTACAGAGAGGAGTGAATTGCATAGAGATGGAAAGTAGCATGGCAGTTGCCAGGAGCTGAGGGGAACAGAAATGGGCAGTGGGCACCAAGTTCCTGTTTTGCAAGATGGAGGATGTCCCGTGAATGGATGATGGCTTTTGTTACACAACAGTACAAATGTACTTAATGTCTGAGCTGCGCACTTACAAATAATTAAAATGGGAAATTTTATGGTATGTATCTTTCACCACCATTTTCTCAAAGGAGAAAAAGAGAGGGCAGGCAGAAGGAGGTACCTTTTTCCTATGCCATGACATTTGTCAGCTGGCTTCTCTGGATATCTGGATATCCAAGCTGGACCCTGATTATAGTCACCTTTGGAGCCCGTAAAAATAACAAGCGTTATGAAATCAGAATCTCTGGAGTTATGTCCCTGGGCATGGATATTTTTTGGTCTTTTTTTTAAAAAACATTTTTGTTTATTTATTTGTCAGAGAGAGCACAGTCTTAGAGAGCGGGACACAGAGGGAGAAGCAGGCTACCCCCTGAGCAGGGAGCCCAATGCAGGACTTGATCCCAAGACTCTGGGATCATGGCCTGAGCCGAAGGCAGACGCTCAACCGACTGAGCCACACAGGTGTCCCTTGGTCTTTTCTTTTTAGGTAGGCTCCAGGCCCAGCGTGGAGCCCAATGTGGGGCTTGAACTCACCACCCTGAGATGGAGACCTGAGCCGAGAGGAAGAGCTGGATACTTAACTGGCTGAGCCATCCAAGGGCCCCTGGGCATGGATGTTCTTAAACGCTGCCTAGGTGATTCTTACGTGCAGCCAGGGTGGGGAACTACTGCCTTAGATACTGCCTGCAGACCCCTGCAACTCAAATTTCAACATTTTTGGTGGTAAAATATACTTGACATGAAGTTTACCATTTAAGCCATTTTATTTTTTTAAAAGATTGCATTTATTTATTTGGCAGAGAGAAAGCACAAGCAGGGGGAACTACAGGCAGAGGGAGAGGGAGAAGCAGGCTCCCTGCTGAGCAAGGAGCTTGATGCAGGGCTCAATCCAGGACCTCAGGATCACGATTTGAGCTGAAGGCAGACACCTAACCCACTGAGCCACCCAAGCACCCCTAAACCATTTTAAGTACAATTCAAGGGCACAGGATATGTTTGTGTTATGTGAAGCTATATTCCACCATCTAGTTCTGGAACTTTTCTGTTACCTCAGAAGTGAACTGGACACCCATTAGAAGTTACTCCCCATTCAGTCTTCCCCCAGTCTTTGGCAACCACCATTCTACTTTCTGTCTCTGTCAAATTGACCTATGCTAGATAGTTCATATATGCAGAATCACGTGATACCTGTCCTTTTGTGTCTGGCTTATTTCGCTCAGTGTGTTTCCAAGGTTCATCCATATCATAGCATGGATCACTACTTCTTGCCTTTTTAATGGCACCATAGTATTCCTTTGTGTGGATAGACCACGTTTTTGTTTATCCATTCTGCCAATGGACACTTGGGTTGCTTCCACCTTTTGGGTATTGGGAATAATGTCACCGTGAACATGGTTGTGCAAGTATCTGTTCAAGCCTCTGCTTCCAGTGCTCTTAGGTATATACCTCAGAGTGGAGTTGATGGCCCATGTAGCAACTCTACATTAAGCCTTTTGAAGATTCTCCATTTTACATTCTCACTAGCAATGTAGGAGGGGTCAAAAAGATGGTGGCAATCCACCCTAGGAGGAGAGAGAACACTACCAAGGTCCCTGGTGTTTAGGGAAGGCACTGGCTGGTGCTTACTCTTGAGCCACTTCCCTTTGGGTCTTGTCTTCATACCTTTAAAAATCGTATTGAGAGGGGCACGTGGGTGGCTCAGTGGGTTAAGCCGCTGCCTTCGGCTCAGGTCATGATCTCAGGGTCCTGGGATCGAGTCCTGCATAGAGCTCTCTGCTCGGCGGGGATCCTGCTTCCTCCTCTCTCTCTCTGCCTGCCTCTCTGCCTACTTGTAATCTCTCTCTGTCAAATAAATAAATAAAATTAAAAAAAAATAAAACTTGTAAAAAATCGTATTGAGAAATCACCTCCTCTTTTTAAATTAAGTCTTACCATGGAGGTCCCACCTTGGAAGTCTTTTAATCCCTAAAAGAGTTTGGAGAAACCCCAAGGCACTGAGAAGGCTGCACAGCACCTCCTGGGGTCCTATCCCAGAACTCCACTTGCCCTCAAGGTGCTACCCTGGTGTTATGGGCATCTGAATGAGCAATCTCCCAAGGCGTGGAGGGAAGTCTTCCCAGCCAAGCAGCAAGAGAGAGCACCTCTTCCTGCCTTCTGGCCTCCTAATATGCTTTGCATTAAAATACCCATTTTGGCTTCGTCTTTGAGTCAGTTCTTAGGGGAGCAATAAAAGATGAGCCATTAACATATGGCCCATGGAAATGTTGAGGACGGAGAAATGATGATAATTTATTCAATTTAGTCCTTTTCTGCACTTTTCCCACACGCCAGCCTCGCCTGTGGTGATAAGCGTCCTAATCTCTTCCCTCTCTGGGTCTCAGTTTTCCTATCTACTAAAACAAGCAAGGAATCCGCAAGAAGCACCTTCCAACTCTAAACACTGCATGAATCACATTCAGGCAAAGCCTGGCTCTCACCAACTCCAGGCTCCCACTCTCTGCGATGGAGTGGTAAGCAACGTTCTGGGAGACATTTTCTTTCCCGGGTGAAATGGTATGAAATCAATTTCTTTTATAATGATACCAGGCTCAAACCCTCCAAAATTGAGCTCCACCCTTGGATCTGTTGTAGAATAAGGTTTTATTTGCAGAATTTTCGTGTGACCTTTTCTGAGGCAGAACAGTGTGTTGGGGGGTGGGGTAGGGGAGTGGGAAATGGGGGTGGGAAATGCTGGATTGTGATTAACCAGATAATGAACCCCGTCTGCTTTTAATCAGCCCCTTCCTGTTCTCCCAGACCTCTAAACTTTTAATATTAATGGAAACAGATTTGAATTCTGGAAAGAGCTATTCTGGAAAATAATTGGATATTTACTAGGTGAAAAGTGAAATTGTACAGGCATTTCATAGGGTTTGGTATTTGACAGGTGCCATTTTTCTTTCCAATGTCTTGCATACCTCTGTTTTATAAACCAATATGGATAGTGGCATAAAAAGATTACAGGTTTATGTGGTGGTGAGGCCTGGGAATATGTTCAAGGAATTGGGGGTTGGTGGGTAGAGAGAGAGAGATCTTCAACTGTGGACAAAGCTGAGGTGCTGGAATTAGTAGGGCAGAATTATTTGAAGACAAAGAATGGTGGGTCTTTAAAAGAAATAGAGCCATGTTCATAAATGGGAATTGTGCCCAGAGAGAGAGTGAGAGATGTTACCTATGGAACCTACCTATGGAAGTCTGACTCCATCTAGGAAAGTAATGACTCCCTTGGTTTCCAAAAGGACTTTGTAGTTACATGAGGTAGGAAGGCATTAGAAGAAGTGGGGAGTTTTATTGAAACAAAGGGCAGACCTCTCCAGGGTTTTAGGCAAGCAGAGCAAACTCTAGGCAGATCTGTTACAAAGGGAAGAAAGAGGGCTGCGCCAGTGGGTTGACTCAACCCTCTTGGGTTCTTTGCCTTGAGGTCCTCTCCCTTCAGTTGTTACTGCTGGGGGCATCATCACCTGCACGTCTTTCTCCTTTGTGTTTCTCCTTTAAAGGTCTGCCCCTAGTGTGGACAAAGCACTTCTTTAAAGAATTCCTCTAGATGTAGTTGGATCAGGCAGATGTGTTAAACAAATTCTTTTGCTCTCCATGTAGGAGAGAACCCAAAGGAATACTTCATAAAGAGTACAAGCAGGCTTTCTGCATCGACATTTTCCTGAGGCTGCTAGAATTTACTTGTAGTCCCAGATAACTGGGACTTTACCAGAATCTTAGCTGCTTTTTGGTCCTACTGGCTCCCCGATAGTCTCCACAGGGTGGTTGCCATCTTATTGCCCCCACAGAGAGTGGGAGCACCTGGTCCTCTTTTCCTTTTTGTTTTCACAGCCTTATTTTTTTTTCCTCCCTGGTTCTGGTTTTCAAGCCGTAGGATGCTTCTCGTTTTCCATCTATTGGCAGGATGGGGTGTGTCTTTCATCTGTGAGTGCGACGTTGGTCACAGGCAAGCCTGGGCAGGAAAGTCTGGATGGCTCAGTGCACACCGAGCCACCGCTTGGAGAACAATGGAGCCTCACACCCACTGATGAAATAGCATATTTAGGTTTTGAGGGAGACAGAATTACTTTGCAGGACTTTATTCATGACCTTTAGGGAGGACATGTAGGAGACTTAGGCAAGTACCCCAATCATAAAAAATGGCTTTCTTCTGTGAAGGAGTCTTGGATGGCCATATGTATCATTTGGTCTTTTCAAATATTTTTAGGTGGTTAGTTGGAGCAAAAGACGAAATATTTTAGCTTCTGTGAATTCACGAAGAAGACGGTGCATTTTTAGCTTATCCTGGAAACTAGGTCTTTCAGAGCACTATTCTTGCAGATGTGGAAATTGAGGCCAATATGGAGGAAAGAACTTGTCAAAGTCACTTGGTAAATCACCAACAGAGCCAGGCCTAGCCTCCAGGTTGCTTGAGCATGAGGACAGTGCACTGCCAAGTAATGAATTTGGGGGGACAGAATTAAGGCAATAGAATTAAGCTTTTGGCTTAACACAGACATCAAACTGAGGATCAAGGACATCAAAATATTGCTTTCTAATACATGGTTCTAAAGGTTCCCGATTGGTACAGGAATCTTGAGCAAGAAAAGCTCTCTTCATTCCCACATGTTTCAGCTTTATCACTTAGTCTCCGCTGGTTACAGCCAAGAGCTAGTCCCTGCTGGAAAATTTCTATTATTTTCTTCTCCAATTATTGCTTCCACTCCTCTAAACTTATACAGGACACTGTGTTCATTCCATAAAATTCACAGAACGTATGTCTGGAGTGAATTGGGTGGGGGGTCGAAAAGGAGAGGACAGAAAGGGAGAGGCTGGGTTTCCTTGCATCCATGGGCCAAGCTCAGCCAACCAAAGGCAACAGCTTGGGTTATGTTTTCTGAGTGCTCATCTTCAATACACTATTTGACCTGATGTTGACCAGATCCCCTCTGAGGACCACCTCCCCTAGTCTGCAACTTTCTCACTCGGTCAAAACCCAGCTGAAGAAACCACTGCCCATTTTGTAGTTGGAATAATAATACAGCTTATCTATGTGCCAATGATTCACTTTGTGGAACATTTATGGCAATTTTTTTATTGAGGTGAAATTCACATAGCATGATATTAACTATTTTCAGTGAACAATGCAGCGGCATTTAGTACATTCATGATGTTGAGTAACCACCACCTTTATCTAGTTGCAGAACATTTCCATCACCCCATTCCCCTCTTTCCCTGTCTCTGGCAACCACCAGTCTTCATTCTTTTCTCTGTTGCTCTACCTATTCTGGATATATCATATAAATTGAATCATACAATATGTGACCTTTGCAGTCTGACTTCTTTTACTCAGCATAATGTCTCTAAAGTTCATCCAAGTGGTAGCACAGATCAATAACACTCCATTCCTTTTTATGGCTAAATAATATTTCACCACCTGGGTATCCCACAATGTATTTATTCAGTCATTCTTTGATGGGCCTTTGGGTCATTTCCACCTTTTGGCTATTGTAAATAGTACTGCTTCTGAATATGTGTGTACATATGTTTGCTTCAGCAGCTGTTTTCAATTCTTTGGGGTATATATCTAGGTGTGGAATTGCTGGGTCATATAGCAATTCTAGATTTACCTTTTTGAGGTACCATATGGCAAATTTTTAATATCATTTGGACTTTTCCTGACCTCTTCTCAAGCCCCTAATATTCCCACATGCACAGCTGTAAATCCTCAGGGCATAGTAACTGACTTGATTTTGTTTTTTAAGATTTATTTATTTGAAAAAAAAGATTGATTTACTTGAGAAAGAGGGGGGAGAGGCATTGGGAGAGGGAGAGAGAGAATCAGAGAATCTCAAGCAGACTCCCCACTGAATGCTGAGCCCAAGACAGGGCTCCCTCTCATGACCCTGAGATCATGACCTGGGCTGAAATCAAGTTGATGCTTAACTAAATGAGCCCCCCATGTGCCCTTTAACTGATTTTGAAATCAGTCTGTTTAGTACAAAATTAGTCAAATATAACTTTTCAAGTAAGTTTTACTGCAAAGTCATCATTAAACGCTTTCAAAACCAAACAGGAAATTCTTTTTGGGTTTTAGACCAGCATACTAGAAATTTTTGCACCATCCAATAGGGTAGCCATTGGGCATGTGTAAACCTTGAGCATCTGAAACGTGGCTGGTGAAACTGAAGAAATAAATTTTAAATTTCATTTTATTCTTGTTCTTTTTTTTTACTAAAAGGCAAATTTAGGTAACCACCTGTGGCTAGTGGCTATCCTAATTATGGTTCAGTATCTCCAATCCTTTTTAGCAGAATAAAAACTGAAGTTTATTCCCAAAGAGCATCTATTTTTCACATTACTGAAACATGACGATATATTTGGACATGATGAAAAATAACTTTACTTTTCCTTATAGATATCAAGCATAAATACCCAATGCTAGTAGAAGTAGTACAAAAATAGTATTTTTTCACAGTGTTGGCGGTGGTATAGAATTTTTTTCAATGAGCATTCATTCACACCCACATTCATTTATTTATATTATTGAATCAATGTTTTAGTTGAATGCTTATTATGTGCCAGGCAGTGTGCTATGTGCTGAGGACACAGTGATGACCAAGACATGATCCCTCCCTTCAAAAGTGCACAGCCAAATAGGTAACTACAAAATAACAACACACTGTAACAATAATGGTTTACATTTTTTTCAAAAAGATTTACATATTTATTTGAGAGAGACAGTGTGGGTACAGGGTGGGGAAGGGGAAAGTCAGAGGGAGAGAACTCCAAACAGAGTCCCTGCTGAGTGTGGAGCTCAACATGGGGACCGACGTGGGGTTTCATCCCACAACCCATGGGATTATGACCCATGAGATCACCACCAGAAAGGAAACCAAGAGTCCAAGTTAACCAGTTGAGCCGCCCAGGCACCCTGATCACGGTTTTCATTTTTTAAGCACTAGGTCCATGCTAAGGACTTTGTGTACATTATTTCATGGAATCCTCACAATAGCCTTTTGAGTCAGCCTCATTTTACAGACAACGAGGCTGTGGCTTAGAGAAGTTAAAGAAGTTGACTTCTGTTGTCCTGTGAATGCCATAACTGAGGTCTATACAAGACACACTTCCTGCACAAATAAGGGAGGAATTCACTATGCGTGGAGTGTGAGTAGGAGTGGAAGGAGGGAAACTGAGCTGGATTTTGAAGGATGAGCAAGAGCTATGCCCAACACTGAGCCATTTGGTTCTGTAGCTTTGAAATTTTTTGCACGTAATTGACCCAGCAACTCCACTTAAGGGAATTCATCTCGAGGAAATATCCAAAAGTAAGAGGGGAAAAAAAGCCCTACATGAATGAGAGTGTTCATATGTCTATTATTTATAATACTGAACTGTTGGAAACAACTTGCAGGTGTAACAACAGGGGACTGGTTAAGTGAATTATGGTCCCACTACTCTATGGAATATTAATGCAACCCGTGACAAAACTTGAAATGATAATTAAAAAGGCTAAGGAGCAATACCAAAAATATGCATTGTATGATGTCAAGTGATAAAAGCAAAATACCACATTGTATATTCACTACGAACACAATTATAAGGAACATGATTACGTATGGATAGGGCTACAAAAGACTGACCCACATGCACAAAGAGTGGCATTCAGGCCATGACATCCAGGGTAAGAGTTTATTTTGTTGTTGTTTCCAATTTTTGTTTACTATTATTTTATCTTTCACTATCAAATAAGTGGAAATTGTAAAAGGAGACAGCTAGCCTTTTCCCCTGGCTTTCATGTGACTTTTACTTGTTCCAAATAGTCATTTTCACTGGAAAATGTGAGATTCCTTTTCAAATGAATCAAATATGGAAAATATTGTGTGGTCCATTTTGTCTTAGCCAACTCAGAATTGGTCTCTGGGTAATGAAAGTAAGTTGAGAACTGTTTTCTTTGCACATGTTTGAGCGGTCTCGATTTCACTGTGATGTGCAGCAGAAATCACGTTGCTGTCAAATATTGGCTGGTGTTTATGAGGCCACGGATTTGGAATAAGAGAACTCAGGAGTGACAGTCATTCCATTTTTAAAGTGTCTTCCTCCTGGGACCAAAGTTGGACTCTGAGTGTATTTCTTTCTCATTTATGTGATGACATTAATATAAATCCAAGTCTTGATGTTGATAATGTGCTGCTGTTTATAGACAACAGCAGTTGTTGTTGGGACAATATAACTACACAATACAATGACAGTAATGCTGTCCCCTTGGTGCAATCTGTGGTAAGGCTTTGAGGCACGATCCTGTTTCCTGTAGGACTGCCTCAAGCCTGAGATAAGCAACGCAAAGTTTGCATTTTTGTTCAGGGTTTATTTCTCATCAACAAAATAGGTCGACAAGGAGGCTTGGTGTGCCATAGAGGGCAAGGGTGACACAGAGAGAGCCTAAAATCCTGGACACCCGTTCACTGGCTGTGTGACCTCGGGCAAGTTACTTTACTTTTCTATGCCTCAGTTTTCTCGTCTGCAAAATGGGAACAGTAATAGAGCCATCTAATAGGTTTGTTTTCAGTATTAACTGAGACAACACATAGTGCTTAGCCTCGTATATGACAGTAATAGCTTAATAAGTGGTGAGTGCTGGGGTGCCTGGCTCACTGAATCCGTGGAGCATGTGATTCTTGATCTCGGGATTGTGAGTTCGAGAGCCACCCTGGGTGTAGAGATGACTTAAAAATAAAATCTTTAAAAAAATAAATGGTAAGGGCTATTACTAGCATGTACAAGATACCATGCTAAGTAATAGGTTGTTTCCTTATCTTTTTTCTTCCATTACATTATACGTTACTTGAGGACAGGAGCTATGTGTGACTTGTTCACCATTGTAGCCCCTGTCCCTAGCACATGGTTTGGGGGCAGAGCCAGTTGCTCAAGAAATATTTGTGAAGGGGGCGCCTGGGTAGCTCAGTCTATTAGATATCTGCCTTCGGCTCAGGTCATGATCCTAGGATCCTGGGATCGAGTCCCATATTGGGTTCCCAGATCAGCAGGGAGTCTGCCTCTCTCTTCATCTGCCTCTCCCATGGCTCATGCTCTCTCTCTCTCTCTCTCAAATAAATAAGTAATCTTTAAAAAAAAGAAAAGAAGTATTTGTGGATATTCTGTATTCTTTTATGAGATGACTAGTCAGCTATAGCCCCAAGAGGAGGCTGAAGAGAGAGAGGCTCAGGAGCACAAAATCTATTATACTTACAGGGGCTAGAGAGGGAGGCACATGTGCCCCAGGGTCCCAAGGGAGACAGCACGTGGTCAAGAGGCAGAGCACAGGAGCAAAAAGGGGAAAACAGGGGTGGCCATTCTTGTGTTCCAAGGAGGGGCAGGGTGAACAGTTTCAGCTTGTTTGATGTCCATAGGCTTTGGGCTCCCGGGGTGGGCACTGGTTGTCTGGCCCCTGGCCCTGATATTGTCACCTGTGTGTGTAGGGCCCAGACAGAGGAGAGATGGCTTTGGACTGGTTGGTTTGCATATCAAAGGCATGTTCTTGATTAGGTCCCTGGCTATTTCTAAGAATTGACTACTCCAGGAGGGGCAGTTTCTCTCCAGACAGAAACATTTTCTAAAATGTGAGAACATTATAATGTATAGACAATTAAGATTAGTTTTAAACAGTGAAATGAACCTGTCGATTGCCTAGTGCTTTTCAGAAATACCAGGAAGCATGAGATGTGGTCCCTGACCTCCAGGAGTTTATAGGCATTTTGCAAAGGGGTTGGAAGAGGGCAGGGAGATCTGGCTAGGCCTCTGGGGATTTGAGGGAACAGGCACTCAATTCAAAACCAGAAAACCAGGTCTTTTTAATTTATTTTTTAAAAAGTAAGCTCTAGGCCCAACATGGGGGGCTTGAACTCATGACTCTGAGATCAGCAGTTGCACACTCTACCAGCTGAGCCAGCCAGGCGCAGCTGGGAAGCTGTGTCTTGAATATTAGTTCTCCCTACCAGCTATATGGCCTTTGGAATGCCAATTAATCTTTCTGAATTTCAAGTACTTCAACCCTAAAATCGGAATAATAATAATAATTTCAAAGCTCACAAAGTGTTATGAATTTATGTGACGAATGTATATGAATGTGCTTTGTGAACTGGAAAGCAGTATATATAACTAAAGAGGTGTTATTATTCTAAAGAGCAGGCAGAGCAATGCTGGGGATGGTAAGTTTCAGATAGGCAGAACTTTCTCTTTGAGGGATACGGCAGGTCGAAAAAGAGAAAGACCCCAGCTTCAGCGTTAGTTAGGTTTACCATTGCTATCCTGGCTTATCAGTTAAAAAATGATATTCATGATTCTTCACCCTTTCCAGATAGAGAACAAGCCCTAGGAAATGATTTTCATTTTATCATGTCTAATCTCTGCTTAAGTTGTTTCTAAGATTAAAGCAATTGATTGGGAACTCTAGAGTTTGACAAATTTTTCCTTCTGCTGAAATAAGGAATGATATCAAAGCCAATTTGGAAGTGCGGTATTGAAATGAAAGTTTGGAGGGTTGGTTTTTTTTTTTTTAATTAGGTCCCTCCCCTTGTCCTCAGCCTCCCACAGTACTCTTTACATTGTTTAGCCCATGAGCCATGTTAGAAGTACCAAACTGATTTACCCGGAGGAACTGGAAGGAAAAGCAGATGCACAGATAGGCACAGAAGGGTTCTAAGATTAACTTGGTTACTGGGTAAAGGAAAAGCAGGTAGAAAGAGAGAGAAAGAGAGAGAGAGAGAGAGAGAGAGAGAGAGAGAGAGAGAGATTGTCAGGGAGCAAGAATCCCTGTCCATTCAGAGGTTCTTCTAACTGGACTAAGAAACAAATTGACATGGGACAGATGAACAGGACATCAGATTTAATAGGCAGATGTATGGGAAATCCATATAGACATGGGAATTCCAAAGGCAGGCAAAAAGAGGTCTAGATGTCATCCTGAGCTAAGGAGAACGGGGTAGGGTCTGGGATTGCAAAGGAAAAGAATGCATTTCGCAGTGCAATAAGAAGAACAGATATTGCTAATGAGATGTTTGGCCTGCCATCCAGATAGGTCACTCAGATAAAATAAATCCCTGCTAATAACACTTATTCTGGGAAAGGTCCCAAATTTAGAGTTGTCTATGTGGTTAAGGGTGGGCAAAAGTTTCCCTGGAGCCGGCAGGGTCTCAAGGGCTTTCAGCCAAAAAAAAATCGTAGTGGCTACTTTCAGGCATCGGGCTTGAGCAGTGGAGACCTGAGTGAGGGTCTCCCCTCAATATCTATGTATCTATACAGTATATTCTTCCTTAAGTAAATGCTTCGCGTCATCAAATCCTCTTGGTGATCTGGGCCCACAGTGGCCCCAGAGCTGAATGCACACAGGCTCATTAGGGGACCCACCTAAAAATAACCATAGGCCCTAGCTGACCGATGGGCTACTTACAATGCGGCACAGGTACCAAAAAAGGAAATTCTGTACATTCCCATGCGTCATCACTCCCCTCTCCCCCATATGTAACCCCCCACCACTGCCTCCTGGCAATCTCTCTTTTTCTCTCCTGCCCACAGGAGGCACTGTGTATTCAATAATACACAGTGTGTATTCCCTCACTGTGTATTCAATAAACTTCTACTTCCTTTGTCCTGCCTTGGGTGAATTCTTTCCCTGCCAGTGCTGCTGGCCTCCACCGAATCAATCGATCAATCAGTCGATTGAGTCGCCCAACATAATCCACATGCCAAAGTGGCACATTCTTGAGAGGGTCTGTCCTGAACCCCTACAGTATCTATGTATCTATACAGTATATACTTCCTTAAGTAAATGCTTTGCGTTATCAAATCCTCTTGGTGATCTGCCATCACTGTTGGAATCACTAGGCTGGTGCTTTGTGTTTGGTCCAAGAAGAGTGGCTCTAATGATTCCCCAGTGCCTGGCACCACACACTTTCAAGCTGTTGCAGCAACCATTTTTCTGATCTGTTCAGAAAAGAAAACAATACAATGGTGACATGCAAATCAATTTCTACTTCAAGCATAATAACAGAAACTGCTTGATTCCGTGGGGCAGGAAAAATAATTTTCCCTCTACCTTTTTAGGTTCTTCGCTGAGAATCCTCCCCACCCCCTTATAATAAAAGACAGATTGGCAGGAGAAAAAAAAAGTTTAATAACATATGTACGTCCCACACACATGGGAGAGACCCAGGAAATTGGAGTAACTCTCTGAAGTGGCTGAAGTCATCACCTTAAAAAAACATTTCCATCTAAAGACAAAAGAAGATGTTGGGATGAGGAGTCAGTTATGGGAAGTGACTGGGAAAAGTAAGGGAAACAAGGGTAAGGTTGTTAGAGTTAAACTCATGACTTCTCCACCTTCAACAGTTTCTAGAGATTTATAGTACTCTTCCTCTTCTTGGCACAGCTGGGAATACACCCTTACAAATGGAGATTTCCCTTATAAATGCATCTTCTATTTGGTTCTCAGAGCTTCATCTGTGCCTGTTGTTCCTTAAAAACGATCGGCTCAAAATAATCCTTACGCTAAAGGAACATATCCTGTGGTGCCAAATTCTGGTCCCCTTCAATCCGATTACTTTTAATTTTCCTTCCCCCTTTAATGAATTGAGCTGGGACGCCATGTTGCTGTGGTAAGACAAACACAAAATTTGGGGTCAGATAGTTTGCGTTCTGAATTCTTGTACTGCTGTTTGTTAGCTGGGGAATGTTGAGGAAAGTCCCTGAGTGGACTCTGAGCCCTAGTTTTCAGCTGAAAAATAAGGGAAGTTTTGTGAGGACTTAATGTGATACTGTATGTAAAGCAACAGGCACGTAGTAGGGGTTCCAAAAATAGTTCGTGAGGAAAGTAAAAGTATGTTTCCGTTGTGTCTTCAAAAGAAAAAAAAATCACTGGAAAGAGAGGTAGTCTCTCTTGGGGCCTTTAGTAAGTTTTTGATGGTGGCCTTGCTCATCTATGTTACTCAACAAACACCTTTACACTATGAAGAGAGTACAAGTATCTTCCCTGGTCTGACTGGGGTCTGTGTGACAGTTGATGTGAAATGTTGGGGTCTGGGAGCGAATGGTCAAGAAAGAATTCTTGAGATGTCTTTGGTGCAAAAAAGGTGGTATTATTAAAGCATGGGGACAAGACCTGTGGGCAGAAAGAGTTGCACTGGGATTGTGATGGGTGACTGATTATATCCTTTCAAGTCAGGAGGGAGGTAGGGATAGCAGAAGTCCCTAAGGAATTTGGAAGCAAGGTTTCCAGGATGTTGAGGAGCTAGCTGCTGTTAGAATAAGGTCATTCAGGGGCACCTGGGTGTCTCAGTCGGTTAAGTGGCCAACTCCTGGTTTTGGCTCAGGTCATGAGCTCAAGGTTATGAGATAGAGCCCTGTGTCAGGCTCTCTGTTCAGTGTAAAGTCTTCTTCAGATTCTCTCTCCCTCTCCCTCCAGTTTACACACACTCTCTCTCTTACTCTATCTTAAATAAATAAAATCTTAAAAAATAGAGAGAATAAGGTCATTCACTACTGTCTAGTAAACCGTAGTCATGAGACCCTTCCGATGTATATCAGTGTGCCATATGCTTAGAGGATGATTGGTAATATATAAAGTAGGGTGTGGATAGAGTTAAAGGAAGTTTCTAAAGGCATTTTCTTATAATAAAGAAGACTTACAGGATCCTGGAGATGGGGCTCATGTCAAGCTAAAGTTGTCTTTTGCCTCTAGCAAAATATCATCATTGAGGCAGCTGGGTTCCTGAATGAAGGTCACTGCCTGTCCCAAGGACTTGTCAATGGGCTGTAAATTGTGAGGAAGTTTAATTTTCCCCCATATGTCTTTTGCCTTTGTTCTCCACATCAACAGTCTATTTCCTCCACGTTATAAGCTAATTCAAGTTTTTTGTGGAAATACATTAAGTTTTTAAATAATTAAAAAAAATTCTTGTCTCCCCGTCTTCTGCTCAGGTTACTTCTTTGAAACATTCTAAACAACACCAGCAGATTAATTGTCCTGAAACACCAAGCTGAGAGTCGCATTTCCCTACTCACTGGAGTCCAGTTGCTCCCCACTGCCTACCAACTTCAGTACTTGCCAGCCTGGCAGTCAAGCCTATGTCTGGGACCTTTTGACTTATATACTATGCTGCTCTCTCCTAAGGGGTTGATAGATGGCTAATAGTCAAAGTGGACCTTTTCTTGTTTCCTGTAGCATTCTCCTGGAAAGTGCTTTGGAAGGGAAAAATAGAAGGATATGGGGTTCAGGGCATGATGCTGCTAATTTGCCACTTTGGCATGTAGGTTATGTCGAGCTGAAGATGATTAAGGTCCAACAGACTCAAGAAGAGCTTTTACACGCCCCCCTTCCAGGTAGGGAACCTGTGCCAGGAAACAAGGAAGAGAGCTATTACCAAAGAGATATATATATAGAGATATATATATATATATCTCTATATATATATCTATATATCTATCTATATATATATATATATTTTTTTTTTACATTAAGGAAGATTTCTCTCCTTGGCATGGCCAACATTTGTTTACCAAACGTTTGCTATTCCCAACTTCCTGTGAATTATCTTCCTCCCCTTTGAAATCCCAGGTCCCTATCCCCTTCTTCTTAGCTCAAGATGGCACAGTAACCTCAATTGCCTAACCACTGGGGAGCCTGTAATGTCTTTGTGAAGTTCCTACCTGTACAAAATTAATTTTTTCCCCATGAATCTGTCTTATGTCAATCTAATTATTGGGCCAGCCAAATAACCTAGAAGGAAAGAAGAGGAAAGTTTTCCTCCCCTACAAAGAAAAAAAACTGGAGAATTACTATGGGGATTTCAGTATGTATGTACGTAGGTTTGCGTGCACCTGCGTGTCTATGTATATGGATCAGCCAACTTTTCTTATGTTCTAAGAAGAGCGTAAAGGGGAGAAAAATGTACCGCCCCCAAATATGTCTCCTTGGTACACTGACTATTTTAAGCTGGTTATTTTTTTAAGAGGGAGGGAGGGGCAGAGGGAGAGAGAAAATCCCAGGCAGACTCCATGCTCAGTGTGGAGCCTGATGCAGGGCCCTATTCCATGATCCCGAGATCACAACCTGAGCCAAAACCAAGAGTTGGAAGTCCAACCGACTGGACCACCCAGGCACCCCTAAGCTGGTTATTGTTAAGAAACAGTAGACACAGGTATAGCACCCCTTTTCTGAGGGTTGATTTTGTGTGCCAGCTTGACTGGGCTAAGGGATGCCCAGAGAGCTGATTAAACTTTATTTCTGGGTGTGTCTTTCATGGTGTTTCTGGAAAAGATTAGTATTTGAATCAGTGGACTGAGTAGAAAAATATCTGTCTTGACCAATGTGGCCAGGCATCACCTACTCCACTGAGGGCCCCAGCAGAATAAAAAGGCAGCTGAAGAGCAAATTCTCTCTCTTGCTTCTTGAGCTGGGACGTCTGTCTTCTCCTGCCCTTGGGCCTTGGAGCTCCTGGTAGGGACTTAGACTGAATTTACTACCAACCCTCCTGCTTCTTGAGCTTGCATGGGTCCTAGTGAGGCATAGCTCAGCTTCCAAAGTCACATGATCTGAGTCCTAGAATAAATTTCCTCTTATGTATCTGTATGTATACCATTGGTTCTGTTTCTCTGGAGAAGTCTAGTACACTTTCCCACACACCAAATCTGATTCATCACCCTGTCCTGTCGATTCTATCTCATAAATAATCCCTCAAATCTACCGTCTCTGCACTTCCTTTGCTGCCCCCTCTAAGGTATGGCCATCTTGGGGCGTCCAGCTGGCTTCGTCAGTAGAACATATGACTCTTGGTCTTGGGGTCATGAGGTTGAGCCCCACGTTGGCATAGAGCTTACCTAAAAACAAAAAACAAAACGACAACAAAACAGATAAAAAACAAAACAAAACAAAAGCTTCTCAGCCTCCTGTCTTGCTCCCTTTCTACACATTCTTTTCACAGCCGCCATGTAATCTAAAATAGAAAATTGGTCACGTCACGTCCCATGGCCATGCTTTCATGGTTGGTTTCTACTCCATCTTCGTCTCTCTCTCTCTCCCCAGCTGCCCCTTTCCTACCCCAGGCTGCCTAATCTTTCCATTCCTCAAAGACTTTATATTCTCTTTTTTATCCACACTTTTCCTTCTGCCTGAAGGTCTTCCTGCCAGCTCCTGCCTTGAACTGAATAGCTCCTATTCATTTTCAGGTCCCAGATTGGACATCATATTCTCTAGCATCCTAAATTAACCTCAAGTCCAGGCTCAATGCTCCTCCTAGAGGCTCACACATACACACAACCTGCGCTTCCCCTATTTCACTTTACGGCAACTGTGCATTTATGTCTGTGTCTCCTCCACTAGACTGTGGGCTCTCAGGGGACAGAAAGAATATCTGTCTTATTTATGGCTATTTCCCTCCCTATCTCTTCCCACAGTCCTTGATACAGTAAGAGCCCCGTAGTCATTTGTTGAGTGAATACTTAAGCTCCAGAAATTTATTTTGTTTTCATCTGGGAGAGCTTTTTTCTTTTTTAAAAGATTTTTAAATTTTACTTCAGGAAGAAAGGGCAGTGGAGGGGCAGAGTGAGAGGGAGAGACGGACTCTGAAGCCGACTCTCCGTTGAGCACGGAACCTGACACTGGGCTCCATCTCCCCTGAGACCATGACCGGAGAGGAAATCAAGAGTCAGATGCTTAACCAACTGAGCCACCCAGGCGTCACCCCCAAGGAGACCTTTTTGACACATGAATTCAAATGCTACCTGTGGTAAATTTAACTTCATAGAAGAAATTTTTTTTTAAAGGATTGGCTATTGTTCATCACAGTGAGTATAATGGTATATACCTAGCTATACCGATTCAGATATATAGATCAGAATAATGAAGACAGTTGCAGGGAGGTGGTGGGCCGGAGGATAACAAAAAGAAAACAGAACACTCTGCATTGTTTGAATTTAGACAGTGTATCTAGGAAACCACCCCCCCACCCCATATTTAAGCATTCCTATAACTGTGTTTACTCAGTGACTATGGTTTCCTTGATTTGGTGGTGGTGGTTTTGTTTCCCCCCCATGGTTTAAAATACCTTCAGCCAAAGCAGCCTTTATGAAAGCCCCCAACCAGATGTGTCCTTTCCATAATCTGAACTCTTCCATAAACCCCTTGCAGGGTTCTCATTATGATACCTAGTTGTTGCGATGATGAGGGTACGAGACTTACCACTTTCCTACTTTGTCAGCTCCTTGAGGGCAGGGATTGTTTTCTTTCATTTTTGTAGCCCAGGATCTTAACAAATGCTTAACACATAGTAGGATCTAGGGCATATATATTGAATAAATGGATGCAATAGTCAAAAGGATCCACCTTGAGAGCAATCGTTGGCAGCTCAGACAGAGGCCGAGACGAAACATCTCACGCAACAGAGAGGATGCAGAGTCTAGTTTGCTGGTCCCTGTTCTGGGCAGCAGCCATTGCCCTGTAAATGTTGTGCGTAGCCCTTATTTACTTAATTGGAACCTAACTGCATTGAAAGAAACAAGTGTAGGTGAATTGGACTTTATAAAAATTAAAAGTTTATATGCTGCAAAGGATTCGATCAAGGGGGTAAGATAAAAACCCACAGAATGGCAGAAAATATTGGTTAAGCCCTTTATCTGTTAAGGATTGGGCATGCAGAGTATATAAAGAACTCTTACAATGCAAGACAAAAGACAACCCACACAGGGGTGCCTGGGTGGCTCAGTCAGTTAAATGTCCAGCTCTTAATTTCAACTCAAGTCATGATCTCAGGGTTGTGGGATCGAACCCCATGACAGGTTCCATGCTCAGTGCAGAGTCTGCTTGTCCCTCTCCCTCTGCTCCTCCCCGACTTCCTCTCTCAAAAAAATAAATCAGATCTTAAAAAAAAAACAAATAAATAAAACTCAACCCACCCAATTAATATGTGAGCAAAGGATCTGAATAGACCTTTTCTCAAAGAAGATATACATATTTCCAACAGGCACCTGGAAAGATGCTCACATCATTAACCATCACTTCATGCCAATCAGGATGACAATAATAATAGTAATAATAATTAATGTTGGCAAAGATGTGGAGAAATTGGACTCCCCTACATTGCTGGTGGGAATGTAAATTGGTGCAGCTATTTTGAAAAATAGGCTAGTAATTTCTCAAACAGTTTTTATAAAGATTTTATTTATTTATTGTTTATTTGAGAGAGAGAGAGAGAGAGAGAGAGAGAATGAGCAAGAGCAAGAGCACAAGCCAGGGAAAGGGGTAGAGGGAGAGGGAGGAGCAGACATTTCACTGAAGAGGGAGCCCAATGTGGGACTCGATCCCAGGATCCTGGGATCATGACCTGAACTGAAGGCAGATGCTTAACCCACTGAGCCACCCAGGTGCCCCAGTTCTTCAAACAATTAAACAGAGATCATATGACCCAACAATTCCATTCATAGGTATGTACCCAAGACAAGTGAAAATGTTAACACAAAAACTAGTGGGTGAATGTTCATTACTTATCATGTTGCAATAGCTAAAAGTGGAAACAATCTGCATCGTGTAAGGAATTCATGTAACTCAATAGCAAAACACCAAATAACCCAATGAAAAAATGGCCAAATACTGAACAGATATTTCTCAAAAGGAGACATCCAGATGGCTAACAGATATGTGAAAAGGTGCTCAATATCACTCATCATCAAGGAAACACAAATCAAAACCACAATGAGATATCACCCCATACCTGTTAGAATTATTATGATCAGAAAGACAAAAGGTTAACAGGTGTTGGTGGGATGTGGAGGAAAAGGAACCCTTGTGTACTGTTGGTGGGAATGGAAATTGGCACGGTCATTATGGAAAATAGTACGGAGTTTCCTCAAAAAATTAAAAATAGACCTACCTTATGATCCAGCAATTCCACTTCTGAGTATATGGCCAAAGGAAATGAAATCAGTATCTCGAAGAGTAACCTGCACTCCCATGTTCACTGAAACACTATTCACAACAGTCAAGGTATGGAACGATTCTAAATATCCTTTGACAGATGAATGGATAAAGAAAAAAATATATATGGTGGAATATTATTAGTCTTTTAAAAGGAAAATCTTGCCATTTGTGACAATATGGATGAAACTAGAAGATATTATGCTAAGTGAAATAAACCAGATGCAGAAAACCAAATACAGTATGATCTTATACGTGAAATCTAAAAATGTCAAGTTTGTAGAAACAGAGAGTAGAATGGTGGTTACCAGGCCAGGGGCGGCAGGGGGCGTGTAAGTGTTGGGGGGCAGGGAGATGTTGGTCAATGGGGGCAAAGTTTCAGTTTTGCAAGACGAATACATTCTGGAGATCTAATGTACAATAATAGGAGTATAGATAACAACATTGTACTGTATACTTGCAATTTGTTAAGAGGGTATTTTTTTTAAAGATTTTGTTTTTAAGTAAACTCTACACCCAAGTGCAACTTCAACTCACAACCCTAGGTCAAGAGTCACATCCTCTACTGACTGAGCCATCTGGGCACCCCAAGGGGGTACATTTTTTTTAAAGATTTTATTTATTTATTTGACAGAGAGAGAGAGAGATCACGAGTAGGCAGAGAGGCCGGCAGAGAGAAAGGAGGAAGCAGGCTCCCTGCTGAGCAGAAAGCAGATCAAGCAGGGCTTGATCCCAGGACACTGAGACCATGACCTGAGCCGAAGGCAGAGGCTTAACCCACTGAGCCACCCAGGCACCCCGAGGGGATACATTTTAAGTGTTCTCACCACACACACAAAAGTGATAACTATGTGAGATGATCGATGTGTTAGTTTCATAAAAATGACTATTCCACATTGTATACTATGTCAAATCAAGTTGTATATCTTAAATACATGTAATGTTTGTCAACTCTACCAATAAAGTGGAGAAAAGTGTATGGACATATACAAATTAGACTGCCAAAAAAAAAAAAAGTGGAAACAACCTACTTGTTCATCAACTGGAGAATGTGGTATATGCTCACAATGGAATATTATTAAACCATAAAAAGGAATGAAGTACTAACACATGTTACAGATTGGAAGAACCTTGAAAACAGGCTAAGGTGAAGAAACATGTCAAAGAAGATCAGGTAGGCTGATCCGAGTGCAGTAATGTTTACAATTATTTGATCACAACCAATTACAGATTTCTTTGTTCCTTCTCCACTCCCACTGCATTGATTGACCTGCCTTAAAAAAAAAAAAAAAGATCAGGGAACCTTGGGTGTCTCAGTCAGTTGGGTGTCTGTCTTCAGCTCAGGTCATGATCTTAGGGTCCTGGCATGAAGCCCTGCATCAGGTGCCCTGTTCAGTGAGGATTCTGCCTCTCGCTCTTCCTCTTCATCACCCCCTCTCCCACCACTCTTTCTGTATTAAATAGATAAAATAAAATCTTTAAAAAAGAGATAATGTAATATATTATATATTATTCCATTTATATGAAATGTTCAGAATGGAAATCTGCAAATGCAGAAAGTAGATCAGGAATTAAGGTCTCACTGTCTCATGGGTAAAGGTTTCTTTCTGGGGAGATGAAGTTCTAAAATTCAATGGTGGTGGTGGCTGTACAACGTTGTGAATGTACTAAAAGCCACAGAATTGCCGAATTCAGGATGGCAAGGTTCACAGTATGTGAATTATATCTCAATAAAGCTGTTATTAGAAAAAGAGAAACAAATATAAATTTCCTATCACCCCAATTCATTTCCAGTCCTTGTCAGTGCTTACACATATATTTATTTGTGTATTTATAATCAGGGTGTGTGCAGTATTGTGTGCCATGCTTTTTTCACTTAATGTCATTGCACATACATTCCAGTGGGTCATATTAACCTAGTTTATATGTTTGTCAATTTTAAAATAAAATTTAATCAAAGTGTAACAGATTTGCTACATAGAAAAGTGCACAAGTAACATGAGTATAGCTTGGTGATTTTTCTCAGAGTCACCCATCTACTTGTCATTTTGCAGAGCGGAAATTACGTGCATCGTGGTGCTGTATTATACTTTGCATAGCTAGTTCCTTATTTGAGGGGACCTTCCAAGTTGTTTTTGACATTTCAAAATTACAAATAACAGTGCTAGGATCATCTTTATATGTGTTACTGTCCAATATACAGAGAATAACCCAAGTTATTTATATATTCTCCAAACCAAGATTATGAGATCAAGAGTATGTAAAATATCAGTAGACTGCTTTTTCTGAAAATACAAATTAATTTCTAGTTCCATGAGCCATATGTAACTGTACCTAACTCACCACAGCTTCACCAACATTAGGTTTTCTCATTTTACTCTTTACTACCCTAGTGACAAGGTGTCACTTTACATCTGTTTTGATTTCTACTCTGTCATTGCCAGGGTGACTGTTCATCTGTGGGGTGATTTTTGTCTGTAGTTCTCCTGCAGAAGCTCCCCATCTCCTTTGGCCACTTTTCTAGTAGCATCTGGATGTCAATTTTGTGTCTTTTTCTCAATTCCAAATGTATTTTATTATTTTATTTTTTTTTTATTTATTAGAGAGAGAGCAAGCGCACAAGCAGGCAGAGGCGGAGAGAGAAGCAGGCTCCTTGCTGAGCGAGGAGCTGGGTGTGGGACTGGATCCCAAGCCCCTGGAATCATGACCTGAGCCAAAGGCAGTGGCTTAACTGACTGAGCCACCCAGGCATCCCCCAAATGTATTTTAATAGCATGATCTCACCGATAATGTTTTCACATTTGTGTGTCCATCTTGCAGCTTTGGAAATATTTGTTTTACTTACTTAAATTGAAATACAATTGACTATATTTTATGTCGTTGCAAAGGTGTCTATTAAAATGTGATAAATGACAGCCTCCATTTATCTGATAAACTGTTTTCCCTCTTCCACAGCTGGGCTAAAAATGTGAGTACATTTTCTTCTTAATATTTTTATTATACTTAAGTCTTTCATTCACCTCGGATTTATTTTACTCTATGACTTAAACTATAGATCTCAGCTACTTTTATCCATACTGAAGTCCATTAATTAAGTGGTGATTTCTTTTTCTATTATGGTTTCTGGTTTGCCAGATATTGAGTTACTAAATAATCAGTTGTATTCCAGAGTATTAATAGTTCCTTGAGCATTTAAAATCCAAGTATATGTGTCAATGATTTGTTTAAAAATCTTAAAAGGAGTCTACAATAATTGTGCTCTTTCAGAAGAATTTTTCTAACAAGTTGTCCAAAGTCTATAAAACTGCTTTCATTTTTATGATGTTAAATTCATATACAAACATAGCTAACTTTACAATATTTGGTCCCTCAAGTATTATTTCTTCTTGGTAAATATCATCATTTATTCATGTCCTTTCTCTACTTCTCCCATCGGTATTGTGCCATTTTCTTTTAGTGTATTTTTTTTCTCTCAAATTAAGCGAATGACTAAGTATTTAATATGTTGTCATCATCTTGAGTCTCATTTTGCATTATATTGTCTAGCTTGGTGTCACTCTTATTAGGAATGCAACTGGCTTTTGTCATTTATCTTCTATTATACTACTTTGCTGAATATATTTATTTAATTTTTAATGAATTTTGTGTTGATGCCTGGGACTTCATTATATAATCCTGTCATTTGAGAGGAGTGATATTTTTATTTCTTCCTTCCACATACTTATAACTCATTTTCAATCTTATTTTATTACCAAGTTAATTAAGACTGATGAGAGAGACATCCTTGTCATATTTATGTTTTTAATAGAACGTCTCCAGTGCATCTGGCTCTTGATTTTATGTGCGTGTAATGATCCTGTTAAGAAAGATAATCTTTCGTATGTCAACTACATTTCAATAAAAAAAATTATACAAGACAGTCCTCAAGTCTCTTTTCACACTAAACATCATTTGTAGAATAAATAATTTACCTCGGGATAAAAAAATAAAGAAAGAAAAACTTCCATGCCTTTTTATTTTGTGTAACCAATGGAAGTTTTGACTTTTGGGAAAAGTCTCCTCACCATCTTCTGAATATCAGGCCTCAGCACAAACAGCCCCAGAGAGGCCTTCCCTCCTTCATGACTTTATCTATTGTGCCCACTCACCTCTGGCCACACTCTTATGTCACTCTGTCTTATTTTCGTCAGAGCACTTGTCACCATATGAAACTCTTCTAGTTAGCTTTTGCCTCACTGGCTTCCCTCCCCCATGAGAACAGAAGCTCCAAGAGAGGTGGGCTTTTCGTTTGTCTCCTTCACTGTTGCCTCCCCAGTGCCTAGAACAGGGCCTGACACACATGAGGCAGTCGATACATATTTTTTGAGGTATAAATGGGTATAATTTTATACTTTATCCATTAAACTGATATGTTTTCAAAATGTTTCTACGGTTATAACATTTTTGTACCCAGCTCACTCACAGTTTCTTTTTGTTATGATGTTGTTTAGAATGTTAGTGTCCATAGTCATAAAACTAACCTGTATTTTACTTTCCTGATATTGTTGTTTTTGAGTATTTAAATAAAAATCATATTTGCCTCATAAAACAAGTTTGGTGGTATACCTTTTTCTACATTTTTATTATTTAACTTACAGATTGTTTGTTTGTTTTTTTTTTTTTTTTTTTTTTTAAAGATTTTATTTATTTATCAGAGAGAGAGGGAGAAAGTGAGCACAGGCAGACAGAGAGGCAGGCAGAGGCAGAGGCAGAGGGAGAAGCAGGCTCCCCGCTGAGCAAGGAGCCCGATGTGGGACTCGATCCCAGGATGCTGGGATCATGACCTGAGCCGAAGGCAGCTGCTTAACCAACTGAGCCACCCAGGCGTCCCACAGATTGTTTAATAGAAGAATTGTTTCTTGGAAAAATTCTCCAGTGAATCGATCAGAGCCAGATGCCTGATTTTACATTCTTTTCTTTTCTTTTTGTTTATTCTTAAATTTCAGCTTTCTTGAGGTATAGTGACTACACTATTTGAATATTCCTTTTTCTGTCATTTCCTTTATGAATAGTCAATTCATATTAACTTTCCTGTGTCATAATTGGTATTGTATATATTGTGTAGGTCCTCTTTCCTAGCTACTGTTATCACTTTTATTAGCACATAGCTATTAATGATAATAACTCACCCAAGTCAATCTTCAACTCATTCAACAAATACTTTGGAATCATTGCCCTAGGTTCTGGTGGCACAAAAATGAGGAAGATACAACTGGACCACAGTTTGTAAAGTGTGCTAGTTAGTCTCTTGTTTGTGGTCCCCTCACTCCCACTCCAATCCATTCTCTGCACTTCTCTGTGTCCTGGGAGTTTGACCTCTATAGACTCAATCATCAAGGCT
This sequence comes from Mustela erminea, assembly GCF_009829155.1. Classification (NCBI taxonomy): domain Eukaryota; kingdom Metazoa; phylum Chordata; class Mammalia; order Carnivora; family Mustelidae; genus Mustela; species Mustela erminea. The sequence goes on along the minus strand of NC_045635.1, from coordinate 112,090,685 downwards.
CTCCTGCCCTCTGGCTTCAGGTAAGATTCCGTCTTCTGGAGGTATGGGAGGTTGATGTATTTATTCTCCTGGCTTCCTGCCTTCTAGGCGGTGTTTTGATGGTGGCTTCATTCTTTGTCTAACGCCACAGCTCCTGTTAGGCAGCCCCTCTGTTACAGCTCCAGTTCTTGCCATGGTCCCCGTTAACCTTAAAAAATAAAAGCGCCAATTATTTTACCAGCAAAATGGGTTTATTTGGGAACAGCAGAGAATTACAATCTGGGATAAGCAAGTTAGGGCAATATCATAGGTAAGTCTAGGGAAAGAAAGAGGGGAAGGCTCTTTAATAAAGGGGACCAGTGGGCAGGGCTCTTGTAAACAGGAAGTCCATTGGAGTAAACTGGGAGTCCTAAGTATAGTGGCTTCTCATTGGCTGAGCTGTTGCCAGGGGGAAGAGGAAGTCTTCCTCCCTCCTAATGGGATGGTAAAGCAGCATCCACCTGAAAGGTCCTTCTCTTCATCCTGGGTCTGCAATTGACCAGGAGCAGTAGGTAGGGAGTGAGAGCTGCCCCTGGCCACCTCCCAACTCCAACTCCATTTTAGTGAGGTTTCCCTTTATTGATTTTAACATCCCCTAACATCATTTCTTTTTTTTAAAAAAAGATTTTATTTATTTATTTGACACAGAGAGATCACAAGTAGGCAGAGAGGCAGGCAGAGAGAGAGAAGGGGGAAGCAGGCTCCCCACTGAGCAGAGAGACCAATGTGGGGTTGGATCCCAGGACCCTGGGATCATGACTTGAGCCTAAGGCAGAGGCTTTAACTCACTGAGCCACCCAGGCGCCCCCCCTCCAACATCATTTCTAATCCTTGCCCCTTAGGGCTAAGGTGGTATTGTTGTTGTTAGCCCCAGAGCGCTTCAGCCTCCCTTGTTAGTTCCTTTAACCCTGGGGGCATTATTACAAACAGTGCCTTTATTAGTCTCCAGTAAAACCTTTTGGAGTGTGCCATCTGTTTCCTGCTGGGAGTCTGGCTAATACAAGGAGACAGACAAATAAATGAATAATTAAAGTATAGTACAAACGTGTTTTAATAGAGATATACATGGGGTGCTATAGAAACAGAAAAGAGGGCCATGCAGTCCCAAGTGTTTTAAATTTCTCTCCTATGTGTTGTTAAATTGCTTTTCTCGTCTCTGACTTATTATGGTTTTTTTTTCTTCTGTCTTATAAAGCATTTGACCAAAAATTCTGTTAATTTTTCAAAGAAACAGCTACTAATTTGTTTACCAAATATTTCTTCATATCTGTTCCATTTTGCTTTTTTTTTTTTAAGATTTTATTTATTTATCAGGGAGAGAGAGCGAGCACAGGCAGACAGAGGCAGAGGGAGAAGCAGGCTCCCTGCTGAGCAAGGAGCCCGATGCGGGACTCGATCCCATGATGCTGGGATCATGACCTGAGCCGAAGGCAGCTGCTTAACCAACTGAGCCACCCAGGCGTCCCCCATTTTTCTTATTTTTATTTGGCTCCTCTATTTCTATATTTTGGCTGGTTGCTTCATTTTCTTTTCTTTTATTTTTTAAAAAATTTTATTTATTTTAGAGGGGTTGGGGAGGTACAGAGGGAGAGGGAGAGAGAGAATGTCAAGCAGACTCAGTGCTGAGCACGGAGCCTGATGTGGGGCTGGATCTCACGACATTGAGGTTATGACCTGAGCTAAAATCAAGAGACCCCTGCTTAACCCACTGAGCCACCCAGGCGCCCCTATTTCCTTTTAAAGGGCTTTAGTTCATCATGTTTCTCTCACCCTCTCTATCTTACTTATTAATACAGGCATTTACAATGACAAGTTCTCCTTTAAGTACTAAATTGGCAGCATTCCATGTATTATAAAACTCTTTATATTTTCATTTAAAAACATTCTGTCATTTTGTATTCCATTTCCTCCTTGACTTGGAAGTAACCTAAGAGAGTCTTAAAAATTCGACATTGCTGTTTATTATTTAGTTCCACTCTTGCAATATATTTTTAATGTTATTTCATTATAGCCTGAGAATGTGCTATGTAGATTTTTTTTATATTTACCAAATGAACGTTTGCATTTTCTGTGTATGACTGATTTTTGCGACGTTTCTGTAGTTACTAAAAATAAAGTGTTTTCTACTGCTTGATCATGAGGTGATCTCCATGTGATAATGCTGTCCAGCCCTGTGAGGCACCTTCAAAAAGTTATCCCAGCCTCTGCTTCCCTCCCCAGGTGCCACCACTTAAAGGGAGATCACTGAAACATACCCTCTTTTTTTTTTTTTTTTAAGAGACCTGAACAAAGAACTAATCGGACTCAAACTTCAAACCTTGTCCTCTTTTTGTTTGGTTGGTTTTTCGGGTGGGGGTTAAGGAAGCTGCTTTTTTGTTTTTACTCTCCTAGCCACGGACTTTGTTCAATCCTTTCTGTTGTGCCTTGACCGAGTCTTGGGAATAAATGGATGACTGCTTCTTTCTTCCCTCTGACGACTTCAACTGCTCCTTTGAGTCCGCCTCAGGCAATGTGTCTCCTAGTTGCATCTGCCCTTCAGCATTGCGGTGAACTCATGGACAAATGCCACCTCCACATCTGTGTTTGGCTTTGTTTGTCCTTCACCTGCCTGGAACAGAGGTGGCTAGCTGGTCCATGAAAAACAATCCTGTTCCCTCTTGCACAGTGTGGAATTATTCCTGGAAGGTTGCTGTAAATCCAGGGACTTCATTTCCCAGCACCCTTTGCATCCAGGCGTGGTCGTGTTCTCTGCCATGGAATGTGAGCTAATATGCAATGTGTCACTTCTAGGCTGGGGCCTCTGAGAGCTGGTGGTGTCTTTCCACTCTTCTTTTCCTCTTCTGATGGCCAGAGGACTCTGGGATTCTTTGGCAATGGTAGGAACACAGATTGGAAGCAATTCGGTTTCTTAATTATCATGAAAGAAAGCTGCCCGTGAACCAGGAACATGCATGTTCTACTCTTTAAGTCAGTGAGAATATTCTAATGTGTTAGGTCACTGAAATGTTGGGGTTTATTTTTATTACATAAGCCACCATCGCCCTAATATACTGTGGACCATTCTATCTCAAGTATTAAGATTGCTAATTAAATTTAATTGGACTCTTCTGATATTTCTGTCAGTTTTGTTTTTCAATATATGTTGTTGCTTTGTACTTTGGGACCTAAAGATAGAGACTATTAGGTTTTGTTGACTTTCTCTTCATCTTCATTTTATTTTTAAAGTAATCTTGACACCCAACATGGGGCTTAAACTCACAGCCCTGAGGTCAGGCGTCATATGTTGTATCGACTGAGACAGCCAGGTGCCTCAGGTTTTATTAACTTTTTATTATGGCTTCCTTGTTCAATCTCCTATTCTTTTGCTGTGGTATCTATATTGTCTTATATGATTAGAAATTACTGTTTTACTGGCATTGGTATCAACTATAACAGACCTTAAGCCAGCTCTTATCTTTGAATCAGTTCATGTATTTCTATTTAAAATACATTTCTTGGGGTACCTGATTGGTTCAGTCAGTAGAGTATGAGACCCTTGATCTCAGGATCCTGAGTTCAAGCCCAACGTTGGGTGTGGAGCCTACTTAAAATAAGAAAATAAAATACATTTCCCCCTTTAAAAAAAAAAAAGGTTTATTTATTTATTTTAGAGAAAGAGAGAGAGAGCCTGAGCAGAGAGGCAGAGAGAGAGGGAGCGAGAATCTTAAGCAGACTCAATGCTGAGCACAGAGATGATGCTGGGCTTGATCTCACGACCCTGAGATCATGACCCGAGCCAAAACCAAGAGTCAGATGCTTAACTGATTGTGCCACCCAAGGTCCCTGTCCCCCCTACTTTTTTTTTTTTTAAAGTAAGCTCTACACCCAACATGGGGCTTGAACTCACGATCCCAAGATCAAGAGTCACATGCTCTACTAACTGAGCCAGCCAGATGACCTTGTCACTCTCCTTTATAGAAGAGAATTCAACCCACATATGTTGTTCCTATAATGGATACTCTGCCAGCAGGATGCACTAGGTGTGTGACCTTGGCCAAGTCTTCTACTTCCTCTCCACTTCAATTTTCTTATCTATTTTTTTAAAAGATTTCTTTTTTTTTAATATTTTATTTATTTGACAGAGAGAAATCACAACTAGGCATAGAGGCAGGCAGAGAGAGAGGAGGAAGCAGGCTCCCTGCTGAGCAGAGAACCCGATGCGGGGCTCAATCCCAGGACCCTGAGATCATGACCTGAGCTGAAGGCAGAGGTTTAACCCACTGAGCCACCCAGGCACCCCTCAATTTTCTTATCTATTAAATAGGAAGCACATATTACAGGATAGCTATGAGAATTCAATGAAATCAAAATCCAAAATCCAAAAGACAATTTGCTTTAGTTTTTCTAGAATCTAAACTATATTCCTTTTCAAGAGAAACTTCAATTTAGGTGGATCCTTGTGATAATAGCTTCCCTTCACATAGTTTTACATAGATTTTCCATTGTGATTTTTTTCTTCTCTAGAACATGAGGGACAAGATTTCCAGGCATCCTTTAGATATTTTTTTAAAAGGTTTTATTTATTTGAGAAAGAGCACCCATGTGCATGAGTGGGAGGAGGAGAAAAGGAAGAGGGAGAGAATTCCCAGCAAACTCCAAGCGGAGTGCCCATCGCGGGGCTCCATCTCATGATGCTGAGATCATGACCTGAGCCAAAAATCAGACTTAGACACCCAAGTGACTGAGCCAATATTTAAAGGCACTCTCTAAATATATATATCTATATATAGATATATATGTGTGTGTCTGTGTGTCTGTGTGTGTGTATATATATATATATATTTTTTTTTTAATTTTCCTTGGGTAACTGCATAATGTCCCCCAACTCAAAGTGGAAATAGTTATATTGTAGGTAGCAGGATTTGAACAAAGATTTCTGACTTGAATCCAGAGCTCTTTCCAGGGCATTAAGATTGCTAGGAGAAGATGAGGCAGTAACTTTCCTCTTCATCTTTCATTACCACCACTATTAAAACAAAGCCCAGAAACCAGTGACCCTTTACATAACTCAAAAAAAAAAAAAATCAAGGTGTCATAGACGGTTTAGCACCATTGAAGTTTGATTGAAATCTGGGATTTCCCCCCCCTTCAATTAACGTGGTAATCCATAGATATAATAGCTCTTTGGATGATTAAGAGATTTGGAAACAATGATGCAAGATAAGTTATAGGAGACACAACCTTATAATGCCGCTGATTCGTTATGTAATTGTCCTAAGCCTGAATGCTAGTGGCACCAAACAATGCTCGGTTGTTCTCAGAAACTTTGAGAGAGTAACTCTGGCATAACATCTTTCACTTCTCAGAGAAAATATAGCTTTCAGTCAGCAATCCAATTGTGGGTTAGGAAGAACGTTTTCTGGGGACAGAGAATGAGTATCCAGTGTTGTGGTTTTGCAGTGAGATCCATAATTGTGTGTTCCCAAGGGAAGAGGTTCAAGAAGGGCATCTCGGAGGGAAATTTCTGCCCGTCTCTGTGGTTCAAGCATGACCACGGGGGCTCAAAAGTAGATGCATGAGAGGCTAGAGCCACGCCTGATCGTTGAGGAAGGTCTTCTCTTACACGGTATGCTTTGAGGGGCAGTGGCAAAGTCTACCCTCCCTTCACACTACTCCCTCCCCACTGATGCTGGAAACTTCTGAGCATCCTTGTGTTCAGCCTTGCCATCTTTGAGGAGGGTGCTTGTTGTGATGAGTCCCGGTTGATATAAGGAATTGTTGAATCACTTTATTGTACACTGGAGACGAATATAACACAGCATGTTCATGAGACTGGAATTAAAATTAAAAAATAAAGTAAGAAAAAAAAAGAAACAATACAAATCGCCCCAACACCACCACCCATTAAGCTCCCAGCTCCTCCATATGAATGCGTTTCTCAGACCTATTTCCTTTTTTTTCCTTTCAGAAGCAAGTTTTGGTTGCTTCAGGAGGCAGGGTGGGTAGGGAAGGCAGAGAAAGATTTTAGCTGCCTGATTCACATTTCCCCTAGCCATTTTGGACCGGGTTCCCTTGGCCTTATTAGAAAGCCCTTTCACACATCATCTGCTCCACAAAAGCCTGAGTTCCTGGAGACGTGGGTCTTCACCCAGGAGCCCGGGAGACCTTTGTAGGAATTAGCCTTTGCGGTCACGTGGGTTCAAGACTCTCAGTGGGCCTTGTGTCTGGGAATGTGTGGGGCGGCGGAGCTGGCTGTGGAGCGGCTCCTTCATGGGCCAGGCCTGCCTTTCCAGCCCCTCTCTTGTTTCTCCACAGAGGGAGCCCCCTTGGGAAGAAGAGCTCCCATCAAAGGAGCTGGCGGATGGGGAGGGGAATGTGCCAGGAAATGGAAGACGAGAATGTTCAGATTCCAAAAGGGAAGGGCGGAGTTCAGAAGGAAACCACTGACTTATGTGTATGATTTCGTGTAGAAGAAAAAAATGTTACCTGACTCACAGCTGGTGGACGGGAGAAAGGAAATGGGGAAACTGTGAGGGGCAGGGACGCTCTTTGGTCCCAGCTCCTGAGAAACCAAGGCAGCTGGCCTGTGTGGGTTCCCTCCCAGTTCCCAAGGCTCAGGCCTCCTTGTGCCATTAGATCTCCAGGGGAGGCCCCGAGGCCAAATCATGAAGCGCGGGGAGTTGAGCTTTGCTGTGCTTACCTCAGCCTTCAGTTCCCATCCCCGAGGCCTTTCCTTTCTCTTCTGTCCCTTCTCCTTTTCTCATGATGAGCTGAATGCTTCTGAGGTGTCTCTAGTACCTTAAGAAAAAGAACCTGAGGCCTCGTTCAAAATTGCGGGGTGACAGGGTGACTGGCTGGCTCAGCCAGTAGAGCCTGCGACTCTTGATCTCAGGGTCTTGAGTTCAAGTCCCACGTTGCATGTGGAGCCTACTTTAAAAAAAAATAGGGCTGACATTTTCAAGTGGCATCTTTCCCAGGGGAATTTGCTACTCCCCCTCCCCCGCCCCCAGAAGACAGTGGAATCGGAAGAAACTACCTTACCAGGAGGCCTGACTCAGGAATTTCAGGACAGGTGAGGGTGGGGCTCGGTGTCCCTGGAAGGGCAGGGCCCGGTCTGGAGAAGCTCAAGGAACGTTCAAGAATTGTTGTGCCGGGAAGAGGGAATTCTGAGCCACTTTCCAGCCCACGGCTCTCTACCACCTCCCAGAATGCACCTCTCCGGCATTCAGACAACAGCATCCAGCCTTTCTTTCCGTCGGCTCCCTTCAGTGTACATAAGGATCCTTCAGGCGGAGGCTGTATTTGAATGAAGTCCAAACTGTGGGCCCTGCCTTCGATCAGAATTCAGACAAGCAGGGCAGCCCTCCAAGCCTCACCTGTTTGTGGTTAATCTCCACCAATCAGAGCCCGACCGTCTCAGCGCCCTTACGGAGAATGAAGAGTATCCAAACAGAAGGGAGAAGCTCCTAATCCCCTTTCCCAGGCCCAGAACCAGAGAGAGGTGAGCGGGGAAGATGGCTTTTAATGGACTCCAGGAGGCTCCTAAACAAATGTCAAGTTTAACATTAATGTGTTTAGAAAAGGCACCCAAGATCATTCTTTTTAATCTGTTTTGTAAACTGCCAGCCAGCGGGCCTCCCAGGATCATTTTCCATTTGTTGGGTTTCGTAGATGACAACGGTCCCTCAGAGGCTCCGGGGCAGCGGGAATCACTCTCCTATTGATAAGAAAAAAAGACAGAAGGAAAGAGAGGGGCAGAGAGGGAGAGGAATCGAGGAATCGTGAGAAGAGAATCTTAGAGCAAAAGTTAAATGTATTTAAAGACAAATTAATATTAGGAGTCAGCCTGGAAAAACATATGGCTTGAAAATGATCATTCCAGCCTCCGTTGGGGAGCCTTCCTCTCCCTCCGCCGGCCCCTTCGTGCCTCCCTGTGGAAGCAAACAGGGGTTCCCAGGCCCCGTCTTCAGGCGATTGTGTGCATCAATTGCTTTCTTGTTTGGTGAAGAGAGTAAGCCATTATTTACAGCTGTCTCTCAGGAGCCTTGGGGAGATGCAAAATAATTGTAGTTCCCAGCAATGTGATTAAAGTGTGTGTGAGAGATGCCCCCGCAGCCAGAACAGAACAGAAAAGTGAGGAAGTACTTGATTCCAATGGGTGTTTAAATTGGAAAAGCTCACATATGACTTTCCAGCCAAACAAAGGAGGCGACTTGAGGGACATCTTTAAAATACATTGTTAAAGCTTGTTGGGGCAAAAGCCTTTCTTGGATGTAAGCAATAGCTTCAGATTCGGGTCCCCAGGGCTGGCTGGAGCCAGGGGAAGCCCGAGCCCTGTGAATTATTGGCCTGGCTTGCATCTGGGAGGAGCCTAGCTTTAAGAGCGGGTCCTTCTGGACTCTTCCAAACACACAGCGGCTCCAGGAAGGTAGTCTCCACCCAGGCCTTTGCAGCCGAGAGAAAACCTGGGGCCCCTCGTGAGTGAGAAATGAGGAGAGGGGAGAAAGGGAGGGGAAAAACAAGAGGATGAACATTTCAAAAGGCCTGAGAAGAGCCTCCAGAGAATTCCCACTTTTCCTTAAATCTACTACTTGAATTTTAAGTGCATGTGCATTTTTTTCTCTTCTACAATTTCTTCATTAAAAACACAGGGGCAAATCCCTTTGCTGTGGACTGAGTTCAGGCTCATCAGCTAGAGAGCACACCTGCAGCGGGGTCGGGAGAAAGCACATTTCCTTCCCTCTCAACATTTGTCTTTTATTTGGACAAATCAGGAAAGGGAATTCCTCTCAACCCAACTGACTGACTCTGTGGAGGAAAGACGACCACTTCCCCTCTGGGGGCTTTTTTCCTCATCTTGAAAATGGAGAAGTGAATCATCTTTAAATCTTCCCAGCATTCAGTAGGTTTCCCTGGGGAGTGAGCTCTTCGAGAAGACACCAAGAATGTGAACCGATTTGCATTCTGGGACAGCTAGCATCTTAAGTCAGTCTAGTTTGATTGTCATCTCAAGGAATCCCCTAACAAGTAATGGTATACTTAGTCATTTTATGACCACTAATGGTTTTTATTAGACTGCTCTTCTAAAATGAATAGTCAGTGCGTCTCTCTATATAATCTGGTGCCGACAGGTTTCAAGTACATAGAATTGGCACAGGTCCAGGGTGTATCTGGAGCATGAGCCTTGGAGGTAGGCAGATGCGAATTTGAATCCAAGCCTCTCTGTGCCTCTTACTGGATGAGTGGCCTTCGACACATTATTGGATCTCCCTAAGCGTAACTCCTCATTTCTGCAAAGGGTTGTGGTGAAGCTCTTCTACAGTTGAGCAAGCACAAATGAGGCACTAGCACAGTGCCTGGGACATAGTACTTAAGCAATATGGCCGCCATCAGCATTTGCCTGCTGATATCAAGCAATTACTTGTGTTTGCCATGGTGGGTTGTTAAAATGTTCTTTCAGTGTTGAGTTTGCTGTGGGGTTCTATGCCTCACTCCTGCTCTCCCTCTAGCCCTGTCCATCCCTCTACCTGCCTTGCTTTCCTCTCTCCCCCTCCTCCTCAACCTTTCTATTTTCCTCCCTCCCCTTGTTCTCTCCCCCACCTCCCTACTCCTCTACACCCTCTCTTACAAGCAGCCTTTGTACTGCTCTTGGCTGCTTTCCTGGTTCAGTCTAACTCAGGATGTGACCTTAATGTTACTAACAATAGCAGTTCACTCCCACAGCCCACACTGCAAGCTTTCTCTGAAACAACTCATTTTATCCTCACAGTCCTGAGAGGTACACGAGTATCCCCCTTTTACAGATAATGGCACAGAACACAGAGGGAGATTAAGCGACCTGCTCAAGTTCAGGTAACCACTGAGTGATGGAAATGGAATTCGAGCCCAGAGAGTGTGGCTCCAGGACATGGGTTCCAGATCTGTGCTCTTTGTCATGACAGGACACTGACTTCATGAAGCAAAGAGAGGTGAGACTCGTGTGTCTCCACAGATGACCCAAACCATGAACAATGCACATACTGATAATTGAATAGACTTTGAATACGCATGCTTTCCAAGGTTATTATGCTCCAGCACTCGAACCTTTGCTGCTGTAGGTCATAGAGGCAGGAAGGGAGGGGGCAAGATAGAGTTGTAGAGGACAGTGGGGTGTGGGTAATGGGTCCCAATCAATGTGAGTGAAACTAGCCCCGTGATCCAAACCTTCCCAAAGTTGCATCCCTAAGCAAAGCCCTAAGAGCTCATTTACAGGCACCAGGAAGGTGAGCTTTCTACTTCCCAGGCATGTGTGTTCTTGCTTGTCACACCTTAAATGGACCTTGCCCTTCCTGTGGCTTCCTGTGGCAAAGGGTTCCTTCCCCACTAGCATTAACAACTGTTAGTAAGTCTTTTGTACCACTCAGTCAGTTGTCTCATCTGTAAAATGGGATAATGCTTCCCTCTTTTGTAGGGTAAAGTAATTGTGTGGACTTAGGACAGGGTGTGTAACGCACACTCAATACTATGCAAACAAAAAAGAAGAAAACAAAATATTCCAAGGCTCACAGTCACTGCTCCTAACAGGCTTCCAAAACGATTGCTTGTATCTCTTAGGATTTTTACTGGTCCACTTTATCCTCTAGCTGATCCCAACCCTACTCCCAATCCCTCCTCGAAATTCTGGTGCTTGGGGAGAATTCCTTGCTCATCTGGGGCATACTCTTCTTCACCTTTGCCAGTAACCTTTGACCTTTTTCTATGGGAGCTTAATCCAAGTGTCTGCTCCCCACTCCCAAGGCAAAGTGTATGACCTTATGTAAGTCATTTCCCTTGAATGGGCTTTAGTGGCCCTATATTAGATAGAAGGGTTGGACTTGGTTCATGGCACTTAACTCAGGGTCCCTGGAGGTCCCTTCTTACTGGGAAGTTATGTACATCTTTAAATGTGTTAGCTGCTACAGGCTCGGGGCATCTTCCCATTGGTTAGTTCTCTAAATTGGTTCAGATTTCATCAGTTCTATTCAATGAGTTGTTTCTTAGTGTAAGAGTCCCTAATTTATCTGCTGATGAAACTTACCTTATTCATTCTCCAAATTCATTAACCTTCAAAAATAGATTCGGGAATTGGAATTAGAAGGCGAGATTGATATTTCTTTGACAGTAATTTGTTAACCCTTTGGTTATCTGACAAAGTCAGGCAACAGGGAATTCAGGTTATCCAATGAAGTGCTGGGTTTCCTCCATATACAGAGAAATGGCTCCAGAGGAGAACTTTCCTCATGCAAGAGTGGGATCCGGGGTCTCCACTGTGCCTTAGTCCTTTCTAAGCCCAGATACTCAGTCCTGTAGACCAGTGGTCAGCCAACTGTGGTGCACAGTTCAAGTCTGGCCTGCCACCTGTGTCTGTACACCTGTTTTGCAAGCTAATAATGATCTTTACCTTTCATTCTTTTTTTTTTTAAAGACTTATTTATTTTAGAGAGAGAGCAGGAAGAAGGGCAGAGGGAGAGAGAGACTCCCAAGCAGACTCCCCACTGAGCTGGAGCCCACTGCGGGACTCAATCTCATGACCCTGAGATCCTGACCTGAGCTGAAATCAAGAGTCAGACCCTCAATTGACTGAAGCACTCAGGCACCCCATTACTTTTCTAAAATGGTTGAAAAATCAAAAGAGTACTATTTTGTGACAAGTGACAAAGCATTAGGGGAACACAGCACATGCTCATTCATACACCTGTTGTCTCAGGCTGCCTTTACATCACAACAGGGGAGGGGATTAGTTGTGAAATAGCCAGTATGGGCAGCAGACCTCCCAGCTGGCCTATTCCATATAATGTCTATCAGCCCCATCAGCCCTACTCTCAGAGACTTGGAAAGAAGTTTATGAAGATGCCAAGTTCTGGCTACCTCTGTACTACTGGAACAAGCCCAGAGGGGGACTAGCAACCCCTCAAACCCAGCCCATCTAATCTAGCCTCACCCTACCCTACCCCTACACCACCACAGAGTTAAACCTTGAACAGGTACAGGGCACCAAGCACTAAACCTCTAACTCCCTCATATTCCTGGGCAGCCCATTGTTTTGAAATGTTCTGGTTTGAGGTCCACAGGCAGATGGGAGGAACATTTGGCCTATGGAGCTCACCTCTGCCTTTGCTCCCAGAAGCAGAGAACCAAGGGGCCACACTGCTTTCTGCACTGATTTGTAGAAGGCGGCCTCAAAGAACAGAGTTGAGTCATTCTGAGAGCTTCCCGGTGGCCAACGGACTTCCACATGGAGATGGTCAACGCGAGGACCCTTTCGCCTTGCAAAGCACATGACTAAAGCCCCAGCCATTCCTCCCTCCATGGGCAGGTATAAAACCCTCATCCTTTCATGAACAAAATTCGTTTGATTTCAGAAATAAATTTAGAGGTTTAGCAAAAAGGCAGAAAAGCTGCTTCCAAGAGCCAAAAAAAGCAATGTTATTTCGAAGAGAGGTGACAACGTCTTCCGATGTCCAGAATTTGAGAGAACGGCAGGAAATGGTGGGTCACTCCCCCAGTACCTGTGTGGCCTGTAGCCCCTTGTTTATCTCACCCATTCCCTCTGGACTGTTTTTATCCTCTGTCTCTACTTGTGTCTCTGCCCCTTTCCCCTTGTCTTCTTTCACTTCCTGTCCTCTGCGTCTGTCCTCTCTGGTCATCCTCTGTTTCCCATCTCCCTCTCTCCTGGTCTCCCACCCCTCACCTGGTCATAATATAAAATGGAAGAAAACCCTTTAATCATTTGTAAATAGTATTTGTGGTTTCAGGTCCTTATTTTATTTTATTTTATTATTTTTAATTGCCTATGCTGTACTTTTCATTTCCATGACTTATGAACTCTTGATTTTAAAAACAGTTGAATGAAATGTCTTCTGTTTCTCTTCTTTATTTTATTTTGAAAAAGAGACAGATAGAGCACAGTGGAAAGAGGGAGAGGGAAAGAAAGAATCTCAAGCAGACTCTGTGCTGACCATGGAACCCGTCATGGGGCTCGATCTCATGAGCCTGAGATCATGACCCTGAGATCACGACCTGAGCCAAAATCAAGAGTCAGACGCTTAACCCACTGAGCCCCCAGGTGCCCCACGCACTTGAGATGTTATCAAGTCATTTAATACTCACAGGATGAAATAGGTACTGTTGTTATCATTCTCGTTTCAAAGTGAGGATGTGAGACACAGATACTACATGTCTTGTCCGAGGTCCTCCATCCTGTGTCTGGCAGAAAGGTTGAAATGCAGGCAGTCTGCATCCCAAGTTCATATCTTTCACCATGTAACTTAACTAACCACCTCTGGGGCTAGAAGGCCCCTAGTTCAAAGAAGGCACAAAGGTTTCCCCATTGATTACTCAGGCTCCTTGGCAGGACTTCATGCTTTGGGCATGTACATCTTCCACGGATATAAAGGCCTACATTTATTTTCCCAGAAAACATTGATAGAGATTAAGGGAAAGGTTGGAACCCTCCCACTGCCTCCTCTAACTAAAAGGTGCCAATGTTTTTCTTCTATTCAGCCTCCCCATGCCCCACACTAACCCCAAGTAGAGCCCCTCTTTTATTTATTTGGTTTTTTTTTAATCTTTTCTATTTTACGGGGAATGAAAAAAGCAGGTTCATGATTCTCCTGTGCCATTTCCAGACCATTATTCCGTGGCCATTGCTCACCAACCATGTTGACTTTGAAGCCTGATGATGATGACGATGATGATGATGGTAAAAGAAAACCTGGAGAGGGCAAACATTAGCCCAAAGTAATGGATTTCTTTTTCTTTTATTTGAGGGGGGAGGACCAGAGAGAGAGAATCCTAAGCAGGCTCCATGCCGAATGTGGAGCCCAACACAGAGCTCAATCTCATGACTCCAAAATCATGATCAGAACTGAAACCAAGAGTCAGACTCTTAACTGACTGAGCCACCCAGGCACCCAGGGAATGGATTTCTTAGGGTAGAAACATCAGTGTTTCCACAGACTATGTAGGAAATATTCTTAGAAATAATAATAACTTACTGTTTACTGAGCATGTACTATGTGCCAGACTCTGTTCTAAAATCTTTACATGTATTAGATTCTTGAACCATATTAAGATGCTTATGACAACTTTGTGAGGGAGACTGGGTGACAGATGAGGAAAACAAGGCCCAGAGATGTCAAGGGACTTGGTCAAAGTCACACAGCTGCAGCCAGGGTTGAAATCCAGATCAGTCTGACTTAAAAGCTTGTTCTTAGAAAGCAAACTGCTATATTGATGACCTTCCAGTTATACCATGTAGATGAGCAACTCCTTTTTTGTAAGGATTTATTTATTTGAGAGAGAGGACGAGAAATGGACTCCCCACTGAGTGCGGAGCCTGACATGGGGTTCACAGCGGGGCTCGATCTCATGACCCTGAGATCACGACTTGAACTGAAACCAAGAGTTGGCTGCTCAACCGACTGCCCCACCCAGGCACCCCTAGATGAACAACTCTGGCTCACTGCCATCTTTGCCACTGATTCCAACTGCCCCCCACCCAAGGTTCCCATGGCCACCGCCTACTTAGTGGCCCCTCGGGCAGACATCTGTTCCCGTAGCCACCTGATTTAGATGAGCTTGATCTGCTCTTTCTCAGTTGGGAGCAAGGGACTTAACCTGGAGCCAACATGCTCTTAAATTCTTTTCCTGCCTCTTTTTCTTGGTCCCTGGAGGCTACTAAAGTTACTTTTCCTCGGAGGGTGATTTTGTTGTTTTTGCCGTTTTTCCTTTGGAGAATTGTTAAAAAAAGCTTTCTTTCCTGTATTGAAGGTCTACCGGGCAATCTTTATTTTGGTTTGAATTAATAAGGGAACTTTTCAAATTATAAAAATCTAGCTACAATGAAGAAAAACTGGAAAAGAAGAAAGACACGTGGAGTCCCATCACCCCAGCCCAAGCGCTGTCATGGTTTGGCAAAAGGGCGCAGGGGAGAAGCCTAGGCTCTAAAGTCAGACTGAATGTGTTTGGCTCCTTAGGCCTGCGTTTATTAGCTCTGTTAATTAGCCTTTCTCACCTTCTTGGTGGCTTCTGATCCCAATTTCCAGTGTATGGAGGCAAGGGCTCCCCCTACACACACTCCGAATTCACTGATGCCAGCTAGGCTGTCCTCCAACTTACCTCAGTTCTGACACTATTTAACCAGAGATTCCATCAGATTCCACACATTAAGGGGTCAGTCCTACAAGTCTGCCCCCACCCTGCACTTCAGAAGGAAATGCAAGCCCAACTTGTCACCTGGGCTTCTGAGCGATGAGCTATAGATTGGAGGTTCCAAAGACCCGCTCCTCAGGTTTGATTAATTGGCTAGAGTGGTTCACAGAACTCAGAAAAACATTTTCTTGACTAGATGACTGGTTTATTATGAAAGGGTATGACTCAGGAACAGCCAGAAGGAAGAGATACATAGAGAGGGAATAGGGAAAGTGAGTGGGAGCTTCCATATTCTTCCCGAGCTCTGGTCTCCCCAAATCTCCATGTGTCCACCAACTTGGAAGCCCTTTGAAGCCCATCTTTCTGGTTTCTTATGGAAGCTTCATTATGTAGGCATGGTTGACCAACTCATTGGCCATTGACGATGGATTCAACCTCAAGTTCCTTCTCTCACTGGAAATCAGGAGGTGAAAATGGCGTTGGCCCCTCTAGCAACCAGCCCCATTCTCAGGTGTGGTCTAAAAGTCACCTCACTGGGGCGCCTGGGTGGCTCAGTGGGTTAATCCTCTGCCTTCGGCTCGGGTCATGATCTCAGGGTCCTGGGATCGAGTCCCACATCAGGCTCTCTGCTCGGCAGGGGGCCTGCTTCCTCCTCTCTGCCTCCTCTCTGCCTGTGTCTCTGCCCGCTTGTGATCTCTGTCTGTCAAATAAATAAATAAAATCTTTAAAAAAAATAGAAGTGACCTCATTAATAGGACAAATGGGACATTTATCCCTTTCCTCAACTAAGAAATTCCAGTGGACTTAGGAGCTCTATACTAGAAACTGGACGGAGGAAGAACATGTATCAATTTCTTAGTATAAATCACAATGTCACACCTTCATTTTCTCTATCTGTAAAATGGGGACCACATAATAGTGTAAGGATCTGATGAGAAGGTGGGAAATGCATATTCCTGCATCTTGAATAGAAGAGGCACTCAATAAGTATTTGTTCAGGCAGGTTCTTTCCAGTCTATTTTTCCTAGGCAAATTCTGAATAATTTCAGTAATAATGTATGTGATCTCTTATACTGTGTTTCTTCACTGCACCTGTTTCCATGGTGCCTATTTTGTCTGCATGACCATCCATTTTAATGACTACATGAATGTCCATCAGATGGAAAATCATTATTTAGCTTCCCCCCCTCACTTTTGGGGGCACTCAGGTTGTTTTCAGGTTTTCAATTTTATGATGAACATCAGTATACGTGTGTGCATGTGATTTACTGTTTTCATAAGGTGCTGATAGATTCTTTACACTGGGATTTGTTTTCAGTTCAGTTTTTTTAAATTAGACATCTTAAGAACATCTTAAAATAACCAGAATGAAAACCACTCTGGTTCATGAGGGCTTTCTAGGTGGGGGCAGGGGTTGGAGCCTTCCTGTGTGCAATGCATTTGGGGACCCGCAGGAGGTAGCGGCCTAACCCTGCATTCAGCCCCAGAAGGCGGCCATCAGATAAGGAAGCAGGAAAGAGATCTTCCCCACTCCAGCTCAGTGCTGTGTTTTAAGCTTCCCCACATGGAAATCATTTACCTGAAAGGAAGGCAAGAGATTCTGGATGGAATTTTCTTACTCTCATTCTTGGTCTCTATGTTTGGGAGAAACTTTAATTTTCTGGCTCTTGTGGAACAGGCTTCTGATAGACTTAGAAGATCTCTCACTGAAAGCTTCTGAAATGAAAGAAGAGGCTACGATATCACTTGCATTAGACTCTGCACTTTCTTACCCTTTGATTCTTTCCCTTCTGGTCTCACAGCTACTGCTGGGATGTTAGTAGATGGGGGAGGGCGAGGCCATGCAGGCGCTAGGCTCTGCTGCAAAGATCAAGGGGATGCCCAAACCCTCACACTTAAAAAAAAAAAAAAAGATTTATTTTTAAGTAATCTCTACACCAGTGTGGGACTCGAACCTCCAATCCCAAACTCAAGAGTCTTGTGCTCTGCCGACTGAGCCCGTCAGACGCCCCAAAACGTCATGTTTTAATGCAGTGTTTTAAATATCCAAATTAATGCAAAAAAATCTATAATGAACAAAGTATCAGAAATTTAAGTGCAGAATCTGACAGTGCCGTTCCAAGCTATGTTGGAGCTGAGGAAAAAGAAAAAAAAAATGTGTGTCCCTGAAAACATGATCCTATATATTTTTAAAGGTGTTTCCCCCCCGCCAGAGGTAGATTTTTGAAATTATCATTGATGTGTTTGTTTTAAATCCAAAAACTTGAATTAAATTAAAACCAGGGGCCCCCACCTGGCTCAGTCAGAGGAGCATGCATCTCTTGATCTCGGTGTTGTGAGTTCAAGCCCCACACTGGGCATAGAGATTACTTAAATGAATAAATAAATAAAATCCAAAAGAGTAAAATTATAATTAGTAAATCCTGTTTTGGGTACAAATAAAATATTGAAGCCGAAAATAATGTTGGGAGTTTGGATATACCTACTTCTAAATTTTTCAGTGTGGTTTTTTTTTTTTTTTCCCCAGCTACTTTAGTTTCCATTTGATGAGATAATTTTTCTGTTTTCCTTGCCTTGCAAAATTCATCCCAGCAAACCAGCAAATATTCAACTTGGAAGGAAGAGAGCATGAGAGAGAAAGAGAAAGAAAAATCCCAAGCAGATTCCCCGCTGAGCCTGGAGACATGATGCGGGGCTTGATCCTACTACTCTGCGATCATGACCCAACCCAAAATCAAGAGCCACCTCAGGTGCCCCAAACCAGCAAACATTTAACAATTCATATCTGTCCAGCCCTGGGCTGTCGTGTGAATGACACAAATCTGAATAAGGTGGAGCCATTGCCTTGAAGGAGCTTGCGGTCTTCTAGAGAGTTCAGACACCGCACCCTGGGGCTCCAGAAGAGGGAGAGGCTGTAGTAGGTTCTGCAGCTAGAGAAGACTTCTTGGAAGAATGGCAGTTTAGCTGAAGGCAGAATGTGCCAGAGCCTGCGGTCTGCAAGAGGGGGCTTGTACAGGTGGAACTAGAAGGAGATGAGACGGAAAGCCTAGGGGAGCCCGGAGAGAGACCATCTGACGGAGGAGTTGAGGAGGGACTTTCGAGTCAGACAGTTCTGGGTTCAACTCTGGGCACACCCACTGCCTCCCTGAACAGTGATTTGTCCCCGTTTTGTTTCCTTGTCAAGTGGGGGTGTGCTGGATATCCCCTGTGTGCCCCCACCCCCCCCAGCTTCTCTATCCTGCTGGTACCAGAGGCAGATCTCAATGGATGGCGTCAGCGGGCTCCTCTCCCCTCTGGCTTCCCGCTGGATTGGGCCCAGGGAGGCACTAGCTGGAGGCGGGGCATCGGGAGAGTGGGGACAGTGTATTCCTCACCTGGCTTCCTCCTTGCTTCACAGGAGCCATCCGCACCCTTTTGCGCCCCCAGCCTGGGGCAGTGAGGGTGCCCGGCCAAAGCTTCCACAGCCTTTGTGAGTTTCCCTAGCTCTGCCCACGCTTTGGCAAGCATTCTCTTCATTAAACTCCCCTTATTTAGCTGTTTTGAAGGTGCCATCTCTTTTCCACTGGCACTCGGCGTGCAGTAAGTGCTCATTAAATGTTCGCCCTTACACGGCACCGCCTAGACAAAAGCTTCTCTGGGGAAGGCTCTGTCCTTTGCAGAGGTCTGCCTCGGGGCCCTGAGTTAGCCTAGGTGTCAGCAAAATAGAACAAAGGATCCTCCTTTCAGAGTCAGCAGCCGTGCCAGGGTAAACGTCACGATCGGCTTTCCCAACAGCCTGGCTTGGTGACACCAGCCAGATAATTATTCCAGGCAATTTCTCCTGCCACTGTTCCCCTTGGCCTGGGTCCATCACTTTGTCACCTGGTGCTGAGGCCTCAGTGAGCCGTGGCTCAACAGGCGTTCCAAGCAGCTGTGTTTCCGTTTCTGTTTCTGTCTTTGGATCAGTGCAGGTCAATGCTTCACTGTGCTCATAGTCTATAAAATAAAGACCTTGGCCGAGGCCCCCTCGCCCTCCCCTCGCCCTCCCCTCGCCCTCCCTCCTCCCTCCCGTGTGTGAACGCAGCAACGTGGGGAAGTCTGCGGCCGCACCTTCGGGCTCTGCATCGGGGATCTCCCTGGATGGACTTGGCTGTTGTGTTGATCAATGGAGAGGAGTTTTACTTCTGAGAACATTGTTGCATCAAAGCCATCACTCATGGCCTTGGCAGAGTTATTCCACCGACCTCCCTTTTCCTCCTAAAGTTGCCAGAAATCCCAATTCTGTTCCCCTCCCTTCATTGCTGGTGTCATCCCTGAAGACGCTGTTCCAAGAATGGTCCTTCTGGTTTATCCCATAAATTTACAGAAGCTACAAACACTGCTCTAGGACAATCTACATCAATTCCTCTGGGCAGGGGGAGGGGGTAATGGTTACAAAGCAGGTGTTGTGCTTAACACCTACTGTGCATCGAGAGACTCCTTATTGTTGGCCTGTCTGTCTCAGTGGCTTCCCATTAAACCCACCGAGTCCTAGCGGTGTGAGGGGTGACTCCAGGGCTATTGCTCAGGTCACTCCAGTGGGTGTCCCAGCTCTCTGGAGACAAAGCCCAAGGCCTTGGGACTCAGGCTTGATGCTTCTGTAACAATTGCAATTCTTCCTTAGGTCCATTTGCAAAAATGGCTATCTACACACGGGACTGGGAGTGCGGTCCTATGAGAAGTAAACAGTCCCTCTTCGTTCTAGGGGTGGGAGTGCTGTTCAAATAGAATGCACACAGCTCGAAAGGGTCCAGCACATCTCCCCTATCATTAACATTCCCGTTGAGCCCAGCGTCATCTCAGTATTGTTTCTAGGCAAGTTCCTTTGCCTACTGTGTCACTATGTCATCGTTGCACCGTTTGCCCCCTTCCTGGAATTGATGGACTTGGATTTCAATACGTGCTTCTCTGCTACATGGGTTTGGAATCACAGCAGGATTATTTTTACCCCATTCGTCCATTCATTCATTCAGTTCCATGCCCAGCGTGGAGCCCAATGCGGGGCCTGAATTCACAACTTTAAGATCAAGACCTGAGCTGAAATCAAGGGTCTGACTCTTAACTGAAGGAACCCCCCAGGCAACCCTCATTTATTTTTATTGTGAGCTTGAACCACTCAACTAAAAAATAAAAATAAAAAGACTCAAAACCGAATACCCATTCAATCCTATCTGTTTCACTTCACGTTATTGTGTACACACATCTCCATAGATAAACGAAGTCCACGCACTTGTCATCTTTCACTGGAGAGAATTCCGCTACAAAACCTCAGCACATTAGAAGATGCCAGATTTGCATCTTTTTCCATTGGCAGGTGGCACTTCAATGTGCACGAGCTGTAAAGAGAGCTCTGCTTCTCGCTGGCCACAAATCAATAACGAGACACGATATAAATTAAGTCACATCGGAAACAAAACTCGGCAAGTTGCATTTAATTAGTATACATTGTTAGAAGGCAGCTTAGTCTCTCTTGATGTTGCCTGGTTCCAGGTATTATTTACTTAGCCGCGTACAGAAGATGTGATCTGAAACAAACCTGAACTGTTTTGAACTGTGGTTCTAAGTGAGCTTGACTTTCATTTACCTTTGAGACACCCACCTTCTGCTGTGTGCCTCCGTTTGGATCCTTTTCATTTGTTCCACAGGGAACTGGATCGCCATTGTTCCCTCTTCCAGTGTTCATTTCCTTCTAATTTCCTGGCTCCTGTGGTCCGACAAAGCTTCACTGACTTTAAGCACCTTGAGAGGAGTGTGTCACAAGCAGGCAAAATACCACCGCGTCTTCCTTATTCCCGTGGCTGCTGGTTAGTCTAAAAATTATTAGAAATATTCTGCTACTGGCTTCGTGGTGCTCTTTACTTTAAGGGAGCGCTTTGCTTTGTTGGAATCTATATGATTTGTAGCACCCGCCACAAAACAGGGGTAGGTCCTGGGTTCATTCCCTTCCCAGTGAGAGGTAAGTATATAGTCTCTTGCTGAGGGGTGGACCAGTCGCCTAGATATGATCATCGAAGCCCATTCAATGCCTTTTGACTTATCTACCTGTTTCATCCCAATTCGACCTTGGGATAGCACACTTCATATCTATGGCAGATTCTAGGGCAGCAGTAACCTCTCTACCTTCTTGAAATAGCGAGGAGAAAGGCTACCATTTGCACGACAAGTCAGGTGGATGGGAGAGGGCATTGATGGGTTTGCTCAAAAGAAACCACTCAGGGGCTATGGGCTGCGTTGTGTCTACAGTGACTGAGTATCTCGCGTTAGAGCAGAGGCTCCAAAGAATGCCCGGCCCCATGGTCATCTGGACCAACACTTTTTTTGGGAAGCACTATGCCCAATGTGAGGCTTAAACTCACGACCCTGAGATCAAGAGTCACAAGCTCTTCTGACAGAGCCAGCCAGGCGCCCCATGATGGTCTCTTGTAATAACAGGTTCACACTTAACAAGTTCCCTAGATAGAGACAGAAAATGCATTCTAGCAGACTACAGAATTAAGTAGTCTACTGTGAAAACCAAGCCATGACCTTGACTTCCTTTTAAACTCTGGTCTAAGCAGCTGAACTTACAGTTACGGCTTATAAGCCATCCCTGCTCCTGGAAAAACAATTCGCGCACCCTTCCGGCTGATAGCAGGATGTAATAACCCAATACAGTGGGTGGTCCAAGAAATCAATCTTTGCAAGTCTGAAAGAGGCAGTTACTAATGTGGTAGTCCTTTGCATTGTTAGGGAGCTCAGTTTAGCATGCATAGGAACCTCATGCTAATAAGGTTTATTTTAAAGTTTTAATAACCTTTATTTGCTTACTGATCTATGAATTCATTTATTCAATGATTCATTCATTTACCAAATATTTATTAAGCACCTTATGTGTGCCGGGCATTGCATTAGGCTTAGACTACAGATATAAATAAGGCAGTTTCTATTCTGGAAGTCCTCACATGTTAATTGCTACTACGACTACTAATTATATTACAATTGTTTTATTACTATTGCCGCTATTATTGGATTGTAGTGTGATAAATACTAAACTCTGGCACATACATGTACTATGGGATCACAGATGAAGTAACTACTCTTGGGGCAGGAGGTGGTGAGGAAGGATGTCACAGATTTGGTGTTGAAGACTGTGTAGGAGTTCACTAAACAAAGAAAGTCAAGGATTCACTGGGCTATTGAGATCAGATAATTTTTCATTTTAATGCAACCAGAGAAGAAAATTTTTCTTATACAAAGAAAACGGGTTCATATTTTTTTCCAATTTCATTTGCACCCATGTTCATGTACTCCTTCATTTATTTAATATATTTAAAATTTTTTCCAGTTTTATTGAGATATAATCGATCATAACGTGGTATTAGTTTTAGATATATGACATAATGATTTGATATATGTACATATTTGATAAATTGGATATATTAAAAAATGATGACCACAATAAGTTCAGCTACTGTGCATCACCTAATATAGCCACAAGGTTTTTTTCCTTTTAAGATATGTTCTCTTGGAGCACCTGGGTGGCTCAGTGGGTTAAAACCTCTGCCTTCGGCTCAGGTCATGATCTCAGGGTCCTGGGATCGAGCCCCACATCGGGCTCTCTGCTCAGCGGGGAACCTGCTTTCCCCTCTCTCTCTCTACCTGCCTCTCTGCCTACTTGTGATCTCCGTCTGCCAAATAAATAAATAAAATCTTAAAAAAAAGATATGCTCTCTCAGCAACTTTCAAACATATACTACAGTCACCATGCTGTATGTTACATCTCTAGAAGTTACTTATTTTACAAGTGTTAGTTTGTATCTATTGACATCTCCATCCAACTCCCCCACCCTCCACCCCCTGCTTCTGGCAACCACCAATCTGATCTTTGTTTCTTGAAGTTTGGGGTTTTCTTCCCCCCAGATCCCAGATATAAGTGAGATCGTATGGTATTTTTCTTTCTCTGTCTGACTTTCTTTTTAAAAAGATTTTATTTATTTGATAGAGAATGAGAGAGAGAGAGAGAACATGAGAGGTCGAAGCTCAGAGGGAGAAGCAAACAACCCCCACCCCACTCCGCCGACCCTGAGCTGAGCAAGAAGCCTGATGCGGAACTCGATCCTGGGACTCCAGGATCATGGCCTGAAGGCAGTCACTCAACCAACTGAACCACCCAGGCACGCTCTCTGCCTGACTAATTTCACTTAGCATAATGTCCTCAAATCTGTGTTGTCACAAATGGCAGGATTTCCTTAATTTTCATGGCTGAATGGTATTCCATTGTGTGAGTGTGTGTGTGTGTGCGCGCGTGCACGCGTGTGCAACATTTTCTTGCTCGTGCAACATTGTCTTTATCCATTCATCTGATGATGGACACTTGTTTCCATGCATTGGCTGTTGTGAATGACACTACAATGCAGATGGTGCAGTCACTATTTACTGAGTATGCACTATGTGCTCTGCTCTATTCTAGCTACTGAGGAAACAGCTTTTAAAAAATCAGACAAAAATTTCTGCCCTCCTAGAGCTTATCTTCTATTAGGTGAGGAGACAAACAACAAAGAAATGAGCAAAGAATATATATATATGTATATATATATGTGAAATACATATACACTTATATATTTCATATATATTTATATGATTTTTGTATTTATAATTTTTATATAATTTATATATATTTTTTATATATTATATATATTTTATATGATTTTTGTATTTATAATATATATATTATATATGTATTATATATATATATATATATATATTTGGAAGGTAATGGTAATAAGAAATAAGGTCTCAGGGTAGAGCAGGAAAGGGACATGGGGGCACTTGAATAAGTGGTAAGGGAAAACCTTGCTGAGAAGGTAACATTTGAGGAAAGAAGCAAGTCCCGAGGCTACGGGGGATGAGTGTGCCAGGTTTGACTGGAGCAGACTGGGAGGAGTGTTAGCAGGAAATGAGGTGAGAGAGGGAGCAGGAGGTCAGGCCGCGTACAACCTTGTCAAATCTCGCAAGACACCTGGCTTTTACACAGAGACAAGAAACCATTGGAAGCAATAAAATCATGGACGCTGGCTGAAAATTTGGCTCTCAGATTTTTGGGAAACTCCTGCACTGAAACAAACATTAATATTTTCCAGTGAGAGGCACCTGGGAGCGCAGTTGGTTGAGTGTCCAACCTTTGGTTTGGGCTCAGGTCATGATCTTGCGGTCGTGAGATCAAGCCCCACACAGGGCTTGGTGCTCAGTGGGGAGCCTGCTTCTCCCTCTCCCTCCCTCTGCTCCTTTCCCTGCTCTCGTTCTCGCTCAAAAAAATAAATAAAATCTTAAAAAAATATTTTCCAGTGTGAACAATAAAGTGTTTTTCTAAAAAGATTTTATTTATTGATTTATTTGACAGACAGAGATCACAGGTAGGCGGAGAGGCAGGCATAGAGAGGGGGGGAAGCAGACTCCCTGCTGAACAGAGAGTCCCATGTGGGGCTCGATCCCAGGACCCTGGGATCATGACCTGAGTTGAAGGTAGAGGCTTTAACCCACTGAGCCAACCAGGCGCCCCACAATAAAGTGTATTTTTAAAAAGCCTTTTTTTTTTTTTTTGGCAATGAGTTAAAAACTTCCTTAAGAAAACTTTTCATGAAGTTGAAAAATAAAGAGGTTTTCATTAAAGTTATGATTTTAGAATATTTTGTGCCATAACTCAGTATTTGCCTTGATGATACCTCCTGATTGTACTGCTCCGTCTGCCCCCTTCACCCCACATTTAGAAAATGCCAACATTACAGATGGGCCGACAGGAATGGGAGGTGTGTCCCAAGAACATCGCCCCCATGGAAGGGGCACAGACAGCACAGGTGGGATGACTTGGCAGGGAGTGAGTGTTCGCGGGGCTTGATAGAGAAAACACTTGCAGAAGGATCCTTGAAGCTCTTTCTGAACCTTTGGGAAATACCCAGGATGAGACTTCTAAATATATAGACACCGAGGTTTTTAAGATGGATAATGGCAAGATCAGATCCTACCCTTGAAGACTGTTACTGCTCAACGTTGAATAACACTAGCCTAGATTCCAGCCTGCTTTATTTTTTTTAACAAAGAAAATGAAATGTAGTTCAGACATTCACATTTGGCCCTCCCTAAAGACACTAGAGAATTTCCAGAACGGGCAGCTCTCTTCTGGGTATTTCTCTGAGCGGCCACTGAGTGGCAGTCCAGGGAAAATTATTATAAAGCACAACCTTGCTTGAATACGAATACGTTATTTATGAAACGGAAACTGACATGATGTGGAGGGTGGAAATCTTTTCTGCACCTGGGCTCTTCTTCTCTATGAGTCCTGCCATGCACCCACTGGAGACAAAAGCAGGGGCCTTTGTCAGTGGCCTGCCGTTAGTGGAGACCACACATCTTTCATGGCCCCTCCGGGGATGGGGCGAGGGTATCAGAAGCAGGTGTGTGTGTATGTATATATGTGTAGGTCACGAACATTAATCTGCCCATGCTATTCAAATGGCACCTGGAGAGCTGCTTGTTTGGCTGCATAATGCACTCTTTAAACGGAACTAGATCAGTTTGGGAACGCAGACCTCTGCAGCAGTTTGGTCGGGTGGTAGAGGGCGAGAGGGAAAAGAAAGAGTGCTGGTAGTGTGGAGGAGTTGAGATGCGAATGGAAGCTCTTGAAATGTACTATTTCTTACTTCCAGAAGTCCAAGCTTGTTCCATTAGCTGGCCCTTGGTATCCTATTAAAATTGTTATGTCTTAGCGCTCTACCTCTGAATGCTCCTCAAATGCCAGCATTCTGTGGGTTTCAATCCTTGGCTCTTTGCTTTTCTTCTGTAGTCTTTCTCTGGGAGCTCTTGTTCACTATTATAAGGAGGGCTCCCATTTCCAGCCCTGGTCCACCCCTAGAACACACCTCAGCTGATGGCCTCACAAGCAACTTGACTAGTATTAGCTGTGTTCTGGGTTCATTTGTGTCCTCTTCAAACACATATGTCAAAGTCCTAACTCCTAGTACCCCATGAGGGGACTGTATGTGGAGACAGGGTCTTTACAGAAGTGATTAGGTAAATTGAGGTCATTAGGATGGGCCCTCATCCCATACAGCTGGTGTCCTATGAGAAACAGCAGGTTAGGACACCGACATGCACAGAGGAAAGACCACGTGAAGACTGAGGGGGAAGATAGCCATTGACCAGCCAGGGAGAGAGGCCTCAGAAGGAACTAAGCCTGGTGACACCTCAGGATCAAACTTTTGGCTTCCAGACCTGTGAGAAAATAAATTTCTTTTGTTTAAGCCACCAGGTCTATGGTACTTTGTTATGGCGGTCCCAGCAAACAGATAGAAGCTGCAAACAGAACTCAGTTTCCCTACTTCTTAGTTAATGACACTTTACTCAATCCAGAGCCATCTTAGCATCCTTGTTCTCTTTTTCCTCTCCCTCCAAATCCCCTGTTATCCCCATATAAAGGAGCCCAAAGCTCTATTTATTCAGTCACTGAAATGTCTCCTGAATCCATCCAGACCTCACTTCCAATTGTCTTAATTTAACCCACATCATCTTCCATCTGAACTGTGCGATGGCCTCTTAAAGTATAATTTGGCTTCTCATCTCTCTCTTCCTCCATAGCCCTTCACTTGATTGCTATTTGGCACTTTAGATGGGAGAAACAAGAGCGTGATGGTCTACTGATGGCAACAATGCAGTGGAGAAGGAGAGACAATGAGTCAGGTAGTAGAATTTCTGGTGTGATGACCTGGCACAGGTGAAATGGGAGAGGGTCTAGTATGCAAGTATGCTAGGGGCCCCTGGGTGGCTCAGTTGGTTGAGCGTCTAACTCTTGGTTTCAGCTCAGGTCATGATCTCTTGGTCATGGGATCTAGCCCTGCATCCAGCTTAACACTTAGTGTGGAGTCTGCTTCAGATTTTCTCTCCCTCTCGCTCTCATTCTCTCTTTCTCAAAATTCTTAAATAAAAGCTATAAAAAAAAAACCAGTATGCTAGCACGCAGGAACAATCTTTCATAGGAATACAGACAGCTCATCTATAGGGACAGAAAAGAAAGTAGAGAACATGACAGATAATGAGGTAGATTTGGTGGTGGGAGTGTAGAAGGTCTCTTCTGACAGCTATTTTTTTTCTCAGTGGGAAAGAAATCATGGTTGTCCATCAATCACCCAACAGTGAGAACAGTAAGGATAAGTAGCAGGCTTGAGAAGCATAAAGAAGTTATGAAATCAAAGAGGTACATAGGAGAGAACTGGTCTGGGGAAAGAAAGATAGCATGATGCTGGGCAGTGCTGGAGGTCTGTAGTCTTGGAGGCCAAGTGGGAGCTGTGAGCAGAACTTGGTGCTCTTCTCTAGCTATAGTAGGCTGCACAGAAGCAGGTCCAGTGCTGCTGGGGGTTTGCTAGGTGAGAATAACAGAGGAAGATGGAGGCCAGGGGATTGAAGAAGATGACCAGAATGATGGACTGCAGCTTTAATGCCAGGAAGGAACTGAAGCTTTGAGGGGCCCAGGATCAGTGAAAAGATGGTACAACCAGCAGACTTTAGGATGCCATGCAGTTGAGGGAGTTTGGGTTTGAAAACAAGGGAGCTGGAGGGTTAGGTGATGGTCCCCAGAGGGAGGAAGCTTGAAGATAAGTTTAGGGTGGGGTTCAGTAGTGGCAGTGAGATTCCGGGGAGAAGGGCCAAGGCAGGGTAGACAAGATCATTGGTGGAGAGGAGTTCAAGGAGGGAAAGGCCAGATTGGGAGGCCAGAGAGGAAGGACCATCTATGTGTATATTAAAACCACTAAGAATGATGACTAGTATAGAGTTTTAGACAGATTATGATCCCAGAGCTAAAACTGACATCAGACATTTGTAGTTTGGGTCCCTTGGAAAAGACAAGACTCAACCAATACCAAGCAAAGCCATCTACAATTTCTGACAATGCTGCTTCCAATATCTTTCACGTCCCTCAACCTCACCACCTCTTGACTAAAACAAAGTTCTGTTGACTTTACTGCTCTGATACACGAGGCTTTGGCTAATGTGTCTCTAACTCCCAAAGCAACTACTTTCACCTGAACAGCAATTTTTCTTTTAAAATTTCCCAAAGCATCAATCCAGCTTTCTAAAAGCATTTAAATGTTTTCTTTTTATTTTTTTTAATGTATTTATTTGAGAGAGAGAGAATGAACAAGGATGAAGGCAGAGGGGGAGGGAGAAGCAGACTCCCCACTGAGCAGGGAGGCCAAAGTAAGGATCCATCCCAGGACCCCGTGATCATGACCTGAGCCAAAGGCAGGTGCTTAACCCACTGAGCCATCCAGGCGCCCTAAATGTTCTCAAATACAACGTGCCTTGGGCACTCGCAGACTTAACTTTCGTGATCTCTATGTTTAGGGGAAACTTGGGATGTCCACACCATGTAGTGATTTCCTGAGATACAAGTCTGAACTTCATTTCCTACCGGGCTGTGGTGTGGAATGAGACACTGGTTGACCAACATGTATTAAGCCCAGCCAATCGCCCAGATTCCACAGCTCAGAACAGGAACACCAATGAAGTCAATACAATTTTGCTCCTGTCCACCCATATCCCCCACTGTGTAAAATAAAGAATCTGAAAAGAAAGCCAACTGCTGGGGCTGGCAATGAAAGTGAGCAGAAATGAAAGAAATCTAAGAAGGCAGTGATTCTTTTGCAGAACACAGAGGCTTTGTGAGGGAAATCACATATCACTGTGATATTTCAGAATTTCAAGGACCTCCAGTACAGAAGAAAGACAAATCTGCATATTCTTTCTCAAACACTTCCACTTTGGAATAGGCAAAACATGTCCTCCTAGCTATATTCCCCTAACACTACCCACCCCCCCCAACACTTGTACTCTTGGCAGATCAAGTATAATAACAAACATTTGCTTCGTGTAAGAAAAATTAAAACCACAACGGTTGGCTCTTCCCTTACCTGTAACAGTAGGTTTCCCTCTTATGGAGATTAGGATAAAACTAGCAATTTTGGGGGTGCCTGGGTAACTCAATGGGTTAAAGCCTCTGCCTTCTGCTCAGGTCATGATCTTAGAGTCCTGGGATGGAGCCCCGCATCGGGCTTTCTGCTCAGCGGGAAGCCTGCTTCCCTTCCTCTCTCTCTCTACCTGCCTCTGCCTACTTGTGATCTCTGTCAAATAAATAAAATCTTTAAAAAAAGAAAAACTAGCAATTTTGGTGTCTCATCAAGCTTGTTAAAGTAGGATTCTCCCTGAACGGGCAACTCTCACAAAGGCCAGAGAAAGATTTAGGTCAACTGGACCAGGACTTTAATTATCAGCTGTGCACGTTTTCAGCTCCTAGAGCCTTCTGTGAAACCCCAGGCCGCTTGCCCCAGGTAACTACTCTATTACTGAAGTGATTTGGAGGGGACTCCTCAGGGAGAAATTATAATTGGAAGTGTCATTTATCCTAAACTTCTATCCTAAAAGACCAGATCCTGGGCACAAAGCCAAGAACCCCATATATTTAGAATATTTCCAAAACCCTTGAACAAGGAAGCATGCTTCAGTGCAAGTTTAATGTTCAGGGTTCTCTTGAGACAAATGTTTAAAAGGAGGGCAAATAATAGATACTTAAGTTTATTTTAATGATATCTTCTTGGAAGTCCCTAAGGTCCCTTCCAGCTCCAAGCTCCCATGATTCTAAGTCTGATGAAACTAATTTAAAGGACTCACTGAAGAGATAACCACAAATGACCTAGCCCTAGGGGGATTTCTAATGAGCAATTGATCTGTATTGTAGGAAGTGTGAGACCACATCTTGAGCTACTTGGGTATCTACCGCAGGGTCTATCAGGAACTTAGACCCATAGAACTTTATCCATGAAATCTTATTGATGGATGACTTAAGGATAATGAAGTTGGAGAGGGCATTGCATTACATTATTTTTGGTGAGAGGCCATAATGATGAATGATAGAGTGATAGATCTTCAGAGTTTGATGAGACCACTGAGATCATGTAATTCGGCATTTTCCATTTGTAAAGCCATGGAAGCTCTTCTTCTAACAGAATATGTTGGTTTGTTTGCAGTAGGGATGGGGATCCTAGAGACCTAGGCCTCTGCAAAACGCAATTTAAAAAGATACTGATCAAGTCCAAATCCCTCATTTAAGACATTAGGGAACCAAGGCTATAGAGGGATAGACAGTGGACAAGCATAGCACATCAGGGCTGTAGTCCTTGACTTTCCTTTAACTCTTGGTTTTTCCTGGGTTATGTTATAAGTACTTTGGTTCTTCACAATCAGGTCCTACCTCTGTGATCATTTGATCATGACACCCCAACTGAGCTGAAATATTTCCATTCAACTCAAATTTATTTCCTCTGGCAAACAAAAAAAAATAGAATTTCATAGGGTGTTTGGTCTGGAATTCAGAGGGTTTTTTGTTTTGTTTTGTTTTTAGTTTAAGTAGGGTCCACTTGCCCATCGTCGTGCTCTGACTCACGAGCCTGGGACCAAGAGTTGCACATTCTTCTGACTGAGCCAACCAGACATCCCTGGAATCTGGATTTTTAAGGGCCTCTCCAAACCATGTGAAGTCTAAATCCAATACTGAAGGATGGTGTCAGGAAGCAATCTTAATAGGTTATTGTTGCTTTTTCTGAAGTTTATAAGTACTGAAATTAAAGGAAAAGAGAGGGTTTCATTGTGCACATAATTAAGGGAAATTAAGACAAAAAAAGACTAAGTGTTGTGAGGGCAGGGATAGTGCCTATTAGATCACCACCATATTCCCAGCACCTAGTACAGCACCTGACAGATAGTGTGATGGTTAATTGTATGTGTCAACTTGACTGGGCTAAGGGGTACCCAGACAGCTGGTAAAACCTTGTTTCTGGATATGTCTGTGAAGGTGTGTCTAGAAAGAGATTAGTCCTTCAATCAGTAGACTAAGTAAAGATTACCCTCACCAATGTGGGCGGGCATTATCCAATCCACTGGGAGACTGAATAGAATAAAAAGGCAGAGGAAGGGAGAATTCCCTCTTTATTTGAGCAGAAACATCCATCTTCTCCTGCCCTCAGGCATCAACACTCCTGGTTCTCAGACTTTTGGACTCAGGCTAGGACTTAGACCATTGGTCCCCTAATTCTCAAGCCTTTGGACTTGGACTGAATTACACTAATGGCTTTCCTGGTTCTTCAACATGCAGACAATAGATCAGGGGACGCCTTAGCCTCCAAAAGCACGAGAGTCAATTTCTATAATAAATCTATCTATCTATTTATCTATCTATCCATCTATCTATTATCTGGATCTTACTGGTTCTATTTTCTGAAGAACCCTGACTTAATACCGATAGCAGGTGTTCAATGAATATTTATTGAATGAGCAATGACAAACGGTCCTTGCATTGAATTCTGAAAAAGGTAGAGGACTATTTGTTCCCCAAGCCACCCAGGCACCCCTCGTTCTTTCATCTTTTATTTTCCAGATATAAGGAAAGCTTTCTTTAAAAAAAAAAAAAAGATTTTAGGGGCGCCCGAGTGGCTCAGTTGGTTAAGCATCTGCCTTCAGCTCAGGACATGATCTCAGGGTCCTGGGATCAAGCCCCGCATTGGGCTCCTTGCTCAGCAGGGAGCCTGCTTCTCCCTCTCCCACTCCTCCTGCTTGTGTTCCCTCTCTTGCTGTCCCCCGCCCCCGTCAAAAAAAAATAGATAAAACCTTTTTAAAAAATAAAAAAATAAAAACCACTAGCAAGCACCGAAGAAACAAGCACACACACCGTGAAGTACAGGATTCAGCCTTGAGCAAGTTCAACAAAATGGTGGGTTAGGAAGTTCCAAGGTCTTGTTCCCTGTGGAAACACAAAATCAAGAAATATGGCTAAATAATCTTACAGTAGCAGCAGAGCACAGACAAAGGTCTACAACAAGGAAGTGAACACCCAATCAAGAAAATGCTGCATTCAAGACAGAAGGAAAATTTGTAGCATTTTTGTTCCCCCTTGCCCATCCCCTCCCTGGTACAACATGGTTTTGGCTTAGAGAAGGTGGCAGCCCAGTTCCCAATTTCCTCCCTAGAACCAGAAGGAGCAGCACAGACTTTATTTGTAGCATTGTAACCTGGCTGCAGGATGCCTGATGAACTGGTCTCTGTTTGGCTCAACTCAGATCTCAGGTGAGAGGAAGCAGTGGGGTTTAGGAAATCCGTAGGGAGACTAAGACTCTTTGGCAAGATATTATGGGTGCAGACATATAATAGGCCCGCTAAGGATTCAGAAAGAAGCTGGCGTGAGAGTATTTGAGAAATTAACACATTTTAAAAAGCAGCTGTATATACAGGAGAATCAAAAAAGCAGACACAAGCCCACATAAATTGCATGCTTAGAAAAGACCGGAGAAGATTTTTTTTTTTAAAGATTTTTATTTATTTATTTGACAGAGAAAGAGACAGCAAGAGAGGGAATGTAAGCAGAAGGAGTAGAAGAGGGAGAAGCAGGCTTCCCACTGAGCAGGGAGCCCAATGCGGGGCTCGATCCCTGGACCCTGGGATCATGACCTGAGCCAAAGGCAGACATTATTTATTTGACAGAGAGAGAGAGACAGTGAGAGAGGGAACATAAACAGAGAGAGTGGGAGAGGGAGAAGCAGGCTTCCCACTGAGCAGGGAGCCCAATGCAGGACTCAATCCCAGGACCCTGGAATCATGACCTGAGCTGCAGGCAGATGCTTAACCACTGAGCCACCCAGGTGCCCTAAGACCTGAGAACATCTCAAGTTTCTCCATGAGCTGACCCCAAGGTTCAGGGCACATCTAGATAAATAGAAAAGACTTCAGCACAGAGCCAATGTGAAAAGACTGGGAGGTGGATTTTTTTTTCCCAAATGCCCAATCCCCCCCCCGAAAAAAATCATAAAAGATATAAATAAACAAGAAAACACGGTCCATTCAAAGGAAGGAAATAAAGTAGCAGAAACTGTCACTGAAAAAGCAGGCATCAGACTTTGTAGAAAGAATTCAAATACGGTCAAAGAGCTAAAAGAAATACAGACAAAAAACGGAAGTAAATCAGGAAAATGATATATGAACAAAATAAGAATTGCAAGGAAGAGATTGACATTATTAAAAGGAAACAAATTCTGGAGCTGAGAATGTAAGAATAGTTCAACATAAAGGCCATATGTGGAAAACCCACAGCTAACATCATATGTAATGATGAAAGACCAAAAGCTTTTCCTTTAAGATCAAGAACAAAAGAAAAATCTTCCCTTCTGCCACTTCTATTCAGTGTAGTATTAGAAGTTCTACCTCATACAATTAGGCAAGGAAAATAAATAAAAGACAACCAAATTGTAAAGGAAATAGAATCATCCCTGTTCACAGGTGACATGATCTTATACGTAGACAACATTAAATATACCACAAAATCTCCCCAAACTAACAAATAAACTCAGTAAAGCTGCAGGATACAAAAAACAGTTGCATTTCTATACAACGAACAATCTGAAAAGGTAATTAAGAGAACAATTTCATTTACAATAGTGTTAGAAAGAATAAAATAGGAGTAAACTTAACCAAGAGGTGAAACACTTCTACACTAAGAACTAAGAAAAAATATTGCTGAAAAAGTTATGGACGACACAAATAAATGGAAAGACATCCTATATTCATGGGTTGGAAGCCTTAATGTTGTTAAAGGTCCATACACCTAAGACAACATGCAGATTCAATACAGTCTCTATCAAATTCCCCATGACATATTTTGCAGAAATAGAAAAAAAAAGTCCACTCTAAAATTCATATGGGATCTCAGAGGACCATGAATAGCCAAAACAATCTTGAAAAAGAAGAATAAAATGGAGGACTCACTTTCTGAATTAAACCTTGCTATAAAGATATTGTAAGCAAAACAATACTGTTCTAGTGTAAGGATAGACATATAGAACAATAGACTAGAGTAGAGATCCCGGGCACATCTGGCTGGCTCAGTTGGTAGAGCATAAGACTGACTCTTGATCTTGGGTCATGAGTTCTAGCCCCACATTGGTGTAGATATTACAAAAAAGAGAGAGGGAGAGAGAGAAAGAGAGAGAGAAGGAAAGAAACAAAGAAACAAAGAAAGAGAAAGAAAAGAGAGAGAGAGAGCCCAGACATCAGCCCTTGCATATATGATCAAATTATGTTTGGCAATGCCAAGACCTTTCAATGGGTACGATACAAATGGTGCTTAAAAACAAAAACAAAAACAAAAACCAGAATGAAAACAAAAACAAAAACAAAACAAAAAAACTAAGGGTGAAAGGCTTCAGTCCGCTGGAGAACACCAGATCAGTAACCTCCTCAGGGTTGAAAAAGGCCTGGCTGCAGTTTAAGCCCCTTTCCAAGAAATTTGATGATACTTCAGGCATAGTATTCAGCCTGGCGTCACTTTACTACAATGAGTCAGGCTAACCTGCTTGCTAGTGATTGTAGTCCAGGGATGTGAAAGGCTTGATGTGTTGGCCTGGGATTTTCTGAGGTCTGCTCAACAAATAAGACCTGTTCTGGCTTTCTGTTGTGGTCTTTATGTATGGAGTGCTCCCAAAGGCAGATATTAAATTGAATCCACTAATAATCAATCACAGGTGAACTTGGCCTTTATTACATATTACCTTGCTGAAAGCCATGTAGTCAAGTGCCCCTCTTTTTTGAGTCAGTAGTTTCATATCCCCCTGGCCTTCTTTTTCTATAGTTGTCTGAATTCTGAAAAAATTACAAACAACTTATCTTTTGGAGGAAATCTGCCTTTCTGTGACTCTTCTTGCAGAAACAGGCCAATCTCTGGGAGCATCTCACTAGAATGTAATATAGAATTTTTGAATTTTCTTGAGCATGTCTCCTTCCCGATGTTTAACTGGTGAGTCTTTCATTTGAGTTCTTTTCTACCTTCCTGTACTAGAAGCCTGTGGTAATGCCACTCTGCTTCAGTTCATTCTGATCAAGCCCTTCAGTGTGAAACTGGGCAAATAACTTCTCCAGGTGGTCTTTGAAAAGGGCCAGATTTATAAATGATTGGTGTGTCTTCTTATATGCAAACTTGATCATCCACTGATTCTGAACGCACAGAGTGTTTTGAGATTTAGAGCAGTTTAAGTGAAGGTTTACCCTGTAAAGATTCTGTTTTCATTAAAGGGTCTACTGCTGATCTTTTGCTGTGTAACTACTCCCAGATAAGGGATAAAACATTTTAGCTCAAGATTCCCTGGATTGACAATTCAGGCCGAGCTTAGCTAGTAGTTCACCTGGTCTTGGCTGGGTTCTGTCTTAGAGCTGTGTGCACCTGCCGGATCAGCTATGGGCTAGTGGCTCTAAGATGATTTACCTCAACTGGAAGTCATGTGTGTTCCATGCTCTCTCATCTTCCAGCAAGCTCATCTTTGATGAGCTTTGTCAGAAAGCCTTGTTACTTTGCAAAGGGCTTTGTCAGAGGGAGAAAGGAAGGATTGTGGCCATGTTTGCAACCAACTGCAAAGAGTTGTCAGAGCCCTAGAGCTTGCTGCTCTTTTCTTCTGAAATGCTTTTGTCTTCACCCTTCTCATGGTTGGTCCTTCTCGCCCTTCAGATGGCAGCTTAAGTATTACCTCTTCTGAGAGGTTTCCCTAGCAGCCTGTCCTCTAATTCATTAATATAATGCTCTATTTCAAATCCTTGCTTTTCTCCTTTTAAGTACTTATCCCATTTTGTAATTGTATTATTTGGGCTTATCTAGTTCTCTCAATTGCACCAATAGAATGAAAGTTCTATAAGGTCAGGGAATAAGTTTTTGTTTTTGTTTTTGTTTTTGTTTTGTATCAGTAGTATTTAGTCTGGCGCCTGACCCAAAATAGACCCTCAGTGAATATATGTCTAATGAATGAATGAATGGAATAGAAGAAGGAAGGGACATAATCTGTCTAAATGAGGAACAGATCAAGAGTTTCAGAAGAGGGAAGAAGGGTTGGTTGGGTGTTGTAATAAGCAGAGCATAGGAAAGAATCAAAGAAGATCAATAAAAAGGTCCAGTGGTTGGAGGGGGCTGGAAGCCTGGGTGGCTCAGTGGGTTAAGTGTCTGCTTTCGGCCCAGGTTATGATCTTGGGGTCCTGAGTTTAAGCCCCACATCGGGTTCTCTGCTCAGTGGGGAGTCTGCTTCTCCCTCTACCTCTGCCGCTCCCCCCTGCTTGTGTTCTCTCTATCTCAAATAAATAAGTAAAATTTCTTTTAAAAAATGTCCAGTGGGCTCTCACCACCTGTGTGCTGTCTTTAAAGGGATCCTGATAAGGGCTTTCTTCCCAAGATGGTCTTAATTAGGTTTTAAGTTTAATTAGTTTAATTAGGTTTTAAGGTCTTTTCCAAGTCCCTAGATGCTTTAACCTCAGGTATGAAGGACCATATTTTTAATAAAACCTTATTTCAAACCAAGAATCAGGGCCTGTGGTTTGCCAAGGGTCATTTTTCTGATTTCATGATTGTGTTAAAATAAGAGAGCTAGACATGTAATAGAAATAGAAATTTTAAAAATATTTTTAACAAATCATTATCACCAAATGAATAAAATGATGAGAAATGATAACTTGTTTGGGGAAAGGGGGCATGAATGATTGGCATGTTTCAAGGAATCTGGAATTTCAGCTCAGAGTATCAATCCTTTAAGCCTTGAGGCTCTTGGC
This sequence comes from Mustela erminea, assembly GCF_009829155.1. Classification (NCBI taxonomy): domain Eukaryota; kingdom Metazoa; phylum Chordata; class Mammalia; order Carnivora; family Mustelidae; genus Mustela; species Mustela erminea. The sequence goes on along the minus strand of NC_045635.1, from coordinate 112,053,845 downwards.
ATTCAAGCCACGGCAAATCTATAATTTTTCCAAGAACCAATCCTGTTCTCAGCCCTACTTTGGTAGATTCTAGGGGAATGGCTCTTACCAAGGCTGATTTTCCACTTCAGGGATGCTGACAATATTTTCACTGACTTTTGGTTGTCACAATTGGGAAAAGACTACTAGCATACAGTAGGGTGGAGGCCGGAGGGACTGCCAGACATCCTACAATGCACAGGACAGCACCCACAACAAGAATCAGCCAGCCTCTTCACAGCATCAGTATTTACAATAGCCAGGATGTGGAAACAACCTCAGTGACCACTGACAGATGGACACAGATGACGTGGCATATAGACATAATGGAATATTATTCAGCCATAAGAAAGAAGAAATCTTGCCATTTGCAGCAACATGGATCAACTTTGACAGCATTATGTTATGTGAAATAAGTCAAACAGAGAAAGACAAATGCCATGTGATCTCATTTGTATGTGGAATCTAAAAAAAAAAAAAAACAACTCATAGAACCAGAGATCATATCTGTGGTTGCCAGAGGTGGGTATGAGGACTCAGTGGGGGATGAGGGAAACTGAGTGAAGGTAGTTGTAAGTTTTAAGATTAGTAAGTTAGGGGCACCTGGCTGGCTCAGTTGGTGAAACATGTGATTCTCTACCTTGGGGTTGTGGGTTCGAGCTCGAAGGTGTATGTAGAGATTACTTATAAATAAAATCTTTAAAAAAATACTTAATAAGTTCTTGGGAGTTTAATGTATAGCATGGTGACTATAGTTAATAATACTAAATTTAAAAGCAGCTATGAGTATAGCTCTTAAAAGTTCTCATCACAAGGAAAAAAATTGTAACTGTGAGATGATGGATGTTGAATAAATTAAATGTGGTGATCATTTCATAATACGTGTGTACATCAAGTCGTTGTGTCACACACCTTAAACTTATACAATATTGTGTGTCAGCTGTATGTCAATAAAACTGGAAAACTTTTCTGCACAGTGAAGGAAACAATTAACAGAACTAAAAGGCAACCCACTAAATGGAAGAAGATATTTGCAGATGACATATACAATAAAGGGTTCGTATGGAAAATATTTAAATAACTGACACAACTCAACACCCAGAAAACAAATAACCCAATTAAAAAATGGGCAGAAGACATGAACACATGTTTCTCCAAAGATGATATTCAGATGGCCAACAGACACGTGAAGATGCTCAGTATTACTCATCATCAGGGAAATGCAAATCAAAACTACAAAACCGTACGGAAGTTACTCAACAAATTAAAAATAGAACTACCCTATGATCCATCAATTACACTACTGGATATTTACCCCAATATATAAAAACACTAACTCAAAGGCATATGTGAGCCTCTATGTTTATTGCCGCATTATCTACAGTAGCCAAATTATGGAAGCAACCAAGTGTCTATCAATTGATAAATAGATAAAGAAGAGGGGGTATGGGGGTGCCTGGCTGGCTCAGTCAAGCATGCAACTCTTGATCATGGGGTTGTGAGTTCAAGTCCTATGTTAGGTATATACGAGCAAGATACATAAAGCATATATAGAGAGATATGTATAGATATATATTATATATAAATAAATTATATGTAATATATTTACATATAATATAATAATTATATAATAAATTACACACACACACACACACACACACACACATACACATATATAATGGAATGCTGTTCAGCCAAAAAAAAAAAAGAATGAAATATGGCCATTTGCAATGACATGGGTAGAGCTAGAGAGTATTATGTATTGCACAAAATAAGTCAGAGAAAGATAAATATTGCAAAATTTCACTTACATATGGAATTTAAGAAACAAAACAAATGAGCAAAGGAAAAAAAGGAGAGAGAGAGAGAAGTCAAGGAATAGACTCTTAACTCTAGAGAACAAACTGCTGGTTAACCGAGGGGAGGGAGGTGTGGGGATGGGGGAAATAGCGGATGGAGATGAAGAGTGCTCGTATGGGGATGAGCACTGAGTCGTGTATAGAATTGTTGAATCTCTATATTGTACACCTGAAAGTAATATAACGCTGTATGTTAACTATGCTGGAATCAAAATAAAAAAATTTAACAAAAAATTATAAAGCTGAGTAAATATAAATTTACAAATGTGTAAAAACATAAATGTAAAAAATATTCATGTATAACCCAAAAAACCCTAGAAAAGAAAACAAAACAAACAACAACAAAAGAATCAACCAACCCCATATGTCAATGGTGCCCAACTTGAGAAACCCTGCTGCCAGGGACAAAGCCTAGAATGAAACGCATTAGTGGGTGTGAGGAAGGGAATCTGACCCAGCTGCACATGGATGAATCTGGAAGACATCATGCTAAATGAAATAAGCCAGTCTTGAAATGTTGAATACTGTATGACCCCACTGACATGAGGCACCCAGGGTAGTCAGATTCATAGAGACAGAAGTTATACGGAATTAGAGGTGCCAAAGCCTGGGGGAGCGGGGTGTGAGTTGTTGTTTATTAAGTACAGAGTTTCAGTTTGGGAAGATTAAAAAAATGTTCTAGAGAAAGATGGTGGTGATAATCACACAGCAACGGACATAGGCTTAATGCTACTGAATTGTACACGTAAAAGTGTTTTTAAAAATAGCATCTCGGGGTGCCTCGGTGGCTCAGTGGGTTAAAGCCTCTGCCTTTGGCTCAGGTCGTGATCCCAGGGTCCTGGGATCCAGCCTTGAATCGGGCTCTCTGCTCAGCAGGGAGCCTGCTTTACCACCCGCCCCGCCTCCTGTCTCTCAGCCTACTTGTGATCTCTGTCTGTCAAATGAACAAATAAATTTAAAAAAAAATAGCATCTCAATAGACATTCACCCAAGAAAGACATACAAATGACCAACCAACTACATGAAAACACACTCAACAGGATCAGTCGTTACGGAAATGTACATCTAAACCACGACAAGATACCACTTCACACCCCGCAGGATGACTAAAATCAGACACAGACAGAAACAAACACTCACAAGGATGTGGAGAAAGCAGAACACTTACACTTTAGTGTCGGGATTGTAAAATTGTGCAGCCCCTTTGGAAAATAATCTGGCTGCTCCTCAAAATGTGAAATCTATTGCTACCATCTGATGTCGCAGCTCTGCCCCTCTGTATACACACAAGGAACTGAAGACCTAGCCACGCGAGTTGTACACAAGGGTTTCACAGCAGCGTTTTCCCTAATAACCAAAAGAGAAAAATAGAAGCAGCCTAAAAGCCCATCGGCTAATAAATGGACCTTCAAAATGCAGTATAGGTGCACAGTGGAATATTATTTGGCCATAGAAAGGAACAAAGTGCTGATCCATGCTATCATGTGCCTGAATATGGAAAACACAGTGCTAAATAAAAGAAGCCAGTCAGAAAAGACCACATATTATATGATTTCTTTACTTTTTGTTTATGTATTTTTTTGGTGATTTTATTTTGCGAGACAGAGAAAGCATGCACAAGCAAACGAGCAGGAGGGGAGGGCAGAGAGAGAGAGAGAGGGAGAATCCTAAGCAGGCTCCATGCTCAGCAGAGCTTGATCTTACCACACTGAGATCATGACCTGAGCTGAATATATGATTCCATTTATATGAGATTTCCAGCATAGGCAAATATTAGAGTCACAGAGTAAACTAGTGCTTGCTACAGCCTGGATGGAAAGGGGAATGGCGAATGACAGCTTATGGATGAAAGGTGTGTTTTGAGGGAGATGGAAATGTCCTATGATTAAATAATGATGATTGTTTCACGATTTGGTAATATGCTAAAAGACACTGAAATGTAGACTTTAAACGGGAGGATTTCTGTGGCATGCCCACTAGATCTCAACAATGCTGTTATAAATCAGGGATAGACAATATTGTTTTTAAAAACCTAGAAAAAGGACAATTCCAAAAAAAGGGTACAATTCAATATCCAGAGTTAATATTGTTACATTCCCACTTTCTGTGGGAAGCCATTTAACAAACTGCAACATTGTTACAGGAAATTAGCCATTGATAGTTTGGGTCCAAACTAGCACAGATTGTGGAATGAAAAAACAAGAGTGGGAAGACTCACCTCAAGTTTTTACAAAAGTTTTGGTAATGGCAACAAAAAGTTCAATGTCAGAAGTGCAAGTGGACAATGGACTTGCGCCATCATATTTCGAAGAGCCTATGAGTGTGCGTGTGTGCGTATGTGCATATGATTAGGTATATGTGAGAGATATGTCTACACTTTGGATCAGCACAGATGAAAGGAAACCATCTTTTGCCGAAATACTCCCAGGAAGCATGTCTCCCAGATACAAAGGTCATCATGTTTGTCAGTTTCTCCCAGTGTGGGCTGGACCAAGTTATAAGAGTTTGACATTTTGTTCACAATGTTCTTTTGCGTGAATATTGATATTTCATCAATGTGGATTTCAGAGTGTACTCCTCTTGATTGCTGAGGCTTTGGTGTCACCTCCAATTCTGTGCGTGACTCACTTGCCCCTGCCTATTCTCCCTGCTGTCCCGGTCTTTTCTGTTGTCAGGCTTGGGCCATCTCCGGCTCGATGCCACCATATTTTAGCTTGGAGTCTGCCCACTTTACATTCTAGAGCAGTTACTCCAAAGGGGGAAAATGCTGGCAAGAGCAAAGCTCTGTTGTTCTGCAGCCCTGGGCCATGTGAGGCAGGCAGGGGTCCATGGGTAGAAGGTGTCTGTTTGCAGTGCTCCTGGCTGAGGTAGGTTCTGCTATAATCGCGAATCATGGAAATGAGTCTAAGATGAGCTGAGCTGTTTCTGCTCTCCCACCTTTAAAGGAATTGTGAATTGTTTGCCTCAGAGAGCCAGACGTCTTCCCAGAGGCTGTCTTCAGCTCTCCTGTTTTGTTGCATAGCTTTCTAAAACATATTATGCACTTTTTTTTTAATTAAAAAAGACGGGGGTTGCTGGGAGTCTCCTTGAGATTCTCTCTCCCCCTTCCTCTGACCCACCCCCTGCTTTCTCTCCAGTGCTCCTTCTCTCAAATAAACAAATAACATCTTTTAAAAATGGGGGGAGGGGACCAATCACTGAAGTTACATTTGAACATTTGAGAAGGAGTAGAGTGAGGTGGCCGAGATCCACTGGTCTCAGAATGAAACAGGCCTGGGTCCTCTCCTGGCTCTGCATCTTCGAGATACCTTTCTTCAAGCTCTAAGTTTCTGTTTTTGCATTTTTTAAATGGGGTCATGACAGGACTTACCTCATGGCTGGGTGATTGGTGGTGATGGTGAAAACGGCGGGGCTGTTTTGAGGCAGGCTACATCTCTGCTGGTCGGGGAGCTCTTCAGGGGAACGTGGTGCTGGGATGGCCGTCAGTGGCCCATGAAGGCAACTTGTCAATCCCCCTCAAAACTCTCTGGCCTGTTGACACCGCCCAGTGGGGCTCTTCCTTTTCCAGGATGAATGCCTTGTTCACTATTGGCACCACCACTGTAGAGCCCTATGCAGCCTGTTTTCGTAGAAAGAATCAAAACGTTTCCTTTTCAACTTTCTCTCTCTTTCACTCTCTCTTTTGTCATGTCCTTACCCAACAACCCCCCCCCCCCATCAATACCTACTTCTCTATGTCCTGGACACTCTCATCTCAGGCTTCTCCCTGTGGAACGAATCAGGGATGTGATTTTCACTCTTGAACTCTGATGTGTCACCTCCTCTCCCTTCACCTCTAATAATAAGGTCTCAGACATTGACAATCAGTTTTCCTCTCTCGTCTCTCTCTCTCTTTCTTTCTCCATGTGTGTCTTATTCTCTCATTAAAGAAGTAGAAGTAGTAGAAGCCAAGTATTTGAAATGCTAGAAACATGCTCTTTCTAAATATCCTCACAAAAAGAAAAACCAAAACACTGTATGGAGAAACACCCTTTTAAAAGAAAATGTGATATATATATCACATTTAAATATATATATATTTAATATATATATATAGACACACACACATATATACACACATTGGGATATTTTACAAATATATGTATCTATGGTATATATATGTATATAAGGTGTATATACATTTATGTGTGTGTATACACACACATATATATTATACATACACACAATAAGTTATTTCTCAGCCATCAAAATTTTTTTTAAAAAGTGATATCTTTCCATTTGCAATGATGTGGATGGAACTAAAGGGTATTATGCTAAGTGAAATAAGTCAACCAGAGAAAGTAAATTATTATATAATCCCACTGATATCTGGAATTTAAGAAACAAAACAGAGGATCATAGGGGAGGAGAGGAAAAAATAAAACAAGTCAAAATCAGAGAGGGAGACCAACTGTAAGAAGTTCTCTATCAGGGGCACCCGGGTGGCTCAGTGGGTTAAAGCCTCTGCCTTTGGCTCAGGTCATGATCCCAGGGTCCTGGGATCGAGCTCTGCATCGGGCTCTCTGCTCAGCAGGGAACCTACTTCCTCCTCTCTCTCTGCCTATCCCTCTGCCTACTTGTGATCTCTGTCTGTCAAGTGGATAAATAAAATATTAAAAAAAAAAAGAAGCTCTCTATCATAAGAAGAAAACTGAGGGCTGCTGGAGGGGAGGGGTCTTGGGGGGATGGGGTAACTGAGTGATGGACATGGAGGAGGCCACTGGGTAATTATGTAAGACTGATGGATCCCTGACCCCTACCTCTGAAACCAGTAATACATTATATGTTAATTATATGTTAATAACATGCTAATGAATTTTAATTTAAAAAACAAAAAAAATTTTAAAAATAATTTTTAAGATTCCCCGGGTGGGAATCCCCAAAGTAAGATTTCTAGGTAGGAACATGGTGCAGCCAGAGTGGAGGATAGCCAGCTGGGAAGGAAGAGGAAACCAGGCCTTTGTCACTGCTGTCCGGGGTTATTGGAACCCAGCAAAGCTGTTGGAAATAATTACTGACATCTCCATGCATGAAACAGATAACCTGATAAGACGGAGCACGCCTGCCCTTCAGATGATCTCAGTGTAGCGGGGGGATGTGACCGTGTGTTGTCAGCAGACCGCGGTGTGGCTCGTTCCCAGTAGGCCTTATTGAGACGCCTCGTACTCACGCAGTACCTGGGCTGGGGAGGGAATGGAAAAACCCAAAATGGAAGCGAAAATGCACACTTGCCTGCTATCATTTCTTCCCAGAAACCAGGCCAGGGTCACTATTGGGACAAATGCCCAAGGAAAGGGGGACAATGGGGTGTCGTGCATCTGTCCCCAGGCAGGAGCAACATGCCTTCACCTGGCTTCCAAGTGTCTTTGGAGAACTGGATGAGTTTCTTCTCACAAACTCCTCACACTGGAAGCTGCATCTCTCCACATGCTATTTTTGCCTCCCTTCCCTCAGACCTCCGTGTTGCCCGAGCTGGGATTTCCAGGGTATTTACCTTGCAAGCAGCTAGGCGGCACCAGCCACCTTTCTCCTTACCTTTGGGCGAGGGGAGTGGGTTGAGGAGGAAGAAGTGCTCAGACAGGTTTTCTGGGCAGTGTACTGGAGCTGCCCCTGTAGCTTGGGTTGCCTGATGGAAGTGATGAGTCTTCTGAGCGGACAGCCCACACAGACAGCATTTCCCATTCTCTGTGAGCTTTGGAAGCATGCAGAAAAAAGTACCAAGACTACCAGGCCAAATCCCTCATTCTGTCTGGAGCCGGTCTCCGACATCAATAGGAGAGAGACACTGTCAACTACTCTTCTGCCTGGCAAGGAATCTAGAATAAAAGCAGATTTTGGTTTCTTCTTGCTCTCCATAGCATACAGAGCAAAGCCAAAAGGAGTGTTTTCCATTCAGCGGAAGCTCTGTGTCAGGAGCTTTTATTAAAAGGTCTTGTTTTATGTGGTTCCTTTAATTCCCAGAGTCTGTGCCCACGAAAATCAGATAGATCAAAAACATTAATGGTGGTATAATTACCAAGTGACCTCCTCCTTGGTATTTAGTATGTTCTTGGTTTGATGAGTGAGAACTCCTCCTGCTAGCAGTTGTCAATAAAGAAACTCTTTTGGGCAGTGGCACCTTGGTGGCTCAGTTGGTTGGGCGTCTGACTCTTGGTTTTGGCTCCGGTTGTGACCTCAGGGTCCTGGGATCAAGCTCCAAGTTGGGCTCCGTGCTCAGCTTGGAGTCTGCTGGGGTTCTCCAAAGAGTGGTTCCGTTGGTCTAATAGAATGTAAAGGGGTGCAGCCACTATGGAAAACAGTGGCAAGATTCCTCAAACCATTAAAAAAAGAATTTCCGTATGGTCTAGCCATCCCATTTCTGAGTCTATACCCACAAGAATTGAAAGCAGGATCTCCAAGAGATATCTGCACATCCATGTTCATTGTGGCATTGGTCATAATGCCCAAGAAGTGAAGCAATCCACAGGTCTGCCCATGGATGAGTGGAGGAACACGATAGGGGGTAGGCATACAGTGAAATCTTATGCAGCCTTAAAAAGAAGGAAATCCGGGGTGCCTGAGTGGCTCAGTTGATTAAGCGGCTGCCTCCGGCTCAGGTCATGATCCCAGGGTCCTGGAATCCAGCTCCGCATCAGGCTCCGTCTCCCAGCTTGTGCTCTCATTCTCTCTGTGTCAAATAAATAAAATCTTTTTTAAAAAAAGAGAAGGAAATCCTATTACTTGCCACAACACTGTATGATTCCACTTATGTGAGGTATCTAAGGTGGTCTAACTCCTAGAAACAGAAAATAGAGGGGTGGTTTCCAGGGGCAGAAGGGAGAGGGAACTGAGGCGATGTTAAATGGGTATAGAGTTTCAGCTGCAGGATAAAAACTTCTGGAGATCTGTTGCATGAAAATGTGAATACACTTAGCTGACTGGTTAGTTAGAATGGTGAAGATGGTAAATTCTTTTTTTTTCATTTTTGGGTTTTATTTATTTATTTGTCAGAGAGAGAGAGAGCGCACAAGCAGGGGGAGCAGCAGGCAGAGGGAGGAGCAGACTCCCCACTGAACAGTGAGCCTGATGCGGGGCTCGATTCCAGGACCCTGGGATCCTGACCTGAGCTGAAGGCAGATGCTTCACCCACTGAGTCACCCAGGTGTCCCAAGATGGTAAATTATATGTTACATGGTTTTTACTACAATTAAGACTTTAAAAACTACTGAAAAATAAATAAAATCAAAGCTGTACTGTGAAGTTTATGTTTTTGTGTGGGTTTTAGTGTTCATTTTGTTCTAAATACCCCTCCAGTGTGCTCTGTCTGTAAGAACTTCAGGAGATAGGCTCTCTCCGAAGTGCTGATTGTACAGGGGGGAGGCCCCTTAGGGCATTGGCATTGCACTGGGTCCTGCTCTGTCCTTGGGTCAGGTGTGGTCCGGCTGACAGCACTCCCACGTGCCTTCTGAAGGCCCAGCTTTCAGAAGATTCAGGCAAAAGGCGTGCATAGAAATGTCCCCACATCTGGCCAAACAGTTCTGATCTCCAACAGTGGCATCTGACACCAGGAGAACGTCAGTTCCTTCCCTTCGCCAGGATGCACTACAGCTGCTCCGCACACTGCTCCCTCCTCCTTCTTACTGTGCTTTGTTCTGGAAGAGAGAATGGTGGTATTTTCTGTTTCTGCTTTTCAGTTATTTGCCTGAAAGTGGCCTAGGTCAACATCTTGGGGAAGATGTGGTAAATCGTGTCAAATGCAAGTCAAGTCCACGTGTTTTTTTCTCACCACGATGTTTGTTCTCTAAAATGATCTGAAATATCACTCCTTCACTCCAGTGTATCCTGAATCCCAGCCTAGGAATCCACATGGATTCAATAAAATTGAATAAAATTAAATAAAATTAGGGCGCCTGGGTGGCTCAGTGGGTTAAGCCGCTGCCTTCGGCTCAGGTCATGATCTCAGGGTCCTGGGATCGAGCCCCACATCGGGCTCTCTGCTCAGCAGGGAGCCTGCTTCCCTTCCCCTCTCTCTCTCTCTGCCTGCCTCTCTGCCCACCTGTGATCTCTCTCTGTCAAATGAATAAATAAAATCTTTAAAAAAAATTAAATAAAATTGAATAAAATAAATAAAAATAAAATTAAATAAAATTCTCCTTTTCTTCAATATCCCACCCTTTCTCCTTTTTAAATTTGTTTTTCTCTTCCCACATGATTGTTTCCTCTACTTTTCTTGTTTCTTTTGTTTCATCTCCTTTCTTTCTCTCTTTTTCGTTTTTTGTCTCTCTTCATTCTCCTTTTGTCTCTCCCTTCTCTCTCCTCCCATCTTTTCCATGGCCCTCTGGTCCACTCTCTTCCCATTCTCTTCTCCCCTCTCCCCTTCCCACTCTGTTGCTGCCTCCTCCTCTCTCTGCTTACTTCCAGGAAGTTTACTAGAACCTTGGAGAGATTGGAAAGGCCCACTGAACTAGCACCCACTAGACCACTGGAGGGAGCTAGGCTGCCTGGGTGTTGGGCTTCCTTCTCAGTGGCAGGAGATACCAAGAAATTGTCCTTTACTTTGGAGGGAATATCCCAGCAAGCCACAAACCACGGGACATCTAAAACCTTAATTGCAGTGGCATGATCTCTTGTTTCTCCCTGTGTTTTTCTCTTGCCCTCTGGATACCCCTGTGTCTTACCCGGGCTTCTAATGCACTTGCTACTTCATACTTTTCTGGTTCAATTACCATGATGTCATCACTAGAGCAGACCAGTGTGATGTTCTGAGGAATGTTCAGATCCCTTTGGACTATAATAAGGCAGAGGGCTGGAACGTTAATAGACCCTGGGGGCAAGATCATAAACACATTTTACTGTCTTGTCAGTTCCATGTCAATGTGAACTGTCTCCTGTCATCTTTCTTGATAGGAGCTTGCTTTCCAGATCTCAAAGCCCACATACCATGCCCCTGAGGCTGTGGTGAGTTTCTCTAGAGAAGGTACTCCATCTGGCCCAGCAGCCACAACTAAGGCTGGGTGTATTTGGCAGGCCACTGTCCCTCCTTAGGATCTGTCTGGCTTTTGCAGTGTCGAGACTGGTGAATTAATTGGGGACAGGTTGGAGAGAAGTAGCCCTACGTCATTTAGTTGTCCGAGGCTGGCACTGATCTCTGCCCTTCATCCAGAGAATTGTAACTTACCATACTTCCGGGTGCTAGAGGCAGGTCAGTAATGAACATTGTCTTATAAGACAGAAGTCTTTTCATTGTCTGTAAAGTGGGGGGAATATGGGGGGAGCACAAACTTTTCACAGGGAGGAGTGGGGTACTTCTGTAGGCCTGGAGGGCCTGCATCTGGGGAGTCAAGATTTTTGAGTGCATCAACCCACATTCACCACCCAAGTCCTAGGGTTCCTTCCTAATTAGGGTCCCAACATCTTGATGCCAGGGGCACCTTGGTGGCAGATACCTTCAGCTCAGGCTATGATATCAGGGTTCTGGGCTCAAGCCCCGCATTGGGCTGTCCACTCAGCAGGGAGCCTGCTTCTCCCTCTCCCTCTGCCTCTCTCCCTCGCTTGTTCTCTCTCTCAAATAAATAAACAAAATCTTTAAAAAAAAAAAAAAAAAAAGAACATGCCAGAAACATCTCCATGCCAGACCTGCTGGGGATGAGGTCTCGGGCCTGACACTTAGCTGCTTCTCCCACTGGAAGGAGCAAAACACAGTCTTAGGACCCTTAACGGGGAGTTCAACCTGTTACAGCATCTCTCTCCCTAGTAGTGAGATTCTGAAGAGCAGGAATGGGTCGAATTTATGACCGATGCAAGTGGGTCCTCAAAGGAAGGATGGGGATCAAGGAAGAGGGGGCACTAGAGGGAAAGGTGGACAGCAAGGCCGAAATGAAAACTACGCAAACTTGGAAACTTTTTGTTCTGCTGTGCTAATGAACTTGTGCTAACGAAGCTCCAGGCTTGAAGGGTGAAGAAACACCAATCTTCAGCTCTGTCAGGGGCCCTGTGGGAGATGAAGCTGTGTTTACTGAGCAGTCTGGGGGCACCGAGGCTCCTGCCCGCAGTTCCAGGATGCTTGGCCTGAATCCCTGCATGAGTTGTCAGTACAGTACGTTGTCCCCGACTCTAATTGCCATCGGAACGAGTGAGGCATTTAGCTTGGGTGCCGGTGTTTTCGTTTTCATAAATGAATAATTACCCTACCACCCTGAAGAGCACAAGGCTGGGCACGGTTGGGGACAAAAGCATACCTTCGAGTACCTTATTGAAACTGCACATCAGAAGGAAAAGAGCCAAGGGGGTAAGTTTCTCACTGGTTTGCAGAGCGGGCTGGGAGACCGCCACGAGTTTTGCTGCCAAGAGACTGAGTGGCCTTACTGTCTGACTCCTGAGAAGGGTGCAAAGAGGGAGCAGAAAGGATATGCGTATGCCATGGTGGGTGGTGGTCGTTGTTCCAATCAAGAAGAACCTAAGAGACCTACCTAGCCATTTCTGATGCCTGGGCAACCGGCTCGACTATTTCTCAGCCTTCCCCGGGGCCACTACCACAGTCGCCCAATTGGTCTCCCTGTCATTCGTCTCGTCCCCTTTGAATCCTTTCTCCCAGTAGCACCAGACAAACGGGGCTGCCCCATAAACGTGCTCGCATCGTTCCCATCCTTAAATCCCAATTGTCTCCAGGCTAAGGGTCTATTATTTTGACCTCCGCACACAGCACACATTTTTACTGAGCACATACTATGAGCGAGTAGCATCCTGACTGCTTTATGGGTATCATTTCGTTTTAAACTCCACCACAACCCCGGGATGTGAATGCCATTTTACTGATGGGGAAACTGAGCCATAGAATCCTTAATCTCCTTGTCCAATACCACGAGGCTAGGAAATGGCAGAGTTGAAATTTGAACCCAGATCTCCCCTTCAGCAAAGCCAGTAGCCGTGACCCCCCGTCTCTGTACTGTCTGGCTCTCCAGCTTCATTTCCTGCGGTATCTGCCTGCTGTGGGCCCAGACCCTGTGCTTTAAGCTCTTTGTTCACACTGTCATTTAAGTTGTCTTAAGTTTAAAGTTGTCTTTTTAAAGTTTTAAGTGTCTTCCCTCTTGACTGAAATTCTTGCAAGCAGAAACCATTGTTTACCTTTAAGTCTCCACTAGTTCTCTATTGCCACATAACGACGCTACCACAAACACAGCAGCTCAAAGGAACACACACGTGTCATTTCACATTTTCTGTAGGCCAGGGCTCTGGCCACAGCTTACCCGGGTCCTCTGCTCAAGGTCTCACAAGACTGGGGATGCCTGGGTGGCTCAGTCAGTAAAGCATCTGCCTTCAGCTCAGGATCCTGGGATGGAGTCCCCCGTTGGGCTCCTTGCTCAGTGGGGCGCCTTCTTCTCCCTCTGCCTCCCACTCCCTCTGCTTGTGCTCTCTCTCTCTGAGACAACTAAATAAATAAAATATTTTTTTTAAAAAAAGGTCTCACAAGACTGTCATCAAGGTATTAGTTGCGACTTCTGTTTTACCTGAGGTTTTACTGAGAAAAGGATGTACTTCTAAGCTCATGTGGTTGCTGACACGGTTCCGTTCCTTCTAGGCTGCCAGGCTGAAGGCCTGTTTGTCATTGATTGTCAGCCAGAGGTGACCCTCAGGTCCTCCCCCATATGTCAGCTAAAGACACAAGAGCTTTATTCTTCAAAGCCAGCAAGGGAGAACATCTCCCTTAGCAAGATGACCATTAAAATCTTACAGCACGTAATCATGTACATACCATCACACACATCGTGTCACCTTTGCTGTATTCTGTGAGTTAGAAGCAGTCACAGGTCCTGCCAGTACTCAAGAGGAGGGGTCACACAGTGGTGTGAACACCAGGAGGTGGGGATAATGCGTCCACAGTATCTCACCATCTAGATTTAGAACTACTGCGTTGCGCAACTTCCCAGACTCGTCCATTAGTGCGATCCTTTACTAGGTGCTCAGCTCAATATTTGCTGGCTGAAAACACAACCAAATCAGAGCTAGACCAGCTGAGGAACAAAATTAATCGAGGTGGAGCATTATAGAAAGAGTTATGACATGGGAATACAGAACAGATCTCTAAGGTCCCTTTCATCATTACAAGTCTGAAATTCTAGATCGTCTTTAGGACCCCCACTTTCTTCACGACATAATAATAACCAATGCTTCTGTAGCATTTACTTGCGCTAGATATTGTTCTAAATAATTTCTATGTTTTAGATTCTCACAGTAACATTATGGGGTGGGTTCTTTTGTTTTCTCCATTATATGGATGAGGTCGCTGAGGTTCATCATTCTGGCTCCAGAGCGTAGGCAGTAAGCCCCATGCAGTTGTTAACCTTAAAAATAAGACACTCGGTTATTTTACAAGCAAAAATGAGTTTATTTGGGAATAGAAGAGCATGACAATTGGGGACAAGCAAGCTATTGCAAAAGCACAGGTAAGCCAGAGAACAAAGTAGAGGGAGTCTTCCTTATAGAGGAAAGAGGGGAGTTGGGAGGGCTGATAGGAATGAGAAGACCATTGGGGTAACCTGGGAGTTGGAAGGGTAGTGGCTTCTCTTTGGCGGTGCTGTGACTGTCTCTCATCGGCTGGGCTGTTGCCAAGGGGGCAGGAAAATCTTTCCTCTTCCAGCTGGGGTCATAAAGCAGTAGCTAAAGTAGCAAGACCTTGGAGGTACCTCTCTTGCTATTGGGTCGGCCACCGGTGACAAATGGTAGGGCACGAGAGCGCCCCCTTCTGGCCTCCAGATTTCATTCTAAATGAGGTTTCCTTTTATTAATTTTCACACAGTACTGTGTTTCTAAAAGAGCGGCAGATGAGGGAACGAAGGGGAGGAAGCATTTTCAAGGCATGGATGGTCATATTGATTGAGAATTTCCTTTTCTTTCAAGGTTCAAATTTGAGGTCTTAGCAACAAAAGAGGGAAAGGGAAAGCCGACCATTATCGTAGCTCTTTTTCCAAGCTGGCATCCCCCCAGAGCTCGGCACAGCCAGCAAAGAGTGGTGGGAGAGAGAATATTGAAGACTGTAACAGGGAATTAGAAGACTGCGAGTGGCCGCCCTCCTCCCTCCGTGCCCCAGGCAGTGACAGGCAGGCACTATTTCCCTTAGGTCCATTCTGTATCCGCCTTGGCTGGACAATGCCCCTTCCGTGTTTGGAATTTCCAAGCAGAAAGACAACTAGGTAGGCGCCATGCTGGTGTGGATGGTGGGAGGGAGCCGGGGGAGAAAGGCAGTGGAGCAGAACATACCCAAGAGTGACAGTTTCTTATTCATTAAATTATCAAGTCCCTGACGGAACAGACTGAGTTGAAGTAAATCCTTATTAGGCCTGAACTGGACTGGCTCAGTCCTGACACTTTGCTCTATAAGTCATTCCTTTATTTCTCTACCAGGTATAATCCTATATCAAAGAGCAAGGGAGATTCTGAGTTTTTATTGCTTTCCTGTGAAGTGGGGTTTCTGGTGCAGGGAAAGATGGCAGGCTGAATCATGCACTCTGATCTCTCAACCCCTTTCCGTCTAAATTAAATAGAAAGTCAGGATCACAGCAAACTGCCTACTTGGTTCCCCCCTTGGAGACTACATTTTAGCTTTTATGGAACAGAATCAACAATTTAATGGAGAGAAATAAAAATTTATGCCCTTAATGATCACCTTAGAGAGAATGAAAACTCTGTCAACCTCCTTGAGCCAGCCTGCAAAAGGGGAAGTGTAAGCTGACAAGGCTTTCAGGCAACACCGTGGGATGTAGGGCCATAGGAGGTGGGCTCTGGGACTCTGGGACCCCATATCCATTGACTTAGCAATGGCTCCCGGGGCAAGTCGTTCTTGGGAGGCAACATAACTTATGGCAGTGTTTCCAAACACACTGTCTCCTTCTTCTTTTCATATCAAAATCTCTTGCAGAGGTTTAAAATAAAGTGCAATGGGAAGTCCTTCTCTTCTGATGCATCATTAGAAGATTTTAATGGTAGACAATTCAGAAATTCCAACGTAGCAACGCGGTTAAGTAACATCTTGGTTAGGAATGTGAACTTCCAAGCTAGCCTGTCGGGGTTCAAGTCTGCATGCTCCCATTCACTGGCTGTGTGACCATGGGCAGATCACTCAACCCCTCTGTGCCTCAGTCTTCTCATCTGTACTATGACGGTAATAATAGCGCCTACAGCCATGGGGTTGTGATGACGATTAAATGAGTTAACATTTGGGGCGCCTGGGTGGCTCAATGGGTTAAGCCTCTGCCTTCAGCTCAGGTCATGATCTCAGGGTCCTGGGATCGAGCCCCGCATCGGGCTCTCTGCTCAGCAGGGAGCCTGCTTCCTCCTCTCTCTCTCTGCCTACCTCTCTGCCTACTTGTGATCTCTGTCTGTCGAATAAATAAATAAAATCTTTAAAAAAAAAAATAAATGAGTTAACATTTGTAGAGTATTTGAAATAATGCCTGACAGAGTAAGCATGAAATATGTAAGTCTTAAAGAAATAAACTAATTTATTTATTCACTGGCTGATGGGTCTTATGATGTAGATTTTCTCTTTTGCATCACTTGGCTACATGGAAAAGTAAGTATTGTTAATTCCTCATATACTGATATGAATATGGTGCTCAGACAGGTCACGTGACTTCACATAGGTTGTATGCTTCCGAACAAGATTCAAGATCATGCAAAGTGGAGGCTTTCCCTTTCCTGGACTATGGGGTTTTGCTGCCCACTTTCTTGAAGGATGTGGACCTTGAACAAACTTCTGATACCGGTTTTTTCAGCTCCCCTGCAGCAGTGGCTGGAGGGATTTCTAGCTGCCACAGAGCTCACTGTAGATACTCCCTGTGTTCGTTGCTTCTCATTTAGGAGTATGCTTAAATGAATGGACCATAGCCTCTCTTGTCTCCTTAAAGAATTTAGATAGTTGAATCTGGCCTGACTTCTCCTCGGAGAAACCATATTGTCTTCCTTAAGCAGGTTACATTGAATGACAAGCTCATGATAGCTTTGACAAATTTCACCAGCCAACTTGCTATTTAGAAACTTGTATGATCCCGACTGCTATTCCTCACTCCCAGTTTTCGCTGTACATCTATGAATCCTTAATTCCCTTCGATATCAACATCCGGGACCTCTATTCCGGGCCCTGCGCTTTCAGGAACCCCTCTCTGACCGCCCTCAGCCTCCACCTCTCCTAATGGGATAAGGATTCTGTGGGACCGCTCTTTTTAAGAAAAAAAAAAAAAATTATTTTGAGAGAGAGAGTGCAAGTGAGGGGGAATTGGTGGTGAGGGAGAGGGAGAGAATTCTCAAGCAGGTTTCCTGCTAAGTGTGTAGCCTAATAGGGGCTGGATCCCAGGACCCCAAGGCCAAAACCAAGAGTTGGAGCCTTAACTGACTGAGCCACCGAGGTGCCCCCCGGGGCCACTCTTTGCATAGCAAGGGTATAGTGGACATAGCAGGGGTTTCAGAGCTGGACATACCTAAATTTTAAGACCATGTCTGCTGATTTAATAGCTGTGATCATTGGGCAAATTCACCTAACCTTTCCATACCTATGTTCCTTCACCTGAGGAATCAAGACAATAAGACAGACCTCAAAATGCTACGAAAATTAAATAAGTCAGTGAATATAAAATATTCAGAAGGGTATCTAGCTCCGAGACACTTCAGAAAACTTGAGCTCCTTTTTGCATAATAACCTTCTAGAATCACAGACTATGCAGTTTGACAAACATCTCCACAATTTCTCCCCTGATTTCCTTAAAATTCCCAGATTTGCCCAGTCTCATCCCCTTGACCGAGCTACACTGACATAGTTTGTTAATTAAAATCAGAATATCTTGTGTACCTAGCATTGTCTAATCTGGTACATCTATGGGATTGATTCAAAATCCAGTATATGGGGAAAATGAGAAGGAAAGCCACAAAGGTGGGGGTAGGGAGGGGAGAGACATGTCTTGACTATGGTAGAATATGTTTCCAATGCTGGCCGCAACACTGTTTCCCAGCCCACATGCCCATTTGCCATGTGGTCTTGCCATTGCTCCCATTGACAGGCAAATTTGGACTGGCCCCATGACCTGTTCTGACCAACAGAATGTGGCAGTAGCGACAGCTGAAACTTGAGAGATCTTCAGCTTCTGCCTCCTTGTATGGAACACTTCTTCTTGGAACCCAGCCACCATATTGTGAGAAAGCCCAAGAAGGCTTCCAGGGAGGCTCACATGGAGGAAAAGCAAGACCCTGAACCAATAGTTTCAGCTGAGCTCTTAGTCAGGAACTAGCCCCAATGGCCAACCCTACAAATAAGGCCATTTGGGGCCTTCCAGCCATTCCCAAGACCCAGCCAATACTCCGTGAAGTAGGAGAACCACCCAATCAATCCACATAAGAAATAATAAGTTGATGTTGCTTTAAGCCAAGAAATTTTAGAGTTGTTTGTTACACAGCAACAGATGACTGCCACCCAAAGCTTAATAATCATGTCGTGTCCATGTACACTGTTTACCTGAAAGCATCTTTCAATGATTAAAAACACAAGGAGAAGGAAACACATCATATTCCCTGTCACAGATTTGAGAGGAGAAAACTTACTGGCCCTTTGTATCGGTAGCACATCGACCTATTCTTCACATCTGTAGAAGTGACTTTTTAATGACTTTATTTTAATATTTTTAACAGATATACACAGTGTGAAGAACGTATATCTAGCTCCTAATTGTGTTTTGAATTGTTAGCCATCCATAAGAAAAGCCAGCTGACGGCAAGAGGTGGGAATAATTGAGTTCTCCATGTGACATTCATCTAGAGGGACAGAGGCCTGCTCTGTGACACAATGTGTGTCTTTTCATGCAACAATTTTGGATGCTGTCCTTGGTTTTCCTAATCTGTGCATTAAAACATTATTTCCTGTTCTGTTTAGATATTGCCTTCAGATGCTTGATAGTTTCTTCTTCTCTGAGGGCTCAACAACACTTGTAATGTGGAAACCCTGAACTTGAACATACTGTAGTAAGAAAAGATCTTTCTTTCTCGCTCCACCATTATGGGAGGCCGCAGCCCATGGTTTCATGGTCTTGAACACACAATTATACTAACGCAAACCAGTATCTTGCATAATTAAGGTGAGATGTGCCACAGTATGTGCAAGTAGAAGTCATCATTTGGCCCTGAATCTCGTGATGACCAAGGGAGGGGCTCCTCCTTGGCTATAGCATCTGCCAGCCCATATCTCTAATTCTGCGACCAACAGCTGAAATGCACAACAGGAAGTGGAAACGGTATTTTTGTAGAACTGCCCTCTATGGAAACCTTTTCTTGGAAAACACATTCTTAATCACCATGTATTGTTCACTTCATTATGTTTGGATGGCAGAAGGTGTCTGTCTGATCAGAAGTAGCCAGAATTTTCAATTGCTGTTAAAAATTTCTGAGTAAGAGTAAATTTGTTTTCCTGGCAAAGGAGCAAATGTTCACTTGATTCAGTGTTGCAATTAAATAATTAGAACATTGTGTCAAAAAGGAAAGAATTCACAGTGAAAAAGCATTTAAATACTGACCCTATTCAGTACAAGCCCTGTGCCCCAGTGTTTCTTCACTTAGCCTGTCTCTCTGGCTTACTTCTTTTTTTCTAAAGGACATTTTCCCCAAATGACAGTGCTCAAAGAGTAGATAAAGCAAGTCTGTGATGCTAGCCATTGCATCCCAATTTCATTTAAACTACAATCCATTATTTTCTCCCTACACTTATTCAAGAACTCATTGTTCATAATTTTTTCATCATTCTGTGATTAGAACAATTTGTATATGTCCCTTGTACGTTGGCCAGATAATGAAATAATCATTTGTGCATCTACACAGTATTTTATACTTATTGTTCACAGTCAAATTCACTCTCTAAAGACATTTTATCATTCTCTAACAAGGACAGGAGTCTTGGAGGCATCTGGTCAATGGGGACAGTTCATTTATTCATTCAACAAATATTTATTGGATATCTATTGGGTGCGAGGCAATATTCTCCACACTGGAAAACCAGACAAGAATCCTTTCTTTGCTGAACTTACATGCTCAGCAGGAGAGACAGGCAATAAACAAATAAAGAAGTAAAATACACAATGTGTAGGAGAGTAGAAAGTCTGATATAAAGATAAATGAAGAAGCGGGCAAGGAGTATTTGGCAGGAGACATGTGTAATTTTAAACAGAGCTGTTGAGGAATGCCCATTAATAAGATGGCATTTGGACAGGGGCGCCTGGGTGCTCAGTGGGTTAAAGCCTCTGCCTTCAGCTCTGGTCATGATCTCAGGGTCCTGGGATCGAGCCCCACATCGGGCTCTCTGCTCAGCAGGGAACCTGCTTCCCTTCCTCTCTCTCTCTCTCTGCCTGCCTCTCTGCCTACTTGGGATCTCTGTCAAATAAATAAAAATCTTAAAAAAAAAAAAAAGATGGCATTTGGACAAAGCCCTGAAGGACGTGAGGGAGCCAATAAGCTTTGTGGATACCTGGAAAGGAGCTTTCTGGGGAAGGAGAATGACAATACAAAGGCCCTGGGGAAGGAGAATAACAATGCAAAGGCCCTGGGGCCTGAGACTGTTTAGGCGTGCCTAAAGAACAATCAAGTCCTCTGTCTGTGATGCAGTGAGAGAGTAGAAGAAGAGGAGACAAGTCACAAAGACAATGAGTGAAGGTATTGCTTAGGTTCCAAGGGGGGGGCTGTAAGGGCTTTGTTTTTTTGTTTTTTGTTCTTTTTAATTTAAATTTAAGTCAGTGAACATACAGTGCGGTATTGGTTTCTGGAGTAGAATTCAGTGAGTCATCCTTATGTAAGACTCCCCGTGCCCAGCACAAGTGCCCTTCTTAATCCCCATCCCCCATCTAGCCTGTCGTCCATGCACCGAGGGCTTTGCTTTTTAGATGAATAGAATGGGAAGCCTAAAGGTGATATAATCTGACATTTTAGCTGTTTGCCATGAGAACTGACTCCAGGATGATAAAATCCAAAGCAGGGAGACTAATAAAGAAGAGATTGCTATCTAGGAACTCGTTGGTGGTGTTTTGGGCCAAGGTGGCTGCAGTTGGTGAGGCCAGAAGTGATGACATTCTGGCTGTATTTTACAGGTTGGAACCACAGGATTTGCCAGTGGATTGGCTGGAGGACATGAGAGAAAGAGCAGGCAAGGGTGACCCCAAGGTTTTTGTCTGAGTATTGGCTTAACTAAGATGGGCTGGGGAAGGAGCTAGCTTTGGTGAAAAGGGGAGGAGGTTCTTTTGTGGTAAGTATGCAGCGCCTGTTAGACATTCAGGAAGAGATGTCTAGTAGGCAGTTGGGTACCTATGGCCTGGGGAGATCTGGCCCGGGAAGATACATTATGGAGTCGTCCTTGCCTTGATGGCATTTCTGCCCATGAAAACAGATGATATCACTACAGAGGTAAGGGTGGAAAGAAAGGCTCATAGAGCCCTATGTACTCCAAGGGAGAGAATCAGGAACCAGCAAGGAGTCCTTAAAAAGCATAGCTAATTGCAGCTGTTTGGATGCTGCCCCCTGTGAATGGACAGAAGTACTTACGACCAGAATCTCTTGGTCCAGCTGATGTTCTAGCAAAGATGCTCTAAAGGAAGGGAAATGAAAGAAAAGGAGTGAATGATTCTTTGTAGTGCAAAGGTGAACTTTATAGAATGCCTGAATTCAAAGGAACCTTAGAGATGACGGAGTTCAACTCCTTCAGCGTGTAGAGAGGGAAACTGAGGTCAGAGTCACAGGGCTGACAGGAACTCAAGCTGGATATTGTGATGTTAAGTGGTTTCTAGGTCACAAGATTAGATGTCAGTGCCTGTCAAGAAATTGCCCATGAGGGTGCCTGGGTGCTTCAGTCATCTGGGTGACTGACTCTTGGTTTCGGCTCATGTCTTGATCTCAGGGTCATGAGATGGAGCTCGGGGTCAGGCTCTGTGCTTAGTGGGACTCTGCTTGGGTTTCTCTATCCCTCTCCATCTGCCCCTCTGCCCTGCTTGCTCTCTCTCTCTCTCTCTCAAATAAATAAATAAATCTTAAAAAATAAAAAAGAAATTGCCCATGAATGACAGTGTCAAATTCATGCTTGTTCTGTTTTTAATTTAATTTTTATTTTCTTTTTCCTTCTTTCCTTCTGTTTGGTGTGAAAAATAAAATAGAGATTTCACTCCTCTACTCACACCAAATGGCTACCCTGTTGTCCAAGCAAATCTGTTCAATAAGCCCATTTTCCTCCTCACATTTGAAACTGTATAACAACACATTTGTTCAATGTACATTTGGGCCTATTCAGAGAATTTTTATCATGTTCCATTAATTTGTTAGTTTATTCTTGCTAAGTAACATAGTTTTTATTATTATATTTTCATAATGCATTTTAATATCTGCTAAGCCCCTATTTCTCTTTCTGTTCAAAATTGTTCTGGCAATTTCCTCATGCTTATTTTCTGGATGAATTTTACAGTATTAGACTCAAGCTCCAAGTAAAATATTATGTTAGTGTTTGTTGAGATTACATCCAATATTTTGAGTAATGTAGTTGATTCTTTTTAAATCATTTACACCTTCTCAAAAAGAATAAGGTATGTCTTCTCATTTACTAGAGTCTTCTTTCATGGTTATCAGTAGAGTTTCACAATTTTGTTTTGTTCATATGGGCCTTGTCCATATCTTGTCAAGTTTATTTCTAAGAAATTAATCTTCACTATTAATTTTACAAATGAGACATGCTCTTACATTAAATTTATATTCATGTAGCATAAGTGTTATTGAACTTTTATTAATAATTCTAACCAATTACCTTATAAATTATCTTCTAATAATAATTCTAACCTATTACCTTATAAATTATCTTCTAACTTAAGTCATTTCTCTGAGTTTTTAATGATATATAGTTATTTCCTGCATTCATAACAATTTTT
The DNA here is from genome assembly GCF_009829155.1 of Mustela erminea. Classification (NCBI taxonomy): domain Eukaryota; kingdom Metazoa; phylum Chordata; class Mammalia; order Carnivora; family Mustelidae; genus Mustela; species Mustela erminea. The sequence goes on along the minus strand of NC_045635.1, from coordinate 112,031,020 downwards.
CTTCTTTCCTTTTTTATATATCTTATTTTCTTCTCTCCTCTAAATGCAATGGCTAATACTTCCAGAACAATGTGAAATCATAGTCAGCACAGCATTATCCTTACCTTGTTCATGACTTCAATGGAAATCTTCCATTATTTCAAAATTAGTAACCGTTTGACATGGAATTAAGAAAGTATCCACCTCTTTCATATTTTATTAAGCATCAAAAATATCAGGTATAGATAAACTTATTCATTGATCTGTGTCTGTATTCTTTGAAATAACCACATGAAGAGGCTTTCTTCCTTTGATTTACTAAGATATCAAATAATATTAATTTAATACTTAATCTTGAATAGCGCTTTCCTTCTTAGGGAAAATTCCACTCAGTTATAATATGTCAGTGAATTAATTCATGTGAAGATGGATTTTATTTGCTAAAGATTTAGGGGTTTTATATCAATATTCAGAGATAGGCTCTGTCTTTGGTTTTCTATTTGATCCTTAAGTCTGGTTTGGGGATCAATATCACCTTTTGCCAGTTGCCTCCCCGCAACTTCACTCAACACACACAACATACACTTTTTCCAGTAACTAGTTAATAAATAGTCTAATTTTTCCCCCCAAACAACTACCTATCACTTCTTTACCCTCTATAAATATTTGCTTAATGAATAAACAAATAGGAAAACAGTTTAAGTTTGCTCACTTGAGAAACTGTGGAACGGATCGCTGGGGGTCTGAAGGTATGAGGAGGTGGTGTTCTTTTTTTTTTCTTTTCACATGTTGATCTCCGTCACCTGTCACCTGTTCTTTAGACAGTGGTTGAGGGAGATGGTTCATGCTAATTTGCCTTCAAGAAATGGAATTTCTCTTGGCAACCCAAGCTGGCATCTTCTGTACTAGACAGTGGAGTAACTGGGATAGAGCTCCCACTGCCTACCACCTCCTGCAGAGGAACATGTGGGTCTGAAATAGGAAGGGCGCTTTGATGTTCAGAGATAGAGCTTTGGTTTAGGCAGGTCCCATCATCTAGAGGTCTAGACATGAACTGAGTTCAGAGAGGCAGTCATATAAGGCCTAGGGTTTCCATATGATTTTTGCTTTCTTTTCACATAATGCTGACGTAGCCATCAGTAGTCCTGAACAGTTCTGAAACAGACCATTGGGACGTCCCCGAATGTTCTCTTTTGGAGGTATCAGATTGAGTTGGTCATTGCCTCTTGATCCCTATCTTCCAGAGGAACAGATGCATTTGCCCGGATCCCCTAGGGAATTATTTCTGTGCACTCCTTGTCAGAACTAGGTCAGAGCTCACTGAACCTCTGCTGGCCAGTGGTCATCTGTCAGCTGTAACAGACGCTGGAGTAGGCCAGGTGAGGGCAGCAAAGGGCTGATCATGGACCTTGATTTGTGTCCAGTGTCAAATAATTAGTCCAGAAGGCAGATGCAGAGAGGTGCGTGTTTGATCAAGAGCCTTTATTAGGAAGGCCAAGGTTGCAAGCATTAGATGAGAGGAGGGGGCAGGGGATGTTTTCGAGAGAAACAAGGGCACTTCAGGAGCAGCAGCAGAGAAGGAAACTTGAAGTGTATGGGAGCCACACTAAGACCAGGAAAGGAGGGAAGGAACTTTCTGGCACCTATTTTGAGCCAGATGTTTTATCTGTAATAATAACTATCATTTAAGTAAGAATGAATACGATTTTCAATTAGTTACTATGTGTTAGGTATTATGCTAGGTTGCTAAATGTTTTTATGCATGCATATAAATATATATACACATATACATAGACTCCTTTATATATATATAGTGTTGCCGCTATGAAATCAATACATGGATAAGGGTAGATAGAGAAGAATCTCCAGGCTGGAGTCCTGGGCACTACATTGTCTAGAAATGAGAGAGATAACGAGCAAGAAGCTTGAAAAGGGAAGAGTTAGTTCCTGAAGTGTATGTGTATGTGTATGTATGTGTGTGTTTGTGTGCATGTGTGTGTGTGTATGTATACATATATAATAATATAAAATACAATGATTTATTATATATAATGTAGTTTATAATTTGTAACACCTAATAATATGTAATACCTAATAATATGTAACACCTAATTTAACAGCCACGGAAACTGAAATTCAGGGAAGTCATTTTCCTATGTTCACAGTATGTGGCTCAGCTGATACACCAATTCATAACTTTCCGATACAAAACCAATGCTTTTTCCACAATATTATTCTCTCTCTTACAATGGATATAATTAAAAGATGCAACAAAACCCAGTGAGGTGAGTGTTAACAAATTCACATTTTACCAGTGAAGAAATTAAGACCTCACTTGTAACATAGAAGTGATGATACCCAAACCATCGGGCTTTTGTGTGGATTAAATGATATCATTTTATTTATTTTATTTTTGTTAAAGATTTTATTTATTTGTGAGAGAGAGAGAGTTCACAAGCAGGGAGAGTGACAGGCAGAGGGAGGCAGAGGGAGAAGCAGGCTTACCGCTGAGCAGGGAGCCCGATGCAGGACTTGATCCCAGGACCCTGAGATCATGACCTGAGCCGAAGGCAAATGTGTTTAACTGACTGAGCCACCCAGGCATCCCTACATGATTTTATCTAATAGACACTTATTGTAGTCTTTTTTGGTGTGTGTGTGCAGAGACTGTACATACCTGAGGTATGAACACAGTTAAAAAGAACAATTCTATAAACCACTGAAGACATGGACTGCCCAGAATGTGTTTTTTTCCTTTTGCCTTTCAAAGAGGTAATCAACCCAAAGACACTAAGCTCCTTATCATCAGGGTATGGATTGAACCTTTGTCTAGATAGCGCCAAATGCCATAGGCCAAGCTCAGTAGGTTGGCAACAAAAATTAGCGAATGTGCAGAAAGCAGAGAATTGGTGAAGCATGGCCACTGAGTTGTCTGCCTCTGGGTTGAGCCAGAACTTTGAGATGAACTCTTGCCTACCTTCTAATAAAAGACAAAAACAGATAGGGAATCTCTCGTCCTAAGATCATTAAGCTTGTTCTCAGGAAAATAATGGAAAGTGTGTGTGTGTGTGTGTGTGTGTGTGTGTGTGTGTGTGTGCACGTGCGCATGTGCACATGCATGTATTATATATATTTATTTATATATATAAATACATGTATTATATATTTTATTTATGCATATATAAATAAATATATATATATTTAAAGAGAGAGAGAGGCAAACCAAGAAACAGACTCTTTTTTTAAAAAGATTTTATTTATTTATTTGACAGGGAGATCACAATTAGGTAGAGAGGCAGGCAGAGAGAGGGGAGAGCAGGCTCCACGCCAAGGGGAGAGCCTGATGTGGGGCTCGATCCCAGGACCCTGACAGCATGACCTGAACTGAAGGCAGGGGCTTAAACCACTGAGCCACCCAGATGCCCCACGCTTGTATTATATTTATTTATTTATCAGGGCAAAGTTCACATCACATAAAAATCACCACATCAGTTGCACCATTTTACAGTCCCACAAGCCATGTATGAGGTTTCTAATTTCTTCACATCGTCACCAACACTTCTTCCCATGTCTTTTTGACTCTAGCCATCCTAGTGGATATGAGTGGTACCTCATTGCGTTTTGTTTTGGGTTTTTTTTTTAGATTTTTTATTTTTATTTATTTGAGAGAGAGAGACAGACAGACAGACAGATAGCAACAGAGATAGAGAGAGAGCAAGTGCCAGGTGGAGAGGGAGAAGCAGACTCCTCGCTGAGCAGGGGGCCCAACTGGGGGCTGGATCATGACCTGAGCTGAAGGCAGATGTTCAACTGACTGAGCCACCCAGGTGCCCCCCTCATTGTGGTTTTGACTTACATTTCCATAATGACTAATGGCGCTGAGCATTCCTTCATGTGCTTATTGGCCTTTCGTACATCTCCTTTGAGGAAGTGTCTATTCAACTGCCTTGCGCATTTCTACTTGGTTCTTTCTCTTTCTGTTGTTGAGTTGCAAGAATTATTTATATATTCTGAATCAATTTGTTTACCAGGGATATGATTTGTGAATGTTTTCTCCCATTTTCTGGGTTATCTTTTCGTTTTATTGATAGTGTCCTTTGAAACACAAATGTTTTTCATTTCGATAAATTCCAATTTATGTAGTTTGTAGTCTTGTGCTTCAGGTTTCATATCTAAGAAGCCATTGCTGATCTGAGGTCACGAAGATTTATGCCTATGTTTTCTTCTAAGAATTTTATCATTTTAGCTCTTTTTTTTTGAAGATTTTATTTATTTATTTGACAGACAGAGATCACAAGTAGGCAGAGAGGCAGGCAGAGAGAGAGGAGGAAGCAGGCTCCTTGCTGAGCATAGAGCCCAATGTGGGGCTCGATCCCAGGACACTGGGATCATAACCCGAGCCGAAGGCAGAGGCTTTAACCCACTGAGCCACCCAGGCGCCCCCATTTTAGCTCTTTTTATCTTCATTTTATCACTTTAGCTCTTACTCTTACAAGTCATTGATCAATAGTGATTTAATATTTTGTATATCATGTGAAGTAAGAGTACAAATTAATTATTTTTGATGTGAGTATGCAGTTGTTCCAGTATCATTTGTGGAAGAGACTATTCTTTCTTCCTTGAATGGTCTTGGCTCCCTTAACAAAAATCAATTGACTATAGCTATATGGACTGATTTCTGTACTCTCAATTTCATTCCATTACTCTCTACATCTACCCTTATGTCAGTACCACATAATCTTTAGATTTAGATTTTCGTTAAGTTTTGAAATCAGGAAGTGTCAGTTCTGTAACTTTGCTGTTTTCAAGAATATTTTGACTGTTTTGGGTACCTTAGTATTTCCATATACATGTTGGAATTAGCTCATCAATTTGTGAGGGAAAAAAGAGCTTGCTGGGAATTTGATAGCTATTACATTGAGTCTGTAGGTCAATTTGGGTATTGTTGATCTGAAAAATACTACATTTTTCAGTCCATGAACAGGGAATATATTTCCATTTACTTAGAGCTTCTTTAATTTCTCTCGACAATGTATTACAGGAGTACCCAGCTGGCTCAGTCGGCAGAACATGTGACTCTTGATCTCAGGGTCGTGAGTTCAAACCCCACATTGAGTATAGAAATTACTTAAAAAAAAATGTATTACGGTTTTCAGGGTCCAGGGATCACACTCTTGTTAAATTTATTCCTAGGTACTTTATTCTTTTTTAGTGCCACTTTAAATGGGATTTTCTTCTTTCATTTTTAGATTATTTTTTTTGCCAGCTTACAGAAGTACAGTTGATTTTTGTATCCTACAGACTTTCAAATTCATTTGTTAAAATAGCTTTTTTCTCTTTCCTTTTTATATTTAGGGGAATTCCTTATTTTCCTATATACAAAATTATTTCACATGCAAATGCATTATTGGGGAAAATGCTTGATTATGAAGTATGATCTTGTTTATATATTGCTGTATTAGATTTGGTAGTATTTTTTAAAGATTTTTCATTTATACTTATGAGATACTGGTCTGTGGTTTTGTTCTCTTGTGATGTTTTTATCTGGTTTTTATATGGGGTGATAGTGGTTTCATAGAATGAGTTGGGAAGTATTTCCTCCTCTGTTTTTTGGAACAGTTTGTAAAGGATTTTCTTGAAACATTTTTGAAAAGGTACCAGTGAAGCCATTTGATTCTGAGCTTTCCTCTGTAAAAATATCAATCTCATTAATTGGTCTATTCAGATTATTTTTTCTTGAGTCATTTTTTCTTGAGTACATTTTCATGTACTTCCATGAGTTTATACATTTCATGTAGGTTACCTAATTTGGTGGCATACAATTATTCATAGTATTCCCTTTTAATCCCATTTATTTCTCTAATGTCAGTAATAACATTGTCTCATTGTTGACTTTAGTGAATTTAGTATCCTTTTTTTCTTGTCAATATAGCAACAGGTTTGCCAATTTTGATAATCTTTTAAATAACCAACTTTCTATTTTGTTGATATTCTCTATTACTTTCCTATTCTCTTTCACTGATTTCTGCTGTAATCTTTATTACATCTTTCCTTTTCCTTTCTTTCAGTTTAATTAGTTTAGTTTTTGTTTGTTTGTTTGTTTGTTTTTTTACTTTCTTGAGGTGGAAAGTTAAGTTATTGATTTGAAATATTTCTTCTTTTTTTTTTAAAGATTTTATTTATTATTTATTTGACAGAGAGAGAGAGATCACAAGTAGGCAGAGAGGCAGGCAGAGAGAGAGAGGAGAAAGCAGGCTCCCTGCTGAGCAGAGAGCCCGATGCGGGGCTCGATCCCAGGACCGTGAGATCATGACCTGAGCCGAAGGCAGCGGCTTAACCCATTGAGCCACCCAGGCGCCCCTGAAATATTTCTTCTTTTTAAATCTAGGCTCTTACATCTGTAAAGATCTCTCTGAGCACTGCTTTTCTTGCATTCCATAAACTTTGACATGTTTTTTTTTAAGATTTTATTTATTTTATTTGACAGACAGAGATCACAAGTAGGCAGAGAGGCAGGAAGAGAGAGAGGGAGGAGGAAGCAGGCTCCCTCCTGAGCAGAGACCCCGACGTGGAGCTCGATCCCAGGACCCTGGGATCAAGACCTGAGCCGAAGGCAGAGGCTTTAACCCACTGAGCCACCCAGGCGCCCCAATTATGTTGTGTTTTAGTTTTCATTCATCTTATCTCTTTTCTATTGGCCCATAGTCATTAAGGTGTGTGTCGTTTGATCCTCATACATTTGTGAATTTACCAAAATTCTTTATTGTATGAATTTTTTATTTCATTGCATTGTTGTTTTGTGAAGGCACTTTGTCTATTTTCAGTCCCCTTAAATTTATTGAGACTTGATTTATCCTGTCATTTGTTTCATGTGGGCTTCAGAATACTAGGCTTTTGGAATGCCTGGGTGGCTCAGTCGGTTAAGCCACTGCTTTTGGCTCAGGTAATGATCTCAGGGTCCTGGGATTGAGTCCCACATCAGGCACCTTGCTCAGTGGGGAGCCTGCTTCTCTCTCTGCCTCTGCCTGCCATTCTGCCTGCTTATGCTCTCTCTCTCTCTGATAAATAAGTTAATAAAATCTTAAAAAAAAGAATACTGAGTTTTCTGTTGTTTGGGGGCACAGTGTTCTCTAGATTGTTACATCTAGTTTGTTTATAATGTTGTTTGTCTTCTGTTTCCCTGCTGATCTTCTGCCTAGTTATTCAATCCATTATTGAAAGTGAAGTATTTAAGTCTCCAGCTATTAATTTTGAATTGTTTGTTTCTCCCATCAGTTCCATCAGTCTTTGCTTCTTGTGTTTTGGGACTCTATTGTCAGGTGTATATATGATTATAAATGTTATAATTTCTGGAGTGATTTCACTTTTTCTCATTACAAAGTGTTCTCTGTCTCTAGTAAGAGTTTTTGTCTTAAAGTCTATTTTGTGTGATATTAATACAGCCACTCTAGGTCTCTTTGGTTACTGTTTGCATGATATATCTTTTTCCTTTTATTTTCAACTTATTTCTGTCTGAATCTAACGCGTGTTTGGCACAGATAATATATAGAAAGGATATTTCAAAATCCATTCTGCAGGGGCACCTGGGTGGTTCAGTCAGCTAAGTGCCCAACTCTTGATTTTGGTTCAGGTCATGATCTCAGGGTTGTGAGATCAAGCCCTCTGTCAGGCTTTGTGCTCAGCAGGGAGTCTGTTTGAGATTCTCTCCCTCACCCTCTGCCCCTCCCTCAGCTCATGCTCTCTCTCTCTCTCTCTTAAATAAATAAATAAATAAATAAATAAAATCCCTCTTGCTGATCTTTGGTTTTTATTGCAGTGTTTGATCTATTTACAAATAATTTAATTATTTATAAGTTAGGATATATGTTTGTCATTTTGTATTTGCTTTCTACATGTCTTTTAGACTTCTTGTTCTTCTATTCCTCCATTACTGATTTCTTTTGTATAAAACAAACATTTTCTAGGATACATCATTTAAATCTTATTCATTTCTTTTACTACATATTTTTTTAGTTATTTTCTTAGTGGTTGCCCTGGAGATTACAATTAACCTCTTAACTTATAGCATTGTTGTTCTGATTACTACCAACTAAATTTCGGTAGTATACAATGGGGAGTGATTGCTTAATAGTACAGAGTTTTTGTTTGGGATGATTAAAAAGTGTTTGGAACTCGATAGTGGCGATGGTTGCACAACATTATGAATGTACTTAATGTCCCTGAATTGTATGCTTTTAAATGGCTAAAGTGGTAAGTTTAAGTTATACTTATTTTACTACAACAAAAAAGAAGAAGAAGAAAGGAGAAATTAAGACATTCCCAGATAAACAAAAACAAAGAATTTGTTGCTAGCATATAGGACATACTAAAGGCACTTCTTTATGCTAAACTTAAAAGATACTAGGCAGTAACTTGAATCCCCATGAGAAGTAAAAGCATTGGTAAATACACAGATATAAAAGAAAGTATGAATGTATTCTTTTTGTTTGTAGTTTTGTTTTTTCCTGATTTAGAAGTATAAAACAAGAGTTAAGAATATGTACTGATGTCTACAGCATGGATGAACTCCAAAAACAATAGGCTAAGTCAAAGTAGCCAGATGCAAAAGGCCACATACGGTGTGATTCCATTTATACAAAATTTCTAGAATAGGCAAATCCATAGAGATAGGGTGTAGATTGGTGGTTGCCAGGGGCTGGAGAGGAGGGGAAATGGGGAGCAACTGCTTAATAGGTACTATATTTCCTTCCAGACTGATGAAGATGTTCTGGAACTACAGAGAAATGGTGGTTACAACATTGTAAGTACACTAAATGTCATTGAATTGTTCACTTAAAATGTTAATTTTATGTTATGTGAATCCCACTTCAATAACAAAAAAAGCAGCTCCCCTACTGATATGGATTTTGGCAATTTAAGAACTACACTTTGGTCAACCACTCTTAATCACATAATTTGGGCCTCCAAGGAATGAGGATTGTACCTCTTCTATGTTCTCTTCACTTGAAGGCCTCTGAAGACTTAAGTAGAAAGAACCAGAATTGTAGACCATACCATTTCCCCATACCCCCTAACTGCAGGTGTGAACTTATCTAGTTTCCTTGGTTTATCTCACTTCTCCCACCTTTCCATTTCCTGCCTTGGTAGTATCTTCCTGTTCAGCCTGAAATATGGTTACCATGTATGTTGATTTCCCAATTCTGACCAATCCCAGTGGTTGTTGCACATTAGTGTCTTTATTGAGTTTACTTTCTTTTTTTAAAAAAAAGATTTTATTTATTTATCTGAGAGAGAGAGAGCATGAAAGGGAGAATGTCAGAGGGAGAAGCAGATTCCCCACTGAGCAGGGAGTCCGATGTAGGACTCAATCCCGGGACTCCAGGATTATGAACCCAGCTGAAGGTAGTTGCCTAACCAACTGAGCCACACAGGCACCCTATCAAATTTACTTTCAACTTATAGTTTTCATTTAAACTCCTCTGACCAATCAGGAGACAGGTATGGGTTACTTTGTTGTTTACCCTGAAATTTCCAGAATTTCTGCAACCTAAACAAAAGTTCAAATTTCCAAGTATAAGCCTTGGGACCTTCCCCAAGGTCTTGAGACTTCAACCCAAGTGCAGACGTCCAAGTACAAGTCTTGAGATTTTTCCATCATGTCCAGCCCAGTGCTAACTGGTCCCAGAGCCCCCAGCACTCCCCTGCACCCTGACTCTCATGTTTTCCCATATGCCCCACCCCATAGCAGCAGGAGAGAGCCTATTGCCTGTGGGCATGGGAAAAGAAGATCAGGGAGGCTTGATGCAGGAGGCTTCATTTGAGCTGGGCTCTGAAGGGTGGGCACTGGAGGAAAAGGACATTCCAGGAAGAGACAACCACACAAAAGGTGTGATTAGTCTACTAAAGAGGCCTAAAGTATGGACATTGGCACTAGAGGGCCATGGGTTCAATGTCTAGTCTGGCCATATCTTAGTTCTTATGATCACATCCCTCAGGCCTTTCTCACCCCACACGCACTCTCCCTGTTCTACAGATATGCTTCTAACCTCCCATGCTCAGTTACATAGTTGCACATTCTGTGTATCTGGTCTTCGACAACTAGACAACTCCCCACTTAATGCCCCTAATACAGGTGTGCAGCTATTTAGGTTCACATTCGACTCCAGACAGATGCCTAGTTTCATCCCTATTACTCTTTCCTAATTTTTGTTTATGTGGTTTCCAAGTGAGCACTCGCAAACACAGTTGCTATGGGGACTGAATTCCGAGCTAGGACCAATCAAGTATCTGGTTTGAGTTTGACCCGAAGACCAAAAATTGTGGATAGAACTTTATAGAAGGAGACATGGTATGAGAATCTGAAAAAATTGGTTGAGGGATTATTTGAATTCAAGCTGAGACTGATCAGGGAGTCTGATTTGAGCTACTGAGTTGTTGGTTTAGCCTATAGTTCCTAGAGTACCGCCATCCCTACTCAAGCACAAACATTCTAAGTGCAAATCTTTCCCACCAATAGGGAGCAGATAATTAGAATATGGATGTGTTTTCCACAGAAAGAGAAGAGTGAGTAGATGGCATCTCTGTCAATCATTCTCATCCCAACCAATCGGGATTTTTGAAGGCGGAGCCACAGACGGCTATAAAAGGAGCGCGAAGTTGTGTGACGGTGCCCATTTCGTCTTGGGTTGTGTGGTGAGTGTGTGGTAGAGCTTTCTCCTCACTGATGAGGGAACATGGCGGCAGCTCCCACATACAATCATAACAACGTAAGGTTAATTTAATTCTTAATTGTCATTGACAGTGGGCTATTTGTAATGCACTTTTTATAGGCTGGTATGTGAAGTGTAATAACGTAAACTATTAATATTATAATTAATAATATACTCTAATAGTCTAGAGGGCTTTAGATTTTGTGACAGTGTGGGTCCCTTAGCTGAATATGGACAGTGCTGTGCCTTATGTTACAACAGGATAACTTTGAAATTTTACTTGTTTAAATATTGGACTTGGTTGCCTCTCATGTGGGGTATTACGGTGCTGTGCTGTTTTCAACTTAAAAATGAGGAAATAGAAGGTGCTATTGTCTGAGCAGGACAGCTCCGTGGTTGCCAGGGAGCGATTTCGTCTTTTAAATTATTGGATGATTATTGTCTCTGTGCATTTGTTTAATTCTTGGCCCTAGCCCCCTTGTTTCTGTTATTTTCAACCTGAAAAGGAGAAATGTCACCTGCTGAGGGATCGCATATGGCATTAGGACAGCTAGCTGTTGTTGGCTTCCTTTAAGCATAGTTTTATAGGGCTTTTCCCCCTTAAATATCATTGGTGCCGTTAAATTTTAGAATCAGTCCTCTCATACACTGACTTAATTTTAAAAAGAAAAAAAAAAAACCCTGATATTTTCAACTTTAAAAATGAGGAAATGGACGATCTGATCAGCTTAGAACTTGTTCATTGATGACCTTAAAGAGCTTTCAGGAACCTTAACACCGGCTTGCATTTTTCTCTCACTGGATTTAGCCAAAAGTGGTCCTGATGCTTCTCATGCTTTTTCCTTTAAAATTCTGTCTTGTATGCACTTGATGTTTTACAAACACCAGGGATGCTTCTAAGCTTCCCTTCAGCCAATACTGAATGCGGTTTGATGTTTAATTTTAGAAAACAATTTTTTGTTCCTTCTCATTGCATTCAGGTAAATTTTGGTATTGAGGCTTTCATAGGTTTCTTATGGAAACTTTTGTGTAAATTTCGATTCACATTGAGGAAATTAATGGTCAGATTGAGTGCCTTTTATTTGTTAATATAATCATGTATTTGGTATAAATTCACTTGGTTTAAACTCTGGTGGTGTTTTCACTTCATGGATTTCCTTAAAAAACATTTTGAGGTACTCCCAATTTATAAATGCAGAATTTAATTATCTGGCTCAGTCCGTAATGTTTTACGACAGTGAATGTAGTGGAGTGTCTGTCACGGGCTGTCATTTACCGCGGTTTGGCACTTTGTTTTACAGAGAAATTGTATGTTTAGTATCGTTTTATTACATTAAAAGTTGCTCTTGGTCCTTTTCATTAGCTTTGTGTAAAAAAAAAAAGTTATGAGTTATCTTTAATTCACAAATAGCATAAAAAGCTTTCTAATTGAAAGAAGGTGTTGTAGTATTTCCAGTGTAAAAATGTACACACATTCATAATCTGAGTGGCCGAGAGGTTGTTTTAGGGCAGTGGATGCCCGTCACTGGCCACCACTGAATGCTGTTTGGGATTTTATTTCCTGCAAAAATCGGAAATTTAATAGCATGTTATTCAATTCATTTCTGCCCCCAGTCTTTTGCATACATTTCCTTTGACAAGCGTGAGCTATAAATTAGTAAAGGAACAGTGAAATTATTGTTTTCTGACAGTGAGCAGCCATTGGAAGTCATGTCGTCTCGTTCTGAATTTTATTTTACAGTGTAGTTGTGTATTTAACATAATAGTAATTTAAAACTTTCCCCCTAGGCTCTCTTTCCCAGGTGTTATTCCACAAGGGGGAAAAAATGGTTCATATAGTTTACCAACAAGAAACATTGTGCTGTAGCAGGTCACTCAGTGCAGAAAATGGCGGGAATAGGATGCTCCTCCCCCTCCTGACGTTAATGGCCCCGCCCCTTAGACCACACGCGCCAAACAGGGCGTTAAACTGGGCCAAACAGTTTAACGTCAAGCGCAGGCTCTTGAAACTGACAGAGATCGCTTATTTAAACCCAAGTTTCTGTTATGTGACGGTTATGTGTATTCAAGAGAATCAAATGAAAGGAAAACTCTTTTCTCTCTCAAAAACCTGAGAATCCTGATCACTGAGGAGAACCTGATTCTTGAGGTAAAAAGGGTGCTGGTTGAATCTGTCTGGTTTATTCTTGATTTTTTACTTCAATTATATATGTTGTTTATTATGTGAATGACTTACTGACACCTTTATGGGTAGAACGTTGATACTCTCCAAATACTATCTTCCTGGACTATACTGAGAAATCAGAGACATCCATTATGAGTAGGATTGAGAGCTGCTGCTGCTTTTGTTGCTATGAGGAACCACGGAACCATTTAGGAATGGGGACCTTAACTCGCTTCACAAATACTACTGTTTCAAATACTACTTCAAATACTACTGTTTCAGAGCCCTAAACCTTGAACAATTTCTGATTCTGGGATTTAGCTCCTGGGGTTGAGCTTGAAGGCATCTTCATTGCATCCACTTTGCTCAGAGAGTTCTAGAAAGGATATCTCCCAAAGCCCACATCCCCAAAAGCCAATATTAGTAACTGTCAGATTTGTTATTTCTTGTGCTCAGAATCCATGCTCAGTGTCAAGACAGTAACAATATTGTTTAAAGGTTGGAATTATTGCTGAAATTACTCTAAATGATATTAGCTTTTTTCTGATGTCCATGATTTTCTGAATTACTGTGTTACCAATTACTGACACTAATACACCTTGAAATGCTATTGTATTACCTGGTGAACAACCCAATCACCCATCTCAAAGGTTTATTACCCATAACCCTGCCTGAATCTTTAGGGAGGGTTTTGAATAGTATAGACTTGAGACTCCCCCTTAAAGAAATTAAGGGACCTTGTCAGCCTAATATTTCATAAGCCATTGTGATGTTTGAAGCGGGATAACTGGTTCCTTTTGAAGGGGTAATTGAACCTCAGAAGCAACAGTCTTTCCACAAGACTAGTGAGGTTGCTGTTTTACATTATTATTTTTTTTCACTCTGCATGGTTGTGTCCCCTAACCCCACCAACGATTTTCCAAAGTTCCTCTAGATGAGGGAAAAAGGACAATTGTCCCAGCCTGTGTCTCCAAGTTAAGTAATTGTCCTGCAGTGGTACTAAAGCTCTCCGTCCACAGGCGGATTTCCTCCCAGGTTCATACAGTCTCTGCCTGCTTCAGGATCTAGGATGGAAAAGTCCGGTGTTGATTAGTCTGTAGGCCTACAATGGAAAGAAAATGAAACGAGAACCAATAGAGCCAGCCTGATGAATGAGTGTGTCTCTGAATAGTGTGAGGTGAGGGTTGTTGGGCAGAGGGCAGCCCCCCTCTTCGGTTCTCTATCATCCTTAAAGATGCTGTTGAAGCTTTTTCCCTTTTTTCCTATAAGAGAGGAACGGTGGCAGGGTCACTCCTGGGCACTGCTGACTAAACGCCACAGTAGAGACCACAACCTTTATTTACGTGGGACCATCTTTTTCCCACACTTATGAGTATTCTCCTTGACACTGTGGAGTGTTACTGTTAAAGAGAGTTTGGCTTAATTTGACTGTTGTGATTTCAAAGAAATTTCCCTTTAACTTTTTAAAAAAGATTTTATTTATTTATTTGACAGACAGAGATCACAAGTAGACAGAGAGGCAGGCAGAGAGAGAGGGGGAAGCAGGCTCCCTGCTGAGCAGAGAGCCCGATGCGGGACTCGATCCCAGGACCCTGGGATCATGACCTGAGCTGAAGGCAGAGGCTTAATCCACTGAACCACCCAGATGCCCCCACTTTGACTTATTTTTTTTTTAATTTTTATTTATTATTTGACAGAGAGAGACACAGTGAGATAGGGAACACAACAAGGAGAGTGGGAGAGGGAGAAGCAGGCTCCCTGCTGAGAAGAAAGCCAGATGTGGGGCTCAATCCCAGGACCCTGGGATCATGACCTGAGCTGAAAGCATACGCTTAACGATGAAGCCCCCCAGGCACCCCTTACTTTGACTTTTTAACACCAAGTTTTTAATCTCTCTTTTTATTCTTTTTGCAAACCCAGTAACAGAATCAGAAGGATGAAATGAACTAGACTGCAAAAAACAAACTTCAGGAGACAAAGAAAAGTGGGGTGCTACCTTTATTTCAACAGGTATGAGAATAGGGGTGTGAGTATAATTTTAAAGCTGAGCTCCATCTGTGCAGAAGGGGGAAAGATGAGAGCCGTGGACCAAGTGGGGGACAGGGAGTGGTATTGGTCAATCCACCCTCTTTCGGACATTTATTTGGTAGGGGTCCTGAAGGCATAAGCCAGCAGGCTTATAAGCCTCCATAAGTAATATGGAGGTCGATTCTTCTCTAGAGCTTTAGTCTTTTATACATCATCAGCCATTTCATTGCTTTGCAGATATTGCTGGGACCTCATGCCATGTTTAATACACGGTAAGCCTCTTGTCTCTGAGTCTGAGAGACATTCTGCTTGTTTTCACTCTCGGGCAATAGTTTGGCAGCTCAGCTGGCTTCCAACCTATTACTTCAACGCTTTGTGCCACTGTTAAAAATTTGCAGTGCCACCTGGTACTGGAGGCTGGGGGCAAGTTTTGAGGTTTGCCTGCTAATGCTCCCCAACCCCTGTGTGTCCTGTCCCTTTACACAGACTGTGCAGTGGGATGAATGGATTTGGGGGAGATTGAGCTTGACAAAAAGGGCTAATGTCTGTTGGGTTACACTTAATGCTCCTGTATAAGTGCTCTCTCTTGTCCCTGTGCAGGTCAGAGTTTCTATCAATACAACAGCCAAACCACAAGGCTTGATTGGTAAGTGTCTCCCTTCTCTGGTGCTCTTTTGCCTGGATTGCTATCTCTGCTTTTATCTTCTTTCCTCTTGCAGCTATAGCAAATTTCTCGTAAGTTATACTGGCTTCTCTTTGGAAAGCACACTTCTGTGATCTTGCTTTGAAGCAAGAGGTGGCCCAGGGACCTGAGATTTTCCTCTTTCTGAGCCAGGTTCTGCTCTGCCCAAGCTGGATACCTCACGCCAAAGCTGACGTGGCTCAGTACCCAGGGTGACACCCTGGGATTTGTCAAGCTGTATGGGCTGGAGGGTACCTATTCGCTGGCAGTCCCAGAATGTTCTCCTCTCAAAAAAAGGGAAGCGAAAAGTTCTCCTCTCTTTCTTCCCCTATAACAGGTCCCTTCTGGGTTTTGATTAGTCCACTCAAGACTGGATGATAACAGGGGAGCCTGTGTGGCTCAGTGGGTTAAAGCCTCTGCCTTTGGCTCAGGTCATGATCCCAGGGTCCTGGGATCGAGCCCTGCATCAGGCTCTTAGCTCCGCAGGGAGACTGCTTCCTCCCCTATCTCTCTGGCTGCCTCTCTGCCTACTTGTGATCTTTGTCTGTCAAATAATAAATAAAATCTTAAAAAAAAAGATTGGATGATAACATTGACAGTGTGAAAGATGGGACAAAATGCTAAATAGAAATATGCCCTATCCTAAGATGATCTCAAAGGGACTGTTAACTTTCAGTCTCAAAAGGTATCTTGGGTTCTTCTACTTTTATATTAGCTGAGGTTATATTTTGGAAGGATCACAGAACCTCAAGTTCACCCACCCAAGGTCAAAAAATCCACAGTTCTTTTTGATTAGAAACTGAAGTGTCTAGCTGTTACATAGCACATTGACATTTCAAAGCCTTTTGATTTATCCCTGTAATTGATGAAATTACTTTAAAGCCCTGGACCCTGGGGTCATTGTTATTTCCTATTAAGTGAGAAACTCAGGCCTGAGGTATTTAGAAAAAGCTTTAGCCAAAACCACTTAGTGGCGCTGTGCCAACCAAGTTCCTGCGCTGGGTAACATGATGGTGACTTTAACTTCTGTGCGAGTCCGAGAAAGTTAGGAAACTCAGCTGGAACTCTGCCACTTCCTCCTCATTCCACACACATTTGTACCCACCATGGATGTCGGCCATCTTGGGTCTCTTTGTTGGGGGAGGTGTGGGGAAGGAAATTAGCAGGTCATTTCACTAAGCATTGGCATTAAAAAGGGGTCACAAGGCAGAGGAATCCAAAAGGGTTAATATCTATTCAGATGGCTCTCCCCAGAATTCAGGAACCTACGAGACATGAAAGTGACTCTATTCAAAACTTAAGGTGGAGCCTGGCTTCTTGAATCCTAATGAGTTCAGTCTTTTGCCCTTCTACTCATCTGGGGCCTACTTGTGAATGGTTCCTAACTATTTTGAATTTTAATGGGAATGTGTTTTCATACTTACTTATATGGATATTGGAGAGAGATTGGATTTTAGCAGAAACTTAAGGGCAAGCCTATGTGGATTATGGGTCTTTTATGTAGGAAAAATCAATTTTCTTAGTACTTGATGAAAAAGCACCATGTACACAAAGGTTAATATACTCACATTTTATTTTCCTTAAAAATAACTTCAAATTGTAATTATAATTTGTGCTCACAGAAAAGGTCTAGAGACTACAAAAAGTGGTATGCTAATAAACATTTAACAGCTGGCTCTCTAAGAGAAGAGAAAGCACTCTGATATATAGCATCAGCCAATTTCTGAGGTAAAAACAGTGCCATCATGGCCAATTTGGAGCCACAGATGTGTCATCATTGACTGCAGATAGGAAGACTGTGCACTCTCCCCTCCTAAGAGCCAGCTCTTAGACCAATCTGAAAGAATTTAAAAATTAGTGGCAATGCAATTACGTAGAGTTACCACCACTGCCAATATCTTGGTGTTTTGCCAACTAGTCTAGCTATGAAAACATCCGTATTGGTTCTGATCAAGAGTCTTATCGTGGGGTTTTGGTAAATAAATCTAGGTTTTATCATTCAAATAGTTCACTCCCATTTTGTTTCTAAACTCAAATATCACGCACACACTTGGGAAGGGCATACAAATTCAGTGAATTTATTTTAAATATTCTAATTTTTGTTAAACCGAATACTCCAAAAAGCACGGTACAGTGTGGCGTTGGAAAAGTTGCTGTGATGGATGCCAAGGCCTCGCTTCTCCACTTCAGTAACAGCATATGTAGGAATGGTGAGGAGCCCACGATGGTCCCAAGAAGAGTTGTATTCATTCGCATGGCTCGAGGCAGACTGAGGATAGGTCTGGCCTGTGGAACTACAAACATGAGTTAGAAAGAGAGAGAGACTTTCTCTGGCTTGTTCATATTTGCATTCCCAGTGTCTGGAATTGGTTCTAGGTAAAACAAAACAAAACAAAAAAAACAAAACTGCCTCCTCATGAAGGACCTCAGGTCTTAGGTAAAGTGTCATGAGGGACAGGAGGCATGGCTTTGTGTCTGCGTAGATACACAGTTTACGAAGTGCTGCTCAAGGTCCAGAAGGAGCTGATGAGGTGGCCACACTGTGGCTGGGTCAGGCAGAATCTCCAGGTCACTCTAGGAGAAAATGGCCAAAGGACTCTAGATAATCTGGAGTGCCTCTGGAGAGCCTCGTGACTGCCTGATCCTCAAAGAGCAGCCGGGTGAGCTTCTGCTGGGGCTCTTCTGCCAGGGTCCAGAGGAGATGCTCTGCCCTCCTTGCTTGAGTCTCTGTCTAGAGGATGATGCGGTGCTTAAAGCCTAGGGGGAGACTTCACTAGGGGCAAGAGATGGCAAGAGATGCCAGCTGGGAGTGTGGTGGGAAGAGAGCAAAGAAGAAAGTGGGATTGTTCATAGTGAACAAAGGGACATGTGTAGCCTGCCGCTCAGAGAGTAATTTCTCTTCATTTGATCTTTTCTCAACAGCTCTGGTTTCACTATTTCCACCTGGGCTGAGAAGTGCCTGCCTGACTTCGGATTCTTGTGGAGGTGAGGATATATGAGAGTCACAGAAGAGAAAAATTTTTAATAATCTATTGTTTTGATTCACAAAACAAATAAAATGGCCGCAGGTGAAGATTTTCGCAGCTGGCATAAGTGTTAATTAGAACCAGTTAGAAGTCTTGGCTGTGAGAGGCCTTGCTTAATTGAAATATGTAGGCAGAGAAACAGATCCTTATCAGTTAGAGGGGGGGGCTGGCCCCCAGCCCTCAGGAGACCCCCAAACCTATCTGTTCCCTTGGACTTTTCACCAAAACAACGTCACCCCCCCCCCACCTAGTTAGTATAAGCATAGATCGTTTGGGTACTTCAACCCAGTGAAAATTTTCTTTCCTTTTTTAAGCAAAAGCACTCTCCAGCTGCCTGTTGTCAGTCTTTCTAATTTCTGGCTATTCTATAAATGTGCCCTCCATTTGCACATGTAGTTGGGTTGAAATGTCAAGGGACCACAGGGGGATGTTTATGAAATTCCATAAAAAATATGTTTTCACAAAACTGAGGTTTATTGGTATTCCAGAGGAGCTGGTAATGACTTCTTTTCCATCAGAGTCTGTTCCTCGCCTTCTCCCCTTCACCTTGAACTTTTGCTTGAGTCTAGGAATCAATTTTGTCTAATTTCCAAATGTTGCTTGTCGGTGGTTTGCCTGGATTCATTATATATACACCCAGGATGGAAGGTAACTTGGTGCATCTTAATGACATAAGGACTACCCTTGTCCTGAAAAGCTTTGCCTCCCTTCCTGCTATTTGGTCATTTCTTGGCAGGATTGAGAGATGTAGTGATATTTTATTAAAATGAGGGGTTCTCTTAATAGTACAGTGACTCTCCTATCTGATTTCATGATAAACTCAAGGAATCACATGCAGGCATTTGCAGGAACTCATATTTTTCACGATGTTCTAATGAGTCTGAAAAGACTGTTGCTTGATCACGACTGTCCAGCTGTGGGGCTGACACGCATACTCTACAGTCCTGTGTGGGGCTCCTCCCAGTAGAATTTAGCTAGCTCCTCACTGGGTGTGCAAACCAGTCAGGAAATAGAAGCACTCTTAGTTCTATCAAGCTTACACAAGTATGACAACTAAAGAATACAACGATTCCATGAGGTTTACTCATAAAACCCACCACCATTCCACTTCCCATTCACCGTGTTTATCCCAGGGCAGTACCATGTGATCTTGAGATTGTAGAAGTAACAGGTGCTGAATGAAACCCACTCAGAAAAACAGGAGAACTCCAAAACATTTTTTAAAAGGTTTTATTTATTTGAGAGAGAGAAGATGAGCAGTGGGGACGGGCAGGGGTGGGGGAGAGAAACAGACTCCTCCCTGAGCAAGAAGCCCAACGCCGGACTCCATCCCAGGATGCAGAGATCATGACCTGAGCTGAAGGCAAATGCTTAACCGACTCAGCCACCCAGGTGCCCAGCACCAAAACATTTTAGGACGGGGTTTTTTTGGTTGTCTTTCTAAGCAGAGGAGAATTACAGAGGATAAATCCTCAGAAAGGGGATCAGGAGAAAGGGAATGACAAATAGGAAATGGTCTCTTACCTTCCAAGGGCCTACAGCATGAGGGTGGGGGGTAGGGCTAGAGCAGTAGCACCCTACAGAGCTGCTGCGAAGAATGAGGACAAAGCAGACAGTTCGAAGGAGAAGAGCTTTTGGTGTGACAGGTGTCACAGGCATCGTGTGCTCAGGTGAGTTTCTCCTGCTTCCTTCCCCCTTCCCCTCCTCCCTGTGCTTCAACACTTCCCCAGTTGGACAAGCAACCTAGGGGATACCACAGATCTGGGAGTTACATTACTATGGCCCAAGATGTAGGCAGCAAGTATGGAAGGAGATAGACACTTATCTTCGGAGAGAACCATGATGGTCTGCAAGCCCCACTTCTCGCTACAGGCTTAAGCTTCAGAACTCGGGCCTTCAAAAGAAATGTGTAGTCCTGATGTCGTTAGAGTTTTTTAAACTTTCATGTGTCTTCCCACCTTCTGCTTTGTGGCTTGCTTCAGCTGATAATGAATAATACCTAAAAACGATTTTTATTGTGCAAAGAGATCAGTATAGGAGAGACTTTACATTTTAGTATCCTTGAAGATATGACCTGAGTTTGAGAGGCATTGGTTGCTTTAAATGCTTCATTTACGTACATGTTGCCTCTATGGTCTCTTTCGTAAACAATTGCACGAGGAGCTGATGGCTCCATGCTCTTAATACTGTCCTCTTTCTTGGTGTGTTATTAAAGTGAGAGACTGATTGCTCTCGATACAGGAGGAAAAGCTGGTAAGTAGCATTCATCATCTCTTTATCATCTAGAGCCTGAGAATGATCTGTGACTTCTGGTCTTCAAGATCTCATATTCCCCTGTCTGCACAAGCTGACTTCTGAGATCTCACACTTACAGATGCTTACTTTTAACTTAATTTTGTGTTTTAATTCTTCTGCTGTTCATGTTCTTTGATTTGGCAGATTTAGTTAACTTCTCTGAACTTTAGTTTCCCTAAGTATAAAATGAGGATGATAAGATTTGCCCCATCTTGTTAAAGGGGTTGTTGTGAGGGCAGAAATTAAAAAATGGTTGAATGTTGGGTCTCCAGAAATACCACCACGATAACTTGTTGCTAAAGCAAAGTTGAGTTTATCCTTACTGTGGTAAGGAAGAGCACTACCTTGGTAAAGCCTTAGTAGCATGGCAGGGAGGGGGAAAGGCAAAATGGGGATAATTGTGAAGTTTGGGAATCTCATTGAAGGTGACTGTTTGAGTACGGAAGCTTGGTTAGGATTGGGTAAGAATCATGATATAATAGTTTAGTGGACCCAACAAGGGGAGGCTTTTGAGACAAGGGCTTTAGTTTTAATCCTATTTGCTTGAAAGCCTGTTTGCTGTTCACTTGAATTTTTCTTTTTTTCTGGAACTTTCTGGACCAAACAACTGAGTTATTGACAATGCTTTTCTTTATGAGCAGGAGTTACCTGGAATAGTAAAGTCATGTTGATGAATACAGAATAGCGAAATAGTGTTTGGTAAGAGAGTAAAAGAGTATAATCATGTTAATGTAGGCAGTGCATTGTGAAGGGGTAGATGCTTTTAGTTCTCAGTATACAAAAGCACTTTGTAAATGGTAAGTACTATATAAATGATGGTGGTGCTATTAATAAAGTGTTTAACTTGCTTTTGATTCTTATGCCTTTTTACATAAATCCAGTATTTTTTTCTGATTAAACTCAGTAGGATGGGGAATCTTTATTCAAAATGACTAAGCATCTGAAATGTCATTTAGCTCTACTTTGAAGCCTGGACCCAGCCTGGTTTGAAAAAGTCAAGTGTGTGAGCACTGTATGATTTTCATCTACACTTCTAGAAAGTGATCAGTCACAAAAGATAATGAAGGGCAAATTTAGGAGTTTTTAATTCAGGTTAATCTTTCAAAACTTGATAAAATATTTGGGGGCACATATATTCCAACATTCTGGGTGAAACAAAAACTCACCTTGCCAACTCAAGGCAGCCTTTGCTTCTTTATCTGAAAGTGAAATCTTGGTAGGTCTTTTCTTTCTAGCTTCCATTCTGACCTTCCCTTCTGGCTCACTAGTTAACTCCAGGTAAGTGGTATACAGAGATTGTTTTTAAAAACTCATTTGCCATAAACTACAGCAGAGGTTGTTTAACCCATATACTGATACAGGCACAATATCATAGGAAGATTAAATTAACATTGGGCCAAATTTAAAATTTGGTTTTCCTGAGATAGTTATTGCATTGTCCATTGTCTCTAGGCTATATAAACATTGCATCAGTATTACTGGACTCATCTTTTTTTAATTGTGTGATTTCCTCCTAATAGTTCTGACATTGAAAATAAATGGATTCAGAGGAAAGAGTATTA
This sequence comes from Mustela erminea, assembly GCF_009829155.1. Classification (NCBI taxonomy): domain Eukaryota; kingdom Metazoa; phylum Chordata; class Mammalia; order Carnivora; family Mustelidae; genus Mustela; species Mustela erminea. Next base: position 112,008,575 of record NC_045635.1, on the reverse strand, counting down.
TTCTTTGGCATATGTTATAGCTTCTTAGTAACCTAGATCTTGTGTATTAGTTTATTAACTTTGATGAGTTCTTGAGTGTTTGGTGTGGAGAGGGAAATGGCTACAGGAAGTTTTTCCCTGTGTTTAGTATTGGTTACTGTTCCAAACAAACGCCTGTAGTAGCCATAGAAAGATAGCAGATAGGATAGAGAGATATGGATGGATGGATGGATGGATGGATGGATGGATGAGAAATTACTTCAAAACTTAGCAGCTTAAAACAAAACTTTACTTTAAAGTTTCTGCGGCGGTGGGGGGGGGGCACCTGGGTGGCTCAGTCAATCGAACATCTTCCTTCAGCTCTGGTCAAGGTTTCAGGGTCTTGGTATTGGGCCCCACATCAGTCTTCCTGCTCAGCAGAGAGCCTTCTTCATCCTCTCTGCTTGCTGCTCCCCCTGGTTGTGTTCTCTGTGTGTGTGTGCGTGTGTGTGTGTGTGTGTCAAATAAATAAAGAAAATCTTAAAAAAAAGAAGTTTCTGTGGGTAAGGAATATACGTATGGCTTACTGGATGGTTCTGGATCAGGGTCATTCAGAAAGGCTATCAAGCTGTTGGCTAGAGCTGTTTGCTCTCCAAGGCTTAACTAGAGGAAGATCTGTTTTCAAGCTCACTCGTGTGGTTGTTGGCTGACCCTGAGGTCCTCAATAACTGTTGGCTAGAGATGTCAGTTTCTTGCCACTTGGGTCTATCCATAGGCAGCTCACAGAATGGCAGCTGGTTTCTCTTAGAATGAGCAACAGCAAAGAAGATGCCCAAGATGGAAGCCACAAGTTTTTGGTAATTCAGTATCAAAAGTGGCATCCCATTACTTCTGTTATATTCTCCTTGTTAAAAACTAGGCACTAGGTCCAGCCCACTCTCACGGGGAGGGGATTACATAAGATTGTGAATACCAGGCAGTGGGAATCCTTGAGGGCCATCTCTGAAGCTGCTTACTACAAAGCCTGACTTAGTCCTGCAGTTACTTCAAAGGCCCAGCAGTCATCCATACCTGTTTTCATTCTGAAATCTTGTGAACTTGAGGAGGTAGCCTGTGTAGGAGACTGTCACCATTGTATAAGAAGGAAATTAGTAGAAAAATTCATTCTATTTTCATGTTAGAGTTACTAAAGGTACCATCTGCATCTAGAGCATCAAGAAACTGACTGTTCTCCCCATGGATTGCATGTTTGAAAAGGTTGCATGAACCAGATAAGCTACATTTAATAATAGTAGTAACACTAATAGTGTTAATTTGGTTCCTTATCACATAGATGTTTTTGGCACTGGAAATTTTTAAAACTAATTTACTACCATGCTAGAAAAGGATATGACTCAGGAATGACCAGATGGAAGAGATGCATAGGGCAAGGTATGTGGGAAAGGTTGAGGAGCTTCCATGTTCTCTGAGTGCCCCACTCTCCTTGAATCTCCATCTGGAGATTATTAGGGCTTCTGATAGCATATATTTATCCACTAAGTTGATAAATTCCTGCCTTTCTACCTTTCTGTGTGGCTATATTTATGTTATTGCACACGTTTATCTGAAACTCTCAGACCTGGACCATGCAATTAACCCTTGACCTAGTCTATCTGGATTCTGATTTCACAGATAATTCAAAAGATTAACACAACTCAAAAGAAAGGGATAATATAAGTAAAGGTACTCAAATAGTCTTGATTGCCTAATATTATTGGTTTTTTTAATAAAGAGTTTTATTTATTCGACAGGCAGAGATCACATGTAGGCAGAGAGGCAGGCAGAGAGAGAAGGGGAAGCAGGCTCCTCACTGCGCAGAGAGCCTGACGTGGGGCTCCATCCCAGGACCCTGAGATCATGACCTGAGTCAAAGGCAGAGGCTTAACCCACTGAGCCACCCAGGTGCCCCTATTATTGGTTTTTAAATTCCCTTCCACTACGGGATCTTCTCATCATTTCTCTCTAGCCTGTAGGTATGGGGCTGTAACACCTGTTCATTGTAGTGCAGTTTAGTGCTAGTGAACTGACAACCTGTCTGACATAATTTTTTCTGATTCTTACCCTTTCCCAGAACTCAGGGCCCCTTTGTGGTTTCATACACTTGATAAATGCTTTATCACTTCAGGGCTTTTGCTCTTGCTATTTCCTGTGCCTGGAATGCTGGTCTTAGCCATCTTTGGTCTGCTGATCCCTGGTTCTCTATAGTCCCATTGCAGGCTCCTATTTGACCACTGAGTACCAGTACGGACCATCATGAAATAGGAGAACTGGAAGGATCCTCAGAGGCTTTGTAGTAATTTTTCTATCTCATTTGGGAGGTAAAAACAATGAAGAAGATAGATTTGCTCAGGATTCGAAGAATGCATCACATACTTGACGGAAACTCAGGACAAGGCCAGACATTGAAGGAAATATGAAAGCCCATGGCAAAGAAATCATCCTTTGCCTAGTTAGACAGGCAACACTAACTTAAGTTCACTTAATCCCTGTCATAGTTTTGGGGAAGGAAACATTGCAATTTATACAGAGAAGTCTTAGAAAATCTTAATGGTAGGGTGGAACTTGTTATAGCTTTTTGAGGATAGAGCAAAAGTAAGAATCCACAGAGAAGAGGGATAGAGTACTCAAAAGAAGAGAAAGGTGTGAAGTAAGGGGAAAAAGTAAAAGGGCACAGATAAACCTCTGATCTTTAAAGCTGAATAGTCAATTGAATCTCCTCCTGCCACCAGACTTACATCTTTCCCAGCATTTGTGTTACTTGGCCCTGAGTACATAGAGGCTTTACTGGATTATTACATCTGTGACACTACAGCTATTAGTCACACTCAGTTATAGGACCTGACAATATAATGATGTTCTATTTTTACTGCTGTCCTGATAGTGTCCCAGAAGTACTGAAATTATGACCAGAAAATTAATTTCTTTGCATTTGGACAAGTAAAAGAGCAGTTCTATATTCAGGGAATAGTTCTATATTCAGGCTGTAAATCTCCAGAGTTGTTTAGAAGCACTTTGTGTTTAGAGTTTGGGCTGAATTTTGCATTAAACTTTGCACTTCTCCCCAAAGGAATTGGTGAGAAAAATATCTGATCAGAGCATTTGAATGTTGCTCAAGGCTATCAAACAGATGCTTGTGCATATTTGCACACACAGTTGTAACATTGATTATTTTGCAAGGTCAGAAATGGAAAGGCTATGGAGTGCCTGGCTGACTCAGTCAATGGAGTATGAGACTCCTGATCTTGGAATTGTGAGTTTGAGCCCCACGCTGGGTGTGGAGGTTACATAAAAAAATAAAATCTTAAAAAAAAGAAATGGAAAGGCTGTTTTATGCCACATACTTGTGGCTTTCTTGAATATGGAAATGAAACCAGTTACTTTATTTTTTTAAAAATATTTTATTTATTTGAGAAAGAGAGTGAGCACACATGAACTTGAGCTGTGGGAAGGGGAGAGGGAGAGAATCTGAAGCAGACTTCCCACTGAGCACAGAACCTGACATGGGGCTCAATCTCATGACCCTGAGATAATGACTTGATCTGAAACCAAGAGTCGGACACTCAACCAACTGAGCCACCCAGGTAACCCCAAACCAGTTACTAATTTAAACAAGCTCTTTTCTTAAAAGAGATTTTCTTAGAAGGTGTGTGTGTGTGTGTGTGTGTGTGTGTGTTATCAATCCCTTAACAAAGTATTCAATGAACTATTCCAGTGCACCCTAGAAATGAAAAAGGCATAGTGTGCCTAAAGCTTAAGGAGGTGTATTCATGTAAAGAAGAGGCATTGCATCCAATACTGGGAAATGAACACACAGGACCATTTGTGTCATCGTTCACATGGAACACGTGAATCATAAGATCAGTTCAGGCCACATTCAGGGGCTTCTCAATACTCCCCCCTACTATTTGGTCCTTAGGGATTGTCAGAGACAGATGGGCCCTTGGAGCTCTCTCCACTGTATAAGTAAAGAAATGGCAACTTAGCAATGACCAGACAGTTTGCGATTGAACTGACACTGCAATTCTGTCCCTTGTTTCGCTCCACTGTGCCCCTCTTCTCTATGGAGAACTCAAAATTCCCATCTCTAGGTAGCTGACAATTAAACAAAGGCAGTAAATCAGCCCCTTTTCCACATGGAGGAACGGAACCACTGTGACCTTAAATGATTTATCCACAGTCACAAGGCCAAAGAAAGGACTAGGTCAAGAATCTGTGTCACTGTGCTATGGCCACACCCCTGTTTGATAACTGCATCAATATTTAGGAAGAAATGTCATGTAATTAGGTGGTTAATTTTTATTGCTTAGACCAACTGGTATGTACTGCATGTGATGTTCAACCATTGGGAAGTCTTTGCCATCTTTCCAGAATCCAGAGTTTTAGAGCAATTTCTTACATATGTGTCCACAGAGCAGGCTTCGGTTTAAGGTATTAAAGGTGGAAAGGGGAAAGTGATGGAGTGTACATAGAATCCCATAGGAGTTTAACCTTCCAGGAGCTTCTTAGCATGTAATAAGCATGCTTTATAATTTACATATTTCTAAGTCTTTTATAAGCATGTAATTGGAAGGTAGAAAGTAGTAAGTGCTATGATTGAGGTCTGGATATGGATCTAATGCTTTAAATCTGAACTCACATTTGTTACTAGAAGGCATAGACACAAGAGTATCTTTCTTAGGCACATGTTTTCTGTGAAGTTGGGGAAATCATTGGACTATAAGATAGGAAATAAATAAAACCTTTAGATGCCCTTGGAGGAGAGTATATTATTTATTTTTTTGGAACCTACAAAACAAATTGGAATAACCATCATTCCTTCCTTCATTAACTCAGCAAACAAGTATTGAATTCTATTATATTAACAGAATAGATTGGGGGCATTTAATAATTCACTACTTAGAGTATGTATTCAAATGAGCAATGAGAGTGAAGTACAAAGCCAGTGTTAACTCTGTGCCTGGACTACCAGTTTGCTATTTAGAAACCATTTTCCAATCTCAGCTTTCCCACTAAAACCTACAATTAGTTTGAATGCTGTTGTACACTGATTACCATACTGCTTGCAGTAAAATATCACCCTCTCCTAATTGTACTTTTTTTTGACAGTCTTTCCATTTGAATTATTCATCCTGGTTTTGAAGGAATTCTATGCAAATCAACAATATAATAAGTGTTTGTAGTTTTTTTTTTTTTCAGAAAACTATATTCCAAATCATTTCATAAGGTGGTGTGAAAACAATCATGACCAAGTTGGCTGTCTGTTATTTGCTCTTATTTTCTAATTCAGACCAATCTGTGTTCACAGGCTGTCAAGAATTCTGTGAAAGGGTTTTCTGAAGAGGATGGGAGGTTAGCTCAGATGATCTATAAGGTCTTTTCCACCCATGAGTATATGATTTGGTGGTAGATTGGATGGAAGCCATCTGCAAATGACATTTAAAGAGATTTGGGGTTTTTTTCTTAGAGCCAGTAAGGATCAAAATTCTTCTTGCCAAAGGGCACAGCTTACCTTCTTGTTATGGTAGACATTATTCATTTGTCACAGGATCTGAAATAATAAGAGTATTATGTTCAACTTCATGATGCTATTGCTTTAAATTTTAATGTTTTTCTTTATGTGCCATTTACAGACTGCTCCACCATGCCTAACCCTTGGGATATTGAAGGGTAAAAGTAGACAAGGACTTCAAAGAGGTTCTATATATGTGAATGCATGTATTTGGAATGGCTGTGTATGGGAGCAAAGTTTGCCACCCCAAAATGTGTCTCTTTGGCATGTGGACTATTTTAGGCTGATCATTTTCAAGAAACAGAAGGCTCAAGAAGAAACTTTGACCTACCCTCTAACTGCCTAAAAGACTTTATATAAAGGACCTGCTCTAGGAAGGGAGCTATCACCACAGATAACTACCTTATAATATGAACTACATTGGTAGACAGGGAGGAACCTAGCAAAGTCTGTTTGTTAAAATTCCTCTCTGTGTCCCATTGCTTCTGGAAGGCCCAGCAAACATTTGTTTACAAAGCACTTACTTTTTTTCATCTTCCTGTGAATTGTCTTCCTTCTAAGTCCCAGACTCCTGTACTCCTTAGCCCTGGATGGCATATAAGCCTCAGTTGCCTGACTGCCTACTTGCGCGCCTCATATTCCTATGGAGACCTGTAGGTATGAAATTGAATTGATTTTTTTCCCGTTAATCTGTCTCATGTCAATTAATTCTTAGAGCAGCCAAAAGAATCTTAAAGGATAGTGAAAAAATGTTTCCTACTCCATAGCTGGAGGGCAAGCTAAAGGAACTTGATGGTGCACTTGTTTGTGGAGAATGCTAATCCCTATCTAGTGTCTGTACTTGCACACATGCATATACAGAGTAGGATGACCATATGGTAGCCCCTACCATCTGTAAGCCAAGACTTCTATTTGTAGGGATGCATTTTATTTGTTTAAAAGCAGTGGTTCTTAATGGGTTTTTTTGGTCACAGATCAATTTGATAACCTGTTGATATCTTATACCATCTCTTCAATAAAAATAGGCTTTTGCACATATCCGTAGACTTTTATAATTTTTTAGGGGCTCAAGGACTACCTCAGGAGTCCAACGTATTACCTAGGCTAACAATTCCTGTTAGTTATCTAAGCAATTTTTCCTTATTTGATCATAAAACATTTGGTTGCCTACCATGTACTCTGGGCCCAGTGCTGGATGCAAGACACCTATCTAGTATCAGTTTCCTCCTAACTGGCCATGAGAACTTTGGATCATACCTTTACCTTCCTAAGTCCAAGTTTTTAAGAAAGTAATACTATCATGTTCCAATGGGAGGATTTCTAAATTCCCATATAGTGCTTTATTTACTCAGCCTTGTTCTAGGCATAGAAGGCAACATACCATCTAAGCACCCAGTAAGATAGGCCAGTGATCAGACCCAGGCAAAAGCAAGGAACATTAGGCCATCTGAAGCTCACACAGTTAGGTAAAGAAACTGTCTCACTTGCATGAGGGAATGGCAGCACCACGTCTGCCTCTATATGTGGCATTTAATATTACAATAATAATTCTCATGTAACTAATCCTTTTTGGCTATTGCACAGTTGTTTTACTTTATTGCTGGGTTGCTTTTAACCTTTTTAAAATTGAATCCCCTTCAACTAAGTATTTAATGGGTCACATTGCTGCTTTGGACGTGCGGGATGTTGGGGAGATGATACCGTGTGTGAGGAAGCCATGAATGGTTTCACACAAACCTTTTCAAGTAAATTATACTTAAAATGTTTATGTTATTACAGACTCTACTGAAAAACATTCCAAAAACTCTTAGTAAACTTGTTCTTAGGCTGCTTCTGTCTGTATTTATTCAGCCTTCAGGTATTCATTTGCTCATGTCGGGATGTGTGTTTGTTTTAGTTTTTATCCAATATGATTTAATTTTACATGCAAAGTTTGTATAACTGAGGCTTCAAGCTTATATTGGGTTGTCCAAACAGCTTCATTAATCCCGGGAGACTTTTTCTTAACCAGTAGAAATTCATCAACATCGAAAAATGACATATTCAACTTATTAAATTGAAAATATCTTTATACTCAGCCTGGAGCTTCAATTTGTCAGCCAATAATCATCAAATGCCACCCAAACACTCATGATTTTCTGAGAAGAGAAAATTAGCTGGTTTTAATATGTCTGGAAGATAAATCAGTATCCACATTCTATCATTCATAAGAGAAATTTATATAACTCACATTAAACACACCAGATCAACTGGAAAATTAGAGTAATTAAACGTTATAGGGGAAAGAATTTTATTAGAAGAGCAACAAAGACACTCGACACACCAAGAGTGCTGCCAACACCATCTCCTAAAGACCTGTGAGAAAGTGCAGACACACTAGGCTGGCGGGTGTGATGAATGCGTAAGCTCCCCTAGGGTCCTTGTGGAAAGAGGGACAGCTCATAGTATCCAGATTCATAACAGTGGGTGGCTAGACCTAGAATATGTCAGTACACTGGAGAAGAGGATAGATACCATAAAAGTTGGCCTTACTCCTTTTTATTTAAATTAAAAACAGTTTGGAATAAAAAATTGAAATGCTTTTAAACATATGGATGAGTTTGTGATGAAGACCAGGAGCCTTCTCTCCCATGTTTCTCTACCAGCCCTCCCTACTACCTGTTTTTAGTTGTTCTGACCATTTCCCTATCTACTACATACACTATCTTAATAGCTATTATTTAAAATTTTATCCTATACTGTCTCTTGTCTTCTGCTGTAATAGCCCAGTTACCCTACCCTCATCTTCTCCCTCCTCTCTTTCCCTGAAATTGACAAGACAACTAATTTCTCTACTAGCAACCTCTGCAACTTTGGCCACTGTACTTCAAAATCTATCTCTTGTTGCATCAAGAGTCCATACATGACAAAGACTTTATTTTGTGCTTCTGTCCTTTCATTTCTTTCCCTTTTTACATTCTGCACTCTCAGATATACCTTTGTTTTTCCATTGTCAGGGTTGTTAAAAGCACTCATCTCTTTTTTTATGATCACCTTATTTTGCTGAGTAAATCATTCAGTAAGCTCCTAGGAAATGTGTGCAGATGGCAGAGAATTTCTGAACTGCTAATTACTTGAAAATCTTTATTCAGACCTCACGCTTGATTGATAACTTGGTATACAATTCCAGGCTCAAAACCATGGGCCCAGAGTTGGTTGTTTCCCATTTCTTCTACCTTTTTGGGTCTTTCATTAGGATGATACTGGATCTCTTGGACAAATCTTCTGACATTTATATTTCTTTTTATATCTGTCTCCTTGGCTTTTTGCTGTATGTTCTAAGAACACATTCTCAATATTGTGAAACTCATGATTCATTGGACACCCTTTTCTGGGCCACAGTGGGCACCACACCCCTCATTCCCTTGGTCTTTGGGTCCTATTCTTGATGGACCCTTTAAAGCTTCTCACTCACAATGGTGACTCCAACTATGATGATAATAGACACAGATGTCATTATTTCTAATCTTTAAATGTACTCTCTAATAAATAAAAAATAATAATCTTCCTTTCCTCCCTGTCACCCCCGCTTAATTTCTCATGAAAATGTATATTCTCCTTTCCTTGGAATATCATTATGCAGCATAAGTCATCAATTATAGACTTGTCTATTTGACAAAACATCATGAAGGTTGCCTTTCACAATGCCATGCCTAAGCTTTGAATAGAATTTATTTTGTGACTTGTTCCACAGCTGTTTTCTACACCTTTTACTTTTGAATCTGGTTAAATAAAAATAGTACAAGGTCATCCATTAAATGAGCCATTTAAAAACATCTTAAGCAACAAATGAAGGAAAGAGGGAGGTTACTTGTGTAGGAGTCTCCCTATCCAGAAAATTATAAATTTAAAAGTCTATAGTAAGCACTGCATTCATATGAGTTGCTAATCAGCTCATTCTTAATTGGCAGAACACCCCCAAAATACTGTCTTGATATTCCAAATAGTTTTTGCTTTAATACATATCAACAAGTCCCTTATTTAAGCTCTGCACTTAACTTTACTCTTTGAAATATATAGCATCCCTTCTGTCACAGAAATTCTTGAGAATTCTCCTGCAATAATGTTATGTGCTAAGTGGAAACCTTCCAGATGATGGGCTCATCCAGCCTCCCACTTGCTGCAAGATTTCTGGCCCACTTAGCTCTACCAGTTCCTACTGCCTGGTAATTAACCAAATTCTTCTGCTTTCACGCAGAGGGTCCATATTGTCAGTGGGTACAGGCAATGAGTAAATGAAGAAAGTTTTTTGGTTTTTTTTTTTACGAACCCTAAACTATCTCAAGATGCCCAAACAAGTCTGTGAGATTAAAGGTGAGGCTTTTGATCTTAGAATTTGGAGCTAGAGGGCACTGTTTCTTTGAAGAAGTGTTTTCTATATCTTCTTTTCCATTCATTGTTCACTTAAGCTGCTTTTATTAGGGCAGAAGTTTCACATACCATTCCTCACTTCACCACCTGTGAAATCATACACAGATTGTAATTTTGGAAGTGACAGATGGGGTCATGTCTTTCATACTTAGAAGTGAGTGAGGGAAATAAGACCCTCAACACACATTGCTGTTCATTCTGCCTCACTGGAGCACTCATGAAAGACTCAAAGAACATGCCTCTCTGTATCTGGATTTAAGAAGCAGAGAGGGCATTCCAGAACAATATCTTAAGACTTGAAAAACCAACAACTCCAATCAGCTCTTCTTTAGTCTCCTTTTTAATGTGTGTCAAGGTTATTAGTAGAGCAAACATCTTATTGTACTTCATATTTAGAAAACCACCATAACTGTGTATTTCTACCATGTTCTGAAGCTGGATACTAAACCATCCTAGCAAGGCTAAGATAAACTTAGCTTGTACAGGATTGGACATGGTATGCCATTATGATTACCCCAGTACATTTATTAGTGAGTCTTCCATGAATTGATGCAACTTTTTAAAAAATCACCCAATTTTTACTGTAACCACAAGTGCAGTGTGATAAGCACTCAAAGCAACTCAGGAAGAAAGATTTTTACAATCCAGGAAGAAAAAAAAAATTTGTAGATAGTTAGCATTGGGAAAATATCATTTAAGTAAAATGTTCCTATGGTAGTGAATAATGTTTTTTAAATTTTTGTCTGCTTTGAGAGCAAGACCAGTATCTGGACTGTTGTCATATTTTTGTGCTTTTACACTAATCTGTTGAGCAAGTTGCATTTCAATGCAGAGCAGAATAATAGAGTATTAGGAATTATTAGAACTTCTTCTGTGGGTCATACTGTCTCTTGCCACAGCAGAAGAGTGCTTTAAGTTCTTAGAGAAATGCTTGCATAAAGCCCCAGACCTCTCATGCACTAAATCTCCATTTCACTGCAAGATTGAATTCCATTTTGATTAATACCACTCTCTGTCATATAGCATTCAACATCTTGGAACTTGGAAATGCTGGGCCACAGGGAAAGAATTGGCCATAATCTGTTTTTCTTTTGTGCTCTTACACTAATCTGCTCAACAGGGTGAATTTCTTTCTTTCTTTCTTTTTTTTAACAGGGTGAATTTCAACAGAGCAGAATGATAAGAGTTTTAGGAATTATTAGGACTCATGTACTTCTACAGGTCTCTTTCTTGTATCTTATATCTTGGATCATTCTTTGCTTTTTCATAATCTCTTGGAGACTGTTGTCAGTGCTTTTAAGGAAGAGGAGGAGTGGGGATCAAACAAGCAAATGTACCATATGCTTCTGTTGAGAGAAGTCTTTAGCTAGTTTGACTATTGGTGGAGCAGTCTTGGCTCTTGTGAGTTGATGGCACTCAAAGAGTGGCAGTCCCAGATCTTCGCTTTAGGGGGAGAGAAGTTATAAGAACTAACTTGGTGGACCATTTTTCTACTGCAATGGTCCTGGTGATCATAGGGAGCCTCCAAATCTACAGTACCTGGAATGTTATCTCTCCCATTGTCAACTTTGTTCCCAGATTTCGGTTTTGTGAATGCTGTCACCCAAAAAAATAACAATTGACATTTGTTGAGTGCTTAGTATGCTTCGGCCAAAGTGTAAATAGCATTAAATTTTGACAGCTACCTGGGAGAGGAGAGCTAAGCCTCACCACATAAATATGAGATGAAGACACTGAACCTTAAAGCAGTTCAGTTTTTGCTTACCCCATGGAGCCTGGGTTCAAACCAAAGCAATTGGATTCTGGAGCAGATGCTCCTATTTTTTAAGTTTTTATTTAAATTCCGGTTAGTAAACATACAGTGTAATATTAGTTTCAGGTATACAGTTTAGTGATTCAACACTTACTAGAGAAGATGCTCTTAACACCTAGGTGTGTCATGGTGTCTCCTGCCACAGTGCAATGCTTGAGAGAGACTCAACTTGTGTAAGTCTGAGGAGTGTCTGAAGTTTTTAGTCTCCTATTGCTAGCTGGCCTGCCCTGCAAGGAGTATTAAAAGAAGGTCTTCAGGGAGAATGAAAGTGATTTCAGTAGAAAACCAAATATACAAGGGCTCCTGGGGGGCTCAGTTGGTTAAGCATCTGCCTTCAGCTCAGGTCATGATCCCAGGGTCCTGGGATGGAGACCCACACCAGGCTCCCTGCTCAGCGGGGAGTGTGCTTCTCCCTCTACTGCTCCCCCTGCTTGTGTTCTCTCTCTTTCCATCAAATAAATAAGTAAAATCTTAAAAAAAAAAAAAGAAAGAAAGAAAACCAGGTGCTCCTTCGGATCACTACGTTTGTATCTTTAGGGTAAATACCCAGTAGTGTAATTGCTGGGTCATAGGGCAGTTCTATTTTCAACATTTCGAGGAACCTCCATGCTGTTTTCCAGAGTGGTTGTACCAGCTTGCATTCCCACCAACAGTGTAGGAGGGTTCCCCTTTCTCCGCATCCTTGCCAGCATCTGTCATTTCCTGACTTGTTAATTTTAGCCATTCTGACTGGTGTGAGGTGATACCTCATTGTGGTTTTGATTTGTATTTCCCTGATGCCAAGTGATATGGAGCACCTGAATGTTTATAGCAGCAATGTCCACAATAGCCAAACTATGGAAAGAACCTAGATGTCCATCAACAGATGAATGGATAAAGAAGATGTGGTATATATACACAATGGAATACTATGCAGCCATCAAAAGAAATGAAACCTTGCCATTTGCGACAATGTGGATGGAACTAGAGCGTATCATGCTTAACGAAATAAGTCAAGCAGAGAAAGACAACTGTCATATGATCTCCCTGATATGAGGAAGTGGTGATGCAACATGGGGGGCTTAAGGGGATAGGAGAAGAATAAATGAAACAAGATGGGATTGGGAGGGAGACAAACCATAAGTGACTCTTAATCTCACAAAACAAACTGAGGGTTGCTGGGGGGAGGGGGGTTGGGTTATGGACGTCGGGGAGGGTATGTGCTTTGGTGAGTGCTGTGAAGTGTGTAAACCTGGCGATTCACAGACCTGTACCCCTGGGGATAAAAATATATTATATGTTTATAAAAAATTTTTTAAAAAAAGAAAAGCAGATAAACAAAAAAGGGAAGAGTATTGGAGTGGGAATAAATGAAGATAAGATAAAATATTTTAATTTAAATATTATTAATTTAATTAAAAAGTAACTGTTCTGATAATAGTAATGGAATAATGGGTGGTTACAGCATTTGGATAAATGAGCTATTGACAGTAATACTGTAAAGGATGGGAGTTTGGAATTAGGAATGCTAACACTACTTGTGGAGCAGTATAGTGTTATTAGAATATGAAACCATATTAGTAGTTAAAATAGATTGTAAACTCTAGAGGAATCACTGAATTTTCTTTTCAAGTATTGTTGATATGCTAAGAGAGGAGATTAGATGGAATTGTATAAAATGCTCAATTAAAATCAGAGAAGGCAGAAATGAAGGGGAAGACAAAAATAAGAGCAGGGGATAAAATGGTTACTAACATAGTAGGTATTAATTCACCTATACCAGTAACTTCTTTAAATGTAAATGGCCTAGGGGCGCCTGGGTGGCTCAGTGGTTAAGCCGCTGCCTTCGGCTCAGGTCATGATCTCGGGGTCTTGGGATCGAGTCCCGCATCGGGCTCTCTGCTCAGCAGGGAGCCTGCTTCCTCCTCTCTCTCTCTCTCTGCCTGCCTCTCTGCCTACTTGTGATTTCTCTGTCAAATAAATAAATAAAATCTTTAAAAAAATAAAAAAAAATGTAAATGGCCTAAATACATCAATTAAAAAGCAGATTTTCAGAATGGATGGAAAAGTAAGACCTAACTATGTGCTGTCTATGAAAAACATGCTTTATTGTTTTTTAAAACAATTTTTAAAATTTATTAGAGAGGGCATGAGTGGAGGAGGGCAGAGGGAGAGGGAGAGAATCACAAGCAGATTTCCCAAGGAGGGTGGAACCCAATGTGAGGCTTGAGCTCATAGCCTTGAGATCATGACCTGAGACAAAAAAAGTTGGATGCTTATCCATCTGAGCCACCCAGGTGCCTCAAAACCCACTTTAAATATAAATATTCAAGTAGTTCCTATAGAAAGGGATGGAGAAAGATCTATTACTAAATAAAAGAAAGCCAGAGTAGCTGTGTTATTTTCAGACAAAGCCGACTTCAGAGCAAGGAAAATTACCAGGGATAAAAGGGAGCCTTACATAATGATAAAAAGAAGTCAGTTCTCCAAGAACACATAACAATCCTTAACATGCTTGCACCTAACAACAGTTTGTCAAAATATGTAAGGTAAAGCTGATAGAACTTCAGAGAGAACTAGACAAATCCACCCTTACAGTTGGTGCCTTCAATGCCGTCTTTCAAAAATTGATAGGTCAAGCAGGCATAAAATCAGTAAGGATAGGGTTGACCTGAAAAACACCATCAGTCAATTTGATCTAATTGACATTTATAGATTAAACAACAGCAGAATACATATTCTCAAACTCACATAGAACATTCACCAGTGGGGTACCTGGGTGGCTCAGTCAGTTAAGTGTCTGCCTTTGGCTCAGGTCATGATGCCAGTCCTGAGATTGAGCCCCACATGGAGCCCCACATCAAGCCCCACATCGAGCCTTACATTGGGCTCCCTGCTTGGCGGGAAGCCTGCTTCTCCCTCTCCCACTCCCCCTGCTTATGTTCCCTCTCTCACTGTGTCTCTCTCTGTCAAATAAATAAAATCTTAAAAAAAAAATTTCGCCAACACAGATCATGTTCCAGACCATGAAAACACCTAAGCAAATTTAAAAGAATAGAAGTCATGTAAAGTATATGCTTGGACCACAGTAAGATTAAAATAAAAATCAATAACAGAAAAATAGCTAGAAAGGCCCCAAATATTTCAAGACGAATCAACACGCTTCTAAATAGCACATAGATCAAAGAAGTCTCAAGAGAAATTAAAAAATATCTTGAGCTAAACAAAAAGGGAAATACAGTTTATCAAAATTTGTGGGGATGCAGCAAAAGCAGTGCTTGAAGGAAAATTTAGAGCATTCAATGCATATATTAGAAAAAGAGAAAGATTTAAAGGCAATTAATCTAAGCTTATACCTTAGGAAACTAGAGAAAGAAGAACAATTTGAGCCCCAAGCAAACATAAGAAGAGAAATAGATAGTAAAAATTAGAGGAGAAATAAATGAAATTAAAAACAGGAAAATAATAGAGACGATCAAGGAAACTCCTTGAAAAGAGCAATAAAATTGATAAATCTCTAGCCAGGGTAATGAAGGTAAAAAGACAAAAAAAAGTAAAGACATAAGGGGGACTGGCTTAGTTGGTGGAGCGTGCAACTCTTGATCTTGGGCTTGTGAGTTGGAGCCCCACGTTGGGTGTAGAGGCTACTTCAAAAAAAAAGAGAGAAAACACAAATCACTACTGTCTGAATGAAAGAAGACTATCACTACAGATCTGATGGATTTCATCGGAAACTTTCTAAAATAGCAAAGTCTATTCAAAATACAATTGAAAAATGAAGAATGGTTGGGGGTTTGCTGAGGGCTGGGGGTGTCTGTGCAGATGATCCATTCACAGAAGGCCTGGTTGAGTTTGGCGGTCAGTTTCTCATCTGCTGTGGCTACAGTGGAGAGTGGGACAAAGATGCCAGAGTGTGGCTTAAGCCAGGCCTGTGACTGTGTTTGGGGGCCAAATGGAATTGTCATTCATTCATCTCAGGAATACTGTTGATTTAATATGGGTGTTCCCCTCAACCGAGGCAAAATTTCTGAAGGTAGAGACTGAGTTGCCTTTCATTTTCCCTTAAGGGAAATGGGCCTTCTGTGGTCAGTAAAAGGCAGAAAGATTGAATATAATGATAACAATCATTTTAGCCAGTTATACAGTGCATATCTATTGTTTCTAAACTGCCCAAGCTGGGGTCCTGTCCGCACATCCCAAGGGCAAAAAAGAAAATCACTTGTGAATGGCTTTTTAAATTTACATTACCTAATGGTTCACCTGAGGCAAACCTTATGATTATGTGCAATTTCAAATACTGCGTTCCTGTCCCAAATCCCCGCCTCTGAGTCACTGGGCTGCTAGTCTAGCCCTTAACAAAGAGAAATCCCTTAACTGACTCTTCCTAGGACTTGAGCTCTGTTTTCAGAAAATAAATTCATTTGGGTCAGAAAGGAGCAAGGGGTGGGGGGGGATGTGAAGAGGTTCAGGTGGGGGCGGGCAGGGGGGAGAGGTGGGAAGGCGAGGGAGCCCCAAACCAACTGCCACCGCAGCAGTAAGGGATTGTGGGAGAGAAGAGGTAGAAAACAGGAGAGCTCGGGTACTCAGAAAGGAGAACTCAAGTGGCCACAGGTTTTTTTTAAAGATTTTCTTTATTTATTTGACGGAGAGATCACAAGTAGGCAGAGAAAGAAAGAGAGAGGAGGAAGCAGGCTCTCCGCTAAGCAGAGAGCCCCATGTGGGGCTCGATACCGGGACCCTGGGATCATGACCTGAGTTGAAGATGAGGCTTAACCCTCTGAGCCACCCAGGTGCCCCAAGTGGCCACAGTTTGATGGCATCTGAATGCTACTGCCAAGATTCATTCTAGTCCTAATCTCTTCCAATACTGTTACCACATGCTGTTGAGTACTTACTTACTTATTATGTTACGTAGGGACAGTGTCTCTGATAGACATCTGCAGGACCCTGCTTACCCCGCCCTTTGCTTATTAGATCCTGTGGGTTATTCCCATGTAGAAATAACAGGTCTCTTTGGAACAGAACAGTCATGCTTATAGACCCAAAGTGCATTAACTCCGCTGTGGACAGAACTGTGTCTCCCCACAATTCATAGGTTGAAGCCCTAACTCCTAATGTGACTATTTGAGGATAGAGGTTTTGGGGAGATAATTAAGCTTAAATAAAGTCATAAGGATAGTCATCAGATAGAACTGGTGGCCTTTTAAGGAAAGAGAGAGAAAGAGAGAGCTTTCTCTCTCCATGCGCACATACCAAGAGAAGGCCATATGAGAACAGAGCAGGAAAGCAGCCATCTGCAAGACAGGAAGATTGTTCTCACCAGAAGCCAAACTCTGCTTCTGGAACTGTGACAAAAGAAATTTCGTGTTTTGTTTTGTTTTGTTTTGTTTTTTTCCCCAGCCATCCAGTCTATGGTATTTGTTATGGTGGCTCCAGCTGACTAGGACACCATCTTTCCTTCTCTCTCTAGCCATGGAGCATCAGTGGGGACAGTAGCTAGAGTGTTGCCTGCATGTAAAGCATGGGTAAAGAAATTCCCTGTGTGGGAAGTTTGGTTGTTTACAGTTGTTTAAAGGGCAATTTGGCTTGTCTCTTTGTGTTTTAATAGCAGAAAGTCATTTCATGTAATAATTCAACTCCGCACCCAACCCTAATCTAGGTTTGTTGGGGGGTTGCATTCTTTGCTTGTGATTTACATTGCCTGACACCTAGTGTAATGACTTCCACGATGAGGGCCATTGCTGTGTCTGTGTAGCTCCAATCTGTCACTGGCAATGTTCTGAGAGCTGCCCCCCCCACCACATTCAATCAAGAAACTAGCGCTGTGTGTAATTAATTACATCCTTTTACCCCAACCTCACCGACTGCTACACATCGCTTCTCTTAGAAACTCAGTGAAAGCAATATTTTTCCTATCTCAACCCCCTCTTTCAGTACATGCAAACTTGGCTGTGCAATCAATCATTGAAACTTTAGGCATTTTCTTTTTTCACTTGAAGTATTCATGAGCATGTCTCTGTTGAAATTTTCAAATAGGTCCTTTAAAGGATGTCATTAGTACCTGAGCTCCCTAACTAGCTACCGTACTTCAGGATGATCTTTGAAACTGGGAGTCTCAGCCATCTGCATGTAAGCAGCAGCCATCCTCTGATTGTCTTCTAGGACTGTAACAGATGTTTTAGCTGATAAATAACACCTGTAATTTTATTGTCAACATTGCAGTTCAGTGACAGTACCTAAGACCCAGTTATTCTGTGGGCTAGGCTGAATGGGGTAATAGAATGTCGGACTAGGGTTTCGATGGTGAGGTTATTTAGGTTGTAACATTAAGCATTATTACACCAAATAATTTATCCAAGTGGATGGTCTTCAATTTTCAAGTCACACAGATTTTGAATGACTGATAAATTAAGAGAATGAGGTTCATTATGGGCAGTGAAGAGAAAAAAGTGCATCAGAAGCTTGGGAAGGAACGGAATCTTAAAACCAGCTAAGCCCATAATGCATTCCTGTGAATTGTTAAGATGCTATTATTATGTTAAGAAGTTCTCTGCTTTCCTATAAAGGCCTCTGAGAGTATTTTCTGTTGGCCATTAAGACAGCAAGGGGAACCAGACAGCAATTGTGACTTGAATGCCTAGTGCTGTAAAACTATTACGTGAACCCATTTCAGTTTAGGTATTGAAGATGATGGCGCCTCGGTGCTGTTTGCATCACTGACACTCAGGAGGGCAAATGTAAAGTGAGTGGAAGGGAGGAAGGTGGGGAAAATTAATTGGAGCTGTGAGACCAATGACATTCCCACCCGTTTGCCGCATCCACGGTTGAAGAATTAAATGCTGTCTAGCGGACTCTGAATGAGTCACTTCTTTTGAATCTCTGGAAGGCTGTTAACCTCTTGTCTGCATGTAGGAAGTGTAACGCCTGGAACAGACTCTAACTCTGCGGACTAGAAGAGAGAAATCAGGATGGCAGAAGTCCTTGGGGTTTATCCAGGAGAGTTTAGTTACTGAGATAATGAATATCCTCATTACCCCAACTCTTTCCTCCAATCTGGCATGACTCTCTGTGCTTTGGACCTTTGTGCTGCTTGTCATCCCTAGACTGTGCCCCGCCTCCATTTGATTTAATGAACAGACTGGAAGGGAGAGGACGGTACCTAGCTAGGTACTTAGGCAGGAGCTTTGGGTTCCAGACTAGACTCAGACACTTTAAAATGCCTCTGACCTGAATGTCCTTCTTTGATGAATTTGGCTACGAGGCTAATGACCTTTTATGTCTCATCAGTACCCAAAGTCCTTAAGTCTGTGCATTTACCAACCTCAGAGAGATTCCTGCTCTGTGACCCATTGGTATGAGGAGCCCATCTAGAAAAGAGCACTGACCAGCTCCTGAGTGTTCACATTAAACATAAAGCCTACTTACTTTTGGCCTGTCTCAAGTATGAATCTGTTTTCTCTCAGGAGTAGAAAATACTAGCTTTCTAGGGGCGCCTGGGTGGCTCAGTGGGTTAAAGCCTCTGCCTTCGGCTCAGGTCATGATCCCAGGGTCCTGGGATCGAGCCCTGCATCGGGCTCTCTGCTCAGCGGGGAGCCTGCTTCCCCTTCTCTCTCTGCCTGCCTGTCTGCCTACTTGTGATCTCTGTCTGTCAAATAAATAAATAAAATCTTAAAAAAAATACTAGCTTTTTACAGCTTTCCTAGGCATATTTGAAAGAAGACATGAGCTCCTACTATATTCATGGTTAATATCCTGTTTTCTTAACATCCCCGTCGTGGGCTTTGGATAATGACAATGAACTCTGAACCAAGTACTGTATACATAGTATATTAGTGGAGTCACTAATATAAAAATGTCCTAAGGAAAAGCAATTCAAAGCAGCTTTTAAGCAAGAAAGGAAATTTATGGTACATTACTGAGAAATCCTGCAGTAGCTCTTAGTTCCACGTCTAGTATTCGTTTTCATTTGACTTTTCAACATTGCTTTCTCTTGTTCACCGAGTCTGGGCTCTTTCCTGACACAGAAAGGCCCTTTTCATGTGACAAGAGGAGACAATTACCAGTGCTCATGGTTGTCTGCATTCCAAGAAGAGAGACTCTGACTCGGGGGGTCCGATTGTCCCCTCAGAGCTTACGTGCATCACCTGCCCAGATCTTGGCGGGCAGGGGACATTAGTTATCATGACTGACAGTCAACAGCAGTACCTGGCATTCCCTTTCCGGTCTGCCCTGCACGCACACTGCCACCGGAAAGGACAAGAACAGTCTCCCTCCTTTTCCTGGGAATCTTTGTACAAACAATCCCCTGGCTTGAGTCACACACACACTCACTCTCTTTCCAACTGGGAATATAACCAAGAGACAATCAAGCTGATGTTTCTAGGGACATCTGTGGAGGAACTCCATTCCCCAGTTGTGGAATTCATTTTGTGAAGTCTCTAACAAGAATAAAAATCAAGCTTTACACTTTTTTTTCACCTTTTGGTAGTCACAGACACATTCACTCCCTTGTCTGCATTTTTCAGTCAGCTCTTCAAGTGGTTCTGAGACCCTATAAATATTTGAACCCCCTGTGTTCAGTTGTAACAAAGATGGCATCTGAATGTCATCTTCATTCCCACCCAGGTGTGCTGTCCGAGCTGCCTGAATGTATAACCAATTATCTACTTCAATCTCACTTGACCTCACACTCTACTGTCCCAAAACAATTTTTCATCTTCCATCTCTGGGACCATACTTTGGACTCACTAAATTCCACATCCTATTGACTTGTAGCACCAAGCTTGCCAACCAAAGGGGATATTAACTGCTCTGGCAATATACTTCATGCTTTGCCACTGCCCTACCCTTATTGATGCTGCTCATTTATTTCTACAGTTTCACCTCTCTGTTTTTTTTTTTTTTTTATCACTCCACCACTGGCTGTTAAAATCCCATGCATTTCATACTAGAAGCAGACACGAATGTGAAATACTTGGACAGATTGTCAGGAAACCATTCATTGGAAGTGCCCTAGTGGCTTAAATAACTAGGCATTTAGTTATTTTAATTATTTTTTCACATGACAACTATATCTTGGGCTTCCAAAATTTCTATTTCAGGCTTCTTCCCAACATGAGTATGAGTTCATGATTAAAATTAAGTATCATTCAGGCATGTTTGACTGCATATAACAAAAAGTTTTATTGCATGTAACCACAACTACAAGTTTACAGCATAGAAAGTGTGTTGGTGGTAAATTTCCTCCTTGTGTAGGAGCTCCAGATCATTAAAGATCGATGCTCTTAGGATCTTCCATTTTATTCCGCCATGAACTGAACTGGTTAGCTTTCCAATTCAGCTAATCTAAAATGACTTCTCGGGACGCCTGGGTGGCTCAGTTGGTTAAGCAGCTGCCTTCGGCTCAGGTCATGATCCCAGCATCCTGGGATCTAGTCCCACATCGGGCTCCTTGCTCAGCAGGGAGCCTGCTTCTCCTTCTGCCTCTGCCTGCCATTCTGTCTGCCTGTGCTCACTCTCTCCCCCTCTCTCTCTCTGATAAATAAATAAAATTTAAAATAAAATAAAATAAAATAAAATAAAATGACTTCTCTTGGGGGCTCCTGGCTCAATCAGTAGAGCATGTGACTCTTGATCTTGGAGTCATGAGTTCAAGCCCCACATTGGGCAGAGAACTTACTTTAAAAAAAAATTAAAAATATAAAAAGGAAAATTACTTTTCCTCTCCCAACCTTTGGACTTAAACCTCATGTTTTCCATATCCAGTAGTCCTGGGCTTTGAACTTCAAGTAGCAAAACAGAACTACAGTTGCTTAAATAAATACCATAGTTATTGCAGTGGCTCAATGACATCTTCAAGGAGCCATGTTTTTAAGGGATCTTTTCACTCTTCAATTCTGGTTATATTTCATCTTCATATTTGTTGTCTCCTGGAACTAATAAGGGCTTCTTTATTGCAGCGTTCATCTTCACATTATTGTCTTACGAGATAGGAAGGCTTCCCTATTCTAGCTCTCATATTTGCATTCATCTGGTGAGAAGGGAAGGAGTGAATGCTGAATGGCAAAACTGGTCTTCCCAGCCATCTCTCTCTTTCTCCTTCTCTCGTTCTCTCTCTTTTTAAATCAGGTACACAAACTCAGTAAACTCCTGCTGCTCTCTATTGGCAGCTATGTCCAATGTCCTCAACACTCTGGAAGAGGGGTCAGAAAGGGAAATGTCATGGATGGAGCTGGGGTCAGCCAACCCATGTGCCACTTGGTAGTAAATTTTACAGTAGAATTCCCGTAACTGGCAAGGTATTAAGCTATGCTTATAATCACCTTATTTCATAGATCTGTGTCCTATATGGTAGTTAATTGTAGCTATAGTCACTGTAGCTATTAAGATTAAAATTAGATACAATGAAAAATCCAGGATCTCAGTTCCTTTAGCCACATTCAGGTGTTCAACAGCCACATGTGGCTGATAGCTACCATAGTAGACTGCACTGATACAGTACATTGCCGTCTCCACAGAAAGTTCTATTGCACAATGCTGGGCTAGGTGAAATACGGTCAGTGAAGGGACAATGTTAGCTCCCAGTTTTCAGAGTTAGCCAATGGTGAAGCAGAGACCAAATACCTGGGTTTCTAATGTTCAGATTATTATTCTTTTAAGTAGATAGCATGTTTTTTTTTGTATATTTCTTTCTTCTTAATATTGCTTCTTATTTTCAAAAAATTATACCTATATTTTGTTGTTCTTTTATGCTCTAGTATAAATGAGTACCTAAAAATCATGATCTGGGTATCCTGCAGTGTTTTCATTCCTAATACATTGAGCCACTTAACATTACCATATAGCAAGGACCTAAACGACCATAAAGAAGTCAGTTGAGAGTAGATAAGAATTGTGAAAGATTTCATTCTGTTTTTTACTGTGATAGCTAAAAGACAGTGCCCCTTTAAGAAACCAGATAGTAAAGTCACCTGCTTAAATTGAGTGAATGAGGAATAGCTAGAGGCACAAAATACTTTAAAAATCTTCCTAGATCCTCCGCCCGAAGGGCTAGAGTAGAGGAGAGAAGTTGGGAGATAAGACTGTTGTAAGACTAATAAAGAGTAGATAGGTTGGTATCACCTAGATTCTAGGTAACAGCTAGATAGAAATGGTAACACCTGGTTTCAAGCATGTGTAAATAGTCTTGGGTGGTAGAGGGGGACAAAAGAAAAGGTGTTAGTTAGAAAAATAAAGAATATCAGAAGTAATTAAAAGTAGCCATGCATTTGATTTTGAAGGGGGGGGGGGTCCATCACTTACTTAATTAACTGGGCTATTCCAGAAATAGTAGATGTGGAAAATATGAAACTTATAATAAACCTACATGAGCACATTATCTGCTTTTTTGTTGTCAACCTTAATTTCTTAATGTAAATTAATTTGGTTTGCCTGTACTGCCTCAATTAGCCATCCATCATTAATCGCCTTGCGGCTACAGCCAGAGTTGAAAGTTGGCATCTCAGAAGAATATACATCTCCCTCTCGTAGCTGGCCTTCAATTCTAACTCAGAAAACCACACTACTGGAAGCCAAATACTTGGCAGCAACCCACTCTAGCACATTAGTGAGGCCATATCCAGTATTCTTGAGTATTAGACTCGTTTTTTTCATACCAAAGAAATCCACCTTTTCCCATAGCTCATTCCCCTGGTCCCTGAAGTTTCTGTGCATGTTTTTCAAGCCCTTGGCCAGGAAGTTATTAACCAGCTTAAGCATCTATAGGTTGGGAAGATATTGGTTCCTTCTAGGTCTGTGCTTTGTTTGTTTTCACATATCCAGGAGGCATAAATGGAAATCCTCCTTGTGTCTTGGAAAAATACCACCCAGGTGATCAATGGAGAATCTGTGTTTAGGCCTTAGTAATGAGGTTGTATGTTTTGATAGCATATATTCTGGTACTTAAAAAACGTTAGGGGATTTGTGTTCTTGAGCAAGTTATTTATCTGTGGGCTTAGTTTCTGCCTTTGGAAATGAGGAGCTTGGACAAGTTTTTTTGTGAGACAAATTTTCTGATTCTGCATGGGAAATATCCTTGCCCCGCAGTGTTTGGAAATCATTAAAAATGCCACCCCAATACTGTTATGCTGAAAATAAATTAATTTAAATAAATAAATAAATAAATAAATAAATAAATAAATAAATAAAAAAAAAGAAAGGATGAATACCCAACTTTTGTATCAGCATGGACGAGACTGGAGGAGATTATGCTGAGTGAAGTAGTCAAGCAGAGAGAGTCAATTACCATATGGTTTCACTTACTTGTGGAGCATAAGGAATAACAAGGAGAACATTAGAAGAAGAAAAGGAAAAGTGAATTGGGGTAAATCAGAGGGGCAGGTGGATCATGAGAGACTGTGGACTCTGAGAAACAAACTGAGGGTCTTGGAGAGGATGGGGGATGGGGAGATGGATGAGCCTGGTGGTGGGTATTAAGGAGGGCACGTATTGCATGGAGCACTGGGTGTGGTGCATAAACACTGAATCTTGGAACACTGAAAAAACAAAATTAAATAAAAAAAAATGCCATCCCAGATGGCACAGAAATGCACTGGAAATTGCTAAAAACAGCTGTAGTAGAAAATGCTCACTACAACTCATGGGTTCTTTCAATGAGGAAATTACAAATTCCTGAAGAAATTCTCATGAATTCCAAACTTTGTTGGAAGGCAACATTGAGTAAATCAATGTGTTATTGATTGATCTGCTGTCATGAATCTGTTTTTCTTTCCTTTTTGCAGTCTCTGTACCTGTATGGTGAACGTGTCTGTCTGGTGAACATCTAGAAGATGCAAAGTTGTCCAGCAGCTCATCAGAGAAGTAAGCATAGGTGGTTCCGCAAATTCCAAAGATATTTTGCATTATCGAGAGGAAATAAGTAGACTCTAAAGAAAAGAAAGCAACTGTTCACTGAGGTGTTAGCTAATGCCCTAGGCTATGTGGGCTCGGTCACATGTGCTCTCATGTGTCTAGTCAAAACCACGGAGAAGTAAAACCTTTCATGTTCCTATGAAAATAGGGACATCAAGACCAATCAAATGCAAATCCCTTTTGGTGACTTCAAAGTCAATCCCAGTGTAAGAACTTTTTTTAGAGTTGTACTATGCCTGCCTAATCCAACCTATCATTTCACCCCACAAATAAATGACTTGATTTCACATTTGTCAAGTAGACATGTTAAACACTGGCTCCTCAAAATATCACTGGAACAGCCTGTTGTCAAAAAAAAAAAACAGAAACAAAACAGTCGAGGTTATTGCTCACCACTGTAAGGGAGAACTCCATATTGACAGAATCTAATCGTGTTTTAGGGGAGGAAGGGAAAGACTGGGGGATTGAGACTTTGAAGTCTGTCCTAACAGGAGTGGGGGACTTGGTTAGGGTTGGGTGTAGGTGGGCATGGCAAAACAGGGATCTGGATGCAGAAGGTTCAAAAAGTCTCAGGGTAGAAACTGTCAGTTGATGCTTTCTATTGAATAGTTGCTGGAATGAACACTGAAGCTATTTACAACTTGTGTCTTCCTGTGTAAGAGTCTTCTCAAATAGTACAGTCACAATGAGGAAAATAGTGGAGTGGCAAACTCATGTTTAGTCAGTAGGCTGTGTGAGGTACATGACTTTGGTTCTCAGTGCCTACATATTGTTGGAAATACATGTGTCCCGCAACTCTCCAGGTGCTTATGTATTTTAAAGTTCACAGACATAAGAAACAAGAATTGAGGGAGGAGGGCTATGACTAAGTTGGGTGAATGATGGACAAATTCACAAAGGGAAGTAACATTTGAGTGAGGCCCTTATCATTGGTTATACCTTTAGAGAGGCTGAGGGATAACCTGGTCTTTCATGCTAAAGACTATTGCTGTTTGGCTACTCATGACTACCTTTCTTCTTTAAGAGTCTGTTCAGGGCATGTACAGAAGGTGTTGGCGAGGATGTGGAGAAAAAGGAACTCTCTCACACCATTGGTGGGAATGCAAACTGGTGCAGCCACTCTGGAAAACAGCATGGAGGTTCCTCCAATAGTTAAAAATAGAGCTATCTTATGACCCAGCAATCACCCTACTGGATATTTACCCAAAGAATACAAAATACTAATTTATTTTTTTCAAAATACTAATTTAAAGGGCTCCATGCACCTCTGTGTTTATAACAAGCATTACTTATAATAGCCAAGATATGGAAGCAGCCCAAGAGTCCACGGACTGATGAATGGTGTATATATGCAATGGAATATTACTCAGTGATAAAAAGAATGAACACTTGCCATTTGCAACGACATGGATGGAGCTAGAGTGTTTAATACCAAGTGAAATAAGTCAGTCAGAGAAAGACAAATACCATATGATTTCACTCATGTGCAGAATTATAGAAACAAAACAAACAAGCAAAGGTAAGAAAAGAGAGAAAAATCAAGGAACAGACTCAACTATGGAAAACAAACTGTTGGTTACCAGTGGGGGGGTTGGGGGGGGAGGATGAGGAAACAGGTGACGGGGATTAAGGAGGGCACTTGTGAGGAACACTGGTTGATGTATGAAAGCATTGAATCCTGTATCATCCACCTAAAACTAATATAACAGTGGGTGTTAACTAACTGGAATTTGAATATAAACTTAGAAAAAGAGTTCATTCAGGGCAGGTGAAGACTTCACTTTCCCCTTCTGCCATAGTCTTGTGGAGGGAAAATGGAAGCAGTCATCACGTGAGGTTCGCTGCCCTATTTTTGAAGGGCCAGGGCTCTCTCTCAGAAGCACAGTGTCCTTGCCTGTGTGTGTGTGTGTGTGTGTTGTTGTTGTTGTTGTTGTTTTACAAATGTACCTCAGAACTTGGAGAAGAGCTTCTGAGTTCTCTGCTTTCTCTGCCCTCAGGATGGCCTCCATCAGCACCACATAAACATGACTAAAAGATCAGTAGGGAGATGAGGGAGGGCTGAGCTGGTTTGTTGACTTGTCTGAGGATCTGAGTTCAGAGCAGCTGCTCATTTTCTTATTTGTGCTTTGTGTGCTCCTTTTCCTTCCAAGATGAGTGAGCCTAAAGCAGAGCCCTGTTTTTGTTAGTGGGGTAGAGACCCCAGAAGCCAGAGCTGTAGAGCTCTAGATAACTGGAAACACTAACTTTTTAAAATTTTGGACTGCTCTCTATCAGTCTCTCTCTCTCTCTCTACCTCTCCCCCTCCCCTACCTCACTCTCTCTCTCTCTCTCTCTCTCACACACACACACACACACACACACACACCCTTTTTTTTTTAAAAGATCTGGTATGCAGGGTGAGGAAGCACTTAAGTAAGGAGATGGATGAGAATCACTTTCTTAAGGGTTAGAGGTATGATTTCGATTTTGGGAATCCACTCTTAAGGATATTTCAGAACAAGTTAAGAAAATAATAATGAACAAATTCAAGCAACTTTGCATTTCTCCTGTTGAGGGAACTGATCTCTCAGAGAGAACAGATTGGTGTTTGGAAGCCATTATGAGAGATTTTCATTCCAGTGCTTGTGGCATTTAGTACATTTTCAAGTTCATTTTCCCCCGCAAAAGCGGCTGTGTCACGTTCCCGCAGAGCTCTCACTAGGCCTCGCTGTGTCACGTGTAGCCTTAAGGAAGGAAAGACGCTTTGAATCGCGGCCCTTCTTACCTTGGAAAGGAAAATGCTGTAGCTCCCCCTTGTGTCGTGTGAGGCCAAAAACATCCGGGATGGAGCCACGGCGGCCGAATCCGCTCCGTAAGGATCTTTGAAGTGTCTCCTTCCGGCTTTCTGGGGGACAGGAAGGTTGGGGCTAATCTTTTGTGATTCGCCTTACTCCCTACTCCTCCTTCAGGGCATCCAGGAGCCTCTTTCTTGGAGGGTCACCTTTTTCTGGCCAACACTTCCTTTGGGATGATTTTCTTCCTGGTGTTGTGGTGCAATTATCTTCCACTTACTACATCAGACCTTGTGCCATTTTGTCTCCACATCTCAGGGGTGGGATTTGATTCTGCTATTGCCTCCTCCTGCCCTGTCGTGGGGGCCCCTTCATCCTGTGTCATGACCTTTCAGCTGGACTCAGGCACCACTTTCTTTGCCATCCCCTGACCCTGGGCGAACCTGTCAAATTTTCCCAAGTGTCTCATGCTCTCCCTGGTACACGAGCTTCGTCTTTAACATTTTGGCTACTTGCTAAGCATGCAGCCAGGGTACGACATGAAATGACATGACATGTCTCTCTTGTCAACTCCCCAGTCTTAGTCCCCTCCCTGCACCTGACTTAGGCACAGGAACTAGGGAGATGCCACAGGGCTCCCTATGAATGAATTTCCTTACTTCCAATCATCTTTAATAGTGATCAAAATTCTTCACACACATGGCAATTCTTGGGTAATGTGATTCTTGTTACCAATTTTGCACCTTTGCCAATATTGCAAGAAGAAAAAAGTCTCATTTTATAGATTGTTTTTTTTTAAATTAGGTAAGTTAAAAGATCCTGATTGTTAAAAAGATTACCACCATTTTGTTATTATACCTATAGGACCAAACCTTAATAGAATTGCTTCACTGAGGTGTGTATGCATTCTATTTTTGTGTGTGTTTTTTGTGTGTATGCACTTTTTATATTTTTTTTAGTTTTTGTTTAAAATTTCAGTTAGTTAACGTAGAACACAATACTGGTTTCAGGTGTACAATATAGTGATTCAACACTTCCATACAACACCCGGTGCCCATCACAACCACCCTCCTTAATGTGTATATGCATTTTATTTTTGTTGTTCCTTTTTCTTTCTTTCTTTTTTAAGTGACTTCCATGCCCAGCATGGAGCTTGAACTCACAACCCCTGAGCTCAACAGTTGCATGCTCCACCAACTGAGTCGGCCAGGTGCCCCTGTGTGTACGCATTTTAACTGGGACTGATAGATAGTAGTCTTTATCAGTAGTCTCCTGTGTCCCTTGACCTGGTCTTCATGTCCTGGTCAGCTTGCTGTTCCAATAAGAGTATCAATCCATTTCATTTCTCCCCTTCCTGCCCAGCCAGCCCTTATTTAAAGACTCTGGACACTGTTGTCTTGAACAGAAAGTGAGACTCTTTGGGGCTTAAACCTTAAAGGACTCCTGCTTGTCCAGCTTTTATGATTTCCTTTCGCAGAGGAAAGTTTCACTCCACACAGATCGAAGACAAACTGCTCCCCACTCCATATTCGCTTGGTGGCCGGGTCATGGGAGCAGCCGTACAAGGTAGTGTAGGCTAAGTGACAAGTCTTGCAAAAGGTAAATGCTTTGTGAATTCTCAGGTAGGAAAAATCAGGCCTGGCAACCTTCTGAACAAAGCAAGATTCCGGCAGGGTCTTCAAAGGCAGAGAGAACCAAGCCAAAAGGAAGGCAATTAGGAAGGAATCCAGGCAGAAAGGAAATGCTACGAGCACCTGTGGTGGCAGAAAACACGGGACTCTTAGGTATCACTAACTGGATTCTCCTTATCTTACTTAATACATTTTCCCTTGGGCTGCCCTGTTTTGAATATTTGTCTTCCACCTGATCTGCGGTCAGGAATATTTTATTGCTTCGTCTTTGGATCTTGGCCACAGTTGACTAAGTATCAACAAATATTTTGGTTAGAAGTGAATAAACAAGCGAACCCAATAGTTCGCAGAAAAGGCTGTCAAAAAGTAGAAGAGCTGCAGTAGGGGAAAAGGAATGAATTTCCAGAAACCCTCGTTTATCATAATTTCAATGTAACAAGCATGCGCTTTCTCATGAGAGACCACTCTTTTTCAATGAAATCATATTTAACTTCTGGAAAATAGTCTGTGTTCTGTTTTCCTAATCAACTATGTCTTATTAATAGTGTTAACATAATCATTCTAAAAGAATGAAAAACCAAAAAATGCCCTGCCAAATCTGTCTCTCAGAAAAGGTTCAAAGCCTGAATAGTTCATGGGAACAATTTGCTAGTCTGGAGAATTCTTCCCATTTTGGTCAGGGCCTCCTACGGAGAGATTTATGTGCAGTGTATGTCAAGAGGCAAAATAATGGCATTTCTCTGCTATACAATGACTCGGACGTTTGCTGAGTGCAGAAATGCACCTTTAAACCAGAGAAAGCAGCAGAGTCTGCCCTGATCCAATCACTCTGAAAAGCCATGCGCACTGAAGCTGGGACCAAACATAATGACAGGATTTAATTGCTAAAGCTCCAGAGGCAACGTGCCTCTTGATGTGCTGACCTTTAACCTGGACTTGGGAGGGTGAAAAAGAGAGGGGACAGTTTCCTTGCTGTTTCTCCCCCTCCCCACTCTGATTGTGGCTGTTTCTAACCCTTATCTGCATACCCCTAACACGAAGCCCCCCACCCCCACCCCATCCCCATCAGTTATTTCCAGCTTCAGGGCCAGGATGGGAATGAATAGAACAGAAGGGGAGGCGGGAGGAGAATAGCCGGAGGAAGTCTACAAGCAGTTGACAGCTGTTTAGAAGCAGGGGGCAGAATTACAGCGTCCGAAATGAGAACTGAACTCCTGGTCCCCTGATGCTTCTGCCACCTGGCCCCCCACACCCAGTAGCTCATGGGATTAGGCCTTTCCATTTTTCCGTTCTCTGTCCCTATTTGGACCTCTCTGGTCCATATTTGTAATTACTACCGCCCCCTCCCCACACCTTCGGCTCCCTTATTCCTTTTATGTGGTTCCTCACGAATGGCAGCATCCCGAGCAAAGTGAAATGCAAGGTTCTGCCTGTTACATGTCCGGCCAGCGGCAGCCGGGCAGCCGAGGGTAGCTGGAGAAAAACACAAATCGGTCCCGCTGTGGGTTTGTGACCACGAGCCTGACGTTGGCCCTTCTCGCTGCTGCGCAAGCGTTCTGGTCCATTCATGCTCCCGCTCTTCCCCACAGTGTGCACACCTCCTTTCTCTTCAGATCTCTTCCCTGTTCCCCAGCCGCTTGGATCTGCTCTGTGTTGCTAACCCGCCAGGCACACTCCCACGTGCGGGCCTTTGCATGGACTCTTCCTCCTGCCTGGAGCATCCGGCATCTGTTGCTTTGCTCCCTCACTCGCTTCAAGAGCCCGTCCGCAGTAGCACCGTGGTCTGCAGTCGGGCCTGCCCCAGCGACTCTGCAGAAGGCAGCAAGCATGCCCCCGCACCCCGGCACACCCTGAGCCCCTGACTTTATGTTTTCTTTAGCAGTTACTACCATCTGGCGTTCTGTGGGGTTTTTGTGTGTACATTTTCTGTCTTCCCACTAGAAAGAACATGTTATGGGACCATGGTTTGCTTTTTGTTTTTTGTTTTTCCTTCCACCTAGAGCTTACCACAGTGCTTGCTTGTGTGCCACATGTATTTGTTTAAGGATAGAGTGGCTAGATGAAGGTCTGTTGAGTTTTGAGGGTCCCCTCTTCCCAACTGCCAAACCCAGCAGATTCACCTACTCGCCCTCCACTATTTTTCCTATGGTGACCATAGTTTCCAAGCCTAGATTCACTGCGCGTCATCTAATTGGTGGACAAACTGTCTTTTACTTGGACTTTCTTGGGAAATTCAATGTGATGTTTAGGTGTATCCTATTTAGCATCACAGTCTCCAATGACTCTTAGAAGATCACTTTCCAGTTAGTTTAATGGGCCCCGAGAGTGGAATTGGCTTATCCAAGGTCACTAGGCTATGTTTAGTTTAAAATAAACAGGACTTGAAGTTGTTTGGCTTTTTAGGGCTCTTGTTTGGGATTATTAGAGATACCCAGAAATGATCAGAAAGCGCTGCAGTGACTGCCTGGCCCTGTCTTTCTCACCGTGTACAGAGGCTAGCACACTAGCTCACGGGTCCTTCACTTCTATCCAGTGAGGCTTGCCTGGGTGACTGAGCAGGATTGCTCACCATATGCTAGATGTGTCTTTGTTCACTCACTCCACAAGTTCTCTGTCTTTTTTTTTTTTAAAGATGTATTTATTTGTTTTAGAAAAGGGGGAGGGGAGGGAAGAATGAAGGGAGAGAGCATCTTAAGCAGACTCCATTCCGAGTGTGGAGCCTGACGAGGGCTCTGTCTCAGGACCCTGGGATCATGACCCGAGCTGAAACCAAGAGTCAGACCCTTAACTGACCGTGCCACCCAGGCATCCCTCACTCCACATGCTTTTAAACTTGAGAAGTTGTGAAATAGGGGTACCTGGGTGGCTCAGTTGGTTAAGTGTCTGCCTTCAGCTCAGGTTATGTTCCCTGGGTCCTAGGATTGAGCCCCACGTTAGGCTTAGGGAGTCTGCTTCTCCCTCTGCTGCTCCCCCTGCTTGTGCTCTCTCTCTCACAAATAAAATCTTTTTTTTAAAGAAGTTGTGAAATAAAATGACAACTAAAAGTCACCTCCTGTACCAAACTACCTTCTCCACCTTGACTGCAACCTATTCAGTGAAATAAACACATACATGCATTTTTATAGGTGATCCAAAGTATAATAAGATGTCAGTGTAAAAGATCGGACACTAGAGATGTTTCTTTCTCATAGCCATGAGCCAAAAGGGCCATCTGGGGTTTTATTCTTCTGCCTCCAGGTGCTAAATACCTCCACATTTTCTCCTTCTATAATTAATGCTTTGGAAATGAGAAATGCATATTCAGATTTGAAGGATGTATTCTCATTGGTTTTCAGGGATTTTTTGCTCTTGAAATAATGAAAGCATGAATGGTGGGAAATAGAAGTATAGGACACAGAGGGTAAATACTCCAAAAGCCTATCAAATCCTTCTAAAGTTATCTTAATACACAATTATTAACAAGGCTTCTGGCTTCTTGGACTTGCAGGCATTTTTCCCAGGGGCCAATTTCTTTGTGGGAGGGCTTGGGAAATCTCAGTCTAGAAGATCCTCTCCTTTACAAAACACTGCTCCCACCCTGACTTCGTGTCAAGCGCTAGAAAATGACAGGGAAAAGATATTTTCCCAGATCCTTTGTCCCCACTGGAAGCAAGACCCTTTCATTTGTGATGTGTGTAGGATGACGTTTACAGTCTACATTGCTTAGGTACAGTGAATACTCACATCTTTTGTGTCCTTGAGAGCCCTGGTCACAATACAGAGCATAGGGCCAACACGCAGGAAATCGTAATCCGCAGCACAGAGCGGACGCTCAGCAAATATTCAATGACCATGAAGATCGATGTAAAGGAACCGCGAAGGAGATTTCTACCAGCAGTTTTTAACTACATAGCCACCTCCTTGACACCAGAGGTGATGCCTCCCAATCTGACAAGAATAGTGCAGCTCTCTGAATTTTTGCCTCTGCCCTGAGATCAGAAGCTAGCCTAGTGTGCTGCGCTAGGAGGTGACGAGTCAGACTGAGTGGGCTGGGTTTGTGGGTAAAACGAGAGAAAAACACTTTGACTTTCACAACTTTGGAATGGAATTGGAATACCACTACTGCCGGAGCCTAGTTTAGTCTGCATAGAATAGTCACATGGTGCTCTTGAGTGGAGTCTTAGAAAACAGATACATTTGAGTTTAAAATTTTCTATGTACAAGCAATCAAGGAGGCCCTAAAAGCCTTTGAGTGACTGGGCAGAATCAAAAAGAGGATTTCAACTTAAGATGGAATAACTAGGAAAGTGAGCAGTGGTTAGACCCCTTGGCTGTCCGCCAGCAAGATGGTGCCTATTCTGCACTTCCCCTTCTCAGTGGGCGCAAAGACGTCACCTTTGTTCTGGGATCAAAAATATGCACGTTGAACTGTGAGGAAAGTGCAATAAAAGCAGACATCATTTTTGGAAACATAGGTCTCTTAACCGCCCTCTTGAAGACAGATAGTGGAAAAGCCATGAGGGTCTTAGATTGTTTCAGCTATCATTAGAACAGACAACAGTTTTTGATAAATACAGATCAGAGCTGGGACCGCAAAATTTTTGAATGCAGCTTGGAAATCCTTCTGGGGTTGTAGGTCCTTTCAAGTGGGCGACTTAAGAACAATGAAGACTTTGTCGTGTGTGTGTGTGTGTGTGTGTGTGTGTGTGTGTGTGTGTAGAGGAAATAGTTTAAACTCTTACGTAGCATCTACAGTAGGACAGTGAACTGTAAATAATCCAGACAACTTGAATCTGCTGTTGTGCTTGAATGTTTTTATGGCCCCATTTCCACCATGATAAATATGATCATTCTCTCACTTGGATGCATATGCACTTCTGTGTATGGATGAGTGCAATCCCTACTTCACTGAACAGAACTTGGTAGATTAATACTTGATAAAACAAAAATCTCCCTAACTTATGCTCCACCAATTTTGAGTCTTTGATAATCTGGGCAGGGACCAGACCAAGCAGAAGTTTCCTTTAGCATTATCCATAAAAACAGGGTTTGCTGAGCAAGTTAATAACATAGACGAGATTTAGGAAGAGTATTTAACTATGTGGGAGAAAATACAGCTTCCCATGGATTTTGGCACATGCCTTCTTGATAACAGATATTTGTAGTGCTAAGTGCTTACCTATTCATTAATTCAGATCGGTCCCCTATAGAGTTAATCAGAAAAGTTTAATTTTGAGTGACTAAGTACATCAGATCCTTCCTCTCTGGTTTTGAGTTACAGGAAGCTAGCTCAGATTATGTGCACCCTGTTACCAAAGCTGGTTTATAGGAGCCTCTCTAGCCTACATACGATGGGGCAAGAAATTCTTAGACTTACTTTTGTCAATGAGCCCAATACTCTAGAGTTGACCATGGTGGCAGTGGGCTAATCACTAATACAACTTCTTCTTTTTTTTTTTTTAACTAATATAACTACTTTGGAGTCACTAGTGTGTTCTGTGGAGAGGTAGGCATGGAAGAAGCAGGTCAGGTTGGGGGGGGGGAACAGCACATTGATCTCTGATATCTCAAAGCCTAAGATCTCATCTTGGCCTAATGGTAAATATTTGTCAGGAGGACCACTAAACTTTGTCTTTTTGAAAAAACAAAAAACGTATGTGTACCGTGCTCAATACCAATGGGCATATGCTGATGGGCACTGGGAGGATCCATTCTATTTTAGAGAGAAATGTTCATTACCAACAGATGATGTCTTGATTGTTAGCAGCACTATAACTAAAGTCCATTTTAATGTCATCTTAGAACATTTAGGGTTTAGGGAATGGTTTCTTTACTTAGCGCTCAAGAGTTCCTCCTTGCCTTGAACACAATCTTATAAGCTTAGTAAGTGTTCACATAGGATGTTCGAGACATTTTTGGAGAACTAGGACATTTGGCTGTATTTTTTGACCATTTGTAATTTGTAGTTGATACAGGATGATAAGCAGAATTACCCATGGTGGGGCTTTTTAAATTTGATTTTTTCCTGTCATATTTGATGGCATTTAGTGGTAAGTTTTCAGTTCTACTTTGACTTCTCACACGTAGGTTGTGGTGACCTTAGCGCACTGTCCCAGTGCTGTTCCTTGTAACCTGATGGGAACTTCTTTCCCTACATCAGTGATTTGCTGTGTGTTTCCTTTTATATACCTTCTGCTGGGATGATGTTAGAGACCCTACAGGATACAAGCCTGGAGTACCTGGCTTATTCCAAAGCAGGCAGTATGTACTTGGAAGTGTTAATATGTAAAGAATTAGTGTTACAGATTTATCACTTTGTGAAATGAATTAAAAGGTGCTAAAGTGCCTTCATGAGTGATGTGTTTGCAAACCCTCAGAACTTGCTTGGGGAATTCTTGGACTGAAGTTCAGAAAGGATAGCTCTGAAGTTCTCAAGCCAAAAAAATGACCCGAGTCAGGTATATTTGGTAGACCTAACTTGTTGAAAAATATGTTATCGCTCGTGGTTTAGTACATAAGGCACCTGAGGAGTAGAGAGATGAGATTATTTCAAGAAATTGACTTAAGTTAGCTTGTGGGAAGTGCATGTCAGGCATTGCATGTCAGCTGCAAGAGGTAATCAATTGGAGGAGAATGTGGAAGCAACTCTAGCCAATCAGAAGGACAGTGTTAGACTGATTTTAAAAATGGTTACTTTAAAGTATTAGTTACATGCAGTCTGGAAGACAAACAGATCTCACACTGACTGTCCAATCCCATAATTAACCCTGGATGAAAATACCTTGTACTTGTCCATGGATGGCTCAATATGTCCTAAAGGTGTCCACATAGTATTTTCTGGAAAAAGTTAAGGTCCACTAGAAGTTGTTGCATATGATTTTCCCATTGCCTGGGTTGGTGGCCCAGTTATGCTGCAAGGCCTTATGACAGTTCTCCACAGCCCAGCTGACCCAGAGAATCTATTGGTGATTCTACTTTAGACAGGTGAATGTGAGAATAGTTGTAGGTCTGAAGAAAGCAAGACTAAAGATCCAGGAGATTGGTGTTGTCTAGTACATTATTCATCCATGTTGAGCATAACCAGCTTTTCTCTAGGCCATATGATGGTGCAGTAAGAAATGGAAAGTAAAAAAAGATGTTAATTGGGACTTAGTAAGAAATTTATGTGTGTTAATAAGATACCCTTAATGCTGACTTGGTTCTACCCCTGGTATAATGGCTAAAAGACCAGACGACTGATTTGGTAACTTTTTCAACCCGGGGCATTCTTTATTCTGCATGGATGACACCAACCTTGAAACTTGGGGCACGCCTCCATAGGAACAGTGAAGCCAACGCTGGGGCCCATGGGAAAGTTTC
This sequence comes from Mustela erminea, assembly GCF_009829155.1. Classification (NCBI taxonomy): domain Eukaryota; kingdom Metazoa; phylum Chordata; class Mammalia; order Carnivora; family Mustelidae; genus Mustela; species Mustela erminea. Next base: position 111,972,218 of record NC_045635.1, on the reverse strand, counting down.
CACTCATCATATCTTATTTCTTGTAAATTGTTTCTATTATCTGCATTTGCTTGTTCAATAGTAAAACACAGTAAACACAATCTTGAGCTTAGTCTCGGTCATAATCTTAACCAACTTTCAAAATTGCTTTTTATGGTCTTGTTCCACATGGCTTTAAATTTTCAGTTACTTCACCCTTATCACAAGCATAGGGATTGCTTAGAGCATACCAGGTCATCTTGACTTGTTGGAGTTGGAGATAGTCAATTCTTTGGTACCTAGTGGTAGGTTAAGGGGCCCACATGGGGTAGAATGTATGGACTTCACACTGTGCCACATGAGAGGAAGGAAGATAACTGGATTTGGAAAGAGGTTAGATTGATTTACATTTAGTGGCCTGTGTATGAAGTCCTGTAGATTTCTGGACATTAAGAGCTATTCACCTGTTATTGGTTTGAGGGCTGCCTACTGCCGCCACTCTCTTATTCACTTACTGTGATTGCTCTGCAGGGTCATTCTATGACAGGAGAATTAACACAGTATATGCTTACGCTTGAGACACTGTTCATTATGCTCTCCAGCTATGTATTGAAAGTCTTCCAAGTGTTTAATGATTTCAGCTGAAGTGGGGAAATTAATCAGAATGGAATCTAGTGTTGTAGTGGAAAGGAGATTTAGTGCATAGGAGTAAAATCTGAGTTCTATCCAAGCATTTTTCTAATAGCTTAAATGATTTTTCTTGATTTTTTTTCCAGTAGCTGCCTTGCCTGAGAAATCAAGATTCTTTCCTCGTGTCATCATGTACAGCTCTTGAAGATTATTGGTTTTATCACTAAATAGTTAGACATCCAGAACCTGAAGAAACTAGCATAAAACCAATACGAGAAGTAGAACCATTCTTATAGAGAGCTGAAGAATCATTTCTTGGTGCTGTCTCCAAAAGTGAGCTTGCAAAACAAATCAGAACTTTGAGATTGTCAATAATTCAGGATACGTGTAACTTATTTCTGAAGACAATATGGCCACTCTAAGGGTACATGGTTTTGTCCAAATATGGAACAGGAAGATGGGGATGTCTAGGACCAAAGAAGCATACATTGAAACAGTAGAAAGAAAGAAGAGGATCAAATTGGTGGTGTGTTTCACCACCGGAGAATCTGTAACTTTTCAACTAAATAATATTAAAAATGTGGTCTTTAGATCATATGGAGAAAAGCAAAATCACCTGCGTTTAATTTTCCAAAACAATAGCTTCTTGTTTATGGAAAGATTATATTTCAGAGATGCTGTACAGTTGAAGATGTTCCTGGATAGAGTCCATCAAAATAATACTCAGTCATCTGTGAGACCTGGGAAGGATGGAGATATCTTTGCCAGGAAGACAGCACCGAAGGAAATCAACAAAAACTCATTCCGCAAAGCAGGCAAGAAGCCACGTAGTAGATCTTTTCAGATAGGAGAAGGAACTCGAACACCTGACCATCAGAAGAGGAAGCCAAGTAGTAGATCTTTTCAGATAGGAGAAGGAACTCGAACACCTGACCATCAGAAGAGGGCTTCATCTGCATCAAAGTCATCAAAACTTCATTGCAAAGATTTATTAGAGAATAGATACGGGAAAAGGAAAAGGATGGTATCATCTGGTTCAGAGATGACTGGGAATACCCCCAAAAAGACTAATTCTGTAGGAAAGATGAAATCCCAGACAAATCCCTTGAGGCATGTGAGCCATGATGAGAAGAAAAAATTGAGATTAAGAGTGTTAAAAAAGAAAAAAAAAGTAGAGTTTGAGGCCTTAATAAAGACCACTTCTCCTGGAAAGCCTCAATTGGATGGCACAGGTCTTCTTCAGATGCTGACTGAGAAACTATATTTGGCGTTTCTGTTGGCACCAAAATATAATGCAAATGACCCAGAGTGGGACAAACTCAAGATGACTTTTGATTTCTACCCAGAGAAATTATGGCAAGGCCTCCCCAACTTGGGAAACACCTGTTACATGAATGCAGTTTTACAGTCCTTATTTTCGATTCCATCTTTTGCTGATGATTTACTCAGTCAGGATTTCCCATGGGATAAAATTCCCCTTGGTGCTCTTAGCATGTGCTTAGCACAGCTCTTTGTTTTGAAAAATATTTATAACATAAAAATCAAGGAGCGGTTACTTGTAAATATTAAAAAAGCCATTTCAACAGTTGCAGAGATCTTCTCTGGCAACATACAAAATGATGCCCATGAGTTTTTAGGCCACTGTTTGGATCAGATGAAAGAGAACATGGGGAAATTAAACACAATTTGGAAGATGAAAATTGAATCCAAAGAGGACAACACCGCTCAACAGGTCTTTGCTGACAATGCTGCCACCAGAGTGCTCATTTGTCCCGTCATCACTAATTTTGAGTTTGAGTTGCTGCGCTCTATTATTTGTCAAGCTTGTGGTCAGGTTGTTCTCAAGACAGAAGTGAGCAATTATCTCTCCATTAACCTTCCCCAGGGAATGAAAGCGCTCCCTTTGTCTATTCAATCTGCTTTTGATCTCTTCTTCGGAGCAGAAGAACTTGAGTATAAATGTGAGAAATGTCAGCACAGGAGTTCTGTCGCAGTGCACAAGTTCAGTAGGCTCCCCAGGGTTCTCATTGTTCATCTGAAACGTTATATCTTTAACGAGTTTTGGTCGCTGAGGAAGGATGACCAGGAAGTTGTTATTTCTAAGTATTTAAAGTTATCATCTCACTGCAATGAAAGTACCAAACCACCTCTTCCTGTGAGCAAGAATGTACATAATAGGGACATCCAAGTCCTAAAAGTCTTTCAGAAGTTGAGTGCTGAAAGACTCCGACCATCAGCACTTTCCCAAAAGTTGACCTCAGCATCCAGGGTTCACCGGGTTCCACACGCTGGGCCAGACAAAGAGTCTAAACCACAAAAATCCCGGATTCTCTATGAAGGGTCACGCAGAGAACAGCAAAAAAAAGACCTGGGAAAACGTTCCAGACTGAATGGGACAGATTCCAAATTGGTGAACTTAGGAGATGGAATAGTCATTGAAAAAGAGGTATTAGCCGCTGGCTTAATGATAGATCTGGAACAAGTGTCCCCTTATCTGATCTGTGACAATGAAGGTAAACCCCGCAGTGGTCCAGAAACACGCCTTGCAGGCATTCATCTTCAAGAAGCATCTGAAAATCGAAAGAGAAAGAAATACAAGAAAACTAATACACTGGTAGATTTTGAGAGTGTTGCTGACACCGTTGAGGATTTTTATGATGGTAAAAAAAACAGAATTTCAAAGGAATCCCAAAAACTGGCTGAACAGACCAAGCAGCAAGAAAGGGTGAGGCTCTATGAACAAGCCCTTCAGCAGGCACTGCTTCAAGCCCTTTTGAAGCCACATGTCCAGTGGTACACACAGAACCTCAGGCGACACACAGACTTAAGTCTCCAGGGGGCCAATGTGAATTCTCTAGGTGAATCGAGTTCTAATAAAAGCCCTGGAAAGAAACAAGCTTTGGATACAAAGACAGAAACGGAAGCCAAGACACCAAAAGGAAGTGCCGAGATGAGAGATCTCTACGCCTATCGGCTCATTGGTGTTGTCAGCCATCTTGGGAAGTCCCCAAATTCAGGCCATTATATCAGCGATGCCTATGACTTTGAGAGGCAAGTGTGGTTCACTTACAATGATCTCCAGGTATCAAGTATCCAAGAAGCTCTGATGCAGGAGGCTAGGCTTTGCACCGGGTACATCTTCTTTTACATGCACAATGAGATCTTTGAAGAGCTGTTGAAAAGGGAAAAGAACTCCCAGTCTCATAGCGCAGAGACAAGGGAGACCCCCCAGGAGAAATAAGTGGAATGGACTCCTGGTTGCTCACATCTGCTTGACTGCCTTATTGGCCACCACTTTCTCCACAGAACAAAAACTCTGAACTCTAGCCAAAGATGAAGAGGCAGTTGGCATCCATGACCAAAGTTCAAGCAGAAACACTTAGGGAGAAACCTCCATTCCTAAACCTAATACAGACACTTCAATCCCACCGTTCCACCTGAAAAACATTCTTTTCTACTAGGCTAGAATTGTGCCTTCCATATTTGAGTGCAGTGGATTTTAAGTCAGTCTTTGAACCAGCAGCAGGAGCATGGAGAAACCTCTTAGAAATGTAGATTCTTGGGTCCCACCGCATCCCTACCTAGTAATTCAGAAACTCTGGTTAGGGCGGGTTGGTGGTAGGAAGCAGAGATTTGATGGAGGTTTTGTCTGATGCTTGAGAAATTTAGAGAACTACTGGCATGTTAGAACATCTTGGTGGATTTTCCTTTTGTATATTTGAATTATGTATATTTCTAAAGGGGTTTGATTATGTTTTTTGTCTCTTACATTCATGTATGCCTTTCCTTCAGAAACTTAAAAAACAACACACACACACAGAAATCACTCTTCTGATCATACTCAGTGATTTGATGAAAAAAATTTAGTTTCTGGAGGCCTGACCAAAAAAAAATCTCCCAATTGTTTGTTAAACTCCTCCTTTTACTCAATGCCAAAAGGGCTATACAATCTTAAGCTATAAACCTTAAGGACGGAGAACTTATTTGCTCTTAAGAACCTGACCCATTATTCCTGTTTGCTAGCAATCTGTTTTTGGTGTCGTTTTGTTCTCAGAGAGGCACTTGCTTTGCCTCAAAGGAATATTGATTTATCATAACTTTATCTGAGGCTTTGAATAAACCTCTGCCTTCAACATTACAAGACTAATTCTAGATTTCTTTTATTTCTTTGTATCTTTTAGCAATGTTGGCCTTATTCCTTCAAGGAGTAAACAAACAATGTATACTTTAAAGTGGACCTGTAGGCTTTGGAAGTCTTACTTGTTACTGATTTTGTACAATATCATAAAACTTGCACCCATGTGATAACATCATAAAACTTGTGCCTATTTAATACAATGTCATAAAATTTGTGCCTGGAGATGATCTATCTGCTTCTTGGTAGAACCTCATGGATCCCAAGAAGATGGTCATCTTCTGTTGGAACTTCATATGATTTAGGAATTTGGATTTCTGATAGTACATAGGTGTTATCTCTGTTCCCTTGCCTTTTTCCACCTCTGAGGCAGGGAAGCTGTAACACCTTGACCCTTTGATTGGGACAAATTACTTATACATTACTTATACTTATACTAAGAGTCTTTCTCACATCCCATCGAGGGACTGCATTTTTTGTTCCATCGTTACCAGTGTGTGCGCCCCCCTTTACATTGTATTGTCTTGATCTGGCTGTAATTAATCCAACAGCTTGTTGATACTCTTAATGCCAGAGACCCTTAAAGAGGTGAACTGGAACTTAGTGGCATGGCAAAGTTAGAAAATGCCCTGAAAGGGGGAAACCAGATTCAGAAGTCAGGGAATTCTACTGTTCCCAACACAGTGTATTGAGAAGGAGGTCTGAATGAGACCTGGGGATTATTGATGTGGGAAGGGGCACCTTCTACATTGAATTAATGAGTCTTGCGGAAGAAAGTGCTGCAGGCACAATGACGAGAAACTTGTTTGACTTGTATAGTTCTTCAGCAGCTGCAGTGGCTGAAGGCTGAGGCTGGAGTTACAACTTACGAGGAGAGGAGTGGTAGTTCAGGTTCGCAGTTTCACGCTTTTGACTTCTCTAGAAGAGCTCAGTCTGAGCTCAGTCACATAGGCATCAAAGCAGGAGTTTCGGAAAAAGGAAGTGAAAAGTTATTTTGCTTTGAAAGGAGAAGGAAGATGCCAGTAATTCTGAGATTTAGAATGTCTGGGGTGGGCACAGAGTGTGACCCACCCTGCCTTTGCTGCTCTTCAGCATGTAGTACCTCCAAAGTGCAGGGTAAGTCCGAAGGTCAGGAAGATGGTTGGGGTATCTGTGACAGAGAAGCTCTGTCTTCTTGGACAGATGGTTTGGGTGGAACCCATCATTGCCCTCTGAGAAGAAATTTGGGGTGCACAATGAGCAGCTGTATGCTACTATTTGTCTTGCTACATGATTATTTAAATAAAAGATTACAATAACTCTAAGTAACTTGGCGGCTGTTACTTATCAGTGCATTTTTATTCTCTAATTTACAGATCAGGTTTATTTTTTTAAGATTTGATTAGTCTGTTTGTTTGTTTACTTGGGGGAGGGAGAGGCGGAGGGAGAGAGAGACAGAAAATCTTAAGTGGGCTCCACATTGGGTGTGGGGCTTGATTCCATGACCCTGAGAGTCAAGAGTTGGGTGCACAACTGACTGAGCCACCCAAGCACCCAAGCACCACCAGATCAGGTTTCTTTTTTTATTATTTTTTTAACAGATTTTATTTATTTATTTGAGACAGAGAGAGAGCGAGAGAGAGAGCACGAGCACTAGCATGGGGAGCAGCAGAGGGAGAGGGAGAAGCAGATTGTCCACTGAGCAGGGAGCCTGACATGGGGCTTGATCCTAGGACCCTGGGATCATGACCTGAGACAAAGTCAGATAATTAACTGACTGAGCCACCCAGGTGCCCCCAGGTCAGATTTCTAAATAATCCATGGATATAAAAACTTCGACAATTTTTCCATTGCGTCTGAAACAAATTACCACAAATCTAATGGCTTAAAACACAACCTCAATATCTTATATTTTTGGAAGTCAGGAGTCCAAGATGGGTATCCTAGGGCTAAAATCAAGATGTTGGCAGGGCTACAGTCCTTGTGGATGCTCTGGAGGGACCATCTGTTTCCTCGCCTTTTCCAGCTTCTAGGGGCTTCCCCACATTCTTTGGCTCATGGCTTCCTTCCTTCACCTCTTCAGCCAGCTGTGTCAGGTTGAGTCCTCACACTGCCATCTCTGATTCTCCCGTTCTTCCTCTTTTGCTTTCCTCTTCCACTTTTAAGAATCATGGGGGGACTGGCCCAGTCAGATAATCCAGGACAGTCTCCCTACTTTCAGATCAGCTGATTAGCAACCTTAATTCCCATTGCTTTGTAATAATAGATTTGCAGGTTCCAGGAGTTAAGATATGAACATCTCTGTGGGGCCCTTACTTTGCCCACTAATGGTCAGTGCAAAACTATTTTGTCCCAACAACAACAACAAAAAAAGCAGACTGATCAGGACTAAGGACTAAAACTTAGACATCTGGAAATGGTTCTGGTCACTCCACCAGGTAAAGAACCCAAAGCACGTAAGGTTTTGGCCAAGGATGAGGGAAACTGTAATTGGTCATTGAACAACAAACAGCTTGAGACCAATTACGAAACAAGGGCTATAGCAGCTTTGCAGATTTTCTGTATTTTATGTATACATCTGTTAGTCTATATTCACCGTTCTCTTTTTCTCTATCCTGCTTCCTATTTTATTTTATTTTATTTTATTTTATTTTATGCACAAGCTATTGGAGGTTAACTTTACAATTTAGCCTTGAGGCAACAGAATATTCAATGGGTGCCTGCCTAAAGTCGAGGAGTAATTACTAAAGCCCATGATGGATACCAATGACTTAGGACTCTGAATCATTTAATTTGGGTGAACAGTGAAAACATATACAAGGATAGGTATATCTATCTAGTAGATGGAAAGAGGAGATATTTTGCTGCTCTAACAGTTCAAATGTATGTAGATGGGTGCATAGGAAAGCTAGTAACCAAGGGGATGGGCTGTGCCAGTTACCAACATATTGCCTCTCAGTTCCAAACTTAGCCTTCAGCACATGTTCTGCAGTAATGGACAGAATTCTTTCAGGCATTCTTTCCTTACAAGGAGCCACTGTTGAGCTTTTCAGTAGATGGTGTGGGAGGCACACTGCAAAGGGAAGGGGCTCTCTGGCTGTTGCCAGTTGTGGGGGTGGGTTAGTAACGTGAGCTGTGATCACGTCTCTCTAGGGGTGTGCTAACCCAGCTACAGAACCAGAATATGTGGTCCCTAATGACCTCACAGCTCCGACCTGGTCTGGTGACAATGTTCCTGATGCCACCTCAACCTGGACACCACGATTTCCAGCGCTCTGGTCTGCACCTGGGCCCTGATTTGTATTCCATTGCCCTTCTAATGCCCAGCCTTCTTGACAGGAATCTACACACTGCAGGCTTCCTGCCATAGCCCCCTTAATGTCTCTGCATGACTATGTACCTGGCCATTGGCTGTAGCTCTACTGGTGCCCTGGAGGGTCCCTACTGAGGACCTCGCTCTCTCTGCATGCCTTTGCATCCACGCACTGGCTGAGGCTCATCTGCATCCTGACTGTTCTACTGTACCCTCGGTGGTTACTTCCTGCTTGCCCAGGGACCGGGGACCGTGTCGGGCTCAGGCCAGCCCCAAACTTCTCTGCCATTCAGTAGGCCACAACTATGTCATCAACAAGATCTGAACCCTGGCCCTGGATATCAGGGCCCCTTTCCAAATTAGTCCTTTCTTGGACACTCTCCCTCAGCCTTAGGATAAAATACAGAGTTTTCTTATATCCTATAGTTACTTTTATCATAGGTTAATAATTCTTTATATTAAACTCCTCCTGTTTAAATAACTAGTTTCTACCTCCTGACTGGACACAGATGGATACAGAGGCTGAGCATGTCAGGTAATCTAGCTCTACTATTCCAATTAATTCCAAAGATTTTAATGCAAGATTCTTTGATTTGATTTGATTTTGTGTTGCTTTTTGGTGCAAAGAAGTCTGAATGGAGAACCATAATCCTTCAGTTGCTCGGAAGAGATGGCTAAGATACCAGGAAAGCACTTCTTATTTTAATGTTCCATCTGCTTTGTGGGTAACAATCAGAACTGCTAGATGGTTTTATGGGGTGACTGCAGTTCAGACAGGTTCACACGCGTCAATGACAGGGACCTTGGGCCCCAACATCACTCTAGTGTCTACATTCATCCTTTATCAACCTGGTTATACTCCTGCTCTCTTGTTGACCCCAGTCAGTAAAAGTATTTCACAAGAGAATTCTTTTATTTTTTGTTTTAAGATTTCACCCACTTATTTGAGAGAGTGAGAGACAGCATGCTAGCAGGGGTGGAGGTGGACAGAAGGAGAGGGAGAGGGAGAAGCAGGCTCCCCATCGAGCAGGGATCCCAATGCCGGGCTCCAACCCAGGACCCTGGGATCACAATCTGCGCTGAAGACAGATGCTTAACCAACTGAGCCACCCAGGCACCCCTTCCACAAGAGAATTCTTAGCAAAGTATGTTTCTGTAACCTAGCAGAGTGGATTATATCCCCCACTGAAAGTTTCTGTGGCTGGCAAGCAGCAGTGAGATGGTGACCTCCAGGGGACCCCTGGTTGCCACTTTGACTCAGTGGTGATGCAATGCCTGAGTGGCACAAGGAGGCTCACATCCGGCGCTGGGCACTGGGCATCATGGTGCTGGGCTGCAACAGCACTGTGTCCATGCAGGACGAGGCCTTCCCTGCCTGCAAGGTACAGTTCCAGCCCTGGCCCCGGTCTGATGCCCACCCCCCCGCCACCGCCGTATCCCGGAATCTGCCCCTGTCCTGAGATTCACCTGCATCAGAAATTAACCAGGTACGCTACTTAAAAAAAAAATCTGCAAGTTTCACACAGATTACCATTAGTCAGGCTACTCTTTTAAACCGAATCCGTTATTAATTCTGAATTCTGTACGGCAGGCTGGCCCCTGGAAACACAGGCAGGAGCCAGTGCTGCAGTCAGGAGTGTGACATCCACAGGCCTGTCCAGCTGGCAGGCCGGACACTGCTGCAGTCTTGAAGCAGATTTTCATTTTTGGCAAACAGATTTGCTCTTAAGACCTTCAACTGATTGGATGAGGCCCACCCATATCATCAAGGGCAATCTCCTTTACTTAAAGTAAACTGATTGTAGATGTTAGTCATGTCTCCGACATAATTTCCCAGCAATACCTGGATTGCTGTTTGATTAAACTACAGCCCACACAAGTTGACAATATAAAACTAAAACGTCACATGTGTTATGTAAATCCACAAACTTCATGTACCTAAGAAAAGCATGAGCAAAAGCATCAGTTTTGTTAAAGGGCACTCTATTTTGTGTTCCTATCCTAAACCACTATAAGATAAACAAAAGAGTCTTAGGAATAAAAAATGTAATTGGGCAGTATTAAGAACAAAACAAATCAAAAACACCAGGGGCATCTGGCTGGCTCAGTCAGTAGAGCACACGACTCTTGATCTCGGGATTATGAGTTGGGGCCTCATTTTGGGGATAGAGTTTACTTAAAAAAAAACCCACTGCCTAAGGAAATTGTTTCTTGGGCTACTTAATAAAACTTTCAGGCAGTTATCTGTCCGGTTTTGTTAGTTGCAAAAAGTATCACTGTTCTAAACCAATTTTGCAGCATAAAACTTCCTGCATAAAATTAAGCAGGTTTCCAAGAATAGAGTCTTTGCATCTAAGAGACACTCCTAATTTCCTGTCTCTAATTCTACACCTATGAGTCATCAATTCTGGGGTCTCTGGAACGTGCCTCGGCAGTTCTTTCTGCCATAATAGCACCTGTAACACTCACAACCAGGGTTCTCAACGGCAACGCATACTCCCTTGCTTCTTCTGCATATCCCAAAAATTTCCTGCCCCAGAAATACGCAAGGTAGGGAGGTAGAGAGGTCAGTAGGTGGATGGATAAAGGAAAATGGTCACTGCTTTTGTGCTATGATTTGAGGAACATTGGGAATGCCAAAAAAATAAGCCTGTGGCCCAGAATTCAGCTATGTGTGGTCTACGGGCTAAATATGGTTTCCTCTGTTTCTGTAAATATTACTGGAACACAGCCAAGCCGGTTCATTTACATATTCTCTAACTACAGCAGCCTGGTTTAGTAGTTGTAAGAAGTCCTGGAAAGCCTAAAATATTTACAGTCTTGCCCTTTATTTTTTTAGAGAGGTTTTTAAAATATTTTATTTATTTGAGAGAGAGAGGGGAGGGAGAGAAAACATAAGCAGTCAGAGTGGCAGGCAGAAACAGGCTTCCTGATGAGCACAGAGCCCGACTTGGGGCTCCATCCCAGGACCCAGGATCATGACCTGAGCCAAAGTCAGATACTTAACCAACTGAGCCTCCCAGGCGACCCTGTCTTGCCTTTAAAAAGAAAGTTTACTCTTCTGTAGACTATCGTTCTTCTAGTACTTGAAATTCCCTATTAGGAAGACATCATTCAGGAACGTTCCTATAGCTCAAGGAAAAAAACCCCGGATAGATACAATACCCCAGGGTTCATAGGGTCAGATGTTTTTCTCTCCCAAGTTTTAGGCTGGGGCAGAAGTGAACACAGTGATAGGAGGAGGGTCATAGGCAGATGGGGCACGGAGAGGTGCTGGAGGGCAGAGGACATGAGTGAGAGAGGGAGTGGCTGTGGACAGTTTACCTACGTAGAATCAGGGAGAGAGTAGGGAGCACAGCAAGAGCTGAGAAGGACAGGCCCAAACCTGGCAGAATGACACAGACAGCACTTTGGCTTAAATAAAAAAAAAAAAAAGATAGAGAAAAGGTGCTGGTTGAAATGAATTCAACTAGCTTCAACAAGGAGTAACGGAGGGCTTCATCTATCCTAGCAGACGGGGGAGGGGGGCTGCCAACCTTGAAATAACAACATCAACTCCAGCTCCGCCCTCTTCCTCAGTCCCCAGTCTATCCAATCAATCCCTGTCTCTTTCTTTTCATTCATTCCTAGTGTCATCAATCAACGCAGTCAACTAAAAATCCTTTGAGTCTATGCTGTATATAAGACAACATAACTGATGAAACCATGTGGTGCTAAAGGGGCAAGTAGACATGGAAAGGGATAAAAGTCCTGAGAATGGGTTTGCTGTGGTCCTGGCTGATGAGACAAAGCTTCAAGACAGACAGACATGGCAAATGAGCTGAGCCTTGCGTGTGGCAGGGAAATCAGATGTGTGGAAAAGGGGTCATCTCTATTGAGGGGAATGGGCCTAGCGATGGCATAACATACGGAATGCCTCATTCTTTTCCTTTTTATAGATTTAATTTATTTGTTAGAGAGAGTGAGAGCGCACAAGCAGGGAGAGTGGCAGAGGGAGAGGGAGAAGCAAATGCCCCGCTGAGCAGGGAGCCTGACGCAGGACTCAATCCCAGGACCCCGGGACCATGATCCAAGCCAAAGGCAGACGCTTAACCGACTGATTCCCCCTAGGCATCCCAGGAATGCCTCATCCTTATATGACAACACATCGTGGGACTAAAGCGGTATCTAAGACTCTATGAAGTAGACCATCAAGAGCGGTGTACAGACCTGCACCCAAGCTCTGTGATCACTAGAGAGCCGGCGGAGCCCCTTTAGACTGCTCACATACACTTAGTTAATATGGAAGGATATACTGATTAATGGTCTCGTGTATCCAGGGAGACTGTTTCTTAGGCTAAAGAGAATAGAATCCTGAAAGTTTGGGAGGGGAGCGAGTGACAGCCCCTACACACGCCTTGCAAAATGGCATCCTCGGGAAAACAAATGCACTGTGAGGAAAGAAATGTGCCTTCTGAGTCCATACTGAGACCACACTACGAGATTCTACAGTTCACTCATGCTTTTGTGACATTCTTTAAAAATTAATAAAATGTGACACATCTCTGGTTTGTTTACAAAAACCTGTACCAACCTATCTCCCACAAACCACAAAATATTCTGCAGGACAAATATGCAAGCTAAGTCCTGGAAAAATCTCTCCTTTGCTGTACCTATTAGAAACTAACCCCCACCTAAAAGGCCACTGTTGAATATACATGTAACTCTGCACTTCGCTGCCCAGAAAGGACATCCTCTTCTCTCCCAGTCATCTTCATGGCAGGTAATGGAGAAAGGAGCAGCTCTTCCCTACCGGGAATTTGCTTTTTTAAATTTTTTTTTTAAGATTTTGTTTATCTATTTGACACAGAAAGAGCGAGATCACAAGTAGGCAGAGAGGCAGGCAGAGAGAGAGGGGAAAGCAGGCTCCCCACTGAGCAGACAGCTAGAAGCGGGGCTCCATCCCAGGACCCTGGGATCATGACCTGTGCCGACAGCAGACGCTTAACCCACTGAGCCACCCAGGTGCCCTGGGAATTTACTCTTTGTATTACCGCCTTCCTCATTACATGTCCAGTGACCTCCACAAATTGTATAGTAGTCTCGTGAAGTATGCCAACACGTTCTCAGATGCATTGAGGTCCCATGAAATTTTCATGGGAAATTTTCACAGCAATGCTGGATTCCACTCACAATCCATCCCCACGAGAGCCAGCACCATGTCCCTGAGAAGCTGGCTAGAGTATAAATGATACCTTTCTAGCTGAACAACATTTAGCAGGAGAACGGCTGGCAACTAGGCGGTGTCGCCCAGGATACAGGTGACTACAGACATAACAAGACATTTGAGAACTCGCCCCTACTGCCACATAGGCACCCGTCATCCAACCACTGAAATAAACAACTTCTTGCATTCCAAAAATGACAACACTGTGTCCCCACCAAAAGACACATTTTTTTCTTTGAATGAGTTTCATCCCAATTCCCAACAATCATGATGCCCTGAGAGTAGGTAGAGGAATACGTGGCCGCCTCAGAGAGGTCCCCATGTTAAGTCCCAGAACCTGCGAGTATGTTATGGTACATGGCAAGGTTGCTAACCTGTTGACCTGGAGGGGTGTCTGGGTGGCTCTTTCGGTTAAGCATCTGCCTTCTGCTCAGGTCATGATACCAGAGTCCTAGGATGGAGCCCCAGATTCGGTTTCCTGCTCAGCAGGCAATCTGCCTCTCCTTTTCCTTCTCCTTCGCCCCTGCTTGTGTTCTCTCTCTCTCTCTCTCTGAAATAAATGAAATCTTTAAAAAATCAGCTGACCTTGAAATGGGAGATTACCCTCGATTATGTAAGTAGGCTCAACCTAATCACGATGATCCTTAAAAGTGAAAGAGGGAAAAGAACTAGAGAGATGGTTGTTACCAAGGGCTGGTGGGTGGGGAAAATATTGGTCAAAGTGTATAAGCTTCCAATTATAAGATTAGCAAATTCTGAAGATCTAATGTACAGCACAGTGATTATAGCTAATAATACCGTATTATGTACTAGAAAGTTGCTGAGAGGGAAAATCTAAAATGTTCTCACCACAAAAAAAGAAATGGTAATTATGTGATAGGGTAGAGGTTAACTATTGCTATGGTGGTAATCATCTTGCAATATATATGTGTATTAAATCAATGCATTGCACACCTTAAATTTATTCAGTATTACAGGTCAATTGTATCTCAGTAAAGCTGGGGGTAAAAAAAAGGAAAGAAATGCCCCCCACACTCTTTTGCATTCTAGGAAATGGCTTATTGCAAAAAATGTCTCCTTCCTGCATGACTTAGGTAAGACTTGTGCATGACTCCCTTGTTTATCCATGACGAGGCCAGACACAGACCTTTCCAAAGTCCCGGTCTTTGTCTCATGAGTTGAATGGAACTGTTTGCTCCCTTTGATCAATCTGAACACAATACCAGTTAATTTTATCCTTGGCCAAATTTTAATCCCACTTCTGTCCTCGCCACAGGTCCCCGAGCTGTGACTCACTCTCAGCCTGAGCAAGCATCACAACGCTTGCTTAGCAACCCCTTGCGAAAATTGGTTGATGGCAAACAAAGACATTCCTTGATCATTTGTCCAATTACGTACCACATGCTCATCCCACTTTCCCCCATTCAGTTCTTTCTAGCCTTATTTATTCCTTCCTGTAGAAGATAACTCCTCTCGGGGCACTTGGATGGCTCAGTTGGTTGGACGACTGCCTTCAGCTCAGGTCATGATCCTGGAGTCCAGAGATCGAGTCCCGCATCGGGCTCCCAGCTCCACGGGGAGTCAGCTTCTCCCTCTGACCTTCTCCTCGCTCATGCTCTCTCTCACTGTCTCTCTCTCAAAGAAATAAATAAAATCTTAAAAAAAAAAGAAGAAGAAAACTCTTCTCCACCTGAAGTTTGAGACACTGCAGATCTTATGGTTGAAAGATTCTCTCTATGGCAACAATCCCCTCCTATTACAATAGACCCTTGGTAATGGGGATCAATCACTCCAGTTAATAGACTAACGTTTCTTTATGCACAGGGAGACCAAGCTGTCGAGGTGGCACTTTCAATGTCCAGTTTGGGGGAGACACGTGTGTGGCCTCAGTTGAAAGCATTCCTCCCTTGGGGACTAACATCTCCAAATCAGGAGAGCTCAAAATTCCTGGAATGGAAAGCAGGAATTCGGGAAGTGTGTTATTAGGTGTAATCCTGCAAGAAGGTCTCCCCCCCACCGCCCTTCCCCACTCTCCAGACGCCTGGATCCATGTATTCCGGGCACGGGGGACACGGCACCACATGACCGCCTGTGGTTTGAAGCATAAGCTGCATTTTGTGACTGAATTCTCTCCTGGCAAGGGATTTTCTTTCTCCCAATGGGCCCTGCGACGGAGTCTTCAGTAAGCCATTCCATCAGGCCAGCTGCTGGTGGGTAATGGAGAATGTCATAAGCCCAGTTATTTCCAAGGGTAGGACACCACTGGTGCACTTGCTCGCTGTGAGATGAGCTCCCTGATCAGGTGCAAGGCTGTGTGGGCTGCCATGATGCTAGATGAGGCTTTCTGCGAGTCTATGGACGGTGGGCCAGCAGAGGCACTCCTGGCAGGAAAGCCAAACACAGACGCGCAATACACACCCCTTTCAGCAGGAACACTCAGCTATCCATCCTATGGTGGAAGGGGTCCAACGTAACCAATCCGCCGGCAGGTGGATGGCTGGGCCTACCACGGAATGGCACCACATCCCGAGCTGAGGGTGGATCTCAGTGGTCAGCAGGTCACACAGTCAGCAGGGGCTGTCTCCCAGGTCAGCCTCTGAGAGGGGACCTGGTTGACTTTGTCTTCCCCACGCGGCGACTCCATGCCTGCCACCACAGATACTCTGCTCTTAAATTCCTTGAGCAAGCAGTCGGGTGGCTGGAGGAAGAAGCGGACGGACATCTTCACTTTCCGCATTTCTGGAGCTCTGTATCCAGACCCAGACCCACTGCGCAGCTGCCAGAACAGCCAAGAGCCCCTTTTCTCCGGCAATGTCTCTCCAGCGCCCTCTACTGGCAAAGGCCAACATGGCGCTCACTGTGCAGGAGAAATGTACGTGAATTACCTCCGAGCATGGATTGCCAGGTGAATTCGGAGCCGAGAGACCATATGTTGGTAACTGGCATGGACTCTTCACCTCAGTGTCACCAGGCCTCTGCTTCTTTGGGTTAAAATCCTGTGTGACCATGGAGCTAATACATTTTTGAGCCTCAGTTTTCTGATCCTTGGAACATAGCTCAAGGGATGTATTCCCCACCGCTGGATCCCCTGTAACATTGAGGACTTAACACTTGTATGTTTTCAGCAACATATTTAACAAATACTTGAAAGTAAATAGGTCGCTTCAGATTCCTGCCTAAAATTCTCAAGCCTTCCTTCTTCTACCCCCATAGAAGACTTTCTCTGTTTAAAGCTTTTAAAACAAGTTATACTTTCGTTCTACAGTCTTGGCTGCTCCAGAAAGGCAAATTGGGCAGCTCGTCTGTAGACCTAAGGCTTTAAGGTTCTACCAAAGAAATGCATTGGGAGTTTTTATACTAATCTGTCACTCACCTTTGCTTCCAGTCTTTCTGGTGCAGAGAAGGTTGACTGATCTGCATTAAGAAAGAGTATCTGGCAGTAATGAAAGTAGGAGACACAGCAGCCATGGCTTTCTAAAGCTTACTTTTTACTGCTGCTACTGAGCCGGCGCCCGGGCCCCTGGGCATGGTGGGAACAAGCAGCTTCCAAGATGGCTCCGACCATGAGCAGGTTCTCTAGTACATAGCAGGTATTCTTGCGCACGACTGGTATCCCTTGAGCAGGGTCTACAGAGAAAGCCGAGGGCAGCAGCAAAATGTCCCTAGTATTGTTCTCAATTCCCATAAGCCTCTTCATGGTTTGGAGGCAGGTAGCTTTCTACTCTGCTCAAATATGCAAGCCCATTGTTCTGTTGCCCCTCCGAATGGAAGAGCCTGGCGCATGGGCACCATTAGGTAACAGACCACTTTTGATTTGGATAATTCCTCCCATCTTTCATAGCTCACTTTTCTTTTTGTCTGCCTCCACCTTAGGCACTTATTGGCGTCCTCCATTTGGTATTACCCGCCCCCCTACCCCGCCAAGGCTGCCTTTCCCCCTACTGCCTCTTCCTCTCTCTTACCTCTCTTTCCTTCCTCCAAACGTTTCCTTAGGGCACCTCAAAACTTTCCTTTTCTCAGGAGGCTGGGTACCACCTCAGGGGTTGAGGTAATAGCAATGGCACCATCCAGGTGAATTGTTACCCATCAAAGCTCCTCTCCCCTCTCACTGGGGACATTTGGGATCTTGTGGTGAAGAGATGGGGTTGGAGTCTGAAATCACTTTGCTGTCTGGTAAGTGTAAGGCATTTTTTACTTGGTCATATGGGCCATTTGGAGTTTGCTCTAATGGCCATAATTATATATTTTTTTCCCCATTTGGGATTACATTAATAATTCTGAGGGAAAGGCTGGAGTTTAGCAGAGAGAAATACAAGTAGGAAATGAAAAGTTTGCTAAGCAGAGACTCTCCTTTAGTGATAATTATGACCATTACTGAAAATGATTGCCTTTTCTGTAGGATTTTCAGTTTCCTCTTTTAGAAGCTTCTAATTTTCTTTTGCCCTTTTCGTTTTGTAAGCGGTTACCTATAAGTACAACTGAAGTGTCAGGAAACTGAGTTGTTATTCTGAAAACTGAAAACTACAAAGTCTGAAGAATAAATGTAAGAACTGATAATACTTTTCACATGCCATCCCCGTGGGTGTTGTTCTTATTTGTGTTAGGAACATGATTTACATATGTGAAAAAAATACACGTGTTACTGTGTTTGTATTAATTATAAACCACCATCCTTTTCAGAAGTTGGGGTCCAATGGTCACTAAGAGAAGCCTTTTCCGTGTCTGTGACTCTGCCCCAAACTGGTTGGGGATTGTCATGAGAAGAGTCATCACAGATTTTTTATTCTGGGTAAATTCTCAAGCTGCCTTACCTTAAACACACTGTTTAATGTCTGTGCCTCAGTTTCCTAATCTGTAAAACACACAAAATCATTTCTTTTTCCCTGGATGATTGTGGGGATTCAATGAGATAACTTATGTGAAAATAGCATGTAGACTCTGAAGTGTTAAACAGGGGTGACTGCACTTTATTTAGGGTTCGACGATGGCTACAAATTTCCAAAGTCAAGTGGAATAAGCAAATAACACAAAACATTTCCTTACCAGGTTATTGACTTCAAAGTTCTTGTTCTCTGAGGAGAGCTAGGAGTCAAAATGAACTCTTTCCACTTGACTTTTCCCATTTCCCTCCTCCTCCTCATCCCCCTTCCCTGAGGCACCCTGCCCCATCTGGTACCATTTCTCTATGGGTTTATAGGTGGTTTCTAAACAATCTGCTTGAACCTGGCTTCTGGGGAAATCCAGACAGGACCTCCGCAGTGGTGGGCTGGAGCAGGTTTGTACTGGTAGGAGATGTAGATGTGCATTCCGTCCCAACTCCGCCGTTAATGACCCCACTGGTAGCTTCAACTTGGCCATGGTGGGTGTGTTTACTCCCCAGATACTGGCAAATACTATGAATCAGGTCTTTCCTCTTTGTCTTTGGGAGAACTGATTGTTACAACACTTACCAGCACGCATATCCCTTTGGGGTTCTCCTCTGCTCAAAGAGACAATGATTCTGTTCCTGACCCAGGTAAGAGTGTATCTGGCCGCATGTAACCAAGAACCCAACTGAACAATGAGGTAAACATATCTGTCTCATAGTGGGTATTGCGGACGGTTGTTCTGCTTTGTCTTCCTTAGCATAGCGGTCTGATGGTTCCTCCTTTCAATCCAGGTGCTGCACCCCCAGACAATATATTTCACACATGGCTGCGAATAGGTGCAAGATGTCCTGGCAGAGGTGTGTTTAACGTTTCAACATCTGCACTAGAAAGAAAGGCAAGAGAAAAAGCTGGGTGGGATTTGGACTTACAGAGGGAACAATCAGCCCCAAATCTGTTCATGGTTATTTGACTCCTGATATCAGCAAGATTCAGAGTCTGTACAAAGAATGAGTTGAAGCATGAAATGGGCACGTGCTTGTGTTTCCTTTGTTTCTTCTAGAAACGGTTGTGGTCTCAGATGGGTTCTTTGGAACATATCCTTATTTCCTCTAAGGCCAGCTTCCACCGTATGGTCTTAGTTGCACGGGATCGTTCTGTTTTATGTTTGTGACTGGGGATGGAAGTCTCTGGAGAGGCTGTCAGAGCTGCTAGAGTTGCCTGGGTTACTCACAGCCAGATGCTTTCGTAACCCTCTGTGGGAATCCTTGGTCTGAGGTCTCCTGCCAGGAATCAAGTGTCCTCAGCTCCAGACATCTGCCTTCCTGACCGGGTGGTGATGGGTCTGGTGAGCCACACTTCTTGTCTGAGTCCACCTTCCATGCTCAGTGGTCAGGTTGGTTTGAGTATCGATCATGATGACCCGCATTTAAGGTTGCACTCCAAGGCGGATTGCAATTCATAGACTTATCCTGGAAATGTTCAAACGCATGCCGATTGGCAAGCAGTACAAGAAAACTTCGAGTTTAATCTGTATACAATAAGCATCAACCCATGTCAATCAGGTTTGATCTCTGCCCCTTCCCCCTATCCTAAGGCCATGGGATTATTTTAAAGCAAATTCCGGACATTGTAACGTTTCATTGGAGCATCTGTGAATTCGAATGGGAGCTTGCTTTTTAAAAGAAGGGACAGGAATTTTCCTGAATGACTTTCATTGATTATGCAATTTCCAGTGAGTAGCTGGTTAAGGCAGGGACGTTTTCTTTCTTTGTGGGGGTGGGGTGGGAGACGAAATGATAGTTTCTTCCTATAAGATTTTACAGAAGGCTTTGTCCTTTATATCATACTTATTTGTCATCTCTTCTTGATTATAAATTCCCTAAGGACAGAGAAAGTTTATCTTGCTCACATTGTATCTTTAGCTTTTCAAGAAGCTTTGGTTGTTTTTCAGAAACTCCAGGCCTGTATTATTTCCCGTTTATTTGTTGTTGTGTTTTTGTTTTTTTTTTCCTGTGGTGTCAGCCTCATATTCATTGTTTCCTCCCTGTTATCTGTTGTATACCAATGTTTCAAAATGGCCTTATTCTGGCCTTCAAGATTGGAAAATGAATTGCAAGTGGAAGGCCCTTATTTCTAATTCCAACTCTGTCCTGCCTCTTTATTAGACTATCCTGGGCTCGAGTATCTGGTAATAAGTTGCCTTCTTTATGAAGGAAAAAGAAATCAATACATTGTTAGTGGTGTTTTTCCAGAAGAAATGGATGGATTGAATCAGCTTTTACCTTATTACAAAGTTTATTTTTGAACAGTAAATGGGGGTCACGAGACCCCAAGAACTGGGTATCCTCTGGAAAAATTTAATGACCTGGTTTCATGTGGGATGAGAACGCTCTGACTGAAGTGACTTTGTTTTCAATGACCTAACCCATAACAGGCTGTGCTGGTGACGTCTAGCGTTTGCCTTCCTTCCAGGCAGCTTGTGATAAAGTAGGCTAATGGTCAAGTAAAGTGTCCCCTACTGTTGAGCGTCAGGACCATACTTCATACTTTGCTAAGTGCTTTTTCATTAGCTATTCCTCACAACCTACCTATGACATCTCCTGGCTGTCTTATCTCCCATCTTGTGGCTGAAATATGACTAATGTGCACTCATAAATGCTTCAGGAAGCTGAAGTGAATATAGGTACTTGCTGACAAACACCCTGCTTTCAAAATGGCCAGCCTACCCTGCCCTTGGGGATGGGGGAACACAGGTCCCCCAGAGGCTGGGCAGTAATTCCATTTCCCTGTGGGTACAGTGGTCTCTGGGACTGCGGGCATGGGACTTCTGAGGGCAGTGAGGGCCGGTGATGATACGCTTCTTGCTGCTCGTCAGGGGATTCCTATCCCTGCCAACACACCGCTTACCCAGTGCTTCTGCACTCAGGCCAGGTCACGTGATGCCGTTTTGCTTGTACTTTGGTTAGA
The DNA here is from genome assembly GCF_009829155.1 of Mustela erminea. Lineage (NCBI taxonomy): Eukaryota > Metazoa > Chordata > Mammalia > Carnivora > Mustelidae > Mustela > Mustela erminea. Next base: position 111,951,162 of record NC_045635.1, on the reverse strand, counting down.
TTCTCTTGTGACTTTTGCGGTTTAGAGCATACCACACTGCTTAGACAACTGGAACCCTGAGTTCGCTTCTGCAGCGTGCATGCTGGGGACTGGTATCCCCTTTGGAGGAGCTTTCTTTGTCCTTGTCCTAAGCTCCTTAGGTGGATACTTGATCCCATTCTCTTCCCAAGGAGTTTCTAGAACAGAACTGTCTTTAGGTGAGGTTTGATTCGGGGACACATTAAGAGATGGGGGGCCTCTGTCTGCCATGGCTGCTAAGGGAATTATGGAAGGGAAATCGAATTTTATTTAGAGTCTCTTTGTGCTTGGTATGGAATGAGGGAGGTGCCCCTTCCACAGACCCAGGCTGCCGTGGCTCCAGATTGTGGTGGTATGTTCCCTGGTTGTAGGTGGTATGTTCCTCTCATCGGCCCAGCATTTCCTGCTAGTTGGTGCTTACAGAGAAATACAGCCAAATCCAAGCGTCAAGTTAAGGCAAAGACAGGAAGATAGAAATCCATTTACATCATATATACATTATGCATATGCAAATATGAATTCTCTGGTGATTCGGTCTGAGTTAAATGTAAGTCAGTGCGATTTAGTTTCAGAAAATAGAAGATTTGCTTCCAGAAGAGTCACATCAAAAGAGAAAAATCTTTGGAGGCACCTGGGTGGCTCAGTCAGTGAAGTATCCGCCTCTTGATCTCAGCTCAGGTCTTGATCTCAATGTCATGAGTTGAAGCTCTGCATTGGGTTCCACACTAGGTGTGAAGCCTACTTAAAAAAAAAGAAAAAAAAAACCTTTAAATTGATATTGCCCTCTAATGATGCATAGGTTGAGAAAGGTCGTTACTATGCTTCATGCTTCTACAAAAGTTCTCACTAGGAAGGACCTGTGAGCCAGTGATTTTTTTTTTTTTTTAGTTTTTTGACATTCCAGGGTGTAATGATCTGAGTTCTCAGTTCTGAGTTTGCTAGAGAAAGGGCTCTAGCTTAAATGGATGTGTTTTTTTCATGTGTCAAATAAGGCTGTTGGACTAGACTGACTCTAGTGTTTCTTCGAAGCATGAGGACTTTTTTCTCTATTCCAGAAGGAAATCGGTCTTAACAGGCCAGCCAGTGACATATATGGTTTCTGGCCAGAAAGCAGGTGGAGGATCTTATCTTGGAAGACCTGGCTATTTTCCCAACAACTCATTCCCATTTGTGGACTGGTTCTGTTTGCCGCTCCAGACACATACGAACCAATCTTGGACCAAGTGCCCTAACGGGGGTTGTGCACCAGGCTTTGATGTGTTTTGCAGCGATTCCCTCTATTCCATCTGATAGCCCAGCTCTTGTCCAGGTACAACTGAAAGTCTTACTCACACTTTCCATGGGAAGGCTAATTAGTTGGCTACCTGGGTTCAAGAGCAGGCCATTCATGGCTTTGTAACCAGGTCACACCCATAGTGATGTTATTACCAGCACTGCTTTACTGAAGCAAGTAAAGAAAAGGGTGTACGGTCTCTGGAAAGGAAACCACCTGCAGGTCCTTCCTAGTGAGAACTTTTGTAGAAGCATGAAGCATAGTAACGACCTTTCTCAAAGATAATTGATAAAACTAGAAAAGCCCCTTCAAGAGAGGGACTTAACCAGTGTCTTTTGAACTATTATTTATGATGGAGATGAGGACTATGCAGACATATCTAAGGGAATAGAGAAAATACTAAACAGATACTTTCTTATCTGTATTAGAATTAGAGCTGTAGGGACATGTTATAGTTTGATTTCACTCAACTGTGAACTCCTCAAAGTAGAGACAGATGGATTATCAGATGGCACTAAACCAGTAGTTTATACACAATGAATGGCTTCCTAGTTATCCTTCAAAGAAAGCAAGCCTTCCAGGAGAAGTCTGCCCCAGGTCTGGAGACCTGGTGTTGTTAACTGCTCTGTGGCCCATCTGCTCTATTTGCAGAGTCAGAAATAAGCCCATGGCCAAGGCCTAGGTCAGAAACCCAAATCGGAAGCCAGACAGAGAGCATACCCATGAGAAAAGTATGAAGGGACATGTTTGAGGTGCAGGACTCAGATCATTACACCCTGGGATTACTAGCCAGATCAGAGCCACGGGACTTGGTGTGAGTTGTGGACAGGGTACCTGGCCGGCTCAGGTTCCCGTGAAATGTTTATCGGATTGCTTCGAATGAATAAGGCAAATGGCGTATTTTCTAGGTGTGTTAAAATCGTGCAGTTGGTGGCAGTTCTGCAACACTAAGTACCTGTTAAGTACTCACCAGCCTCCTCTCTTTGTGGAGAAGAAGAGAGGAAAAAAAAAAGTCCTGATGCTTTTCTTTAAAATAAATTGGCCATGTCTCTTTCAATTCAGGGTATTTGGTCTGTACTGTAAAGCACTTCAGGGTAAGAGGATAATTGAGATTTATGGGAGAAGAAGAACAGAGGAGTGGAAGATACGAGCACGATAATTTAAGTTTCAAAAATATCTGAAGGGTTGGGGCTCCTGGGTGGTTCAGTTGGTTAAAGCATCTGACTCCTAGGTTTGGCTCGGCTTATGATCTTAGCATCATGGAATGGAGCCCCGCATCGGACTCTGCTGGGGTGTGGAGCCTGCTTGAGATCTCGCTCCCTCTCCCTCTGTCCCTTCCCCCCACAAAAATAAAGAAAGAAAAATCTGAAGGATGGGAAAGAGAAGGTGACAGCTAGGGACGGGGGTGTGGTTGAAAATGTTTTCAAAGACCGGTAGAATACTTGGATTGCCTTCCACACTGGAAATTGTTTAGCTACTAAAATACCAAACTTGGGAGTGATGGTGAACAGAGAATGGCATTTCCCAGGCCCTAGCTGGGGCAGCCATGCTTTGACAGGTCCCGTGCAATAAATTTCAGGGCAACCAGGCAATGGAAAACCACGATGCCTTTAAGATAGAGGCACATCTGTATCTCAAGTTACAGAAAAATGTTTAAGGAATAGCAAATGAAGACAGGAAGTTGTAGAACAGGAAGTATGGTATGATCCCAGTTTTAATAAAAAGCTCATATATGTATAGAACACAGTCTGGAAAAGAATACGTAAGAAAAATAGCAGTAGTCATTTTTAGGAGACTTTTACTTTCCACTTTCTTCATTTTGTGATAATGTGACTTTGTATTACCCTCGTGGAAACATATTAATGCTATTTGGAGATCAATGTGGCTATCTTGATGATCCTTAATGTTTATTTATTTTAAGATTTTATTTATTTATTTGAGAGGGAGAGAACAAGCACAAACGGCCCGGGCAGCAGAGGGGAAGGGAGAAGCAGACTCCCCGCTGAGCAGGGAGCCTGGATGCGGGGCTGGATCCCAGGACCCTGAGATCATGACCTGAGCCTAAGGTAGATGCTTAATTGACGGAGCCACCCAGGTGCCCTGAAGATCCTTAATATTTAAAAGTGTTGAAAAATTCTACACTTTGAAAATATTTTAGAATATTCAAGATGAGTTACAAAACAGCTTGTGTTCTTCCTTTCTTTCTTTTGAACTCAACTGAAGTTTTTTCCATCTAGTCCAAATAAAGAATCATTCTAGGGCTCATGGTTGTCTCAGTGGGTGGAGAATGAGACTCTGGATCTCAGAGTTGTAAGTTCGAGTCCCACATTGGGTGTACAGATGACTTAAAAATAAAATCTTTAAAAAAAGAATCATTTTGTGGGAGAGAATATGAAATTCAAAATATCAATTGTTTAAATTTGATACATTTGTTAACCTGTGAATATATGTCTTTGATAGTTTCAATTTATATGTGGAGAAATCTATACTGGTCATTTTGCTTTAAATTGAGGGCTTTCATTTTTTGAGTTCTTCATATTCTCTGCATTGAGAGTTTGTAGAGCATGAAATATAAAATTTGGGAAGTTGGCATACGGTATTTAATCCATGCACAGAATTTGGACACATGTACATGAACTGCAATGAGGTTTATTTAAAGAGGATAAAAAATTTCCACTTTTATCTTTTGTGTACTTCTTAAATTTTGTTTTTCCTTCTTTCTTTTATTCCTTTTTTTTTCAAGGAAGAAGATATTACACACTCTTCTTAGAATATTTGGTATTGAGGGATATAGAAATTGAGTATACTGTTTCCAAATCTTGAGCACTTTTTCTGGAATTCTGTACAACACATGCAATTGTGAGTACCTATAGATTTTTCTGCAGTTCTTTTCACACCTCGCTGTCAAGGAATATAAGATCTTCAGCACACTTAGAATCACTTACCTGGAGGAAGTTTGCAGTTCCTCCAGCTATTTTCTGTATTTATTATAATCCATAGTTCATTGATATAATCTAAAGCATAATAGAAACAAAAAAGTGAGTGTATATTAAGCATTTGTCAAAATTCGCCCTGGCTTCCGAAGCCATGCAACAAAGGCCATCATAATGGGGGAGGTCAACTAGAAGCCACAGGGGGTTCTCTTTGCCTCTTCAATACAAGCACAGGTGGTGCATCTAAAGTGGACCATGTGACTATTAGGGTGGTGTGTGTTAGTCCTCTGTTTACTTTGTTATTCCATCTTGAAGGAGGCCAATTTTCTTGTTTATCACACTGCCCATGCTGTAGGGCTGCCAGTGGGGGGCACCTGGATATCTCGACATTCTTGGGCCAATTTCAGGGTGCTTGTGTCAATGGCTAAAAGGAAAGACGTTCAGGCAAGATTCCCCATGATTCTGATGTGTAATTTGGTTTTTTTCCCTGCAATCTTTTTTTCTCTCTCTTTTTAAAAAGATTTTATTTATTTATTTGACAGAGAGATAGAGAGCACAAGTAGGCAAAGAGGCAGGCAGAAGGAGAGGGAGAAGCAGGATCTCCTCTGAGTAGGGAGCCCAATGCAGGGCTCGATCCCAAGACCCTGGGATCTTGATCTGAGCTGAAGGCAGACGATTAACTGACTGAGCCAACCAGGCACCCTCCCTACGCTCTTATCTACTCATGAATTACTTCAAATTTACCTCAAGCCCTGACTCAGCTGATGGGGATCACTTGGGGGTAATTTGATGGGTACCTGTGGGACAGGATTTGTTGTACTCATGCATTTATTGGCTAATGACTAATTCAGACATCATTGAAACCCTTAGTGGGTTGTAGGGTGGTTGACTTGAGGGTCATTTAATGACTTTTCCTGAATGTAATGTGTAGACATGTATATGACATATAATGGCAAATGGAATGTTCTTCTCTAGATGCCTCTGAAGGTGGGTTTGCTCCCCGTGTCCATTGTGCTTACTCCAATATCACAGTGTGGCCAGCCAGGCCAGCTAATACTTTGTATTTGGGTTGGATTTCTGAGCTTCTCTTGCCTGTTTCTTCACATTCATATTTACTTCTTATCAACTTGCAATGTTGATAAGACCTGTACTACTTCTTATCAACTTGACCAAAGAACTGCAGCGGCCTCATGCTCACAAGATACACTGATTTTCTCAATCCACACCACTGGTTAGATACAACAGTCCTTAGAGAACTCCAGAAGGCCTGCTGTAGACACCACTCTGGTATCATCAGATGGGTTTGGGAACCTGGGGTGAGAGGTGAGAACTGAGCCTCCAGTGATTCCAGTTGAGTCCTTTCCTCAAATATCTTCGGATTGCAGAACCCAAGGGGAAGAATGTTTCTACTGGAGGAAATGGGAAATGTCACTTCCAACTTCTACATCATTGTTTTTCCTTGACCCTTCAGGTGGTATGTAATATTTTGCATTTGTGATGTTTAAGATTAACCTTTAGTCTGTAGGGTTTTTTGTAAAGATTTTATTTATTTATTGGAGAGAGGGACAGAGAGAGTGAGCCAGCATGAGCAAGAGGAGGGGCAGAAGGAGAGGGAAAATCAAGCTCACCGCTGGGTAGGGTACCCAGTGCGGAGCTCGATCTCAGGACCCCAGGATTGTGACCTGAGCCGAAGGCAAATGCTTAACCATCTGAGCCACCCAGGTGTCCCCTAAGTTTTTTTTTAATCATCTCTATGCCCAACTTGGAGCTTGAACTCAACCCCAAGATCAAGAGTCATACACTCTACCGAATGAGCTAGGCAGGTGTCCCCAGTCCATAGGTTTTTGAATTTCAAAGAATCACAGCAATTGTGCAGAAGCCATGAACTTCACCTAGAAGAACTTAACTCAAGGAGGCCTTGTGATAACAGTCTTTTGGGAGCTGAGCCTTTGGATTTGGCCTTGGTTTGGACATGGGATTGTTTTCATTGCTTTTAATATGTGCGCTTGTGCTTTTGCAAAGAATGTTACATATGGGGACACATCAAAGTGGGTCTGTACTCTGTTTGGCCCCTACAGGGTGGAAGGCAGTTGTCTCAGGCTGATCGGTGTCTCCAGAAAACACCTCTTCTCTGAGCTCTTCTCTTCAGTTTTCTGTATCACTGAGTTCCTGGCCATAGCTATTTGGTTTTCTCTTTGTCACTTACCTTGACTGAACCTTTCTCAGCCTTTGTCATATTAATTTTGGAATTTGGAACTAGACCACAGGCCCAAGTGGTATAGCCTGCTAAATCTCATATTATTAGTGAGAACATGATTGAGAAGGCCTACCACCACGTTCTCCTGAGCCCACCTTGTTTCTGAGCTTGTGAAGCGCATTTGTTGCTTCCTTTGTGTGTGTGTGTGTGTGTGTGTGTGTGTGTGTGTTTTATAAAATACTCATGTCTTTTCAGTGATTTCTGTTATTGTCATGAAGCTCCTGCTTATAGAAAAATCTACAATGAATACAAGCATGATCTACGAGACCTGTGGCTCAGCCAAGTACATCACCCAATGTTCCAGGACAGAGCTCCCAGTTATATAAACGGACGCATCAGGGACAGAGATTCTGCGGCAAGCTGTGGGGTCTCCAGGACAGAGATGAAGTTTTCTTTTTTGTTAGAGTAAAAAAGTTAGTAGGTAATCTAATGCTTCCCTATGAGAAGTGGCCACTTCGTGAAGGCATACTGGGAGATTGTGGTGGTGGTAGGAGCATCTTCTGCACCTGCTGGGGGAATGGCAGATCCACATGGTGCAGCAGATCAGTCTGGAAGTCATGGGAACAGGGACCAGGAAGCAACCAGTGGCACACAGTCAACACCGTGTCAAGCTTATAGTGGAATGTTGGCCCCTTGAGTTGGGACTATTTCTTGTTATGCCTCTCTATCTGGTCTTACAAAGTCTTAGGGCAGAATCTGGAGAGGCAGGTCAGTGACAATTATCTTTGGCATTGTCCCTCAAAAAGATTAGTACATTCCCCACTACTTGTATAACATTTCCAATGAACTAAAATTGCATGTCCTCTGTGCAGCTTACTGTGATTCAAACATTCGTCAAATAGCCTTATCACTTTTGTCATTAAAATCCCACCCCGCTGAGGGAAGGGAGAGCAAGACTGTGACTGTCTGTTCTGCCTGAAGTTGCCCCCCTGGGATGGAGGTAGGCAGTGGGGCACGGGGCTCTCCCTGAGATTTCATGAGGCTGTGGGCGTGAGCAGCTGTGTTCTTGCGTCCAGTCAAGAGGGTCCCCAGCTGCAGCATCTCCTGTCCTGTGGGAGGGGTTCCTCAGCGTGCAGAGGGCAATGAACCTCACCTCCCAGTCTCCCATGGCAACTGGAACCGGATTGATAAATATCCCCATTGTTACCCTCTCTGTGCCAATGAGTGGGTTGTCCATGGCATGGGAGCCACTCCTCCCCAGCTATGCTCGCCCTCACCACTGACAGTACCCTGTCCCCATAGTGTGCGCCCTCTCCCCAGAGAGTCTCAGGAAGCCTCTTCCGGGTGGTGAGTATCCTTGAGACCCTTGCCTCCCCACCTTTGACTGTGCACTTAGGCTACCCTCAGTTAAGTGTCCCTTATTTTGAAATTACCTTTTATCTTCAAAATCTACTTTACTGTAGATCTTGTTCCTAGGTATCTGATTAGAGGAAGTCCCTAACAAATTAATGGCATCGACATGGGCTTGAATATGGGGAAATACTCCATTTTACGAGAGTTTGAATCTGACCCAAAGGACTGAATTTAATTATGGGTCATCAGATAACAGGGAAGGCCAACAGGGAGGTACTGCAGTGTATTCCTGTGCCTGTCTCTGTGTGTCCCTCTCCATGACCTGTGGGAGCACCCATCATTATTCTTTAAAGGTGTGCTTATACAAATGAGGGGCAGACATTGATAAAACAGATAGTCAAACACTTTTTTTTATTTTTTAAGATTTTATTTATTTATTTGAGAGAGAGAGAGAGAGAGAGAGAGAGAGCGTGCAAGCAGGGAGAGTAGCAGGCAGAGGGAGAGGGAGAAGCAGGCTCCCCACTGAGCAGGGAACAAAACGTAGGACTCCATCTCCGTATCAGGGATCATGACCTGAGCCGAAGGCAGATACTTAACTGACTGAGGCACCTAGGTCCCCCAAACACAAGCAACTTTGAGTCTAATAACCAGAGGTTGAGCACACTGACCAACGTGGAAATTTCCCTGGCAGGAAATCAATCACCTATAGTGACATCCAGTGTGCGTTAGATCATTAGCAGGACTGGAAGAATATATTTTCCCCCAAGTTCACCTGTTCACACTGTTGCACATTTTCCTCATGCTACACACAGGGCCCAGAAGGCCTGCCAACCTACCCTCCCTTTTCTGAGGCCTGGTGAAGCAAGACCAAGAGTGCAGCTGCTGATAATGTAGTGAAAGCTCCAAACACATCATGTTCCCTACCCTAATGGCCAGAAAACCCTTTTAGTCCCTTCAACAGGTTACATGACAGACAATGAGCATCTGTCATCTCCCTCCCTGCTCATGGTAATCTATAGAGCTAGGTGTTATGTTATTTCTCAGAGAAGTTAAGCTGATTACCTAAGGACACACAGCTAGTAAATTTCAGAGCCAAGATTGGAGTGAACACGTGTTTATAGAACTTGCATGCTCTTACCCACACAGTGCTCTGGGTTGTCATGGTGTTTATTGGGGTGGGGCAGGAGATAGAGGAGTTTTTGAACATAATTTTTAATACCCTGTTAGTTAATGGGATTTCTTTAAAAAAAAAAAAGGGTAGACAAATTCCACTTTATTTTTGCCATCTAAACCCAAGCACTTTAAATATTTTGCTGTATTTTCATTCTAGCCCTTCCTTTGCAGAGTTATAATTATTTATGTATGTATTTTCATGAAGTCTACTGTGTAGGCAATTTTTCTGTGTTTTCACTCAACATATCATAACATTCTCTGTGTTATGTACTTATTTTTATAATCTGACTTTTTCATTTCTTTTAAAAAATAGCACTGTATTCTTTCTGATTATAAAAGTGGTTCATTTCCCTCTGAAGTGAATTCGAAATTCAGAAAGGCACAAAGAAGATAATAAAGAATGAACTCTAATTTCAGCATGCAGAGAAAACCATTTGAATGCTTTTTTTTTCATTTTTAAGACATTTTAAAATATTTTGATGTATTTCCTTTCCGTCTTAACGTTTCTTTACATAGGCACATATTTTTCTTCAAACAAAATTGGAATCATAATGCACACACAATATTTTGATCAGGCTTTTTTTTTCACTTACAATATTATAAATATTTTCCCGTGTCATTAAAACACCATTTTTAATGCTTGCGTGACACGATGGCATATAGAGAACCATCATTTATTTAACTCATTATCTAATTTTGAATGTTTAGTTTCCAAAAATTTTAAAGTACTATTGGCGTAAATACTTTTTCAAATAAACCTCTTTCCAAGTTTCTCTGTTTTTAGAAAGATTTTATTTAATTTAGAGAAAGAGAGTGTGGGGGCATGTGAGTGTGGAAAGGGACAGAGGGAGAGGGAGAAAATCTCAGACTCTGCTGAGTTTGGAGCCCAAATCTGGGCTCATTCCCACCACCTGGAGATCACGACCTTGGTTCAAATTAAGAGTTGGACGCTTAACCAAGTGAGCTACCCAGGCATTCCCTTTTTCCAAATTTCTGATTATTACCTTACTTATTTATTTTTAAGGATTTTATCTATTTGTATGACACAGAGAGAGAGAGTGAGTGAGCACAAGTTGGGATGGGGTTGGGGGAAGAGGCCGAGGTAGAGGGAGAAGCAGACTCCCTGCTGAGCAGAGAGCCTGACGCAGGGCTCAATCCCAGGACCCTGAGATCATGTCCCGAGCCAAAGGCAGAGGCTTAATGACTGAGCCACCCAGGCACCCCATCATCTGTTTTGATTATATGATCTCTAAGCTTATTTCAGCTCTGAGGCCCTCTGAATTAAATGGAGAAAGTTGCTACAGCCACAGATAAAATCAACTTACTAATCTTTTCTTATTATGTTTTGGCTGTTGGTATACATTTAAGAGGGGTTTTTTGGGGTAATTATTTTATTTATTTATTTGACAGAACTAGAGAGAGAGAGAGAGAGAGAACGGACAAGCAGGGGAAGCAACAGGCAGATGGAGAGGAAGAAGCAGACTCCCCATCAAGCCGAAGGTAGATGCTTCATTGGCTGAGCCACCGGGGCACCCCTGAGAGGATTTCTTTTCTTTTTTTTTTTTTAAGATTTTATTTATTTATTTGACAGACTGAGATCACAAGTAGGCAGAGAGGCAGGCAGAGAGAGAGAGGGAGAAAGAGGCTCCCTGCTGAGCAGAGAGCCCGATGCGGGGCTAGATCCCAGGACCCTGAGATCATGACCTGAGTCAAAGGCAGAGGCTTAACCCACTGAGCCACCCAGGCGCCCCGCTGAGAGGATTTCTTAAAAGGCAGAATGCAGGTAAAGTAAGCAGATTAAGTTACTGTATTTTGTGAAATAATCCGTTTTCATTTTTCTGTGCTCCCAGGTAGGGGATGAAAAGTAGTCAATACAGAAATTTCAAAAATAACAGAGATAAGTTGTCATTTACCAAAATTCTAATGTCTTTGCAAAACTTTCATCTATATTACTTATTTTCTTTAACTACTTTCCCCTAATTTGCTTTAAAGAGAATGCACAGGGAGCCGGTGGTTGGACTACGGAGGGTTACCTGTCCATCTTCCCACTGCATGCCGGGGCAGAATGCAACAGAAGCTAGGATGTGGGGTGTTGTCTCTTAATAAGATAGTCTTGGGGGGCCCAGGAAGCACCAGATCTACTTCCACAACTAGGCTAATATCTTTTCTCGGTCTCCTGGTAGAGGGAACCTCCCCAGGGCACTTTTGCCTCTGAACCTAAGGCAGTATGTGGCTAGTTTAACCCAGGGTGTCCCAGACCCCGTTGTCTTCACTGGGGGGTGAACGTGTGTGCGCATGTGTGTGCAAAAACACAGGTCCCCAAGCCCAGCTGCACAGGTATTCGTTAAGTGGGGTAGGACAGGCAAATCAGCATAGCAACCAGCTTCCTAGGTGATTCTTTTTTTTATTTTAAGATTTTATTTATTTATTTGACAAAGAGAGAGAGAGAGATCACAAGTAGGCAGAGAGGCAGGCAGAGAGAGAGAGGGGGAAGCAGGCTCCCTGCTGAGCAAAGAGCCTGATGCAGGGCTGGATCCCAGGATCCTGAGGTCATGACCTGAGCCGAAGACAGAGGCTTAACAAACTGAGCCACCCAGGTGCCCCTTCCTAGGTGATTCTGATGCAACCGGGCAGCTGGCTAGCACTTGGCAGCCACAGACAAGTCCAAATTGTGTAGATGGGGAAAGTGAGTCCAAGAAAGTTTTAATGGACTCTCTCAAAGTTGTACGGTTGTTTTCAGTGAAGATGAACACGACTCTTTGTGCCTTCCGATTGGATGAAAAACGGGGTAGCTGCAAAATTCAACCCACGAAAATAGAGGGGCCACCAGAAGTGTAGGCTCGCAGGAGAGACAAAACAAGAGAACATTCTGGAGGAGGGGGGGAAGGAACAAAGTGTTTTAGCATTTTGTTATGACACCACATGGAACAAACTTTTGTAACTAATTTTGCTTCTTTGGCTGACCGGCCTAACATCTATTTTGGCCAGCTTTCCCCACCTCACTTTGAACTTCACAGGTTTTATATACTGCAGTGGGGCAGAGAACCTTCTGACAGTAATTATTTGGCATTATTCAATATCAGTGGAATATTTATTAAAATGACATGATGACTAAATGCAATGTGATGTCCTGGCTTGGATTCTGGAGTGGGAAAAAAGACATTAGCAGGAAAACTAGGGAAATCTGAATGAAGTCCGTGGTTTAATGAATCATAATTTACCAATGTTAACTTCCTAGTTTTGACAAATTACCTTTGTTATGTAAGATGCTGATATTAGGGGCAACTGGATGACAGGTATATGGGAACTCTCTAACTTCCCCATAGGTGTAAATTCACCGCCAAATAAAAAAGGTTGTTTAAGAGGTAGGCTCTGGTAAGAACTAACCAGAGCAGTCAATGAAGCAAAGAGGTACTGTTCATCAAAGTACTGATTCCTCCCACACTGAGGGGAAAATCCTTTAGGGAGATGACTGCTAGGGTGGGGAGGAAAGGATGCTTTGATTTTGGGAAAATCGAATGATGCTTTTTTTTTCTTTGATAGCACATTCTGTTTGCGCAATTTTCACCGACGGTAACTGTATTCCATTTAAGTAATCAGCAAAAACTGGAACAACCGCACAATGGGGCTTGTATACACTAAGCTATGGTGGATAAACAGCTTGAGCTGAAACACAACTGTTCCTTGTATGCTTTCTGTAACAGAAAATATTTTTTAAAGCAATATGTTGCAAAGGTTAGTCGTCTCCATCGGGTCGCATTGGCTTGCCTGGAAGAGCGTCCCACACTCAGTATTGTAGGATGCGAGGGGGCTCGAAGGTTTCCAACCTCATCTCCACTTCCCACCTTCCTTCTGCGGTGCCTGAAGCATCCCCATGGTTTATTCCTTCATTCAATAAACATGCACCAAATATATTAATAACAGCTGAAACTGAAGGAATATTTATTATGGGCCAGGTGATTTTCACGAATTCTTGTAATTCTGCCAGTGAGCTCATGAGGCAAGGGTGAGTTATTATCTTTGCTTCTGCAGATGGGGAAAGTAGGCCTCAGGCTGCTTAAGCAAGCTGTCAGCAGTCAGACGGGAGCTGGGGGCAAGGGGCAGCACGGTGGGCTGGAGTCCCAGATGTGAGAGTCAGCCCCAGAGGGGCGGTCACCTCAGTCACAGGGAAAGCAGACATCTCCGAGGGGAAGGAGAGGAGAGGTGAGAACAGTCTTGAAGATGCCACATGCAGGCAGTGTGAGATGGAGAAGGGGTTGGTTGGAGGGTAAGCAGAGACCAGCAGTTGTCAATCCTACAGATACTAAGTGGGTAGAGAATTTCACCAAGTCAGCACGTGCTTCTCCAGCTGTGTGGGAGAACCGAGAAGAGGCAGCGGCATTCAGTTCCAAGATGGCCACTTAGGTCATTTGAGCATTCGCCAGGAGCTGGCCAGTGGGAGGATTTGAGCTCAGGCCACGGCAGGGATCAGACCCAGGCTCAGGAGTAAGGAGTCAGGGGACAGTGAGAGGGAGCCAAGAGAGGGCGTGTTGCCCATTGGTTTGGTGGGGAATGGAAGGACAGAGCAAGGACAGGGCTGGTTAGAAGACTTTTTGAGGTTGAGAAGCTCTGAGAAGTGGGGATTTGCTGGAGCCTTGAGACTGTGCTGCCCTGTTAGAAGGATGTGCATCCCTGAGGTGGCTGGCCCCTGAGCAGGTGGGATGGGGTGATCAGGGGTGAGCGAGCAGAGGGCCCCAGCTGGGGCTGCCCCTCCATGAGAGAACATTCCTTCTCCTTCTTGTTGTGTGCTCCCTTCTTTCTCCTGCGTTCTACAGAAGACAGGAGGGCTCAGGTGTCACTGAGGTCTGAGACAATGTGGTCTCTCAGTGGCTAGGGCGGCCCCAAGGATGCTGTCCCCCTACCCCAGGGGGTGGCGGTGGGGGCTACCTCGGTGGGCTGAGTCAAAGACGAACGTCCTCTTGGTCATGATTAGGGCCCATTTTGGATCAGCAGGTGCGATTTCACCAAGGGTTTCTGCTGTTAGCCTTTTAGCAGCACCGCAAATGACGTTATTCCGCTGATCATTAGATTACTTCTCCTAACATCATAATCACGAGCGCATCCTACATGCGCATCCCTCTTCGCTTACGGTAATCAGTTTTAATGACACTTGCTTTGGTTTCTTTCATAAATCACGCATGTTTATGAGATAATGGAGGAGAAACATCTAATTTTGATCTAAGACAAATGAAAATTGAATGCACATGTCTTTTAATGTATTTTTGTTGGCTTGCCATGCCCGTTACTTAAAGAGGAAAAAAATATCTCCTGGCTTCTCTTTTAGAAGTAAATGAGTCAAAAGTTCAGTGGATTTTGAATACCAAAGCACTCTCTGTAATGTACTGTAAACAAATAGCAAATGTTACTCCCCCTGAGTGGGGTTTGCACAAATCACAATTGAATGGAAATCAGTGGTTGTGAGTAGTGTGTGTAATGCCCTCCCAGTGTGTTAAGGAGGAAAATCTTAACACCATACCCTCTTTACAGGAGCAGAATCAAACTCCAAACCTGCAGAACTGTCAGCAGAAAACAGAATGGCCATTTCTTCCATTCAAAAAAACCCTATATGGAATCCTACTAAGTGCCACTCGATGTATAGAAATGAATAAAACACACTGAGCAGGTGGCATGTTCTACTTGAGGAAGCAGACATGTATACAAATTTATTCACTAGATCGTGTCAGGTGTCAGGATGATGAAAGTTACAAGGCGAAATGAAGTAGTAGCTGGAGCAGTCTACTGGTGGTGATGGTGGTGCACGTGCAGGCGTGCTCACCTGTGTGTGTGTGTGTGTGTGTGTGTGCGCGCGTAGAATGGTGGGATTGGACAGAGGGTTTCACAGAGATTGTGCGGTGGTGGTGGTGCTTGAGCTAAGTCCATACTGATGAACTGGAATCCCCAGGGAAGGAAGAAGAAGAAAGTCCTCATTTAGGACTATTCTCACTGCTCTGGGATTTATCTTTCTCCAAAATTAGGTCCAAACTCAGTGTGGCATGGGAAGCTCTTTAAGATATGGTCCCAGATGGGGGTGCCTGAGTGCCTAAATCAGTTAAGCATCCAACTCTTGATTTTGACTGAGGTCAGGATCTCAGGGTTGTGAAATGAAGCCCTGAGTCTGGCTCCATCCATTCCCCGGCCAGGAATCTGCTTGAGATTCTCTCCCTTTCCCTCTGCCCCTCCCCCTGGTCTCTCTCTCTCTCTCTCTTTCTTTCCCCAAATAAATAAGTAAATAAATAAAATCTTTAAAAAGTAATAATGTAAAGTAAAATATGTTCCAGGACTACCTAAGGGACCCTCTGGGTCCCATACTCTGTCTCACTGAACGTTTCTTAGTATTTCCAGAACACACTCTTCCACAGTTCCTCTCTTTTGCACGGATGATTCCTATCACCTGAAATGTTCATTGCCCTGTTTTCAACTCGGCAAGGAGACTCAGGGTGAGAGAACATCTCAGCAACACCCCCACAGAGTTCTCAGAGCTGGTGTAGGCACAGGTGTTGAGCTCTCCACTCTATCTTCTGACCAACCTAATGGGGATGTGGTTCTGCTACCCAGGTCTTTTCCATAGAGAGATGGCTTCTCAACATGCACTCGCTCCCATCCCTCCATAGACGTTTTCGAAGCCCTTTGTCTCCAGGCTTCTGAAGCCAACCACCATAGGGAAACAGAGGTAGAATAACATTTTCCTCTGTCCTCATCACAGCAAGGCAGATTATAATTTTCTGTTAAGATTGCCCGAAACATAAACTTTACATTTTGTTTCTCTCCTTATCAAAAAATTGCCCTTGGATAATTAAGGCAAGGTTTGGATCTTATTACAAAAACTAAAACAAAAATAAAAGCAAAACCAAACCAAAACCCTGAAACCTTTCCATTTTTAATCTTGCCCTTTTAAGCCTTTCCTGAATGAATGCAAAACCTTTGGACTGAGATGTCTTTTGCCCTGTCCATTTCAGCTTGAGTTCTAGGTGCCCCATTACTTCTTCCTCAAGGTTTATTGCAGTAGAACTAGAGCGAAATAAGGTAATGATTACAGAGTTGATATGATGGGCCTAGAAGAAGAAATCTGGAATAAAAGCTTTTGAAAGCATATTTTTCTCCATTATAATAGATTTTACTGCTATTAAGAATTAGTCCCACAACTGGATGAATTACATAAATGCTAGTGTCAACATTAGACACCATTTAGAAGAGGTATGGAGAAGCATTTTCTGTTTTTAAATGTCAAAATCATTTCTCATCTACCAGGTAATAACTTTTCAATTTTCTTTTCACAAACACAGTACATTGTCAGTGCTACTGAAGTCATAATTGATTTCACAGCTCTGAAAGCATGGAAGCCAAGGAGCCTCCATTATAACCTAGGACTTGAAAATATGAATAAGATGCCACTTCTCCAAGAATCACAAGATCGATAGATGGCTACAGCAAACAGAACTGAACCATGCAGTCACTACATAATCTTGGCTTTGGATGAGTGCCGGATGGCAGTGAAGTGGGTCTTAAGTGACCACCAAAGGCTCAAATGAGTTGCTTAGTAAAAAAAAAAAAAAAAAAAACATTAAATGTCAAAGACGATTACATGGGAAAACAGCAGAGAGCTCCAGAAGTAGGGCAGAAAGATTACATTTCACTAACCTAACACTCCGTTACCAAACTTCCTGTCCTCTGGAGTTTTGACAGCAACTTAGCTCTTCCAGGAAAGCAGGACATTCCACATTCATGAAAAGGCACAATAAAATGGCTTTGGAGTAAATGTCACTTTCCAGATAATCCGTGGGTAAGGTAAGGTCAGAGAAACATGAAATGGCAGGATTCTTCTGTTTTTGATCTCTCAGCCAACGTTGAGATCCCTGTTGAAATTCTTGAACCTTAGCATCATCTTTTTGGTAAAAAAAAAAATAAAAATAAAAATTCCAACAACCATGACTCTTTTTAAAAAAGATTTAATTTATTTGAGAGAGAGAGAGAGTGTGTGTGTGTGTGTGTGTGTGTGTGTGTGCAAGCGCACAGAGTGAGAAGCAGACTCCCCAATGAGCAAAGAACTCGATGCAGGGCTTGATCCCAGGACCCTGAGATCATGACCTGAGCTGAAGGCAGATGCTTAACCGACAAGCCACCCAGGTGCCCCAGCAATCATGACTCTTAACTGCAGAACGGACAAATCCTTTACCATTTTCACTGGCTCTGTTTCTCTCCCCTGCCCCCATCCTTTTGGTCACTGCTTCTTGGTCCAATGCCTAGCAACTATGACAAATTCAGGCAGCAGTCTTTGGACATGATGTACATGGCTGGGGTCCCCTCGTGGTTTGGAAGACCCCAACTGTTTGCCCCCTGAATTTGGTCCAGAAGTTGGACTAGACCAGCATAGTCCCTGTTCATAGCTAGACTTATAGAGAAAACTTGGAAAGAAGCTGTACTTAGGCAGAGCCCAGAGGTTTGTCCACTACCCTCAAGAGAAACCAACAAGTAGTTCTTATCATGCCCACAACCAGCCCAGGGCGAGCCAAGGCAAACTAAGAAGGAGGGTAAGTTTGTCTTTGTGATTCCTCTGCCTAACCTCTAGGGACCGCTTATCTTTTCTCTTTTGTATCCTTGGCCCAGGTACCATGAAAAGCACCTAAAATTATTGAGACATACTTCCCAAACTCTTTTAGGGAACACTAGATCAGTGAAAGATTAAAAGACATTGCAATGCCTGGCAGGCTCAGTCAGAAGAGCATGCTACTTTTGATCTCGGGGTCATGGGTTCGAGCCCTATATTGGGTGTAGAGATTACTTTAAAAAAAAAAATAAGTAAGTAAGCTCCTCAATAGGCTTTTTGTGAATAACACACTCCCTGACATGTTTGGGAAACGCTTTATAATGTGCTGTATCCTCCTATGGGATATGCACAATGCCCATCAGCACTAAAGATTTTAAAAAGCTTTAAAAACATTTTTTTAAAGAAATCCTGCAATTGCAAGTACCTATTTCTTTTATTTAACTCAGATTTTTGTACCTCTATTTGACCAATATAGCCAATAATGTATTGTGAAACCACTATTCCGTGGAGTCAGCTATAGATGAAGAGAAATTTCCCAAAGGACCTGCAAGCATTTTGATGTCACTTGGAAATTTTGTGAGGATTGGCACCTTCTAACAGAATTGTGATTTCATTTAATTCATCTGTGCAGACATGTAACTTTCTTTCTTTCTCCGTGGCTGATCTCAACCTGCTCAAGAACCCTCACTTCCATGGATGGAGGCACTTAGGAAACACTGCCCCTTTAAGGTGACTCAGTATCTCCTGGCTGAAAACTAAATCACTAGGATAATTAATTACTCTTTGCTTCCGCATTTCAACTCAGTTCATGCGAAGTTCAGTATCAGGGCTGCTCTCAAGAGTTGTTTCCTGCGCCCTTCCTCCTCCTCCTTCGTTTCCTCCCTTCTTCTGTCTTCCTCCTCCACTGCTTCCTTCTCTCCTCTTCCCCCTCTTCTCTTCCCCTTCCCACTTCCCTTCCTCCTCTCCCGCCTCTTCCTCAGGACTGTGCTGTTTTGCAGGAAGCAACTCCCCGGAAGGGTGAGTAGGGCTGTCCTTATCGTGTGGCAGAACAGAGAGTGTCATTGGAAGACCGCCATATTCTTTGGAGGCATACAGGGGAATTGAGTCAATTAGAATCTCTCTCTCTCTCTCTCTCTCTCTCTCTCTCTCTCTCTCTTTTGGCTAGGGAAAGTATATGCAGTCAAACGCTCTACCACTGAACTATACCCTCTCTGGGGAAAATATATGTTAGAGATAAAATATCAGTGGGTGACTGGGCCCTCACATTATTCAAGGTAGCTGTAAGAAATAAATAAAAGTCTTTTTTTTACAAATGTGCTTTAATCTGGGAAGTAGACCAGACCCCAGCACACTGAATATTTCATGGGTATCAGCCATAATGCCGTGCCATTGCAGAGGAGTTGAGAAACACATCATGTTTAATTATTTTCCATTTTATTGTAGGATGCTTTGATCCAACTTATTCACAAAGCCGGTGAAAAGCCCATATATCTCAGATGACAGCAGACTGAACAATAGGGAAGGTAGCGGAATTTTTTGTGTAAATACAAATTAAATTAACCCATGGAACCTGTTATTTATATGATGCAGGGTCTGACTTCATGATCCTGTAAGATGCCTGCTATTTGTGATCACATCTCTTTGTGTTCTGCGGGGTTGTTCAAAAAGTAAGCTAACAAACATGATCTTTTTAAATGATTATTTAAGGAAATTTATTTGTTTTAAACAGGCCAACTACTGCAGTAGGTATATTTGATCCATATTTCATTGTTACGTTTTCACGTGATCTACTAGATCCAAATGTCTATTGTTAAGTGGGAAAGAAGTTGCCCACCCTATGGGAAGGGGGGGGCGTGTTTTCTTTTTATCTCTAAAACACATCCTGTCTTTTAACAGATATATTTTATCAACTGAAAATCTAAGAGAATATCATACAAGGGAAGAAAGCAGCTCGTCTCTACAAAATTCAGCAAGTTATATGGAATTCTGGTGCAGACATTTTTTGCATTCACAGACCTGGACAGTTAGCTGGGGCTCATGCGTTTAAAGAAGCAACACATGAACTAAGGGTATCGAAAAAGCAAGCCCCATAGGTCTCTCTCATCCCCGGTGGGCGTGTTACCTCTCTAACCAAATACTGGGTAAGGCTCCCAGTGACTGGGAGCATTCACTAACCATTAGAAAAGCAAAGTCTTGGGGTGTCTGGGTTGCTCAGTCAGTTAGACATCCAACTCTTGATCTCAGCTCAGGTCTTGATCTCAGGGTCATGAGTTCGGACCCCATGTTGGGCTCCATGCTTGGAATGGAACCTACTTTAAAAAAAAAAAGGGAAGAAAAGCAAAGACTTGAAACTGACTTTCTAAACAATGTTCCTAGAACATTGTAGAACAATATTTCAGTGTTGTCCTCAACGCTCTGAGGCCTGGGCTGGATTTGATCATTGGCATAGACAGTGTTGACTATGCAGACTTGAGGCTCACAGCGTGCTGGTTGCCCACCCCAGCTCTGTAACAGACTGGTTCTGTGAAGCTGGCAAGTGGTTTAACCGCAGGTTTCTTTTAAAAAGACCTTTATTTATTTATTTGAGAGACAGAGAGACAGAGCACACACAAGTGGGGGGCGGGGGGGAGGGAGAGGGAGAAGCAGACCTCCCACTGAGCAGAGAGCCTGATACAGGACTCCATCCCAGGACCCCTGGATCATGACTTGCGCAGATGCTTAACTGACTGAACCACAGAGGTGCCCCTATCCCCAGTTTTGTTGTTTATGAAATAGGCATAATAAGAGTAACTGTTTATTGTTGTGAGACTGTATTTAGGTAAGGAGTGCAAAGTCCTTAGCCATTATGAATCTTAGCAGGGGAACCTCCAAATCTTATAAGTGGTTCCTTAATAAACTCCAGAGCCCAAGGCTACTTTGGGATGGTCTAGAACCAATACAAATGTAAGTCGTTCTGAAGACAGGCCTGGATGTTTCCTGAGTGAGAAGACAGTCCCAGGTCTACACATCCAACAGAAACACGAATGAGCGAGTGACCCCATTTTTATTGTCTCTGAGAACCTAGATTAATTTTGGACCCGGAATCCATGCATGGGCTTGGGTTGAGAGCTGAAGACCCCTTGGATTTGACTGTAAAATGTGTGTGTTTACTTTTCTCCAGAGAAGTCCTTGGGGTTTCATTGGCTTTTCAAACCTGGGCTTTTTCATAACCCACCCAGGGTCGGGGAGGGCTGCCCTTGTCTCTTGAAGAATCCTTTGCTTCCTGCCTAGAGACTTTATCTGGAGATCCAGACCTCTTCATCGTTCTTTGCCCCCCAGGGCCAAAAGTGTCTGTTCAAGCCTAGACCTATTCCCCCAGTTCTGTTCTCTTGGCATTACCCTTGCTCTCATTTCCAACCTGCCTTTTCCCAAAAACCTCCCTTCTGACTGCCACATTTTATCCCAAAATGTGGCTGATGCTGCTCTGGGTTCCAGCAGACTGCTCTCTGCTGCCCCCACTTGTTCAGAACGACAGGGACCGAGGATTGCTTTCCTGTGGGTAATACTTGGGCAATCTCCATTGGGAATATAGCTGGCTGCGCTCGGCTTCAAGAATGCATTGTGGGGTTGGCTCTCCCCCATGGGCATGTGATTACATGCTTTATTTCCAGAGCTCCAGAAAAGAGTTCCTTTGAACATTCCTTTGAAATGGAGGATATTCTCCCACTGCTCGATGCCCAAGATTTTAGACTCAGAACACTGTTTTAACTGAAGGTTCTGACCCATGTGCAAGTGTACACGGAGCAAGGGGGATTACCACTCACCCACACTGCAGTGTGAATGAAGGAGGTTTTAGGAGGACACTGAGCCCATGAGGTAGGAAGTGTAGATCCACAGGGGATGGGGATTGGTATGAGGTAACTGAACGTCAACTTCTGATTTTCCACTTTTCACAGGGTCTGTTTGGATCTGGGTAATCGTTGTAAACATGTTGGAATCATGAGTGCTTCCTGCTATCCTTTCCCTTTGTCCCTGGCAGTGAAGGGCAGGGGAAGGGACAGGGACTGCTGTTTGACTTCCAGCTCTAGCTGCTTTGCTGAGAACAGAGGGGAGGTATGTGCTCCTGTTTATTGAGCACCTGCTAGCTGCCAGTTACGAGGTGTCTCCATGTCATCTCAGCATTTGCTCTTGAAGAGGGCTGAAATAACTTACCGAGAAAAACCAGGGCATGCTGAGAGAGAAGGGAAACTAAGGCAGAAGAAGATAGTGAGAACCAGCCAAAAGATAAAAAGCAAGCTCCCTTAGCCGTCCTGTTCTCTTCGTTAGTATCTCCCTTTCAACAGGGAGAGAATCTCCCTGTGAAGCTGAGAATCAGCGTCAATGACTTCCCCAAGATCCAACCCGGTTTATGGTAGAGCAGAACTTAGGTTCTCTTAGAGAAGCCATACACCCTCCTTTTTTTTTTTTTTAAGGCACATTTTATGATTTAAAAAAATATTTATTTTTTTCTAGTAATCTCTACACCCCTTGTGGGCCTTGAACTCATGACCCCGAAATCAAGAGAGTTGTATGCTCTACCAACTGACCCAGCCAGGTGCCCCCCGTCACCTTCTTGTACCAACATGGCATGTGAAAGGGAGAAGGGGGGGGATGTCTGACTTGGCTTGGGTATATCTACAGGTGGACATCAGGTGTTACATGACAGGTACATATATTTCCAGAGGAACTGAAACAGGAAGGGAAACATCATGGGATAGAGTGTCTCATTCCTCCTTGACAGCTGCCAAGATACCAAAAAAAAAAAAAAAAAAAAAAAGTGAAAGGAAAAAAATGAAGGAAAGAAAGAAATCAAGGCAGCTGGGATGCATACATTGTAGAGAGCTCAAAAGATAAAAATGATAGTCTGGCTTGGAATTTATCTTAATGAGCAAGACTCAATCAATGGAAAGTGACAAATGGGATAATTTAAAGTTCAGGTTATCTTCTTCTGTTTCTTTGTATAAAAGAGAACGAACTTTTTGATCATTTTTTGCTCAGCTGTAATATTCTGCTGCATAAAGAAGATTGAACACCGAATACCACATTAATATGTTATTGGCATCTTTCTTTTTTCATATCCTACATGTTGATTGTAAAACCGTCCAGAGAGACTGATAGCTGTAATATATTACCGTTTCTCAACTTCAAATTAATTTCATAACAGCACAGTAGAGCTCTCCTGTGCTGAGCCAAATATTCTCTGCTCCAAGAAGTAACTCGAAGTAGGTAATATTCTTTTTCTTTGCTCCTTTGAAACCCTGGGTCTGGTTATTTTCTTTATTGGATAACCTATCTAGACTTTACTTCCTTGTGATCCATTACCTGCTTCAGTCATTACCACCTCCTCTGAAATGTCCAATCCTCCAGCAGGTTGATTGAGGGCCTCTCTGCACTTGCCCCAGGGGTGGGCACTGCAAAGCACAGTGGGAGCTGGGAACCCGAGTGTGAGATGCGCAGTTCGCATCTCCAGAGTTCCCATTCACATTCAGAGTTCCAGCTTGAGTCAAGGTGAAGTCTGATGACTGTAAGAGCGAGAGTCCTTCTGTCCCCTAGTCCAAGCTCCTCTACCTGAAGAGAGAGGGTAAGAGTGCACTGTTCCTTCTTCATCACTTGGGGAAAGGGGGCTGTGAAGGAAGAGACAAGACCTGGCACCTTCTTCTCCCACTGTGAGTCTCAGGATCCCTCCAGCTGTCATAATCAAAGGATCAAAAATAAATTCCATTCCTCCACCTCTTTCCTCTCAAGCTTTGCTGTCCAACATGGTAGCCACCAGCCACATGTGGCCATTTAAATTTGAGTTAAGATTAAATCGAATAACAATGACTTGTAATTAAGTTGGATTAAAAGATAATTCCTCAGTCCCACTAGCCACACCTTAAGTGCTCAGTAGCCCCAGGTAGCTAGTGTCTGTGGTATCAGAGAACACAGATATAGAATATTTCTGCTGTGGCAGAAAGTTCTCTGACAACTCTGCTTGTGACCCCAACTGACTCCAGTCTTGAAGGCCAAGCAGCGTATTCATTAGTTGTGGTGAGAAGGGAAGATATTTTAGAACAGAATTTGCAGGAACAAATGCATATTGTTTTGATATGGATTTATAGTGCTCTAGGAAAAGAGCATTTTTTTTCTCATTTCTCTCAATTTTTGGAGAATTTTCTCAATTCTCAATTTTATAGGTATACCCAGAAAAGAATTTAGGGTGTCCTAAAAAAAAGTGTGATACAACCATGTAAAGTAAAATAAAAAATGAGATAGGGGAGTTTGAACAGGTATAAATGCATAATTAAATCTTTTCCCACAATTAACTTCAGAAAACACTTTTTTTTTGCCATGTCTTATTGTTTGATTTAGAAAATATCACTATAACTATAAAAATAATGTATTATAATTAATAATAATAACTAAAGTTTATATCTTGGGTTAGCATTTATTTGTCCATTTGGTAAATATTTTGAAACACCTGCTATGTGACAGACACTCTTCTAGGACTTTGGGAATATATCAATGCATGAACAATGATCCCTGCCATGCAGAAGCTTATGTCCTAGTGGGTGCACATAGGAAGCAAACAATAACCATCATAAACGCATAAATCCATGGAATATTTGGGAGTGATAAGTTCCATGAGAAAATAGAGCTCAGTAAGAGATAGCCACAATACTAGGCAGGGAGGTTAGGCATGTTCTCCTAGATCCTTAGGCAGGGGTAAAATCCATATTTTGTAGCTGTACAAAATAAGTCCCAGGTTGGCCATAATTATATATATACACAAATTTATAATATGTCTTTCTTGGTAAGGCTGTGCCCCACAAGGTACGCTCCTACAGTTTTCATGAGATTGCTCCAGTGGAGGACAATATGGCAGCTAATTCGTTGCCCTTGATCATAGCAACTCCACTTCCAAATTTCTGTGTCAGTCAGGACAGGCTGGGTTATTTTGTGATGAAGGAACTCCAAAAGCTTAGCTCCTTATAGCAAAGAAATGTTTATTTCTTATACGTACATATGTTCACCCAAAGACCTGTCCCTCACTATATGGTTGAATCTCACGAACATAATGTTGAGTGAAAGAAGCCAGACATAAAAGAGTAAACACTGGGACGCCTGGATGGCTCAGTCGGCTGAGCATCTATCTTCAGCTCAGGTCATGATCCCAGGGTCCTGGGATCGAGTCCTGCTTTGGGCTTATTGCTCAGTGAGAAACCTGTTTCTCCCTCTGCCTGCCGTTCCCCCTGCTTGTATTCTCTCTCTCTCTCTCTCTCTCTCTGACAAATAAATAAAATCTTAAAAAAAAAAAAAGAGTAAATACTGTGTGTGGTAGACCAACTTCCAAAATCACCCTCCAAGTTTCCAGCTGCCTGGTATACATACCTTTCCTAGTCATTCAGTCAAACGGAAATCTAGGTAATATGGTAAGGAAATTTTTCAGATTTCACTGAACTCCCACATCAGTGACCCTTAACATAGAAAGATCATGTAGGTGGGCTGGACCTCATTCGCTGGGTTTTTTGAAAGGAGAGCATGTTCTTTGGCTGCCTGCGGAAGAGGAAGTCCGAGAGTAGAAGCACAAGGGAGACTGACAGAAGAGAAGTTCTCTGTTGCTGGCTTTTAGGCAGAGGAGGCCTCATGACAAGGAATGCAAGGGGACTCTGTTCGCTGAGAATGACTCCTGGTCAACCAGCCAGCAAGAAAGCAGGGGCCTCCATCCCACAGCTACAAGGCAATGGATTCTGTCAACAATCAGTGAGCTGGGAAGAGGAGCTTGAGTCCCGATGAGACCCCAAGCCTAGCTGATTCCCAGATTTGAGGCCTTAAAGGCTCTGAGAAGAGAGTTCAGCCATGCACACTGTGCCTGGACTTCAGATCTACAGAAACTGTGAGAGGATAGATTTGCATTGTTTAAATCCACAGGGAGTTCGTGGTAATTTTTTACATGGCAATATGAAACAAATACACTGTGATTCGATTTACATGAAGTACAAAAGCAGACACAACTAATCTGTGCTGATGTAAGTCAGAATAGTGGCCACCGTTGGAGGTGATGGGGAAGGGGTAGAAGAGGGGTTCTGGGGGGTAATGGTAGTATTTCTTGACACAAGTGCTGGTTACATGTGTGTTCAGTATGTGAAAATTCATTGTACTGTACACTTATCCTGTGTTCACTTTTCCATACGCTTATTTCCATATGCACTCCAATAAAATATTAAAATGTGCATTTTGTTTTTTCAAACCCACACAAAGAATATTGTGTGTGTGTTTTAAAGATTTTATTTATTTATTTGAGAGAGAGAGGGTGCACACATGAGCAGAGGGAGCATAGTGAGAGGGAGAAGCAGACTCCCTGCTGAGCAGGGAGCCGGACTTGGGGCTCTTGGGGTTCAATCCCAGGACCCAGGGGTCATGACACGAGCTGAGGGAAGACGTCTAACCAACTGAACCACCCAGGTGCCCCAACACTGTGTATTTTTATATGCATACTCATATGTGAACTTGCTTACAAAAAAAACCCCCAACCTGCAAAACGAGCTAAAAACAGTAATCACCCCCAGGGGAAGAGAATGGGATTGTATGGAGGTCAAGAGATTTTCTGTGTTGTCTATGATGTTCAAACAACTTTTACAGAATTTTCAGTCATCAATTATTTGGGTAATTAAAAACATGAAGATAGAAGAAATAGTAAAACGTATGTATAGGTCCAATGACTTGTTTGAGCAGAGTAATTCTTGTCTGGAGTGCACAGAGACATTCTCCCCAGGATCTGAAGAACACTAAGAAAGACCCAGCCATCTCTTAGATATCTTTTCTCCGCCAGGTCCTCTAAAAGGTGCTTGACATACATTATCTCTTTTATTTCTCACACATGTTCTCTGAGATAGTTAATCAGCATCGCCCTCATGGTAGAGAGGACGAAACAGGCTCTGGATGGCTAAGTACTTGCCTAAGGTCACAGAGCCAGGAAATGGCAGAATAGAGATCCAAATCTTGGTCTGACCCCAGGGAACATGCTCTTTTCCAGACCGTTACCTGCTCCTCCAAAGGTCGGATTGATTATTAGGCTGGTAGAAGTCACTGGATTATGATTCATTCATTCATCTGAGGCTGAGCTTTGGGGAGGGGAGTCCTCTGAGCCCCTCACACCTTGGTGGAAACCAGTACTCGTCGGGTTACATTCTTCCCCCATAGGTGCTGCAGGCATGGGTGGGGAGTCTGGGAGAGCGGAGTCGACAGAGAAAGGAAGACACTGTGTCCCAGACGGAGTTGGCTTGGACACCTCTCAAAGTTCCTCAGGGGTGGCTGTCTGCTTAGGGTGACTCAGTCTCCTCCCAGAGGCTTGGCTCAGCCTCACTTCAAGCCACAGACTTCAGTGTGTGGATTCTAGCTTGCTGTCAATATGATCTCCTGGTATAGACTATATTAATAACCTTGGTGCCAGCACTGTAGACACGGAGAGCGGAATTCAATCCCCACACAGGAGATTCCAGTCCTCAAGACATGGGGGCCAAGCCATCCATCCAATTGAAAAAGACTTACAATGGAGGCCGCTAACTCGAGCCTGGACTTGACTGGGAATGCACCAAATACTGGAGAGAGGGGGCCTGACACCCGACCTATGGCCTGGTCAGCAAAGGCACTCAGGTTACGGAGATAAGTAGCCGCTGGCAGCACTGACCAGGAGGAGCCTTCGCCGCGGACTTTGGAGAAGGGAAAGGCAGGAAAAAGACCTGCTCAGAGTCTTCCTGTTCCTTTGGCTTTGTGGCGGGGGGGGGGGGGGGGGGGGGGGCAGTTCTTACATTGTTTTACACGAAGAATGGTCCATAAGCATTCCTAAGAGGGACGCCTGCCTTCTCATTTCAGATCTGTTGGGGAGGTATGGGGGGTGCGTGATTGTTTGAACAAATCTGGCTCTATCCGCTATCCAGTTTTTGACGAATTTCATGTTGGATAAAACATTGTTCAGTTGATCAGCAACATGAAATGCCTCTGTCGAGGATGTCATGGTGTGAGCATCTAAGTGGACGAGAAATCACGTCTAGCCGTATTTCCAGAGAGCTGCCAACAAGGAAAATGGTCTTGTCCTGTGTCCCCCAACTTGGGTCGTCCAGTGGTAGTCGTTGTTGTTAGTTTGCCACAGTATCCTGGCTTCTCAGCTGGCCTAAGATTTGCCCTTGATCAGAGGTCCAGAAACCGTTCATTTGGTAATTCATTATCTGGCTGTCTTCCAGAAGACTCTGGAACACCAAATGTCAGTTTCTGCTTCGACTTGTTACCAAACCGCTGGCAAGATCTTGGAATTAGGGAAATGTAGGGTGAAATGCAGAGTGTCTTTTATTTTACTTAAACTGTCTCCCTCCTGCTCTCTTCTCCCTGCAAAAAGCAGCTTACTGACTGGGTCTAAAAAATCAACTATTTGTTCTCCAACGGGGTTGTGGATGTGGACACAGGCTGTACTGTGCTTGTGAGGCCACACACTGCTCTCTTGATGAAAGACCCCACAATGTCATGCTCTTGGCGCCACAGACCGAGGGTGGGATTTGTAGTTGGGGAGAGCGAGGACACTTTTTATACAACTTCATCGACACGGAGGGGACTGGATGCCCTGAGCACAGGGAAAAGCGATGCAAACAGTTTCTGTCAGCCTAAGTTCTTCTTTCTGGGACCAAGACAAAAAGGGGGGAAGAGGGGACTGGTTGACTTTTCTAACCCCTGCAGTATTTGCTTCTCGGACCAGTTCAGGCTGCGCTCGGTACAGTGCCACAGACCGGCTGGTCACTCACTGTCCTTGGGTTCATGCACGTTAGCTGGCTTTCCCTGCACTGATGGCAAGTTCTCTGAGAACATGGACCAGTGTCTCTTGGAGATATTGGGGTACCTGGTAACATATCATTAGTGGGCAGAAACCAACATTTTTTTTTTTTTTGGTCCTACATTGTTGGGTAAAGGGAAAACTAATAGCTCTCGAGCACTTACTCTGCGCCAGATCCTTCATGAGGTACCTTGCCATTACCTCATGTTAGCATGCGTGCTTGGGGGGTATGAAGGGAGTGATCAGCAGAGGCCACTCCACGCAAGCTGTGCTCCCTTAGCCAAGTTCCTTTGGCCCTCAGAGACTCCGTCTCCTTATGTTTAAAGTGAGGGCAGTAACAGCTGCCTCACCGAGTTGCTGGGAAGGTCCAGTGAGTGTCTGTAAAAGTATTTGGTAAGCTGAGAAGACTTAGACCCAAATATTATTGTTATTGGGCACTATGGGGAATTTTAGAAAAAGAAGCCAAGGTTCCAGCCTTCCAGAAAGTTACTGCTTAGTAGAGTAGACAAAGTGGCTTATGACATTTCCCAAAAAATAACAGCATCCAACGAGGTACAGGTGAAATCCCAGGTTGTGGGTGTGCGGAGTCGCCCAGCCGGCTGTGTCTCCATCTCTGCCTCCCTCTTCACTAACATCCAGGCTCCGGGGGCCCCTGCCCTCTAGCTCCTTCGGAGCTCTTGTAGCACGTGTGTGCAAGTGCACACAGGCGCGCATGCACAACACTACACAGTGTCTCTCGGCCCAGCTCTCCCGCCTAAGATGAGGATTATCTAAGTCTTCATACTTATTCTGGGACAGGATCTCTTATACTCTCCAGCTCCTGCCCAGACATCCTGGAGCTGGATGAGGATCCCCAGGGTGTCAGAGTTATTTCAGGCTGTGTGGTTAGGCAGATTTGGGTTCAAGTCCTAGCTCTACTACTTCCTAACTGTGTGGCTGTAACTCTGAACCCCGGTTTACTGACCTGTAAAATAAGTGGAACAGAAGTAACTACAGCATTGGGTTGCTGGGACTGTTAATTGAGAGAGGGCATGGAGAGTGTTTAGTCAAGTGCCTGGCATGTGATAGGTGGTCGGTATGGGGGCTGTCCTTGGCATTGTTTGCTGAGCATTCTGGGGTCAACCTGCAGGAGACCTCACCACAGCTAGCCATCCCTGATCACTGAGCACAGCATAGGAGTTGGCATCCTGGAGAACATGTTGCCTTCCCCTTAACTATCCCGTTGCATTTCTGATGCTTCATTCGGCCCTACCAACAACATTCTCTCTCTTTTCATAGGGAATTTGAATATTGCCTTCTGCTTCAGGTAAATCTTCTGTAAGATCATAGCCATAAAGGCGATTTTTTTTCAGTGGAGATGAGGGTGCAAAGTGTATTTTACCAAGTTTAACCAAGTTTACCATGCTACTCTAATGTTGTAGCTGTCTGCATTTTAATGCTATTTGGTAAAATATGGATTTTGAAAATATGTGCATATAAAGTAAATCCTTCTACAGGTTTTGATATCAAACCCAGTTTAAGGGCTTTAGTAGCCTCTAGTCTCGCTCTGTCTTATGAAAAATTAATTTTCATTTAGTCTGTGACATGTATGATTTCGCTAAACTAATTTTCTCTTTTCCTGGGTTGGTCCCTGCCATGGCTGTTTGAATGACAAAGAAATCCTTTTCCTGGGAGCAACTTTGGCCTCGAGGCTAGCTTTCTTTAAATCCTTCATGTTGATCTGAGATATAATTTTTAGCTCTTTATTTTATTATTATTCAGAACTAGAGCTCTCATGGAGATCAGTGGGGAGATCAGCAATGAATGTGTTCTTCACTTGCCAAGATCTCAGAGTACAGAAGCAAGTGTGAGACTGATGCCTAGGCAAGACTCTTCTTGCCTTTTTTATTATCATTATTAAAACCTACCTAGGGCTTTTGGGTCAGCTGGAAGTCAGTTTTGACACTGTCCCCCCATCTTTATCATCCAAGTCAGGAGAAGCCCAGAAGGCTTATTTGCACATTACTGTCTCACCCATATGATCTAAGGAAATTTGCTCCTCATTTAAGTCCTTTGGCCTTTTCGACTCAGCTTCCAGCTGGAAGACCATCTTCGGTAGTGCATTTTCACAGACACAAAGGCTGGAGAGCCGAGAGCCGAGAGCGGAGAGCCGTGTCCCTCCCCAGCCCTTCTCATTAGTCAGCACAGCTTAGATCACAGAAAGGTCCTGCTGGGATGGGCGGGCCTTCAGGGTCATCCAATGCAGCCCCTCATTTTACTAAGGTCAGCAACTAAATCCCAGAGATGGCAAGCAACTGTCCCAGGGTCACACAGTGAGCCAGAGGCAGAGCTGACATTCTAGTGTTGCTTTCTTGGCATTCGGCTTGGTGCTCTTTCTAGTCTGCCACTGTGAGCTCATGCTGCCGGCCCAGGGCTCCACGGATGGATGGGCTCGCCTAGCTCTGGCTCCTGCAGGGTGCACATGAAACTGACCTTATTTTTCAATGTGACTGCTGTGGTTTGATTGGCTGGTCAAATCGAACTGCTCTGGCCAGATCGATCGTGAAGTTTGGAAGGGAAAGGAACTAAAAATTAGTGTCAGTATTGTAGAGTAGTGCTGGTTCTCCATTCACCTCTCCGCTCAGTTTTCCACTCCTTTAAAACCCTCTTCTGCTCTCCCCCTCAGCATCCCAAGCCTCTCCTCTGTACTCTGTTATACATTTGGCCTTGGAACAACTTGGGTTTGAGCTAGTCCACCAATATGCACATTGTTTACAGTACAGTAGGGTAAATATATTTTCTCTTCCGTGTGACTTTCTCCATAGCATTTTCTTTTCTCTAGCTTAATTTGTTGTATGAACACAGTATAATACATATGACGGGGGCATCTGGCAGACCCAGTGGGTGGAACGCGCAACTCTTTATCTCGGAGTTGTGAGTTTGAGCCCCACGTTGGGTGTAGACGTGACTTAAAAGAAATAAAATCTTTAAGAAAAATAGGTATGACATACAAAATATGCATTGACCAACTGTTTATGTTATTGGTGAAGCTTCTGGTCGACAGTAGGCTTCCAGTAGTTAAGTGCTGGGGGAGTTAAAGGCTATATGTGGACACTTGACTTTGTGTGAGGTCAGTGCCTCTAAACTTTTTATAGTTCAAAGGCCAACAACTGTACATAACATCCCACATAAGGTAGTTCATAGTATCTCATTGGAGGGATCATTCATTAGGGCCGAGCTTTGCTATATTTCTCTTCCCTCGCGAGTATCTCCTGGGAGCGGTCACATGTACACGTCCCACTCCTCGGTGTGATTAAATGGATCAGAGGCTTTCCTCCTCCATGGGATATAGGCTGGGAGAACACTGGAGAGGTAGAGGAGAGGTAGGGGAAGAAAAAGGAATGTATAAAGATATGGGTTGGGGCAGCAAAGCCAGCCTGGGTCACTAATTAGGCCTATCGCCTGTCACCCAGGGCCTGTCATTAAATTTGTGTAGGCTGGGGACGCCTGGGTGTCTCAGTCGATTAAGCATCTGCCTCTGGTTCAGGTCATGATGCCGGGGGTTTTGGGATCAAGCAGTGGCTCCCTACTCAGTGGGGAGTCTGCTTCCGCCTCTCCCTCTGCTCCCCTCCCCCAGCTCATGCTGGCTCTCTGTATCTCAAATGAATAAATAAAATCTTAAAAAAAAAACAAAACTGTGTGTGTTACTGTTGTGGAAAATATAACAAAGAGCTGGAACCAAAGATACTCAGAGTTAAAAGGGAGAGGAAATGAACATTTACCGAAGATCTGCTTTTCCAGAAACTAAACTAAGCGCTCTCAGTGGACGACAACCCAGTGAGGTGCCTGTCACTGGGCCCATTTTCATGGACGACAAAACTGAGGCCCTGATTAAATCCCAGGGCAACGTCCTCTCCAAATCTCGGCTCTCTCTTGTTAATGAAAAGCTCACTTGAGATTGCATTCCTCTTTACTATACCCCTAAACCAGCTTCTTGACAGTACCAGGTCAGGCTGGCTTATAAGAATGTAAACCGAGGCACCGAAGAAGTAAAGTGGCTGTCACGGGAGCTGAGCGGAGCCTGCTGCCTGTGGTTGCTATACCTTGGCTTCCCCAGCTTTCGAGGCTCTGCCCGCATCAACGGACTCTTCCACTCCGCAAGAAGTGGAAATTCCACCATCAGAGAAATAGTGGAGATCCATCCTCGGGGGACGGGCGGTCACTGGTTTGCATGTTCAGCATGTCCTGTGCCCCCCATCTGGTGCTGATCTCGCCTCTGCAGTCCGCATTCACGTAACACCCCAAATGTGTACACAGCACCCCGGCATTTTCCTCCTCTTTGCATTCCCTGAGCCCCGTGTTCTGTAAAGCAAAACAAAGAAAACTCAGTGCTTTGTTGGTGTGGGGGGCGGATAGGCTGGCTGTTGACAGTAATGTATCCAACACACCCAACCTGTTTATAATATCAGAGCTTAAATTTCAGAACGCCGTGTTCATTAAGTACTGTTGTTCACTCAGTGCGGAGAGACGCATAAAAACAGAAATGAACTGACTTGATAGTTTGCATGCCTTCAATCTTTGTGACAAAAATCGCCTATTATTGAGAGTATGAACGTTTTTGAAAAAAAAAAAAATGAGAGACAGCTGGAAAGACAGGGCGGAAGAGAATGCTCAGGATAAGAGAGAATGCACATTTCCTTAGTGTTTTATGCTCTCTGTAAAGACTGCCAGCACTTTCTTCCACAGGAAATTTTCGCTGTTTTGTTCTAATTTGAACAGGGGACCCCGCTGTCACCCGAGTAACACAGAACAAGTCCAGCTGCTGATTGCCGGGTGGGCCCTCACAACTAGATGGAAGGAATCAAGGACTAGGCCTCTGGTCCCCCTCCCCCCCACCCCCTACCTCCCACCCCTCCCCCCCCCAGGAGGCCTTCAGGATTTGGCAGCACTTTGGCCCTTGAGGAAGACCAGAAATCACGTGACTTAGAAGTCCAGAGCAGAAAAGTGCCCTTTGAATCACAACATCAACTTCGCCTTCTTACAAACAGAGAGCTGAGTCCAGGAGCCAGCCGTGAGTGAGTGGCGGAGCCGAGACAAGAACCCTGGTCTCTAGACCACCCCCGGCCCCCCACCCCCGCTGCCCCGGGCCCATGCTCCGCCAGCTCTCCCTGCCGCCCTCCCCAACTCCAGCGACCAAACAGACGTCTGGAAGTGCACTGCTCAGTATGCAAGCCAGGCTGACCTTTGTGCTCCCAGAATCCTCCACCTTTCGTGGAAACCATGGAAGTACAGTTCTGGAAAAATAATGGAAAGCAAAGCACACTGTGGAGATACTCAGAAGCCTGAATCAGCTTGCCGAGTGCTCCGCATCTCCCAAGTACTGAATCCCAAATACAGGCACACACGTAGAAATTCAGCTTGTTTAAGAAATTCAGAGAAGCCAAACCTAGGACCTGACAACCCAGCCAGTTCTTCCCCTCTTTGCCCGCCCTCCCCTACTCTGTGCCCCTGCCCTGAGCTCCAAAATAGGGCTGATTCTAAAGTGTTAGGATCTTTGTTATTCAGTTCCTGAGAAGAACCGGCTTCTGGGAGGTGGGCCTGGCCCAGGACTGCAAGAGGCCTTGGAACTTCCTGCCAAGGCCCAGGCCTGGCCTCAGCAGAACAGGGCTCCCGGGACACACACAGGAAAAATTCCCTCTTCTTAGCAGGGAGGCTCTGCACCCCAGGAAGTGTCCTCAGAGACTTGTGGGGTCCCCGGCTCCCCTCAAAGACATTTCCTTCCACTTCCAGGAGCCCTGATATAGGAAGAGAGATTCATTTCTTTTTCTTACAGCATGAGGTGGGTGGAGGAAAAGCTTGTAAATGCGAATATCTTCCAGCAAGCTCTTGTGTGGATTCATTACTGGATCTCCAAGAAACTGGGCTTTCCGACACCACCCTGACCCTCCCGGTGCTCTGCAGCTACCAATTCGCTTCTTTCCCGGAGAAGTCAGAGTGCTGTGTATGTATGTTCCTTTTCATGACCTGAAAGAGTGAACCCCGATTTTCCCCTGTACTGGTTGCCTTTCCTCCCTGCATTTCTACCCGAAGCACTGGCCCAGGTTCCAATCCCAGAAACTCCAAGTAGTTGTTGGGGGCAAGAACGTGTGACCCACCTATTCCAGAACTGTTTTCCCAGGGGCCCCCCAGAATGCCATTATTTAAGAGTGTGAGGGCAGGGGGTTCATTATATGGCACCGGGAGGAGAGCCACCTACTGGCCCAAAGAGGCTGACTGCTGTGGGTAGCCCAGAAGAAAAGGTGGGGACAGCCAGCAAGCTGAGCTGGGGGCCACCCCCAGGGTTTCTCCCTCCTCTAGCTCACACCGCTACCCATGCAGAGGGGGGAGGGAGCAGGCAGGTCCTACAAGCCTGCGGGCAAGGGGAGTTGGGGAGCTCTTACGGAAGCCAAGATGTCTACCTTCTAAGCTGCTGTGCCTGACTCTTTTTACACAAGTTCATCAGTTAGGATGTCCCCCTGGAGCCCTGGGACAGGTGGAATGCCCGAAATGAAGGATTCTCCCAAACCTTTCCTGCCTGGAGCCAGCCAAAGGTCCCCCACTGTCCCCGGTAGGTTTGGGGGCACACGGAAGTCCAGCGGAAACTGGAGAAGCACGGAGCGAGCTAAGGGCAGGGGGCACAGCTGTGAGGTTGCCTGAGAAGGACCCCTTCCTTAAGTGGCCTGTGACTGACACAGTGGGCACATCCGAGCTCAGGGCAGCAGGTAAACACCGTGGGCAAAATGGCCCAAGGATCATCCTCCCAGTGCCCCAGATGGTGAGAAAGGAGGAGTGAGTCTTATTTTACAGAAGGGGACCCTGAGGCTCAGGAGGGGCTAATAATTATCTGAGGGCTGCCCAGCACAGATATGATAGATTTTCAGACCAATACTTGCTGCTTCACTGCACCAGACGGACCAAATGTTCTGAGGGAGATCCTGGGAGATCCTGTCCCTGAGGGACTTGCCCCCAGCCCCCTACTTGTCTCACTCTCCTCCCTTCCCTCAGCCCCGACAGCCAGCGCTGCTCTGGAACATTGCTGTCCCCCTCCCCATGTTCCCTTGGCAGACAGCAAGCCCCACCTGATCTATCAGATAGGAACAGTCTGCGCGCGTTTGGGGACCTTGTCCTGAAGGGACAGCCCCTCTTTCCTTGTTCATTCTTCCACCTGTGGTTCCTGCAGCCAAAAAGAGCCTTTTAACCTCGGGGCTTGAGGATGGTCTGTACCTACTTATTAGAGGAGATGGTGTCCGTGTCAGGGAATGGGTTGGATGGTGCCTGATCTGGGTCCAAACTTAGGGGCTCTGCTGTGTGACCTGGGGCAAACGTCTTTCCCTCTCTGGGCCTCGGTTTCCTCATTTACCCTATCATCTTGGATTCGATGGCTCCACTCTGATGTAGTATTTAGTCATGGATCTCTCCTTCACTAAACCGTATTGGAGTGAAGCCTTCCTATAGGCACGGGGCTGGATGCCAGGGATTCAGCCAGAAGAGAGGAGTAAGGGTGAGTCTCTGCTCTGAAAAAGCTCAGATTCCCATTCTGTAACGTTTTTTTTTTTTTTTTTTTTCTCATGCTTTTCCTTCATGCTGACTTACCTTTTCAGAAAATGCCCCCGCTTCCGCTGGAGAATGGAAATTGGCAAAGAGAGAGGGAAAAGGTCCAATTTGCGCCTTTGCTATTTTAGGGGAGGTTGAAATTACCAGCCAAAGTGGAGTGATGCGCTCACTGGAGTGACCTCCGTTCCCCAAGACAGGAGAAAACCTAGGTCCTCTGCTTGTGAAGTGGCTCGAGCTCTTAGGCGTGAGGCATTATTACATAAATTCAAGCTCGCTGCCGATCCTTAGTACCCTGAGTTGCCTGAAGGGGGGAATGGCACTGCCTGCGTGTGCAGCCCGGGCGCTCGGGCCGCCGCTGCAACCGGAGCGAGGAGCGCCCGCCCGCACCACCTGTCCCCGCCGGCATTCCAGAGTAGAGGCCGAATTGGCAGCGAGCCGGCCCGGATCAGTCGCCGCCTCAGTCCGCGCGGGCCCTCCTAGGGGTGTGTCTCGCGGCTTCAACTCCCAGCCGTTCCTGGACGAGCCCCTAAAGGCGTCTTCCTCCCTGGCGGGAGCCGCGCGCACCCCTCTCTTCGCGCTGCTGCCCCGAGGCCGCCGCAGGCGGATGCACGACCTCAGGAGACGCTGGGACCTGGGCTCCCTCTGCCGGGCCCTGCTCACTCGGGGCCTGGCCGCCCTGGGCCACTCGCTGAAGCACGTGCTCGGTGCGATCTTCTCCAAGATTTTCGGCCCCCTAGCCAGGTACGTTTTAGGCGAAAGCGGGACTCGCGCTCCCGGGCCGGGGCGCGCAGGAGCCGTGCGGGAAGGGAAGGCAGCCGCGAGGGGAAGGGAAGGGCGCAAAGTTCCCGCTGGCCGGCGGCGGCCAGGCTCGGGGGCTCCGGAGGGGCGCGGCGCGCCTTCGGCCACACTGCGGCTCCCTCCCCGCTGTTCCGCGGGCAACGGCAGCGCAGCGTCTCCGCTCGCTAGTCGGGCTGCCGGCGGACTCGTCCGCCCCGGGGGAGCTCCGAACGCCCGGCTCGGAGCTCGCTCGAGGCGGCCTCCAAGGTGGGCAACCCGGCGCGGGCAAGAGCGGGGCTTCGGGGCGCACGGGGAGGGAGCCTGCTAGTCGGGCAGGCGGGGAGGCGGCGGCGTGCGCGCCCAGGGGACTGGGCACTAGCGCCGGCGAGAGTCCGGTGGGCGAAGCGGGATGGGGCTGGGAACCACGGAGAGTGGAGCGGGACGCGCGGGGGCTCGGACCGGCGGTGTGAGTTGGGGAGTGGGGCGACCGGGCCAGGCGGCGTCCCGTGGGGACTAGACCCCTGCGACGCGGCTCCGGCTAGCTCCGGCGCGGGGAGAGGGCAGGCGGCCGGCGGGAAGGAGTCAGGGGGGAGGGGGGTGTGCGGCAGGAGCCACAGCGCTGAGCCTGCCGGGAAGGAAGGAAGCGGGGAAGGGCGCCGCCGCTGCCGCCGCCGCCGCCGCCGCGGTGGAGTACTCGGTGTGGAGGGGAGGGGGAAAGGGGGCGCAACGGCGGCGCCGGGGGGAGGGGGCGGTGCGGGCGCACGGCGAGCGCGGGCTGAGCTGCGGGCTTGACGTAACGATCTTGGGTTTCCCCCAGCGTCGGGAACATGGATGAGAAATCCAACAAGCTGCTGCTGGCTTTGGTGATGCTCTTCCTATTTGCCGTGATCGTCCTCCAGTACGTGTGCCCCGGCACAGAATGCCAGCTCCTCCGCCTGCAGGCATTCAGCTCCCCGATGCCGGACCCGTACCGCTCGGAGGATGAGAGCTCCGCCAGGTTCGTGCCCCGTTACAATTTCAGCCGCGGCGACCTCCTGCGCAAGGTAGACTTCGACATCAAGGGCGATGACCTGATCGTGTTCCTGCACATTCAGAAGACCGGAGGCACCACTTTCGGCCGCCACCTGGTGCGCAATATCCAGCTGGAGCAGCCTTGCGAGTGCCGCGTGGGTCAGAAGAAATGCACTTGCCACCGGCCGGGTAAGCGGGAGACCTGGCTCTTCTCCAGGTTCTCCACGGGCTGGAGCTGCGGGCTGCACGCCGACTGGACCGAGCTCACCAGCTGCGTGCCCGCCGTGGTGGACGGCAAGCGCGACGCCAGACTGCGACCGTCCAGGTGAGTGCGCCGCGCCCGTAGCCGAGCTGGGCCCTGGAGCGCGGGAGCGGACCTGGGCCCGGGCGGGCGGAGGGCGGGGAGGCGCGGCTGGTCGCTGGCGGCGCCCCAGTGCGCACCTCGGGGGTGGGGGGGCCCTGCGGGTGCGCCGGCACTGGACGGGCGCCAGACTCCTTGGCGCGCACGCTCACGGCGCCGTGGCAGCCGCAGGAAGCCTGTCCGCTGCGGCCCGGGACGGCTAGTCTGCCGGCTGGTTGGCCTGCTTGGTGGCTGGGAGAGCGTGCGGGGCGTGGGGGGAGTGGCTGCGAGGCCCCGATCGAGCGCCCCCCGCCACGGCCGCCGCCGGGACAGGGTACCGCACGCGGACTCCGCACTGGAGCGCCGGAAAGAACCGGTCTCTGTGTGTGAAGTCCCAGAGTCCCTCCTGTCTTCTCTCTTTTTTTCTCTGCACCCCGGTTCCAAAGCCTCCTTTCTGCCCTTTCTTCCTTTTCCCGCTCCCGCATTCTCCTGCTTTTCTCTCTTTCTCTTGCTCCAGTTACCTGTCGGTCCCGGGCGGCTCGCTCTTGCCTTCTCCCTCTCTTCTCCCTTTGCTTCTCGCTCTCTTTTACCCTTCCGGATTTTTCTCTCTTTGCTTGACTTTTGCCACTCTCCTCCTTCCTGTCCTCTGCCTCCGCTCTCCCTGGGCGAGTGGGTGTCCCTCTGCGGCTGTTTGGGGACACCCAGAGAGAGCTGATGGGACCCAGCTTAAAGCTCCTCACTACCGGCTGCACTCTTTGCGAGTGCGCGGGGGTGGGGGGGCACCGTGCGTACAGAAGGGCGGGCTGGGACGGTGCCCTGACCCTGTGTGTGGTTCGCTCTTGAGAAACCTCCAGATGTACAAACCCTGAGACGCAGCGTGGGGGCCCGGCAGCCCCCGCGCCGAGGACCCGGGGCTGATGCGGAAAATGGTGATTTATGAAGAGGCTGTAGTCAGTTGCTTTTGAAGGTAGAGCGTTTTCCTTCATGCAGCCGCAATGCCCGGTTGCTGGAGGTCATGGAGTGCCATAAAAGGGGGAAGGGGAGAAGGGCCTGATGGGCTGAAGGTGGAGTTGCTCCGGCCCGGGGCTCCCAATATGCCACTGTCCCTGAAACAAATCAGGGCTGGGGCAGGGAGTCCAGGGAATGGACTGGATGAGTCTGATTGCCCTGGAGCCTCTGGAAGTGTCTTTAGGCAGGCAAGGACAGGGCTGTGCTCTCTGCCTCTCTATCAGGTGACCACAGGGGCCCTCCAGGCCGCTGTTGACAGCAGCTGCCTACCTGGACAGGCTTCTAACTCTTACCCCTCATTGCTAGCAGCTCCTCCCTGTGCCTTGGACAAGGAGGTGCCTTGCAAGGAGGACAGGGATTCCTGGAATACAAAAGCCTTTGCAGTTTCTTCCTTCTAGAGGGAGGCAAATGGAGCCCTCTGACTCTCTCGGTCACCCACGTTCCCATTCCTTTTCCTCAGTTTACGATGGCCTTTCTTGAATGCTGGGAATCTGGCAGAATCTGTTGAATATTCACTGCCTTTACAGCCCTAAGGGATTTTTTTTTCTCCTCATCCTAAAAGAACCTTGGCTCCAGGAAGGGTCGCCTCAGTCCATTGTGAGAATTGTGTAAGTCATTGTCACCATAAGATACTGGGGTTTAAAAAGATCCCAAACAAGTTGGCAGCATTGAAAATAACCTCCATTTGCCGTTGGGGCTTGTAGGTGTTGAGTTCCACAGGACATGTGTACCTTTGAAAATCCTTCTGGACATGTAGGTCTGGGTGTGACGCAGTCTCTAGACACACCTTATAAATGGGGTCCCGATTATGTATTTGGTGGCCCCTATCCTCTGGCAGATTCCCTCAGAAATTTTCCATAAGATAACCAGGACCCTCAAGGGGACAGTTCACCCTCTTGGATGGTCCCAACTCGAAGCAACGTGATCTTACATGAAATGAGATTTTACTTGGTCGAAAAAGGGTGATACTACAGTGCCATCTAGTCTAATCAAGGAAGAAGCACTTTTTAGAGTCGGAGTTACTGGATCTTACACCATTTACACAAATGACATAAAATTTGCTAGAGAAACACATTGTCACCCTAAAGGCATCTTTTTATTTCATTAAGTTCCACCCAACCTCCAGAAACCTTCATCTTGAAGAATAGTGGCAGCTTGAGGGTTCCAGAATTTTCCAGGGCGTTGATACTTTTCCACCTCCAGGACAAGTTCAGTGAGTCCTGATAATATAGAAGAGGGAAGGTATGCGTGAAGTGTGTGTGAGTTAGAATGTGCGTGTGTGTGAGTGTGTGTGGTGAAAATTGAGACACGGGGGCAGCAGGGCCGCATGGGGGTGAGGAGCCCACCCCGGGAGATGAGAGTTAGCCATGTGGGGTTCCTGTGTGGAGCGGCCTTCCGGGCCAGCTGGTGGTCTCTGTGCTCCACTGAACCGAGGGGAACAGAGGGCTCTGCCTCTTTGGCCTGAAAGTCCTGACACCTGGGCCTCGGCGCCAGGCTGTCCATGAACCAGCTGTGTGACCTTGGACCAGAGCCTGTCCAGGCCTTGAATACATGGAGCGTGCGTTCCAGTGTCTGATGAGCTTTCACATCCCTTTATCTCTGGTATTTCGCCATAAACTTGCAATATCTTTGGGGAGAGGGCGGAGTGGGCAAAAGTATCCCCACTTATCAGATGAGAGTGAAGGCCAAAGAAGCCGCCAGCCTTTCTCAAGGTCGTCGAGCTCTGGAGGGGCCCTGCAGGAATCTTGCTCCAGTTCTTTCTGGTCCGTTCACTGCGCCTTGGTGCAGGGGGTCCTGGCCCCAAGCATAGAGAGGCCATTCATGTTAGTAACGCTCACAGAGGGAGCCCTGGGTACACGCGGACTGATCGATAGTGGTACCATCCACACCGTCCCGGGTTTCAGTAACGCTACCCATATGGGTTTGGACGCGGGATCAGACCGGGGTTGCCACACCCCTGGGGAGAAGGGATTTCCAGCTCCCTGAGGCTCTCTGCTCCCCGGGGCGGCGGTGGCGGGGGGCGGGGGCATGGGGTCTTGTGGCTGGGGTGGCAGAAGGGCCTCTGGCTGCCATGTTGGAAATCCCCATGAAGCCCCACAGGATGGGAGCAGGCTTGGGGGCCTGGTGTATAAGCCACAGTAGGAGAGCCCCGTGGCAACAAGGGCCACATTCTGACTCACAGCCATCTAGGCCATCGTGGCTGCAAGCCAAGACCCTGAATCCTGCTTCCAGTGCTCCTTTGGCCATGCTTGCCTGCCTCTGCTGATGGCCGCCAGCTCGGGTGATACGTAACTGCTGAATAGAAATGACTGTGAGCGCGTTGCCTGGTGAGGACAAAGACAGAGAATGCTGGGCTGGCAAAAGGTTCAAGTTGTTTATTGAGAGTATTTCTTAAAAAAAAAAAAAAGAAAAAGAAACTAGAAATTGCATTTCATGCATCTGTCTTCCAATATGTTGTTTGGGGTCAGAGAAGGGTCCTGCTCATTCTAGAACTTCTAAGACCATTTTTTGAAAATGTATCAAAACATTCTTGCTTACCAGCTGTTAAAACTCCCGAATTCTGCAGGCTTTTCTCAGGCCAAATTCCCTCTGTTTGTAGCCAACTCTGGAGCACCACTCTGTCTGTGGGAGGAATTCTGAATTGGGCACAGAGAACGTGCACGGGCCTCATTTTTCTTTGCCAGGTACCGTGCCGGCTGGCACACACAGGTGGCACGGGCCGGGTTCCGTGGCTCTACAGGTCAGAGGCTCTGGGCACGATATTCCTGTTGCATCCTAGACTTTCCGTGTCTCTGAATTTTCCAGCAGCCATACGGAAGAGTAATTAATTGTCATCTGAAATCCAGTAGGCTATCACTGACAGGAAAGGACTAAAAGGCTGTTCAATGGAGAAAAGCTTCTTTCTCTTCCCCTTCCTTTTTAAAAGGGGGCTATTTTGAATGCGCTCCACCTTCGCAGGAAAGCCCACGGTGCCTCTGCCCACTCACAGCTCAGGTGCCCACGCTTCCCTTCCTTCCCAGCTGGGCTTCGGCGATGAGGCGGGCTGACAGGCCCGGCTGTGGGCCACCGGGCTCTCACAGGGGTGGCTTCTCAGCCCCACCTGCGTTTCTTCAGCTGCCTTTGAGAGAAGCTGCTCTACTCTCCCACCTGTTTCTCAGAAGACGGGGAGACACTCGCTGTCACATCTGTGGAACTTGAGCAGGATTCGTTAGCATGGCCACGTGGATGGCAGACATGTTGGAATCCTGACAGAATGCTCAGTTCTCAGGTGGCCGCCTGGGTGGCTCAGTGGGTTAAGTGTCTGCCTTTGGCTCAGGTTATGATCTCAGAGTCCTTCTCCCTCTGTCCCCTCACCCCCGTGCTCTCTCCCTGTGCCCCTATGCTCTCTCACTCTCTCAAATAAATAAATAAAATTAATTTAAAAAAAAAAACCTCTCGGTTCTCTGGGTTGTGTAAAAGGCTCCTCAGAATTAGCACTTCTCAATAGTAATTTTAGAGCCGTGGTGTTATGCGGCAAGAAGAATGTCAGCTTGTCTTTTATAGATATTTGTCGTCAAGTTCGGTGGTATGAAGTGACATCGAAGATTAGTCACCTTTTCCGTCGTTATTCATTAAACAAAATTTTGTGAGACTGCCCATTATCTTCCAGGGAAGGTGCGTCATTCTTTCTCTCCAAGAGCTTAGCACAGAACAAAGTAATTTGGTATTTTAGACATTTAACAAAGGAGATGTCTTTTGTTTGGAAAGGATCTGAATATCAAGGATGTCGTTAGAATGTCACACCTTTGCAGGAATATAGTGAAACAGAGAGAAAAGTCCATCTGTTTATGTGGAAGTTCATGTCTAATCGGCAAACTCTGAAGAATCGTGAGCTCTGCACAGTGCTAGCAGTTAGGGGTGATTAGAGCCTATACAAAGCCGGAAAAGGCAGGGTCACCATCTTCATCCTCAAGTCTGTGAAGTTTAGAGGGCAAAGTGCAGAACTGTGGGTCAGAGTGGGGATGAGGCTTGTGATTTGGGCCAGGTCCATCCCCCTCTGTAGAATAGGAGATTTAACCAGGAAGCCATCTCAGGCCTATTCCTTCCTAAGGAATGAGGAACAGGACAGGAAAAGGAGAGATGTATTCAGGAAGACATCTGGGAATAGGTGGTTTGTATTTAGAAGAGAAGAGGCATTGTGGGCAGGCATGGCGTTCTTCTGGCATCGTGCAGTTCAGTGGCCTCACCTAGACAGGACTGGCCAGAACTGAGAAGGTCATGGTTGGGAGGTAGGTGGGGAGAGGCCTCATGGTCAAGGTCCTGGGATGGCAATGAGGTTGAACCCCGGTGGGTCGGAGAAGCACTTGGATGAAAGGCATGTAAGAAATACAAAAGGAATTGAGGGCTGGAGTCCAGCTGAACGCGCCTCCCTGACTTCTAGGCTGGAGTGGAGGTGGTACCAGTGATCAGATCAGAGTGGTCCAGAAGGGGATCTAGTTTGGGCGGGGTGGGCACTATGCTCAAGAGTTGTGACTGGTCTGTGTTGCCTGGATGTGTCGTGGCCAGGGATCCTGGGAAGGGAAATCCATCTGGGGCTGATTAGGATTTAGTTGTGTAAGTGGGAGTCTGTTGAACTCAGTTACTCTGCTTTCACAATCGGCATTATTATTTAAATGATAGCCAAGGAGAAGGATGTTTGAAGAGAGGAAAAGATAGACAGTTATGACTGCATAAAAACGAGAACTGTTCATCTGTCAAAAAGTAGCCAAAATGAAACGGCAAATTGTCAAATTGATGACAATAGGCACAACAAATAAAACAGACAAAAAAGTGACATCTTTTCTGTATAAGGGACTCCTACAAATTGATTAGAAAAGCAAAGGATAGGAAAAGACAAGTTATAACAGGGGACCCACAACTAGTTTACAGACGTGGAGTAACTGTGTAGTCCACTGGGAGTGAAGTTATGCAACTTTAAGTCATTAAGTGTGGGAAAACCTTTTGCCTCTCTAATTAGCCCTGATTTAAAAACAAACAAACAACAACAACAAAAAAAACCTCAACATATATCACCACCACCATCAATTCCATAATTCTCATACATTGTTAGTGGCCTTGTAAATTTGAACAATTCTTCTGGAAATAAATTAGGTAACATAAATGGAGATCATTAAAAATATTTCTTTCTTTGACCCATAATTTCTTTTCCAGGATGTTACTGAAAATCATAGTCATATACATGTTTTTCATTCACTCACTTATTCATTTTTTTCACTTTTTAATTCAACAAATATTTACTGAGTGTCCGCTATCACTGGGCTATGTGCTGGGGGCCCTGTTGTGTGTTCCTGCCCTCATATAGTGCAGAAGATAGAAATGAAGCCAACATTTAGCGACTTAAAATTGTGAGAAATGCCATTGCAGGGGGCGGGGAGTACAGGGTGATATAAAGGTACACTGGGAGGCTGGCTGGAGTTCTTTGTAAGTGCATGAAATTGGAAAAATCTGGACATCCACATGGAGAAGAATCTCAGTACATCCACTTGAAGGATTATTAGAAAATCATTTAAATATATTTTCAGAGGGTATGGAAAATTGTTAGCGATTTAAAGCTAAGGGGAAAAGAGACAGTTATAGACCCAGTATAACTATAGCTATGTTAGAGAGAGGGATTGGGGAGAGGCAGACACACACACACACACACACACACACACACACACACACAATCTTCCCAGCCTTCCAAATCTAAGCGTAAAGTACAAGGAATGAGGGGCGCCTGGGTGGCTCAGTGGGTTAAAACCTCTGCCTTCGGCTCAGGTCATGATCCCAGGGTCCTGGGATCGAGCCCTGCATCGGGCTCTCTGCTCAGCGGGGAGCCTGCTTCCTCCTCTCTCTCTGCCTGCCTG
Source organism: Mustela erminea (assembly GCF_009829155.1). Taxonomy (NCBI): domain Eukaryota; kingdom Metazoa; phylum Chordata; class Mammalia; order Carnivora; family Mustelidae; genus Mustela; species Mustela erminea. Next base: position 111,906,216 of record NC_045635.1, on the reverse strand, counting down.
TCTGCCTACTTGTGACCGCTATCTGTCAAATAAATAAATGAAATCTTATTAAAAAAAATACAAGGAATGAAAGAAAAATACCAGGATATTAGTAAATCAATTCGTGATTTATTCTTATTCTTTTTTAAAAAGATTTTATTCGTTTGTTTGACAGAGAGAGAGAGAGAGAGAGAGCACATGAGCGAGCACACAAGCAGGGAGAGCAGCAGGCAGGCAGAGGGAGAGGGGGAAGCAGGCTCCCCGATGAGCAAGGAGCCTGTTGAGGGACTCGATCTCAGGACCCTAGGATTATGACCTGAGCCGAAGGCAGACATTTAACCAACTGAGCCACCCAGGCACCCCGACTGAGTCTTATTCGGCTTCTCTGAAGGTTTTGCATTTCGTTTATGAGTATGCACTACTTTTATAATCAAAGTGAACATTAACAGTTTTTAAAATGATGTTTTATCATGGCTGTGATAAATTATACTCATGTCAACTTTTTGGTTCCTGAAGACCATGGCTGACTATCTCATTAGCTTCTTGATATCTGGGGAGTTCTTTTTCTTTTTAAATTTATTTATTTATTTGAGAGACAGAGAGAGCACTGGGAGAGGAGAGAGGGAAAGAGGCAGAGAGGGAAGGGTAGGACAAGCAGACTCTCTGCTGAGCAGGGAGCCAGCTGTGGGGCTCCATCCCAGGACCCAGAGATCATGACCTGAGCCCAAGGCAGACGCATAACTCACAGAGCTACCCATGCGCCCGGTATCTGGGGGAGTTCTTAAATAAACTCTCAGACTGAAAGGCAGAGATGACACGTCAGGAATCGGCTGTTGGTTTTTTTGATGAGTGACTGTTCTCCTATGCCAAAGAAACCATGGAATGCTTATACTCGTACATTATGGAGAGGTTTGAGTCTATCGCTATTGTTTCTTCTCTGTTTAAAAGTTCAGTGGAGGGGCGCCTGGGTGGCTCAGTGTGTTAAGCCGCTGCCTTCGGCTCAGGTCATGATCCCAGGGTCCTGGGATCGAGTCCCGCGTCGGGCTCTCTGCTCAGCGGGGAGCCTGCTTTCTCCCCTCTCTCTCTGCCTGCCTCTCTGTCTGCTTGTGATCTCTGTCTGTCAAATAAATAAATAAAATCTTTAAAAAAAGAAAAAGTTCAGTGGAACAGGAAATTAATAATGGCAGGCAGTTGGAAATAATAAGACTTGCTCGGCTCGGCCAGAAACCCCCAAGACAGCCTGGACTTTGAGCGGACACCAGAGCTAATGGTCTGGCTAGAAGAGTCAAGACTTACGGCCATTTCTAAACAGCCACAACTGAGAGCTTAGGTCAGTTGGTGCTCGTGTTGCCCTCATTCTGGAAAGAAAGGGAGTGCACTCAGCTGGGGCAGCCTCCTCCCAGAGCAGTTTTCCTTCATGACAGCATCGCTCCCCATTAACTACGAATTACACAATGCTTATAAATTAATTCATAGAGTTATGAATTAAATTTATAAATTATGCATTAAGTTGCTTAGAACACTTCATTCCTCAACTGCTCTGGGTATCTGAGGGGCTACTAGATACAGTGAGGTGAATAATCTGATTCTTGAAACTCTGTTGAAACTTCTATTCTTGGTACTCGTTATTTTGACTGTGTAAGGAACGTGCTTCACCGTGGAAAAGCTAATATCGGCATTCCATGACAAATAAGATCTCTAGTCAATGAGTTCAGGGGAAAGAAAAAAGTATGGGTGGGAATGTTCTCTTTTCCCTTAGAGCATAATGATGAATCCAACTAATGGTTTATAGCTTCTAATACAATACCATTGTAAGCTTACAGAAATATTTGTCTAACTTTAGTGAAATATTTATTGGCAAAAGAGCTGTTCTAGTTTTACTTGGTATTGGACTTCACAGATTATTCTGTTGGTCTTATTGCATCCCATTTGTTATTTCTGCCATTTTGCCTCTAAGAACAGTGTTGAAGACTTTGACATATTTCAGAGCATTACACTAAATAAATCTGTCTTGCACATTCCACTGTGCTTTTTCTGGAATATTATAAATATTCAAATATAGGCACACTTGCAAATTCAAAATAAAATTCAATACATGCAAATTCTGCATAAACTCCATATTTATAACTTAGCAATAGTTATGAACTTGTTATCCTATGATATAAATGTATCAAATAGCAGCTCATGGGAATTACCAATAAATATATTTTTCTGATTAAACTGTGGATTCTTTTTTAGTCACAATTTCAGCTTCAATTCTGGGATATATTATAAGAGAATAATTTGCACTTCATTTGCTCTGAATTGTCAAGAATCATGTTCTTCCCCAATGTAAATGTCTGCAAAAAGGACTTCTTATTCAGTTTGATTGCTTTTTATATTTTACTAGCAGAGATACCCTAGTGAGCCTAAGAGAATTGGTCTGTTTCTTGTGAAGAGTTTAGTTCTGATGAATCACTTCCATGCACTTTTCTGAAGGAATACAGAGCAACTGAAATGTGTAATGCATTGATTTACATCAAATGGATTAGACCTGTGTGCACCATTCCTTGCATTAATTGACTTTCTCCCATAACTGTACTAATAAAGACAAGTCTTCAGTATAGTACCAGCTCCAGTTCACTGATGGAAATCATTGAACTTGTGCTAACTTCCCACAGGAGAATGACTGCAAGCAAAGAGTATTTAGAAATTGACTAGGGTGAACAGGTTACAGCCAGGAAACTCAGAGATACTTTAAAAAGGTCCTTTGATCCTGGCAGCCAGCTTCTCTGTTGTTACAATAAATAGAACTTGACTAAACTCACCAGTTGAACGACACAGATTATCACAGTGGAGGAGAATACAAAATTGACCTCTGTGCTGTGTATAAGAGACAAAGGTAAAACATAAGAATACAGGTAGGACTGGAATGGATATACTATGCAAATACTAACCAGAAAGAAGCTGAAGTAGTTAAACAGATATCAGACAAATAGACTGAAGCAAAACTTTTACTGGGGTCAACAGGATCACTGAATAATGGCAAAAAGTTCCACTTTTCAGATAGTTCTAAGCTCATATGCACCTAATACCATTGTTTTAAAATATATAAAGCAAAAACTGATGGGGCTATAAGGAGACATTGTAAAATCTGCTAACCTCTTTCAGAAATTGACAGATGAAACAAACACAAAAATGGGTAAGCATACAGAAGATTTGGTTAACAAGCTCAGTGCAGTGGACCTGCATCCAATTAGAAGAATGTACTTTCTTCTCAAGCACATATGGAACGCTTGTAAAAATAGACCATATACTAAGCTGTAAAGTTAGTCTGGAAAAACTTCAGTGAGTAAATATCTTACAGACCGTATTATCTGCCCAGGCAGTGCTTAGTCACTGTATGTTGTAACCAGTCAGGCAGGAACAAGGGATCAGACTCTATCTGAGTGCATGAGAAGCAACATTAGTAGTCTGATATATGTGGAAGTATTGCCAGTCCTTCACCAACCACATCAGGTTTCCTAATTCACATGCAAGAGTGTAGAACTCCAATACTTTGGCCAAGAGAAGTGCTGGAAAGTGATGGTTTGACTCAGGTAGTTTGGCCTGACTTACCCCAAAGACCTGTTAAGGTTTTGGGGTACTTATTAAGCCAGGCCCTATGCCAGGGGCAGAGCATGAATTTTTCTCATTTAATCCTCAAAACAATCCTGTAAGGTAGATGTTTTAAAAACCCATTTAAAGATGAAAATAACAGAATTGGACCCAAAACTACCCAGCTAGCCAATATTGGAGCTGGCAGCTAAAATCAGGTGGGCCATGTGGCCTATCTGATATATTTTAATGTTCACTAAATTTGCAGACAAATCTCCAAAAGTCTGTACTTGGTTTTTGGCCGTGTCTACTATATGAGCTAAGTAAAATGGAGACCTGTTAACTGATTTTTTTTAAGCATTTTTAAAAAGCTCAGTAAAAATTACTTTATAAGGGTGAATTCTGCAGCTCTCTTTTGCCCCTTCTTAAATAAGGATTCAGATATCCAACAATTTAAAAAAAGGTAGATGTCCAAGATACTGCAAATGCAAATGAAAAATCGACACAGATTTACACAGAAGAATGCTGTTTAAGAGGAAATTAAAAAAAAAAGGAGTTACATTAGTGGAAAAAAAAATTTTTTTCAGATAAGGAAAATGAGGACCTTAACTGTATTTTAATTTATGCCCCATGTGGACTTAAAATACGGTGTGCGCACTCGATAAGATTTGTAAGAGGCCAAAGCATCTTAGTCCTTCTGGAATGTTGGCAGTTGGTTCATTAGCGATGTCAGTTGCACTGCTCTGACCGCAGCCTGTTTCTATAAACAAGCATTGTTTTTGTTTTTGTTTGTTTGTTTGTTTGTTTTACTTGCATTTGGTCTGTATAGACACAGCCTTTGGAGGGTAGTGTGAATGAGTTTGGCTAGATCAGTTCATACAGTCCTGAAAAAGGGGGAGCTAGTCAAATAAAGACACTTTCTCCAAAACCAAGTGATGAATCCTGAAGCCTGTTCTCATCCCTGGGGCTCATCTTGAAGAGAGGAGTCACCCTTCTCTCTCTTTCGGAAAAGGTGGCTTTGGAAAAGAAAACATGTAAGTCAGCGTAGGCCTTCCAGCCTGGCATACGTTAATGTGGGTGGCCATGAAATTGGGTTGGAGGCATTGGAAACATGGGAAAAAGGCACCCACAATAACCAGAGACCAGTGTGACCTTGGAATGGTGGCCATCTCTGCAGATACCTCACTGTTAAGATTTTGCTAAGTAGAAGATTAACTGGCATGACATTACCTAAGGTTAGAAAATGGAGCCTACTTAGTAGATACACTAGAGGCAGGACTAATTATTATTTTCATGACTGGTTTTGCTGAGGGTGGTACAGAATCTTGTAGGAGCAGAATAGGTCAACTCCAGCTCATGTTGAAATGAAACACACTGGGGTGAACAGTACCATAGTAGGCTATTTAGGAAAAGTCACTTCAACACAAATTTTAATGGACACATAGAAACAATGTTACACATAAACACACCATAAGATTAACGAAAGACAATTACTTGAAGATGTTGACTATGGATCTGAAGCAAGGTATTTTTAAAAATATTTTGTGTTACTGAACAAAATGGCCTGTGCATATTTCTCCTTTTAGGTAAGGATCCATGCTTAGCATCTACCACTCTTAGTTTGTTCTTTGTGACTTGGAAGCAAAGCAAAGGATAAAAAAGATACCATTTTAGTGTTAGTATAGCTTTTTACAATCTTCTGGCAGCTTTTGTATTTATCACCATATGGGTGTACATTAAATCTGCATATCTCCCTCTCATTTATATGTTTATGAAGTTATAAAGACATACACATGTGCACACAAAGTAATTAAGCAAGTGATATGTGTTTGACAATGTTTGGTGACTTAATGCCAATTAGAGGGGGGTTAAAAAAACCCTTGCTTTTCTAATCCAATTGCTTCCATGCTTTTTGGTTTATGCACTTAAGGACAGAATCCATTTAAAGTGCAGAAATTTGCATACATGCAGGTTTGAGTGAGATTTCTATTTATTCCAGATGGCCTTGAAAAATTATTACCCAGGGCCTTAGAGACCTGGATGTCACGAGATCCATTAGGATGAGATTGAGATCACACTTGGGTTTGCAGCAGTTTCTCCTCTATGAGAGGGGGTATACTTTTGACATGGGGTGGCTGGGGGTGCGGGGGCTAAAGGTATGTATGTTACTTAGCTAGACTGTTCAGTGAAGCCAAATGAGCTCAGCCCAGCTCAAGGAGGGAGTCCTGTGTCACAGGACTGTAGGAAAGTGGTTCGTGATTTTCCAGAGTTCAGCTAAAAGCTAAGTGAACGGCTGCATATGGGATTTGCATGCATGAAAGCGAGCAGTAACTTCGACAGTCTCTCCCCTTTTAAAAAATATGGTTGGATTAGAATGAGCATGACTGTGATGCTCCCCGTTGAATGCCATTTTTTGTTTTGCTTTTCAAGCATGGTGATGTAACCACTATTCATTGTAGTCAGTTCATAGTTCCCAGCATCTAGGGACAGGGTGTGGGGTCTCAGGTTGTGAACTTTGGCTGGGAATATCTTCTCTAGAGAACGTCGCAGAGGTCAGGTTTCCATGACAGCAGCAGGCAGGCCAGGGACCACGAAAATTCAGCTCTTCTGGTTTGCTGGGGTCTGACTCTGGGATGCAGCTCTTTCTGGTTAAGAGAGAGGAGCTCTTATATGTAGTGAGCTTGCTAAGAAGGCGAGATCTGAGTGCCACAAAGCCCGAGGTATGCACAGCTCTATTATTTGCCTGTTGGTCTCTGAATCTCTTAGCACAAGAAACCTAGAAGGAAGAAGATGAATGTTCTCCCACAATTTCAAGCAGGTAGAAATGTTCACGAAATGGTAGAAGTTCCAACTGAAACATTGGAAGCTCCAGTTGGGTCTGAGGAAGAGACATACTATTGGGGGGATAAAGATAAATTATTGCCATAATTAAATGGCAGGTTGCCTCTTAATGATTTAGACCTCCCCTTCCCAGATATAGCTTTGGGAACAATCAGTTGCACCCACATCGGCTTCAGGGCCCTAGAAGGAGGCAGTGGTGCCGTGCACATTGCCAGCTTTAATAGTAACCCCGTAGGTCTAGGGGCCACTGGTGGCTGTCAACTTGGAATTCTGGGACACCATGGTTCTGCTGGATTAGGGATGAGAGCTGGTTTGGGATGCTTCTAATCATTCAGCATAATTCACTCAAGATTCATCCAAGCTGTTGCCTGTGTCAACAGTTCGTTCTTTTTTTATTGCTGAAGAATCTTCCATGGCACGTACGAAGACTAGTTTGTTTAACTCCCACCTGTTGAAGGACATCTGGGCTGATTCTAATTTTTGGCTATCACAAATAAAGCTGCTATAAACGTTCGTGTATAGGCTTTTGTGGAATGATCCGTGTTCATTTCTCTAGGATAAAAGCTCAAGAATGCAATTCCGGGGTCCTTTGATAATTATGTGTTTAGTTTTATGAGAAACTGCCAAACTGTTTTTATGGAAGGACTATATATGGTTTCACATTCCCAGCAGCCTTGCATGGTTGATCCAATTTTTCCCTATCCTTGCCAGCGTTTGATGTTGTCACTATTTTTTATTTTAGCCATTCTGATAGGTGTGTAATAATATCTCATTGTGGTTTTAATTTACCTTTCCCTGGTGGCTGATGATGTTCAGCATCCTTTCACAGGCTGACTAGCTATCTGGGCATCCTCTTTGATGGAATGCCTGTTCACGCTATTTGCATGTTTTCTGATGGGATTCTTTTTTCTTTAACTATTGAGTTTTGAGTGTTATTTATATATTCTGTATATTAGTCTTTTGTCAGATGCATTGTTTGCAGATATTTTCTCTATGTCCATTGTCTGCCTTTCGTCTTCTTCACGTGGCATGAGATAGAGCAAAATTTCCTTCTTTTTTTTTTTTAAGAGACAGAGTACGCATGTCAGTAGGGAGGGGAGGAACAAAGGGAGGGAGAGAGAGAGAGAGAATCTTAAGCAGGCTCCACACCCAGTGTGGACCCCAGTGGGGGAGGGGGCTTGATCTCATGACCGTGAGATCACGACCTGAGCTGAAATCAAGAGTTGGCTGAGTAACAGGCTGAGCCACCCAGAAGCCCAGGCACAGCAAAATTTCTAATTTTAATGAGGTCCAATCTGTCAGTTTTTTCTTTTATGGATCATGATTTGGTGTCAAATTTGCCTAGTCCTAGATCTTGAAGATTTTCTCCTGTGTTTTTTCTAAAGATTTTATAGTTTTAATTTTTTACCTTTAAGTCTATGATAACATTTTAAAGCTATTTTCTTACTTAGATACAGTTCAGGCATCGAAATATTCACACTTGTAAAGCACACAGTCCAGTGGTTTTTAATATATTCAGAAAGTTGGGAGATCATTGCCGCTGGTAAATTCCACCCATTAGCAGTCACTGTCCATTCTTCCCTCCCCCAGCCGTCTTATGGGTGTGATATGGCACCTTATTGTGGTTTTGATTTGCATATTCCTCAAAGGTTATGATGTCATGCATGTTTTCATGTGTGTATTGCCCATTTGAATGTCTTTTTTGGAGAAATGTCTATTCAGATACTTTGCCATTATTAATTTTGTTTTTTTTCTCTCTATAGTATTGAGTTAGGTGTTCTTTATAGAGTCTAGATTCAAGTTTCCTATCATATATATGTATTGCAAGTATTTTCCTCTCACTCAGTGAGTCATCTCTTCATGTTCATTGAAGCATGAAAGTTTTAAATTTTCATGAAATCCAATTTAACTCTTCTTTGTTTTGTCTCTTATGAAGGCTTTGCCTGACCTGAGACCTCGAAGATTTACCCCAATATTTGTCTAGGAGTTTTATAGTTTTATCTCTTAAAGTCCATGAACTATTTTGAATTATTTTTTAATCCATATTTTAAGATGGGGACCCAACTTCATTCTTCTCCAGGTGGATATCAGTTGTCCCAACATCATTAGTTGAAAAGACTTTTTTCTTTATTGAATTGCCTTGGTACTTTTGTTGAAAATCAATTGACCATCAGTTTATGGATTTATTTTTTATATTCTTAATTACATTTTATTCACCTATATAGTCATTTAAAAAAAGATTTTATTTTTAACTAATCTCTACGTCCAACTTGGGGTTTGAACTTTACAACCCTGAGATCAAGAGTCACACCCTCCACCGACTGAACCAGCCAGACACCCTTCATTATGGTTTTAAAAGATGGTTTTAATGTCCTTTCTTTCATTCTTGATTTTAGTAATTGACTCTTTTATTCTTGGTCAGTCTAGGTTATGATTTGTCAATTTTGTTGATCTTCTCAAAGAACCAACTTTTGGCTTCATTGATTTTCTCCATTTTTTTTAACTCTCAATTCCCACTGCAATCTATAATATTTCTTTTCTTCTGCTTGCTTTTGGTTTAGTATACTTTTTCTTTTCCAGTGTCTTGTGGTGGAAAATTAAGTTATTGATTGAGACCTTTCAGTCTCTTTCTCTTTTTTTACATTTACAGCTATAAAATATTCTCTAAGAGTGGCTTTGGTTGCATCCTGTAAGTTTGGTATGTTTTGTCTTATTTTAATCTATCTGAAAGGTTTCCTAATTTCTCTTGTGCTTTCTTCTTTGGACAATTGTTTCTTTAAGAGTGCATTGTTTGAGGGGCTCCTGGGTGGCTCAGTGGGTTAAAGCCTCTGCCTTTGGCTCAGGTCGTGATCTCAGGGTCCTGGGGTCAAGCCCCACATCAGGCTCTCTGCTCAGCAGGGAGCCTGCTTCCTCCTCTCTCTCTGCCTGCCTCTCTGCCTACTTATGATCTGTCTGTCAAATAAATAAATAAAATCTTTTTAAAAAAGAGTGCATTGGAGCACCTGGGTGGCTCAGTGGGTTAAGCCTCTCCCTTCGGCTCAGGTCATGATCCCAGGGTCCTAGGATCGAGCCCCATATCGGGCTCTCTGCTCAGCGGGGAGCCTGCTTCCTCCTCTCTCTCTCTCTGCCTGCCTCTCTGCCTACGTGTGGTCTCTGTCTGTCGGATAAATAAATAAAATCTTTAAAAAGAAAAGAAAAGAAAAAAAAGGAGTGCATTGTTTGATTCCCACATATTTATGAATTTCCTAGATATCCTCTTTAAATTATTTATAATTTCATTCCACTGTGGTCAGAGAACATACGCTATGCAGTTCAGTCTTTTAAAATATACCAAGAAGAGTTTTATGGCCTACCATATGGTCTATACTAGAGATTGCTCTGTGGACATTTGAGAAGACTATGTTCTGTTGGTGGTGGACTGTTCTATAGATGACTGCTAAGTCTTGGTTTATTGTACTGCTCAAGACTTCTGTGTCCTTGTTGCTGTTTTTCTACTTGTTCTAGTCATTATTGAAATTGGGGCATTGGGGCGCCTGGGTGACTCAGTTGGTTGGGCAACTGCCTTCGGCTCGGGTCATGATCCTGGAGTCCTGGGATTGAGTCCCACATCGGGCTCCCTGCTTGGCAGGGAGTCTGCTTCTCCCACTGACCTCTCTTCTCTCATGCTCTCTCTCAAGTAAATAAATAAAATCTTAAAAAAAAAAAAGAAATTGGGGCATTGAAGTCTCCAGCTATTATTATTGAATTTTCTATTTCTCTTTCTAATTCTGTTTTTGCTTCATGTTTTTTTTGGGTTCTGTTATTAACTGCATGTATATTTATGATTGTTATGTTCTCCTGATGTGTTGCTCCTTTTATCATTATAAAAATTTCTTCTTTATCTCTAGTAACATTTATTAAAGTTGGTTTTCTGTAATATTAATATAGTCATTCCATATTTCTTATTGTTCCTGTTTCTATAATAAATGTCTTTTTCTCCTTTTTTGTTCAGATTATTTCTTTGAATGCAATGCATGTTTCCTGTGAACAACATATTTTTGGATCTTGTTTTTTTAAATCCATCTGATGATCTATGCTTTTTTTTTTTTTTTAAGCAATCTCTATACCCTATGTGGGGCTCAAACTCATAACCCCAAGATCAAGAGTTGGATTCCCTACCAGCTGTGCCAGCCAGGCCCCCATGTCTGTGCCTTTTGATTGGATTGTTCTGTTCATTAATATTATTGAGAGCTCATTCCAAGTCTCTCATTCTATTTTTATTTATTTTTTAAAAGTATTTTATTTACTTATTTGAGCTAGAGAGAGAGTAAGGGCCAGGAGACCGAGGGAGAGGGAAGAGCAGGCTCTCCACTGAACAGGGAGCTTGATGTGGGGCTTGATCCCCAGAACCCTGAGATCATGTCCTGACCCAAAGGCAGACACTTAACTGACTGAGCCACTCAGGTGCCCCTGTCATTTTATTTTTAATTCTGCGTATCTCATATCTTTTTTCTCTTTTTTTTGCTATTTCTCTTTTCCTCCTTTACTGCTTTCTGCTGTATTAGGTTACTGTTTTCTAATATAACATTTTAATTACTTTAATGATTTTGCACTGTTATTTGTTGTAATTTTTTAGCATATGCTCTAGGGCTTAATCTGTACATTATAACTTTTCAGAATCTACTTGATATTTGTAATACATTATAGTTAGAAATGTTTCTTTTTTTTTTTTAAGATTTATTTATTTATTTATTTGTCAGAGAGGGAAAGAGAGCGAGCACAGGCAGACAGAATGGCAGGCAGAGGCAGAGGGAGAAGCAGGCTCCCTGCCGAGCAAGGAGCCCAATGTGGGACTCGATCCCAGGATGCTGGGATCATGACCTGAGCCGAAGGCAGCTGCTTAACCAACTGAGCCACCCAGGCGTCCCAGTTAGAAATGTTTCTAGAAATATTTCCCTCAATCTATTCCTTCTTCTCTCTTTTTGTGCTATTATTGTTATAAAATTTACATCTGTATTTTACAAAGCTGGCAGTACATTATTGTTCTTAACCATAAATAATTTTGAAGTGCACTTGGGAAGAATTCTACTGTTGTTGGGTGGAGTTCATTAAGTCCTGCGGTTGGGTCAATGTTGATTAGGTCTTTGTGGTTGAAGGTATCATGGAGATTTTGTATATCCTTGTCGATTTTCTGTATAATGGTTCTTTCAGTTGTTGAGAGAGGTGTTAGAATCCCTAACCATAATTATAGATTTGTCTGTTTTCTCCTTTCACTTCCATCAGTTTTGGCTTTCTATATTTTGCAGCTCTGTTGTTTGTTACAGACAGATTTGGGATTGCTACGTGTTCTGGGTCAACTGACTCTTTTATCATTATGTAATGTCCTCCCTTCAGTTTGGGTTATTTTCTTTGTCCCAAGGTCTATTTTCTCCAAAGTGAACATAGCCACTTACGCTTTCTCCCGACTGATGGGTGCATGAGTACATGATATGTCTTTCTGTCTACCTGTCAGTGCCTTCTAACACTTATTTTAGTGTATTTTATGGATACATTAAAATAGCATATCTATTATCTATTATTATCTACTATTATTATCTATCTATGTTATCTAAAATAACATGTTATTACTTGGAGGAATAGAGAGAAATGTGTACCCACCCAGAACTATAAGTAGGCACAGTTCACCTGTTTCTGTTTGCTCCAGTGGCCTGGGTTGGCTATTGAAGGCATTGAGGCTGTGGGTTGCACATACCTAATTTGAGTGCAGTAATCACCTATTACTAAGTCAACTTCTCTGTACATCGAGTGTTGTAGTGACTCCGTTTTCTTTATTTCCAGGGATCAGACTCTTGAAGTCCAAGTATTTTTAATTCAATAGGCCCCACCTTTATCTTATTTTGGTTGTGTCCATCTCTCCTTTTCCTTTCTCTATGGAGGTGTTTGGTTTCGGGAGAGTTGGTTTGTTGTGGGATCTGGACATTTCTGCTTGCTGTCACAAGGTCAGCAGGAACAGAAATGAAAAACTGTCTTGCACTAAGATGTAGGACTGGTAACACTGCCCCTTTTGACTAGGATGGACTCCTTCTCATTAACTAGTGCATTCTGTATGTAGCGAATGCCTCCTGTGTGCCAGGCGCTGGGTCAGGTGTTGGGACAACAGAGCCGATGGTGTCTGCTTAGACAAGTGGGGGTGACCAGTAGACAAATAGGGTGAGTGGCACTGTGATTAAGCTGAGCACAAGTCGCCATGAGGATGAAGAGGAGGTGACATCCAGGCTGCTGCGTCCCCAAGGCTCCACAGCCAGGCAGGGCACAGGGGAAAACCCAACAATGCAGCACAATGAAAAGAGCAGCTCCAGGAACATGTAGGGCTTGCACTTAGGGGCCGGGGTGAAAATGGTGACCCCGGAATTAGAGAAGCCAGGGCTCATGGAAGCCTTGTAGGGCATGGAGCATATTTGGGACTTTATCCTGAATGCCATCAGAGAGCACGGGGAGTCAAATGGAGGAGTAACGTGATCTGATTTGTGTCTTAACTCGTCGCCCTGGCTCCTGTGTGGACAGAGGACAGGAGAGGGCTGAGAAAATGGCAGGGAACCCAGTTAGAAGCTGTGGAAGTCTAGGGCAGATGGGGTGATGGCTGGGCTAGGGGCACGTGGAAAGGTGAATGGTTTCAGGAATATCCGGGAGGGAGAACAAAGAAAGAATGTGTGACTGAAAGGTGTGGCTCGTGGGGAGTGAGAGAGTGTTGTTAATATCAGAATGTGTCGCTTGACTTAAAAGTAACTCTTTTAACCCATTTTCCCCTAATAGCAAAGAATATTGTTAAGTTATTGGTGTCCACATGACTGTGTTCGAAATCTCAGTCTAACCAAGGATTGATTCTGCCCAGATTGCCCCCCAATCTTATAGGAGCACATCTGAGGGTATCTCTTGATTCATCCACTCTTTCAAACATGTTTATGTAAAACATAAAATGTATCAGCTTCTACAATTTTATAGCTGTTGTTGCTCTTTGCTTTAGCTTGACATGTTTTAATGGTCCCCAAACTTGGGTATTATTTGAATTTTGCATGTATTAGTGCTTTCATCATGTCCCATAAATATCTTGGTTTCCAGCTTGAGCTGGGTATATTGGGAAGAGATGAAGTTGAGCTAATGTGCCATTTTAGCTTGCCCCGATGATGTGGGACAGCTGAAGAACAAGGCTTTACCCAGTGATGAATTTTAACGGGGGAAGAGTTACTGTAAGAAGTCTCGTTGTCTTTGCAAGGTACTCAAACTAGTGTTGGATGCTGGAGGGGAAAATTACTATTTTTTTTTTTTTTTTTGCAGAAATGCAGGCACTGCAAAAGTTCTAGGGAGCACTACAGATATTTCCTGATGCCTAGAGATTTGTTTCCCTATTGCACATCTGAGTAATCTAATTATGAATTCTTTTACGTAGTGGGAGGACCTTCAGTGGATGGCAACTATACCTTGGAGGAAACGTTCCCAGGTTCCGTTCCCAGTTCAGCACATTGACTCTGGACAAAACCCCTAAAGTGTTTTCTGCTTCAGTCTCCTTAATGGCGAAGTGGAAGTGAACACGATCACTGAACTCATGAAGATGCAGGACTGGGGGACCCCTGGTTGGCTCAGTCAGTAGAGCATGTGACTCTTGATCTCGGGGTTGTGAGTTTGAGCCCCACACTGGGTGCAGAGATTACTGAAAAATAAAATCTTAAAAAAGAGAGAGAGAGATACGGGACTAATAGATAATGCCTTAAAACCACTTTGAGGGACGCCTGGGTGGCTCAGTTGGTTGGACGACTGCCTTTGACTCAGGTCATGATCCTGGAGTCCCGGGATCGAGTCCTGCACCGGGCTCCCAGCTCCATGGGGAGTCTGCTTCTCCCTCTGACCTTCTCCTCGCTCATGCTCTCTCTCACTATCTCTCTCTCAAATAAATAAATAAAATCTTAAAAAAAAACCCACTTTGAGTTCTATTGAGAAATACCTTGTTCTCAAGTAGTCTGTAGTTTTTAAGTATCAATATATTGTCAAGAAATGAATCAGTGGGGGAGCAAAATATGTAGACCAAATACCAGGAGTTATTGACATCAGTAAACAGATGGAAAAGATGGTGTTAAAACGAAGAGGAAAGTATTATTCTGCCAATAAAAGGGAGACATTGAAATGTTCATCTGATTTAGATAAGGTCCATGGCCTAGTGCCTTGAATGGCTTTTTCTCACTTCTTGGTAATGAGTTGAATTTGGAGGGGTGTGATAAATGAAGGCAATCAGAATTTATGAGAACAGGTGAAAGGAGAAAATCCTTTTTAGCTGAGCCAAAGTGATACTCTCCAAATCCACTTAGTGAGTTTCTGAAAGAGTGTTTAATTGTTAAAATGCTGCTGCTGCTGCTTAAGTCTACAGCTTTCTGACTTTACTCTTTTCAGAGATTTGACCTGTAAGGCAGCTGATGAAGATGATTGCTCTTCAGCCTCTGAGCCAAATTATTCATTCCATAAAATATTCTCCTGCCTCCTACCTCCAAGCATGTGATTTGAAGGAAAGAAGCCCTAGGGCCCTATGTAATTGACATGTCTGGCGGAAGGATGATGTGGGCTTCTCACTGGCTTAGTAACTTGAAGGGAGGTCCTCCCCATTCAACCTGAGCCCGCTCAGGTGGGGTCCTGGCTAGCTCTTGAGCCCAGGATGAATGTAGGTAGCTGAACCATCTTTTGAATAGTATACCAAACTTGTAGCCTTGGAATACCTCAAACATTGTATTTATCATGATACAATACAATTGCCATTTAAAAATTTTGTTCCACCTGATGTGAATTCTTTAAGGCCAAGAACTGTGTTTCATGTCTGTCTTCCCAGAGCCATTGTCCATAGCAGTCAGTCCATGTTTGCTGAATAAACAAAATAACGTTCAAGCATCATGACTCCAATCTTCCAAATGCTAAACACAGTTTTGTCTTTAACCGGGTGGTACCATTGCCAGCTTTCCAAGGAACCTGAATGTTCTCCAAAGCATTCTCAAACTTGACTGTGCACAAATCACCTAGGGATCTTGTTAAAATGCATATTCTAATTCAGTAGGTTTTGGGTGGGCCTAAGATTCTGCGTTTTTAATAAGCTCCCAGGTGATGCTGATGCTATTGGCCTGCATACTACACCTCAGGTAGCAAGGATTTAGACCTTGGTCTCTGCCTTATCTCCAAAATTTAGTCCATCACCAAGCCTTGTTGACTCTATCCCTTCTGTTCCAACTCTGAACACTCATCTCTCTTCCTGTTGCCACCACTTTAGTGAAACCTTCCTCGTTTTTTTTTTTTTTTTTGGTTTGTTTGTTTTGTGGGGACTATGGCAATAGCTTTCATCTAATTTCCCCAACTCAGTCCCCTCCACTCCATTCTCTATTCACACCATAACCAGGATGATGTTTCTCAAATACATTTCTGATGGTGCTCATCCTTGTAGCCTTCTATGTAGGATACAGTAACAACCCCATCCGTTGCTAGATTTGTCTTTATATTAAGTAAGAACAGAGGCAAGGGCAAAACAATGTGAGGCTTGAGGAGCCAAGGGCTTAGAGTGGTGGTTGACCAGTCTTAGGGGCCAAGTCATACAGATAGGGCTGCCTACAGATACTGTTCTTTACTTGCATCTATCCATCCATCCATCTATCCATCCATCCGTCCACCCATGCATCCATCTAACCATCCATCCATCCAACCAACCAACCATCCATCAATCCATCCGTCCATGCATTTGTTCATCCAGTCAGTTAGCTACCTGGTCAGGAACACGGCATGCTAAGACTGTTGGCTCCTGGACCAGACAGTCAGATAAGCTTCTTCATGTCATTTATGGTAAAACCCCCATAACTTGATATCCATTGTTTCAGATTCTTTGGCAATGAGACACTTCAATGTTTTCTGGTCAAAATATTTATTGTTCTGTGCCCAGTCAGTCCAAAATACCCTGCTCAAGTTTTTTTTTTTTTTTTCATTTGAGTTACTGAGGATTTTATTGTGCATCAGATAGCAATTTGTTACAAATCCCATACCTAAAAGATTTTTAGGTATTTCTTGCCATTTTCTTTTTCTCTCCAATTTCTCTTGGCTTGCTTTCAGCCAGGGATTGGTAGATGGTAAGTATGTGCACGTTCTCAGTGACGTGTAAGCCTTGCTGATACTAAAGACTTCCTGGGGCGAGGTGGGGGGGGGGCGGCGTAGGTCCTGTCACAGCGCCTAGGGTGACTGTGGCTACTGCACAGTGTCACACTTCCAGGATTAGGCATTCAGTTTTGGTCTTGACAAAGAAGCCCACTTGTGCTTGCTGAGACCTACTGTATCTGGGATGGCCAGTCGTTAGGAGGTGGAGAGAAAAGGGAGATGGGGAAGACATTTTATGTTTTGGGAGGATGGAAGGAAGGGTAGGGGTGGGGATCTATCTCAGGAATTCTTAGCTCCATGCCACTTTTCAGTCTTCAGCCAGAGCTGTGGCCCCGCGCCTCCCCCAACCTTTGGAGCTTGGCTGTATTCAGGGGAGAACGTGGAGCCATGTTGACACTTGGTAGAACATGTTTTCTTCCCCCTTTAACTGAGCATCTCATCACTGGGGTTGTTCTTTGTTCCTCTTTCCAGGGTTTTCTGTATGCTGACTAATGCTCATAACTGGCTTTCTCTAGGGAGAAGTGCTGGGAAGATCAATCCAAGGAGATCTTAGAGGGTCAATCAGGTTTTCAAATGTGTTCAGGCAGCTTCTGTTTTGTTCAGTGAGACGAAATGTTTCTGAGGACAGAAATTTGCACGTGAAGTGCCTCCGGGAAGGCAGTGGGGCCATCACACCATCAGGGACAACAGCCTGAACGTCCGGTTCTGCTTAGATTTCAAATGACTGTTGAAAACTCAAGAGCGAGGGGGAAGTGAAGTGCCTTTGACTTGAAGGAATTTGTTAATGGAAGATCAAAGTTGTAAAAACTATGCCTTCCTGTGCATTATGGGAGGGCAGGGGAGAGGATTATGGGAGGGGGAAACCTCACAAAATCCCACTTTTCAGTCATTTCACATTTTCTCCAGTTTTTCAGCTCCTATAGGGCTTAAGAAATAACTAACCTGAAACCTGGATTGTATTTCAGGCAAAACTTCAGAGGGTGTGGCTTAGGCTCTTAGAACTCAGGGCTGCTGAACTCTGGGTTCTTAGAAGTCCTGCTGTGGAATAGTTGATCATGTAAGTTGACACCTTTAGAATGGAGAGTTTGTACAACCTTAGTGTAGGAAATTGGAAAACCACATCTCGCCTTTTCTCCTCAATTATGACATTAACTATGGTCATGCCTGGAGGGTGAAGTGAATATTTTAGCCACTGGCATGAAGAGATTGGCCTGCCTTTACATAGTGACTTTACATAGTGACTTTCCTAGGTCCTGCAGGGGTCCAGTTTGCAAGCTCTGAACGCTGGGGGGTTGTCCAGAGGCATCCCCTCCCTGTTCTACACATCTAGAAGGCAGCTGCTATTGCCAAGCCGGGAAAAGCAAGTTATTTCCAGGATCCCTTAAAGAATATATAATATGAAAGGGAATTTTGTAAAGTATCACCCAATGTGGTCCACTATCCCGTATGAATTATCCCTTCATTAGATCCTTTTCTAGACAGTTCCTGACTTCCATTCCCTTCTGTCATCATAAAAGTTAAGGACCAGCTGCATAAAGGCACCGCATGGACTTAGGGTCAATCTGAAGGTGTGATAGGACTAGTTACACACTTAGACACCTTGTCCTGTGATTCCAAAAGAGGGACCATGAAACTTAATGTGAGAGTATGGCGAGCTGTCAGCAAGAGGGGGTGGGGGGCTTTTCAGAGTAAACAGGGCAGCTAGTGGGCCTTCCCTGAAAACCATCCAGTGAGAGAGACCAGGTCTTACCTGACCAGATTCCAAGGAGATGGCAGATGGGCTTCAACTGAACTGTACTTCAGAAGGCTTTCTTCCGGGCGTGGAGGGAAATGTCTCCCATCTGGAAAATCATGGCTGCCTGTGGCCTGTTTAAAAAAAAAAATCACTGGCTCTCAATACCACGTGTCCTAGCCTCTTAGACTCCGTGCCATTATGTGCCTTGGCTGAGTTGAGCTGCTGAGGCTGTCGATGTGTCTGTCATCTGGCTCTTCCAGGATGGACCGTCTGGACAATCTTCAGAGCTCACAGTGATTTCAAAAGGGAGATACAGACTTAAGAAATGAAGCCCTCTGCTATTGGCAGAGAGAGTGCAATGTAAATTACTACCACCTGAAGCCCCTCTGTTGGAAAGAACCTGATCCCAGGCAGAGCTGGGGTTGCTCTGGGACTACATGCTGTTAGGGTATGCAAGCAGACAGGTATGATAGCAAATGATGCAGACTTGTCCTGATGAAGCAGTTCAAAACCTAACTGTGCCATTTGCTAGCGACGCTGCTTTGGGCAATTTAGTTCACCTGTTCGATCTTCAGTTTGCTTCTAAGATGGGGAAAGGACAGTGCCTGCCTTCTCTACCTCTTGGGTTTGCGTTGAGGCAGATGTAAAAGAGCTTTACACAGAGTGAAGGCCTTCCCCATTTGCCCATGGCCAGGCAGGTCCAGGACTCTGCCAAAACTTTTCTTACCTTAATGTGCAAAGAAATATTCTCTCCCATAGGGACTTGTGGCTCCATTTTATCAATGAGGCCTCAAAATAAGAGGTGTGTGCCTTTGGAGAAGTCACCTTGGGAGGACCCAACATTTCCAACCATGTGGAGGTGACTTTGAACTTTTGGGAGCCCCCTCCTTGAGAATGGCCTTCAGAACCAGTCTTTTTAGGCACAAAGGAAACCTTTTCCAACACAGTAATTCACTGGATATGCTTGGACCTTGCCACAATTTCTCATAGTTACATATGGTATTCAAACCTCAGAATGTCAGATTTCCCATGCCCCTTAGAAACATTCTGGTCCAGTAGTTTTCATACCATGTTCCCTTTGGATTCCAATTATTTGGAGAAGACATATGAAGGTTGGGGGATCTCCAAAGCTTCATTGCAGTGTTTGATGCTAAGGTGCCATTAGTTGTAGTCAACATCAATTTACTGTCGGCACTTCGGGAATATTAAAAGAATGAACGCCACTCTTCTACGACCTGTCCTATTTTAAATGTGAACTATGATTCAAATACAAGGTAGCTTAAAATTAAGAAGATGTAATGGTTTCTGCTAAACAGTGGAAGTGTACACCACTGGAAAGACATTGTTCCTTTGCTCGGGTCCTCTGTTGGCTCACAGATACCGTTTCATGTGACAGATTTCTGCTCCTACAAAGTTTGAAAACTGACCTAATCCAGAGAGGTCGTATAGTTAGTTCAGGCAATTTCACCAAGTTTGTTGCCATAGCCTGAGCCCTGAGGACTGCCTTATACCGAGCCTTGGTGTTTACGGTAACAGAGATAGCCGAGGGTTACCAGCGGGCTCATGGCCAATGGCAGTGCTTTCTGTATTACCAGCGGGAGCGCCCAGTCAGGGAGGAGCTGGGGCTGGCCCCAAAGGGCAAGGCTGACAACGGTCCAACTGCTAATGTGAGGATTAGCTGTAGCTTTGGGTAATCTGTCTCCAGTTCAGTCTGGTTCCGGAAGAACCTTAAAGACTCATTGCACTTGGCTGCTTCTTGGCCTGCTGAAATTTTCCCTTTTCAAGTACATCTTCTTTTGGAAAAATTGGATGAGACATTATTTTTTGGAAGTTGATCATTTTTTTAAGCTGGCATAGCAATGTTTATAAATGTTAACACTTTAATAAAAATGTGATGGGAAGGAAGAAAACCTCCACCCACTTGTACTGTCCCTTTTGTGAGTGATTTGGTGTCAGGTTGGCTATCTGGGAGCACAGGCCCAACTCTGCTGGGCCTTGGGATATCTGTTGAGGTACAGAAGACAAAGATTCGGTCCCTCCAAGAAACTGAACCTTCTTCTCAGTGCTGGCCCCGGGCCAGGGCCAGATTTGGTGAGTTGGCTGCCTGGAAAATCCCACTCCTGTGTTTCCCTTTTGTGGTTGAGCAGAAAGTTTCCATTTAGAGAACTCTATGATGTTAATTTCACTTCGCTTAATGGGGGAAAAAGCTAGGTACCTGATCTTAAGTAAACCACTCTGCAAACATTAGCCATCCTCAATAACATTTCGTGGTTCGGCTGCAATTTTACAGAGTGCGATTTCCCTCTGTTCTGCACAGAGACTGTCTTGAGACCCAGAAGGGTATTACATGATATGGTGCTTGTCAGATGAGGGCCCAGCTTTGCCTCGCTTGAGTAGGTTTATCAGGGTGGTAATTGTCAGTGGATTCCGGAATTCCCTGGTCAACTGAAGCATTCGTATGTAGTTGTTAAAGTGATGAGATCACCCAGAAAGCGCACTGTCAGGGAAGTAATGTTAGCAATGTGATGGCAACTTAATCATCATTTTCTCCCTTTGGGAGAGCAGAATGGGGGTCAACTTCAAGGCCTGTTTTTACTATTGAAGCCCAAAATTCACATTCTATCTCAGAGAAGATGGTTAGTTAGTGAGTTGTATTGAATTCAATAGAGACAATTCCATGACAACTTAAACCAAAGTTTAAAAGGGTGGGTAGGGATGCCTGGGTGGCTCAGTTGGTTAAGCGTCTGCCTTCGGCTCAGGTCATGATCTCAGGGTCCCAGGATTGAACTCCACATCAGGCTCCCTGTTCAGTGGGGAGATTGCTTCTCCCTCTCCCTGTGCTACTCTCCCTGCTTGTGCTCTCTCACTTTCTCTGCCCAATAAATAAATAAAGTCGTTAAAAAAATACATAAGAGGGTGGTAAAAAGACAGCATCTCAGAGCAAATAGTACAGAGCCCGAGGGAGAGGTAGAGGCAGAAAGAGGAGATGGTTAATCAACCAACATTTGCCAGGATGGCGTGTAATCATGCTTGACTTGGTGGAACAGGCTGTTTATGCCTAATGTGTTCCTCAGTCCCCAAAGCAGGGACTCCTGTGGTGGTTTCAACTGCCGTATCTTTAGATCCTCACGCAGGGTTTGGCATGGGGTTGGGACTCATACATTGACAAAGTACAGAGGACTGTCCCTGTATTGGAGGATGTCCTGGGGGTTGGTGGGGACTAGCAGCCACAGAGGCCGGAGGAAAAGCCATGGGTTAGGAGTTTCCATAGTGGGTCAAGGGAAGGGACAGTTCTCACCAAATGAAGGAGCACAAAGATGAACATTTGGATTTGGCGAGAAGGTTCCAAGAGAAATGTTAGCACAATTTTAGAGGGTCTTATTCTGAGCCACAAACCACAGGTGTCCCTGACCCCTTTGTGGGTTGGACAATAAACACCTTTCCAGCACCTTGCACAGTGTGGTGCCACAGTCTGCATTTATTAGACTGCACGTTTTACCGAGTTGCATTGAGTGGTCTGGGAGAAAGAGGGGATAAGCTCAAGCACCACCCAGAAGCCTAACCTGGGCCGAACATGGGGACAGGGGTGTGCAAACATAGGCTATCTAGATGGAGAAGCAACCACTCTCAGAGCAGGGGTGGGGAGGCCTATAGACTTCATTGAGTCCTGTCCCCTCAATGAACCCATGAGGAAACAGAGACTCCATGAGGGGAAGTGACTTGTCCCAGGTCACGCACTGGGTGAGTTGCAGAATCAACACTGAAGTGGAGACCCCCTGATTCTGTTTTTTTGAGAGAGAAAAAGAGGGCACAAGCAGAGGGGAGAGAAAGAATCTCAAGCAGGGGCTCGATCCTAGGACCCTGAGATCATGACCTGAGCCGATATCAAGAGTCAGCCACTTAACTGACTGTGCCATGCAGACAACACACCCATCCCCGGATTCTTAATCTAGAGTTTGTTCGCCTTTACATTTCATGGTGACTTTGCAGTGGAGATCACCCAGAGGAAGGTCAGGAGACAGAATTTAGTGACTTGGCCACAGTCACGCTAGTGAGGGGCAGAAGCCAGGCTCTGTCTCATTTATAGCCTGTGGATCTAACTACAGGAGAGTGTGAAAGCAGGTTTGGTGGCAGGAGGAGGACAGGACCCCTTAAGAGGGATGCTCAGGAAAGGCTGTCCTCCAGAGGTTACATTTGAGCTGAAATTCCGGAGAATAATGGGAAGGACCTAGCCATGGACAAGCTGAACATAGTTTGGGCTGATCCAGTCACAACTGCAAAGGTTCTGAGGTTGATTCACTCCAAGGAATGTTGATGAGCTCTTTGTGTAAGCCCTTTTTGAGGGTCATTGTTTGACAGGCCCACTGGATAGGTGTTACTTTGCTGTTATGTCTCACTCAAGAGTGTGCACTAGAAGTTCATGAAATGAAACCTCCTAAAACTTGTCTGTTGACCTGCTGGATTTTTGGTGAGAGCAGGATGGATCATTGGCCTCCAATAGGAGTTCAGGAGCAGTAGGAAGGAAATTAGTTAAGAGTGGCCTCTTTAAGTGCCTGTAGGACCAGGTTCCTGGGAAAATACTAGCAAATATTTCCCCTCCAAGACTTTTCATACACATCATGCTACAGGATTCCTAGAAGTCTTTTTCTCCCCTGTGTCCATCAGAGGCTTGTATTTAGAGGCACATGGATCAAAGGCAAGGAACCACTGCTGCTGGAAACCTAAAACCATCCCTGTGTGGGCTCGGCCCCGGAACAAAGCAACGCCACGTCCAGGATTTTCCTTCCTGCTCTGGAACCGACTGGCCTTGGACTCTACAAGTTGTACTTTTCCTCTTTATGTGGGCTACGCAGAACATGTCTATCCTTCTCCTTTTTGACATGATTGTACTTTCATCCGCAGGGATTACGAAGGCATTCACAAAATCCAAATTCCCTGCAGTATAGATCCTCAGGGCGTTCCTTGATAGCGATTCAGAGGAATGTGTGTCCTTGAAAGAGTGCCCGTAAGTTGCTGTGCACATTGCCGAAGGAGACAAGATAATGGAGCCCAAACTTTGGCTTCTTAGTTCCCTTCCCTTTTTTTCATGGTGATACTTTTCAAGGTCACGTTCTTTGATATTGTTGGCCACACAAAACTGATGAACAAGAATTCTTCCTGAGATCAGTGGCCCCAGCAACACAGCAGAGAGTGTTTTACTAAAATGGGATCCTTAGATTTGTTTGGATCTGTTGCTTATTTCTGCCTGAAGTTCTGAGATGTGCTGGTGACAGTCAAGATTCATAGCAATCTGTTATCGCAAGAGAAGAGAGGAATGTTCTATTATAAGGCATCGGTCCAAATTTAAAGGATTTCAGGATCCCAGGAGGACAAAGTGAATGTGAATATATTGGGAACTCATGATCACATCATCATCTTCTATCCCCTTAAGAATGGTGTTTGGCCGGGATGGGTGGCGATTCCCTTTTTCCTCATTTACTACCAGCTTTCTAGCTATTCAAGGGATGACCATTCTTGGTGGTGGTGAAGTTAGGCTGCATGAAATACTACCTCCCTAGGGATCTTACTCCAAGCCAGGGGTGGTCACAAGGAATCGTTGCTCCTCCTGCAATACTCCGTAGACCGGGACGAAACCACAAGATGAGGTCATGTACATTTTTGCCTTTGAAAGTGACTTTGAAAAGTGCCTGGTGGGAAACCAGGATATGAACTATTGCTGAGTGAAATACAATGCCCCAGAAAAAAAGGGAAGACACTGTACACTTCAAATCATTATAAAACTGACCATCTGGGTTCTATATTAAACCACAGATCTCAATTTGTTATGGCTTGAGGAATGACTTCACAATGAGCACTCCTTCCCCAGACCTTCCTCAGCCTCAGGAAAGCATTCTCTTTTCATAAATGTGGTTAGGAAAAAAAATTACCTTAAGTTCAGTTGTGTTTTAAAAAAAGTTCAAATCAATGATTCTTAATGAAGTCACTGTGTTTGCTTATCTCTTTGCATCTGGCCTTACTCTACCGTCTTGCATTGCTAATTCCACTTTAGCTATGGGAAATACACCAGTGTGTGGCCACTGGGCCATGAGATAAATCGGATCAGTGCCCAGGAGACAGTTGAAAAATCTCTCTGCCTGGATTCAGGAAACAAGACCCTGTACAACTTACTTTGGAAAACCCTTAGGCATCAAAATCCTGGCGTTTCTATGTTTTGAGACCACTCTGTAGTAGCCTGGTTTTGATAATCATTTAAAAGTATTTTACTTAATTAGAGCGGGATTTGCTCAGGCAGAAAATCACATTTATATGTTGACTTGGCTTTAACACCTCATGGTGACTCCTAGTCTCTAATCGGAAAAGGCAGCTTGGTGACTGGCTCGGTGCTGGTTGGGGGTCTGCCCGCTGCCGGCTTTGCAAGGGCCTAACCCCAAACCTGGGATTCCGGTGCGGTTCTTTTGTGTGCCTAGCTTGGAGCCACTTCCATGATTTCTAATTTAGGAAGGCAGGGGAACCAACAGACGCATGTATAACTCAGCTACTTTGATAGGCCTCTCAAGACCTCTCCTAAATTCTCCTTTAAAAAAAACTTATTTTTTTGGATACATAATTTACATACCATATAACTCACCCATTGAAAGGGTACAATTCGATAGTTTTGGATGTATTCACAAAGTTGTGCATCCAAAACCATGGTCAGTTTTAGAATTTTTTTTTAAAAAAATGAAATATAGTTGATACACAATATTTCATTAGTTTCAGGTGTTTGGGACAGTGATTTGACAAGCCTGCATATTATGGACATTTCACATAAATGGAATAATACAATATGTGGTCCTTTGTGATGAGTTTCTTGGTTCATCTCTGTTGTAGCATCAATCAGTACCTTATTTCATTTTATTGCTAAATAATAATCCATTGTACGGATGCACACATATTATTTAATCTCTTCATCAGTCAATAGACATTTCGGTTGTTTCAGCTTTTTGACTGCTGTGAAAAAAATTGTGCTATGAACATTTGTGTACAACTCTGTGTGGACACATGCCTTCATTTCTCTTGGGTATCTACTTTGAAATGAAATTGCTGGGTCATATGGTAACCCTGTGTTTAATCGTTGACAGAATTGCCAGGCTGTTTTCCAAAGTGGCTGCACAATTTTATGTTTCCACCAGCAATGGCTCAGGGTTCCAGGTTCTCAACATCCTTGCCAAAACTTGTTATCATTGGTCTTTTTCATCATAGCTATTCTAGTGGGTATGAAGTGGTATGCCACAGTGATTTGGGCTTGCATTTCCTGATGACTAATTATATTGATCATCTTTTTGTCTGCTTATTGGCCATTTTATATTTTCCTTAGAGAAGTATCTATTCAGAATCTTTGTTTTTAATTGGATTATTTGACTTTATAGTAGTGAGTTGTAATAGTTCTTTATAAATTCTAGATACGAGTCTTTTATCAGTTGTAGAATTTGCAAAACGTTTTTTCCATTCTATGATCTGTCTTTTCACTTTCTTGATGGCATTCTTTGAAGTGCAAAAATGTTTACTTTTGATGATGTATGGTTTGTCTATTTTTTTCCTTTTTTTAAATAAAGATTTTATTTATTTATTTGTCAGAAAGAGAGAAAGAGAAAGCACACAAGCAGGCAGAGACGGAGAGAGAAGCAGGCTCCCTGCTGAGAAAGGAGCCCGATGCGGGACTTTATCCCAGGACCCTGGGATCATGACCTGAGCCGAAGGCAGCGGCTTAACCCACTGAGCCACCCAGGCGTCCCTATTTTTATCCTTTTGTTGTTTATGGCTTTGGTGTCATATCCAAGAAGCCATTGCCTACCCAAGACTACAAAGATTTACAGCCATGTTTTCTTCTTTTTAACTCTTCCATTTATGTCTTTGATCCATTTTGAGTTAATTTTTGTATATGGTGTGAGGTAGGAGTCCAAGTTCATTCTTTTGTATATGGCTATTGAGGTGACCCAGAACTATTTCCTGGGAAGGCTAGTGTTGGCAGGTCCCAACACCACCCTGCAGCAGCCTCAGTCTAGTGACTTCCAGCAGAGGAGATGTGGAATCGAGGTGAGCTGGCTTTGGTGGTGGCAGCCCAATAACCACGTTCCAAGTCTTTACCTGACATTACCTCGTCCACCTCAACTATGTTTACTGGGATCCAGTTACAGAAACTTATGGAATTCCTTATCTAGAATATTTCACTGTTGCAGAGGTAGGTGGTGGAGAGTTAAGGGTCACATTATGGGTACAGTGGAAGACTCAGTGTGTAGGGAAGAACAGCAATGGGTATGTCACAGCTCTGCCTATTGCCCCAGAATTTTGCCTTGGTTTAGCTGCTAAACTTGGAGTTATTACAGGAGATTTGAGGAAGTGACAAAACAAGGCTGTCTACATTCAATTTTTCTTTAATAATTCCCTGGAACTGCCAGACAGCATAGTAAAGCATAAAAAAGAAAAAAAAAGACAATAAAGAAGAAAAAACCCTGCCATTTTGCACAAGTATGATTGTACAGATAGAAAATCCACAAGAATCTTCAAATGAATGTTTTGAATTCATAAAAGTTAAGCAAAGTTGTTGGATATAAAGTTAGCACAAAATCAGTTCCATTTCTACATATAAATGATAAAGTTTGAAAAAGATGCCATTTGGCATGGCATCAGAAAACATTAAATACTTAGGAAGAGTAACAAAAGCTATGCAAGACCTCGCTGAAGTTTGTAAGATTTTATGGAGAAACATTAAGATGACCTATGTATGTGGAGAAAGCTACATAGGTGGATTAGAGAACTTGATATTATAAAGTTGGTACTTCTCTTGCAAGCAAAATCCCACTTATTTTTGTGGGACTTGTTAAGCTGTGTTTTAAACTTACAGAGGAGAGGAAAGAGCCAAGAAAACAGAATTTGAGAAGTATATACAGGAATACATGGATTTTGACATTCTCCAGAGAGGTCATGGCGCATCAGTGGTGAATGGATAGACTTTTCAGTAAAGGTAGTAGGATCACTGGATATCCATATGGGAAAAAAAAAGTTTCCCAGATTACTACCTTATCATACAAACAAGAAAATCACTTCTAAATTTATTAAAAACCTAGAGGTATTTAAAAAAGCATATCTGAAAAAAGCAAATCTGTAAAGTCCTTTGAAGATCCTATAGGAGAGTGTCTCCATGACCTCAAGGCAGAAAACTACTTATTCAACAAGCCATTTAGAAAGTGCCAACTGTAGAAGAAAGGTTTTTTTTTTCCTTCCAAGATTTTATTTAAATTCAAGTTAGTTCACATAGAGTGTAGTATTAGTTTCAGGGCATAAAAGAAAGGTTTTATATTCAGCTTCACCGAAGGGAAGTAACTTTGTTCATCAACAGATCCCATAAGGATAATAATACAAGTCACGAATTGGAAGAAGATATATGCAAAAACTTCACACAGTGATGAATATCCAGAATACATAGAGAGCAGCATGGGGGGGGCAAAATAAAATGGCCAATAAACAAAAATATTGTTCACCCTCATTAGTAATCAGAAATACAAATTAAAACCACACTGAGCACTGGGCATTATATGAAACTCATAAAGTATTGAATACTGAAACTAATGATGTACTGTAAGTTGGCTAATCGAATTTAAATTTAAAGAATCCCCACTGAGATACCATTTCACCGTAACAAAAAATCAGCAAAAATAAAAATGTCTTATACCCCCAGACTCACTACTGTGAGAATGGTCTTACTTGGTTCTGTGGGAGTATAAGGCAGTAGAAGTGGGGTGGGAACTGTTTTGACATTATCTAATAAAATTCAAATTATGCAACCCCCAGTGTCCCAGCAATGGTGCCTCTAACTAAAGATCTTAGATAGTGCACCATGAGATGTACAATGAGACAATTCATAGCAGCATCATTTGTAATAGCAAAAACTGGCAATGTTTATCAACAGGACCATGAACAGCTTGTGGTATATTCATCCAATGGCGCGCTAGACAGGAGTGAAATGAGCTAGCTTTAGAACCCATGAGGCTGACTTACTTACACAATATTGGCTGAGAGAGGAAAATCATGAAAGGATATATAAAGTGGGATTCCATTTCCATATGGGAAAACGCACCTGTAATAGATGATACAGGTGCAAATCCCTGTTTGTGTGCTCTCTCTGTCTCTGTTTCTCTAAAATAAATAAAATCCTTTAAAAAATCAATTGATAGGGGTGCCTGGGTGGCTCAGTGGTTAAAGCCTCTGCTTTCGGCTCAGGGTCCTGGAATTGAGCCCTGAATCGTGTTCTCTGCTCAGCTGGGAGCCTGCTTTCCTATCTCTCTGTCTGCCTTTCTGCCTACTTGTGATCTCTCTCTGTCAAATAAATAAATAAAATATTTTAAAAAATCAATTGATAATAAATATGAGAGTTTATTTCTGAACTCTCAGTTCTCCTCCATTTATCTATATGCCCACTCCTTTTCTTAAGATTGATTTATTTTGAAAGAGAGAGAAAGAATGAGTGGGAGGGGCGGGGTGAGAGGGAGAGAAAATCCCAAGCAGACTCCGTGCTGAGCACAGAACCTGACATAGAGCATGATCTCATGAACCTTAGATGACCTGAGCTGAACCCAAAAGTTGGGTGCTTAACCGACTCTGCCACTCAGGTTCCCTTATATATCCATTATCACCAATATCACACTATTTGGGTTAATGTTTTGAAACAGGGAAATGTAAGTCCTCCAAATTTGTTCTTCTTTTTCATGAATGTTTTGGAAATTCTGAGTCTCTTCTCTTTCTGTGTGAATTTTAGGATCAGCTTGTCTATGCAGAGAAATCTAGGATTTTAATAGATACTGCATTGAATCTGTTGATCAGTTTGGAGAGTATTGTCATCCTAACTATATCAAGTCTCCTGATTCATGAACATGGGATGCCTTCTCATTTATTTTGGTCCTCATAATTTCTTTCTACCATGTATTTTAATTTTCAGAGTATATAGTTTGTACTTCTTTTATTAAATTTACTCCTATGTGCTTTATTTTTAGTGATGCTATTCTAAAAGGAATGGTTTACTTAATTTCATTCTCAGTGTGTTCATTGCTACTGTAGAGAAACATGATTTATTTTTGTATATTGATCTTGCATCCTGCAACCTACCCTAACTTATTTTGTTTATCCTACTAGATTTTTAGTGTATTCCATAGGATTTTCTAGGTACAAGATTACGTTATCTGCAAATAGAGATAGTTTAAGTTCTTCCCTTCAATCAGGATTTACTTTATTTCACTGATTTGCCTAGTTGCTCTGCCTAAAACTTCCAGTACAATGTTGAATAAAAGTGGATAGAATAGACATTCTTGTCTTGTCCTCATCTTATGGAGAAAACATTCAGTCTTTCATCATTAAGTATGAAGTTTGCTGAAGTTTTTTCTTAGGTGCTTGCTCTTTTTTTTTTTTTTTTTTAAAGGTGCTTGCTCTTTATCAGGTGGAGGAAGTTAGTTTGTTTTTTGTTTTTTGTTTGTTTGTTTTTCCCCGTGGATCATCAGGGTGGATTTAGGAAGTCCTGCTATTTTGGAAGTTGCAGCCTTCTTTCTTTCTTTCTTTCTTTTTTTTTTTTAATATTTTATTTATTTATTTGACAGAGAGAGATCACAAGTAGACAGAGAGGCAGGCAGAGAGAGAGAGAGAGAGGGAAGCAGGCTCCCCGCTGAGCAGAGAGCTTGATGTGGGACTCGATCCCAGGACCCTGAGATCATGACCTGAGCCGAAGGCAGCGGCTTAACCCACTGAGCCACCCAGGTGTCCCTGCAGCCTTCTTTCTTAAAGCCTGCTCCATTTTCTCCCTCTGAGGGATTCATGATTTTGGAAAGACTGCAAACTTTCCAGTTAGAGGAAGTCTGCCCACATGCTGTATATGTATAAATAATAAGCCTCCATGTTGGATGGCAAAATTAGCACTTTAGATTTTCCATTCCCTATGGACCAGACTTCTTAAATTATTAGGCCAAAGGTGACTAATAAATTTCATCTCCTGTGCCAATTTTGATGTTTTGGTATTAATTTCCTGAAGCACTGCGTTGGGAAGGAATCTAAGGCTATGTACACTCTCACTGTTATTAATTAGTGATGCCTGCCCCTGATCTGGTTGTAGGGAAGTGTGAAAATAAATACCATCCCTGAAGTAGGTTTTGCCTGTGACTTGGTCAATTTCAGTGTCTCTTTTTTAGTCTTTGCTTTCCTTGCTACTTCTGCAGGATTTGGTCCCATAGCCCCATACTTCTTTATACAACCTTCTCTTCCTTAGAGCAATGTTACAGAATAGTATTCCAGGGCTCCTGTAAACTTTTTGGCCTTCCCTCCCCTGACTCTTTGCCTCAACATGTCCTTCCAGCTTTCTAAACTGAGCCTTTGATTCTGTGTACTCTCTGCTTGAGATATTTTGTCTGTCTTCCATATTTCCATTTGCTAAAAAGTTCTCCATCTTCTAGGGCCATCTCCCATGTCTTCCCCTGGTTTCCCCCATCCCTGAGAGATTGTTCTGCCTTTACACCATCAAAGCATAGGGTGTTTGGGTACCATACCTAGGACTGTTTTCTTCTCTGGACTTTGCTGTGTTCCTGTCCTGAACTGAGAAGTAAAATTTCTTAAGGTCAGGCAGGGACTCCCTATGCTCAGCATTTGACCCCTTTTCTTTACTGTGGTTGATGCTCAATACACGTTTGGTTCTTTTCAACTTTTTTCTGCCATCCTTTGGAGTGATTGATTATTTTTAAGATTCCATTTTATTCTTATTAGATGCTCATTGGTAATACTCTTTATTTTGTGTTTTTCCTTAGTGATTACACTAGATTGTATAATTTATAACTATGTTATAAATTTATTACTTTTTTTTGTGTTGCTTCATAACAAAATTAACTACACATGTTGTAACTAAACCAACAAATATTTATCTCAGTTTATGTAAGTTAGAAATTTAGGCATGACTTAGCTGGCTCCTCTGGCTCAAGGTCTCTCATGAGATTACAGTCAAGCTGAGGGTAATCAACAATATTTTTCTGCACTAATAACTGATCTGAAAATAGCTTGACTTACAGCAATGGATTTTTTAATTTTCTAGGGTTATTTCTTAATTTTACCTCATATAAAAATTTTGAGTGCTTGCTTCAGCAGCACATATACTAAAAATTTTGAGTTCGTTTTTGAAAGACTTTCCCCCCCCCCAGGAATGGAATTACAAGATGTTAGCTTTTTTTTTTTTCAGTACTTCAAAGATGTCACTTCATTGTTATTGCTGTTGTTGTTTGTTTCTTTTGTTTGCATAGCTCCTGATGGGAAGTCTGCTGTCATTCTTAATTGTTGTTTTCAACAAACTTTTTCTAACTTTCTTATGATTTGACATGGTGTGATTTTCTTCTCTTTTTCTACCTAGGGGTCATTGAAATTTTTAGATTTATACATTTATTGTTTTCATAAAAATTTCAAAACTTTGGTCCTTGTTTCTTCAAATCTTCTGGTGTGTCCTTAGATGCCCCCCTTGTATTTTCCCACAGCTAACTGATGCATTGTTCTCTTCACAGCACAATTTCTTCCCTGTTTGTTTCATTGTGGGTAGTTTCTTTTGCTGTCTTCAAATTCACTCATCTTTTCTTGTGCCATGTCCAGTACACGAGTAATCCCAACCCATGTAGTTTTCATTTTACATATTATATTTTTCAACTCCAGATATTTAATTTGGGTCTTTTTTATATCCTCCATGTTTATATTTAACATACTCATTCTTTTCTCCTGTTTTCTTATCAAATGAACTATATTTATAATGGCTCTTTTAATATCCTTATATGCTAATTATATGATTTGTGTAATCTCTGAATCTGTTTCTGTTTTTTTTTCTTTTAAGAGTAACATCTTACTGGTTCTTTACAAATCTGACAATTTTTGATTGGATATTTGATATTATAAATTTTATATTGTTAGGTGCTAGATTTATTATGCCCACCTTTTAAAAGATTTTATTTATTTATTTATTTATTTATTTATTTATTTATTTGAGAGAGAGTGGGAGAGAGAGAACATGAGAAGCGGGAGGGTCAGAGGGAGAAGCAGATTCCTTACTGAGCAGAAAACCCAATGTGGGGCTCGATCTCAGGACTCGGGGATCATGACCTGAGCTGAAGGCAGATGGCTAATTAACTGAACCACCCAGGCATCCTTATTCTGTTCCTTTAAATACTGTTGAACTTTGAACTGGGATGCAGCTAACTCAATCAATTGAATCGTTTTGAACCTTGCTTTATCTTTGTTAGGGTAGTAAAACTTCAGCCTTTAGCCTAGGGCTAAATTTATCCCACTACTGAGGCCATACAATTATGAAGGCGCTAATTAATGCCCCATGTATTACAACATCTTTCCACTCTGCTGCTTTCCCTTTGTGAGCTTCTGGGGGGTTTCTTCCTACTTTTCTTTTCTTTTCTTTTCTTTTCTTTTCTTTCTTTTCTTTCTGAGTGCAGAGCCTGACATGGGGCTCAATCTCACAACCCTGAGATCACCACCTGAGCTGAAACCAAGAATTGAATGCTTAACCAACTGTACCATCCATGCTCCCTACTTCTTACTTTATTATTTTCTTTCTTTCTTTTCTTTTTTGAGTAATTCTTTCCTTCATCTAGGGTAATTTCTTTTTCATATGTGAGCAGATCAATACTCCACTAAAGACATGAAGAGAACCTTCTAAAGATCTCTAGAGCTCTCTCCTGTGCAGCTCTCGCCTCTCTGGTGTGTTTTTCCCCACAAGTTTTAACTGCTTTGGCCTCCTGATACTCTGATCTCTGTGTCCTCACCACAGAGAGACCCCTGGGCTCTGTTTGTGTTCCCCTTCCTTGTGCTGCAGCTTTGGAACCCTCTCCAGGCTGTCAGCTGGGGCAGTTGTCGTGTTTGCCTTATTTGTCCCCTTTCTCTCAGGGATTGGAGTCCTGTACTGCCTATTGTTCAATGTCCACAAACCATTTTTTTCCAGAATAGTGAGAACTGAATTTCATCTGTCACCAGGATTGTAAATGAAAGACCGTAGAGGGAGATGGTGAACATCAGCCTGGTTGACGAGCCCTCACATTCCCATTTCCTTCTATGTTCCCTACTCCTGGAACTGTCTTCCCTTACTCATTTACCCTTATTTCCTTCCTTTGTCTCTTCTTTTAAAGGTTTTATTTATTTGAGAGAGAGAGAAAGAGAAAGAGAGAGAGAGGGAGAGCACAGAGGGAGAAGCAGACTCCTCAGTGAGCAGAGAGCCTGATGTGGGGCTCGATCCCAGGACTCTGGGATCATGGTGTAAGCCAAAGGTAGAGGCTTAACTGACTGAGCCACCCAGGCACCCCTCCTTTATTCTTTCTGCATGCTTAGAGACCCAGGTCATGTCAGTGATCTCTGGAAATAAGAGTTGCCATTCATCCAGTGTTTATTAAGCGCCTGGCACTATGCTAAGTACTTTATGTATTCTCTTTCACTGAGTCCTCCCATTGCACTATTACTCTTACCATTTTATAGATGAGGAAACTCAAACACAGAAAGGTTTAATTATGCTGGGTGCCTGGGTGGCTCTGTTGGTTAAATGTCTGCCTTCAGCTTGGGTCATGATCTCAGGGTCCTGGGATGGAACCCCGAGTCATAGTCTCTGCTCAGTTAAGTCTGCTTCTTTCCCTCTCCTTCTGCCCCTCCCCTCTGCTCCTGCTCATGCACGCTCTCTGTCAAATGAATAAATAAAATCTTTTTTTTTTTTTTTAAGAAAGAGAAAGGTTTAATTATCTACTTAAAAGCCATACAGCTGGTAACCGGCTGAGTTAGGACCTGGGCCTTTAAGATGCCACACTCTGTGCTTTTGCCCTCATATCTGCATCTGAGTTGTTAAAAAAGCTAGGAATTTCCTGTTATTCCACGTAATTTCTGTGTCATCTGACCCTCTCTGTACCCTTCCCCCCAATACTTTTTTTAGATTACTCCTGGCCCAGGAAGAACCTGGGTGTTCTAAACAACAGATATGTCTTAATCTCTAAAATGTTCTGTGTTCTGTTTGAGTTTCATTTTATAGTTTTGTCATGTCGTTTCCTTCTGTGTTAAGTGGTTGAGCTCCTTATTGTCTTCTGGTTAGCCCTTGCTCATTTCTGCCTTTAAATAACTCCTTCAAAGCTCAAGACTCAGCTCTTCGATGTTCTCTTTTTTGATGGACCACATCCTGCAGAAACCCTTCTGAAACTTGACTCCCCAGCACTTCCTTTGGATTTGGTTACATGGTTTGTCTGGCTTTGTCACGTGGTACATTGACTCTCTAGTTGTTTATGATGTGTAGCACCCCTCTGTTTATATTATGACTTCCTCCAATTTCTTACCATGAAATATTCATTGAGTTCCTAATATGAGCAAACATTGAATTTAGCATTACCCTTATCCTTCAAGGAAATCAGTCTTTCCATTCTTAATGTTTGTTACTCCTCCAGTGATTTATAGTTGGGATCTGTCAGGTGGCAGCATGAGAATATAGAAGCAAAAGAGACACCGAGTTGTGTATATAGGTCCCATCAAGCTCATGCCCCATACACTGTAGGCAGGCAGAATTACTCTCAGTCCATTGATAAAACGTAGAGCAACAGATTGGAAAGCACAGTCCAGCTTCAGTAGGCAGAAGTGACAGTGGATAACAGAAGGAGGAGACAGGTGAATCTAGCAAGTATGGCCAGCTTCCAGAGAGTTCTTTCCGTGTCAGTATCACTGAGCATCACCTTAGTATAACCTAGTGTAGTAATAGATATTCCTAAAGACCCTGAGACAAAATATGTATAAAGCCCTCATCAAATGCCTGCCACCTATAAACTGCTAAATGAAGTGTGTGTGTATACACGTTACATACACCCATACATGAATGAAAAAGCTAAATTGTGATTATTGTACTTTATACACACACACACAGACACACACACATATATATCATTATATACATTAGACATTAAAGAAGTGAGAGGATTGTATAGCATTTTAGAATGATTTGCATGGAAGCACTTAGAATTTCAAAATCATTTTTGTTCATTGAATTATCACAATGGAACAGTGTTCTTTCCAATGAGGCTAGAAAAATGAGGGGCCATCGTATTTAATAAAATAAGAATTTCTTCTCTCTCTATGGTCAGATTAATGAGAACACTTGAAAATGAAATAATGCAATTGCTACCTTCTTCTTGGTGGCATGCGCTCTGTGCTAAATTTAAGTGACAGTAAAAGGTAATGGATTGGAGGAGGAAAATTGTAATTTCCTAGTTTATTGGAGTAGTGAAACCCAAGGGATCAGTGATGTAATTTGAACTGAATGACAAGAAGAAGGAAGAGGTGTTCTGATTTTATAGGTAAAATAAAGTTGGCTACACTTGAAGTGAAATTTAAAAATATACATTCCCTTAGTTTGCTTCTGACACGAAACTGCACTTCTTGCCCTTCAGCCTCTTCTATTATCCCTTTGAAAACTGTACCATCTTTGAAGATGAGGTATGAGGCTTTCCCAGTCATCCTTTCCATTACAAAAATAGGTTGTTTTTTCTCTTGTACTGTGGAAGTGATTGGGACTGTGTTGTGACGCTGTAGCCTCAAAATGTACTTCACAAGCATAATCTGTGATTCCCTCAGAAACACCCAAGTGTTGGCCTGCTGGGGGTCCACAGGTGAATTTCAACAGCCCCTTGTTAGGCGAAGCCCCAGCATGTTACATGGAGAACCCAGGTCCTTGGTGAGTTCTGGATGAAACTTAAGCAATGACATAGAAAGAGCACCGGATTTGGAGTCAAAAGGCCTGCATTCTGGCCCTGCCCTGGTCCTTTACCATTTGGAAATTAGTCTCAGGGCTCTGTAGTTAGGAAACACAGCAACCCGGATGCCTGTAGTAAATGGACACCCTCTGGTGGCAGTTAGTAGGCCTGAAAGCCATCTTCATTCTTTTTCCGTTCTTGTCTTCCTTGGCTTCAGTCAGACCATATGGGTGCAATACCCCCTCCTCTTTCCCACTGCCTCCCAGCCCCTGGGGGTCTCCCAGACTGGGAAGAACTCCTTTGGGTTTTACGACAATGCTGTCTGCCTGGCATTTGATCTTATAGTCTGGGCGGTGCTTGAGTCCTCCCCACTATGCCCAGAGGCACCCGTCAGAGAGATGGTCAGTAGAGCTTTGGATCCCTAATTTTGCATGCAACAGCGGGGGGAGCAATCTAGTCTACCCATCCCATTTAGATCAGTTGCACACTGCTTCCGCTCATTTCCATCTGTTTATGGCTGTGGGGTTTTTTAGTTTAGTAAACATTGAACTAGGACATTTGTGAAGATGTAATCAGAATCTTAACTGTAAGAACATGACGTACTCTTTGTCAAGTGTTTACTGTCAGTCAGGCGCAAACCCCTTTGATATATGGATAGAGTTAAGGAAGAATCCCCAGAGAAGTTGGATGTGGCCAAGATCATGAGAGCTTGACCTCAGAGTCCAGGTCCTCATTCTACCACACCTCACTGTGTCTTTACGCCCTGATGTCTCTGCCGTGTATGCAATTGCCTATTAGATGTTGTGTGTGTGTGTGTGTGTGTGTGCGTGCGTGTGTGTGTGTGTGTGTATCACCTATATATATCATATATCACCATGTACGTATGAATGTATGTATATCACCTGTATGATATATGTATATATATGTATATATATCTATCAGATATATATATATATATATATATATATATATATATATAATATATCACCATGTATGTATGTATGTATGTACATCACCTGAGAATCTTAGAAAATACGGACTCTGCTCCAGGACTTCTGGGATGAGACCTGGGATTCTGTATGTCTACCAGGTTTTCCGGGGATATCAGTGCTGGTTCACAGACCACATTTTGATTAGCAAGAGTGTCCTCTCTCAGAACTGTAAGGGAGGTCAAGAATATTATCACCTGATGGGGCATTTTAAAAATTTTTAAAAATTTTTTGAAATTTTTATTTTCAGCGTAACAGTATTCCTTGTTTTTGCAGCACACCCAGTGCTCCATGCAATCGGTGCCCTCCCTAATACCCACCACCAGGCTCCCCCAACCTCCCACCCCCCGCCCCTTCGAACCCCTCAGGTTGTTTTTCAGAGTGCATAGTCTCTCATGGTTCACCTCCCCTTCCAATAACAAAAATATTGCTGAAGTGCTACTATGTGACGAAATATTCTTTTACTTTTAAGGACTGCATGGTTGTATTGACAACACATTTTGTTCTTCCACTTGACAACATTGTGTAAAAAATCAGGTGAGGGAATGCAGCAGGTTATAAGGTTCCTGCCCTACTCACCAGCTTCAGCCTGGCATTGGTAACATTCAAAGCAGGGGTCTTTGAATGTGCTTCAAGTAGTTTTTACACTCCCCCTGCCCAAGATTATATATAAAATCATTCAAGTGTGTACGAATGTGTGTTTTCTGAGCAAGCAAATTTTCATCACATTGTCCTTGCACCTGTGAACTAAAGGTGGTTAAGAACTACTGCTCCAACAGGAATATGCACGCCTGAAAATGGTTCTGGAATTTCCCTATTACTGAAGCCTTGAGTAAGTAGGGTCCATAGTAATGTATGCAATTTATTTGTATCAGATGCTGTGAGTTCCCCGGCTGCTGACTGCATAATTGAAGCTCTTTGAAAATGCCGGTTGATAGCTATAATTAGGTAAAAATAAATGCACTAGACCCTTTAGATAACTTTCCTGATGACTGCTGGCCAAAGCCCAGGCAGAAGTACTCACTGATTTTCCCGGCTTTGAAAGCCAGTGACCTTCAGCTTCCCTCCCTTGCTCTTATGATTGGTTTTAGAGCTGTGTGTGTGCCAGCCTCCCCCAGCAGCCTGGTGTGGGGGCGCGGGGATCATCACTACTTACCCAGGGTCTCTGCACTTCCACCTCCGTAACCACAAAATGAGCCTGATCAATATTTGATGATTAGTGACCAGGAAATAATTACAGAATTAAGAAATCAGAAGTCATAAATACATTACATGCGTATGAGCTCGGGTACTCTAAGCACACCAAGCCATTCTGATGGTTCAACCTGGAGACAGCTCTGGTCTTGATAATGGCTGTGAATGCCTACATTGAAACCAGCATTCTCCCGTTTTCCTATTTCCTTATTTTTTTCATGAAGCTGAAAGTTTGGCTCTATGGCCCTCAGAGTCAGACTGCAAGGATCCAAATGTAATTCTCCCATTTAAAGAGTTGTATGACTTTGGCCATGGTACTTGTCCTCCGCCCTGCCCCAAGACTCAGTATCTTCTTCCTGAGACATGAGGATAATGATAGTAATATTGATAGTACTGACCATAAGGTTGTTTAGAGGATTAAATGAAATCATCTCTGTAAAGCACACAACCCAGGGCCGGGCACACAGTAAGCATTCTCTGAGTACTAGCTGCCATTATTACTCTCTAGGCCCAAAGTAAAGTCTTTAACAGGTGCATGGGGTAGGAGGGATTATTGTTGCTTATGCATCTGAACTCCTTCGGTTAGTGGGGAAGAAATTCAAAACCTTTGTGTTGCTGATCATAGTCTTTTTTTCCACCCATCATCTCCTTATTTGCACACTGATGACCTCTAAAGTGTCACTGTTTCTCCACTCTTCTAGCTTTGATGATATGCATTTCTGCTCCATGCTCTTCCACTCATGTGCCCACTAGCACAGTCACATATTTTATCTGACTTCCTTTTTTAAAAATCATTTTAAAAGATTTTTATTTGTTTGTCAGAATGAGAGAGCACAAGTAGGCAGAGCTGCAGGCAGAGGGAGAGGGAGAAGCAGGCTCCACGCTGAGCAAGGAGCCTGACATAAGGCTTGATCCCAGGACCCTGGGATCATGACCTGAGCTGGTGGCAGATGCTTAACCCACTGAGCGACCCAGGTGCCCCATGTTCTTTTTCATTTCTTATTTTTATTTTTTTCCAGCCTTCCTGAGATATAATTGGCATAGAATGTTGTGTAAGCTGAAGGTGTACAACGTGATGATTTGATACAAGTATATATTGTGAAATGAGGACCACAGTAAGGTAAACCAACACAACCGTCATCTCACAGTTACTTTTGGGAGGGGTAGTGAGAATGCTGAGCAGCTACTCTCTAAGGAACTTTCAAGTATACAGTACTGGTGACCATTAGTCGCCATGCCTTAAGAACGTTTCATCTTTTTTTAAAAAGATTTTACTTATTTATTTGACAGAGAGAGATCATAAGTAGGCAGAGAGGCAGGCAGAGAGAGAGGAAGGGAAGCAGGCTCCCTGCTGAGCAGAGAGCCTGACGTGGGGCTCGATCCCAGGACCCTGGGTCATGACCTGAGCCGAAGGCAGAGGCTTTAACCCACTGAGCCACCCAGGTGCCCCAGGAATGTTTCATCTTATACTTCGTGAAAGTGGTTCTACTCCGAAGACCTCAGCCTCTGATCATATCCATCACTGATTACTCCCATCTCTTCCTTTCTCCCCTACTGAGTCTGCTTTTGGTACCCTCAGGACTTGGTGGTCTTCATGCCCTTTCCTTTGACTCAGAACAGAAACCCTCCCCACTGAAAACCACTCCCCAGCCTGCTGTGGATTGGGACGTGCGAAAAGTTGATGGAAATGAATTTCTACTAAATTTACAATGTGTCTTCTCAAATGAGAGTCTTCTCTCTATACTTAGGTACCACATTTAATTTTGGGGTAGAGGGAGGTGGAAGGATGCAAGCGTGAAGGTGTGCCCGAGAGAAAGAAATACATCCGTGAATAAACATTTTGTTAATATCTGTGATGTAGTGGCAAATCCTGGGGAAGTTTTGGCTCACACCTGGAGTGTTCCAGCAGAAGCTGGCCACTAACCACTTGGCACTCTTTCTGAAGAAGGGCTCCTGTGTTTAGCTACAGGGCTGGACTAAAGTGGCCCCTGAAGTCTAGGTCAGTGTACATCTTGGAGTGCTGTGTTCTTATGGGCAAGAGCGGGGAGTGGAGGTGTGCCAAGAGACAGTCATGAACATTGTAGGTACTCAGCTTCCAAACCATGGAAAAAGAGTCTCATGGCCCTGTAGGTCCTTTTGCTTCTTTGTTGACTGTTTCCCTGTCAGCGTGTGCTTCCACAGCATAGAGTCTTTCTTCTATCTTTTCTCTTTTTAATTGTGGCATAATTGACACATAACATATGTTAGTTCCGGGTGTACACGATAATGATTCGTATTTGTGTATATTGCTGCACGATCGCCACAATGCGTTGGATCTTCAATTTGTATTTCCAGTGCCCCAAGCAGAGGCTTCCTCCGAGGTGTTCAGCTGGTTAAGAAAAAATTTGAATTGAAGATTGAACTGAACTCAAAAGCCGATTGCTCAGGTTCCTTCTAGCCCGAAAATTCGAATCCCTCTGATTGCAACCATGACAGCTCTAGTTAAGCCTGCTGGAGGGAAATCCTGTGCTCCCTTTGTTTTAACCACCTCTTTGTGGTTGAATAGTATAGGTTTTCAATCAGGTCCTGGGAGGGTGTCAATTTCCTGTCCTACTTACCAGAAAGTGCTAGAACTTCAAATAAGATGCAAATAGTATGTTTCCAGGAGTTGAGAGATAGCCATAGTTGCTATACATACCATATTCTGAAAATGTGTTGCTCTTTGGAACAGACATTCTTCATGGGGTGGAGCTGATAGGCAGTGGGAGAGGGGCATTGCAAACCTGGGCTTGCCTTAGCAGGACTCTCTAGTTACTAGGAGGCATTCCTCGAGGGGTTAGCCTTTGCACTGCTAGCTTGCTTGCTTTGCATGTGTTTTAAACCAGGACCAAAGAACTCACTGGTCTCCTGCTTAGCGAGAGGAGGCTGAAGGCCCTTGAAACTGGGTTTTCCATTCCAATTTGCTAATTAAACATAGATGTTCATTCCTTAAATGCGTATAATTAGTAATTTTCATGATTTGTGTTGTTTTTTTCTGTCAAGCAATCTGTTTGGGGAGCTTGAAGCCACTGGGGCATTGCTGGCTTTGATAAAGTTTATTTAATTTCTTTTTATGACATTCTTCATCTTGGCAATGGGGTTTTCAAATATTGCTTTCCCAGGCATCATTACTGCTTTTCTTGTTTTTATTTCAGGATTGGGACTGGCTCAGGGTGCCAGGGAAGCATTTTGTGATGCTCTGTATTAAAGTTGTATTATCCAAGAAAATTGTCTGATTGTACGTGGGGCCTCAGATGTGGTACCTTATTGAAAATGTTTCAGATTTGGACAATGTGATGGGTTGATTATCCTTGATTTATATTCCAAATGATCTTATTTTCTTTAAATTAATATTTTGTGCCATCTTTGAGATTCTATTTGGCTTTCTAGCATCATTTAGGAGCATTTCATTGGCATTTGCTGTAATTCACTGTCTTCGCGTATTCAAAAAAAGCAAATACATTCTTTGTGTGGTACAGAATGTCTCTTCAGTTTTAAAGTTCACATTGACTATGAGCCGAACCACTTGCTATAGCCTTAGTAGCTGCAGTAGGTTTACAACTGCTTATTACTTAGAGGAATACATCTTGCTAGAAAGGGTTTTATGTCCTACTCCCAAATGGCTCTACCCCTCCTACCCCGCAATCTTCTTTCAGATATTCTTACTCCCATGTCTTGGATTGTCTTTAATTCCATCTCCTACTTGATTTCCAGACCACTTCCTCCAAGAAGCCTTCCCAGACTTCCCTCCCTCCACATCCGGAATTGGTGGCTTAGTCAGTGCCTCTCTGACCCTCTTTCCGGGGTACGGCTTATTGTGGAGGTCAGTGAGTTCTAGAACACTGTTGCCATTAGACTGGCAGATACTTGAGAAGAGCAGGTATGCAGTTCAGACCTGACTCCCTCACAGTATCTGGCACAGCGTCTGGGGAGTGTGGCTTTGTTGCATGAACAACCTTCCTTATTATGTCGAGCCAATCCTTTTAGGGAGCCCTGGTTGAGCCAGACGGCCAGGGAGGGAAAGATTCGGATAGCAAGCTGCCGGATCTGAGGGGTTAGAGTCCCAGGACCGAATTCCAGCCCCGGGCCTGCTACGGATTGGGTGTGTGGTCTTCCATGATCTCACTACAGTTTCTGAGCTTATTCGCCTTCTTTCATACATTATGAATCTCACCCATACCTGAGGTACATCATTTGAAAAGGCGCAGTGAGGATTAAAAGAGAGCATATATGGGTAGATATTTTAGAAACAGTGAGTGCCAGCAGGTACTGAATTGCCACATTTAGAGCTTCATAGTTCTCCACCTGTAAAATGGAGGGATTAATGCCCACTTTCCTCATTGGGCTATTTGTTAAGGGATGTGTAAGTGTTTAGCAAAGGGCGGGGGGTATTTAATAAATACTGTCTGGGGGTAAAATGGCCTCAGTGGACTGTCCTGATGTGGCGGTTTTCCTAAAAGCCCCTGACGAATGTGTGTGGAAGACAGGCTGCCTGTATCTTGGATTGCGTGACTTAAAAAATTAATTTTTTTTTTAGCTTTGCTAGCTCTAGCTCCTAAAATGCAAAGTAATTACATTTGCTAGTAAATGTTTCCAGGTCTTTGAGTGGCAGCCAGTAAAACAGGCTAATTTTTTTTTTTTTAAATTCCTGTCCTTGATGTGGGGGGAAATATCCTATTTGCTTGCCCAGATTCCCACCTTGGATCTGGAGGAGATCACTCCGACAAATGTTTCCCCCTCTGAATTTTCCACCACGAGGTATTATCTGGATTGGAACAGGGAAGCCAGCCCAGAGTGTGATTTTCCCTTTAGCCAAGGGAAACCAAGGGTTAAAATGAAGGCGCTATCAGGCTGGAAGTGGGGGGCGGGGGAGGGCTTAGCAGCCACTGACTCCTCTGCCCTCTCAAGCTGTCTCTCCCCTCCCTCCCACCTTAAAGGAGTAGGTGCCTCCGCCATCCTCTAATTCTTTTCCCCACTCACACATTCTTCCCGGAACCTCTCTACCCCATGGCCGGTTTTTCTTCCCTGGGACCACAAGCAATCAAGTCTCAAAAAACACAAAACCTTGCGAGGGAAGGCAAGCCTCAGTGTAAACACCCCTCCCCCTGAGATGCGATGCGGCTTACTTGAAAAGGAGTTGTTATTCTGTCTCCAGGTCGCAAATAGCCTCATTTAAAGCTCTACCATTCAAAGAACTATTAAAGGGAGAGGGGGGATGTCCGGAGATCCAGATCCCACCCGAGTCCAATTCATTTAGCACCTGACGCCTGCAGAACCCTGGATGAATCTCAGCTCTTCAGTAAATGGGGACCCGTTAATGAAGTTTGCCTAAGGTGGCAGGGGATTAGGCCTTCCATTCTCACA
Source organism: Mustela erminea (assembly GCF_009829155.1). Classification (NCBI taxonomy): domain Eukaryota; kingdom Metazoa; phylum Chordata; class Mammalia; order Carnivora; family Mustelidae; genus Mustela; species Mustela erminea. The sequence continues at coordinate 111,862,600 of NC_045635.1, read as the reverse complement.
TAAATTACCCATCCTCCAGTCCCCTTTGTCCCTCGATATTTTCACCACAAAGGGGCTGGGGAGTGGGGCTCAGGGGATTACCTAAGCAAGCCCGTATTTGTCACAGACGTGATTATAGACCTGCATGTTGGAGAAGAGGTATTTCAGGATTTTCTCAGGACTGGAGGCCCTCCTTGTAGGCCTGTGCTTGTTTTCCAGTCCCCTGCATTGAAATGGCCAACTGGCAAAACTTTCAGTTCAAGCATCTTTTCCAAAGAAGTTGAGTTTTTTTTTTTTTTCTTTTAATGACTCTACCTTTGGATTTTCACTTCACATCCTTTTGGGGACACCCCCCCCCCCGCGCCAGGCAGCCCTTCTGTGGGCTAACAGAGAACAGAAAGTTTGTGTAAAAGCAAGTATCTCCTCGCTCCTGCCACTCCCCCACAAAAAAAAGTTTTGTGATCTTAAAAGTCTTCTTTTTTTTTTAAAAAATAAAACATCCACTTCTCCAAGCTTTGGACTATGGACTTGAGCCTGAAGTGTGTCTTTCTATAGATGGGTAACACCCTTGTTTTTATCAGCTAATGAAAATGAATTTATGTGAGGTCTCCTCTGCCATTCATCAAGTGCCCCCCAGGAGGAGCTTTCCAGAAAGGTCTGTGCTAATTGCAAGCTAACCAGTTCCCTAGCCCATAACAAAACGCTCGGGCATCTTGGGTGCTGCTGACACAGCTGGCTGGTTCCTGACTAGGAACCTGCTAGCCCTTGCAGATGGGGGACTTCGAGACTGCTCATGGCCTCTCCAGCAGGGCTGGGCAGGAAGATACCAGGGCTCCATCTCTAGAGCGGAACTCACAGTCCCCAAACCTTTTAAATGCTGACATTAAACCTTGGACTGAAGGGAGCATGAAAGTAACCCTGTTTAAAAATTAATGTAACTTCTCCCCTGCTTTCTGCTTCTCCCAAGAACAGGTTAGCGCCTCGGTGGTTCTGCTGTTGTGGATGAGTTGACAATGCATGCCACCAGCAGGGACCATATTTATCCTACCCCAGCTACCTGTTCCCTGTCCCAGGCTTTGACACCCCTAGCAGTTTCATCGCTCTGCCAGTGAGCCAGGCTTCTTGAGAGAAGTAACAACAACATTCTTGTCTCTAGGAAGTGGATCTCATTACCTTGGACCTTGGGACCCCTATTTTGCATCCCTGCCCTCTCTGAGGTGGCAGAGGCCCAGACAAAGAGCATCCCCGAGACTGTCTGCTGTCCACTTTCTGCCACGTGTTTCCTGGCTGGAAGGGGTGGGTTTATGGAAGAGCCTCTCCCACGGGGTGGAACAGCTGGCCAAGTCCAGGGAGGCCTTTGGCAGTTACCTTGGCCCGGATATTGTGCTGGCTGAAGACCGGGCTGGGATTTGGGTTTTCCATTCACACATAACCGGTTGGAGGGGGTGGCAGCACAGGTGGGGTTCTGGGGACTCTTGAAGGGAGCGTTGTCCTTTTGGTGGTAGCATTAGGGAGAAACGAGTCTGGGCCTTGAGCGAGTTACCATCAGCACCGCTGAGTCCTGCCGGCATCCGGCATCCTGGGCTGTTGGTGTGGAGGGTTTTACCACGACCCGTCGCTTTGGCTTCCCTTGTGATCTAAGGAGAGTGTTTCAAAATTGAAATACATTTGCACTGATGATTCTGTTTATTGCTTCAAATCCTTCCTTTTTGCCAGGGCAGCTCTAGGAGAAATTCTTCTTGCCAGGATTCATGGATCAATTGTTTGTCTCAAAGTACACGCAGAGAATCCCCAAGGCCGGGGCAAGAATGCTGGGCCAGTGCCCTCTTGGATCTAGGGCAGCTCTGTAGCTTCAGTGTTATCGATAAACCTGGCAGAGAGCCCTACACAAAGCCTCTGGCTGCTGAAGGGGAAACTTGTGGTGCAGGACTACCGTTCGGGAGTCGGAGGAAGCCTTAGAAAGTGGTCAGAGGCATAAAGACAACGTCTCATCCCTTGAGGGGGGCACTTTGTCTACTGTTAGGACAGTGAATCTTTGGATTCATCTGTTAAAAATTTTTATTTCTTTTTTTCTTATGTTACGTTAGTCACCACGGATTTGTCTTGCAAGGAGACTGCCCTGGAGGCTGCTCACAGACTCATCCCACATCTAGGTCTGTTTGCTTCGAGTCCTGAACCAAATTCTTGTCCTTGATCATTAAGTACATGGCTACCTCAGTTCTTAACCGGTTCATATGTTTGTTTCACTGATGGCTGCTCAGGTGATGAAAGCCATATATACATTCACCCCCTCACTTTCCTGTGCGTTCAGCAGATGCATCTTGAAATTACGTGGATGCCGAGCCTGTAGTTTGTGTAAGTCTGAGTAGATGTTTCAGGTAGAAGCATGAAGCAAACATGAAGTTTCCCACAGAGGCTTCCATTTCTAAAGTATTTGGATATCTTCCCATCACCAGAGGTCTGATGGGAAGGGGACATTGTCAGGAACGAAAAGTCTGGAATCACGTCATATTTGGATGCATGAACGAGGACCCAAAACCTCTCATTGTCATTCCCAGAGTAACTGTCTCCTGGCTTCCCTGGGAGAAATGTTGAGAGGATGAATGGGGAGAGGTGTCACCAACACAGCAGAAGGCGGGATCTGGAGCATACCCACCCTGATCCTGAGGTTTTGCAATAGGGGCAAGACAGCAAAGCAGAATAATTGGTATCTTACTGAGACTTGTCACCGTGTACCAATCGCCAAATTTCCGTGTTACGTGTCTCGGTGCTTGCTGCTGCCAAATCTTTCCCCCTTTCTTTCTAATTTTTTTTTTAAATCTCCGAAACGTTTAATTGGCCCTAATGCAGTTTGGTGATTGCCGGAGTTGATGAGCGGAGTTGGAAGATGGCTTGATGTTCACATGACTCAGCCGTGGGACTCAGCAGGGCATCGCCTCTGCTTCTGAGGACTCTGCAGGGCTTTGATCAGCCTGTCCAGAAAGAGAGCATTTTATTGATTGTTTCATGGCCATCTTTTTTTTTATTGTTTAAAATATCTCGTTGTAAAGCTTCTTTGTGTAATATAATTCTGGAACGATCTCACATTGATTTATTTTTTTCCCCCACTTTCAGAAACACAAAAGTCTGGGTCATTTCTTAGTATCCCAAAAGGACAGGGAGTCAGCCTCTGCCTGAGTCCCTTCAGGCCTGCTATAACAGAACTCCATAGATCCGGAATGGGGGGGGAGCTGATAAACAATAGATATTTATTTCTCACAGGTTCTGAAAACTGGGGATTGTACATCAGGTGCATGGTAAGGACTTGCTTCCTGGTTCCTGGCCAGCTGTCTTCTCAAGGTGTCTCCACCTGGCCTAAGGGGTGTGGGAGCTCTCTGGGGTCCCTCTTATCTGGATGCTAATCTCATTCATAACCAAATTCCCTATCAAAACCTCTACTGCCAAATACCATCATTTGGGGGATTAGGATATCAGCATCAGAATTTGGCAGGTGTGGGAGGCAGGGGGAGGGGGTGACGGGTGAGGGGGCGGGGTGGGAAGACACCAACATTCAGTGTAGAGTAGCTTCTCAGTGAACGTTTTGAGTGGCAAATATTAACTTTATGAAAAAAACCCGACAGTTTGTATGATCATATTGAGGGATTTTCTTAAATGACAAGACTTGTTAGTATGTATGTAAAATACTCCTGAAGCACCTGGTTTGTTTCAGGAGCACTCCTCTGGGAAAGAGTGCACCCGGGTGCTAGTAACTCCGCCCTTAATTAGCTATGACCTTGGGTAAGTCACTTCTTCACTCTTCCTACTTGTTGTCCTGAACTGTAAGACAAGTCGTCTCAGTCCCCACTGGATCTCTCACCAGCTTTAATATCCTAAGATTTAAGAAAGCTCATAGAAGATAGTCTATTCATAGAAAGTGGTTGAAGCAAATGGAAATTTAGTTGAAAGGCTGACTTTTACAATCGGTACAAGGACCTTATCTCTATGGGATTTGGAACGGATTTATTTTCTCTTTGTTTTAATTTTTCATTATCAACGTACAGTTGACGTCAGTGTTATATTAGTTTCAGGTGTACCGACACAGTCATTTGACAGTCCTGTATGTGACACAGTGGGGTCTCCGTCTGTCACCATACAACAAGTCTACAATATTATTGACTATAGTCCCTGTGCAGTACATAAAAAAAAAAAAACCACCACAAAAAATAAATGGACTCTTCAAAAGAATGGTTGCCCAAGGGGATGGGTGAAAGAGGCGAAGGGAATTAAGAGGCAGAAACTTCCAGTTATAAAGTAAGTATGTCCTGGAGTTAAACTGATTCCTTGTGTCAGACTATGACCAACTCTCAGGTCTCCACACTGATAAAGGGGGGCTGATGTGGGTTGTTCGAGGGTCTCTCCCACTTCCACTCAGGAGTTACAGAGTTTGTGCTAAGAATAATACTGGCATGTGCACACATCTTTACCATGTACCAACCAACCGCAGTGAGGCGTGACCACTAGACAGGTGTTGGGTGGCAAGAGAAGATAGTGGCCAGGGCTTAAACGCATCTGTTGGCAAGGTGGACATCTTTACACTGCTGATAACTTAAGGCATGTCAGATTCCCTGAGAGCTTATCAGATTTTGGAGGAATGATTTTAACTAAATGTATTTCAGACACTGAGCTGTAACTTATCAAGTGCCATTTCATCCACCTATTAATGATACTGACAACTGGCACTGATTGCTCGGACCCTTAAGATATACACTTTAGTGGGAGGATTCCACTCAGGACACCAAACTTTAGACTCTCGAATGCTCCAGAGAGAGCAGCATTGAAATATTTCCACATGTATTGTCTCTTTTCTGGTAGAGATAGTTTCGCTGAGGTGCCAAATCTCAATCCTGAAGAATCCGAGCGCCTTTGGAATTGTAATTCAGGCCTGAGGCCATGTCTGTCCACCTTGAAGAGACCGATCAATTTCTTCTCCTTCCTCAACCACCGATTTATAAGTGGTCTCTTGCTTTCAGGGACGAATATAACTTGATGACAACCCTTTCCATTTTACTAGGTAGTACGTACTTTAATATTTATTTGAAACCAGTTGTATCTCACACTGTTACTGCTACAGCTATAGTTACTGTCAAGCGTTTACTGTGCACGGGGTTGTGTACTAAGTGCTTTCCATGAAGGATCTTCTGTAGTCATCACATCAACCTTATGTGTGTCTGTTCAGTAGAAATCTCCAAGATGATGGAAATGTCCTATAATACCAGCACCATTTAACTCCAACAACCCATGTGAATATTGAGCCCTTGAAATGTTTCTAGTGCAACCAAGGAGCAGATGATTTAATTCATCAGCTTTGATTGTGATAAGTTAAGATGTAAATAGACAATGTGGCCAGTAGCTACAGTATTGAATGATGTGGATATGAGGTACAAAGAGGCTATGGATCAAGGAGGCTAAATAGTTTTCTCAAGGTCACAGAGCTAGTAAATGGCAGAGCGGGGATTTGATTCTGAAGCCAGTGTCCTTATCTCGTTGTTCTCTGACCATTTCTTAGACAGTGCCTGCTCCCGTTGTGTCCAGATTTGTGAGAAAACACTGCCAGTACCTTTGTAATTAACCATACAAAGGAAGAAAGCTGATAAATACACAATAAAGGACAATAGTCATTAAAACAGCATGACCCTGGTCCCCAAATAGTGTGGCTAATGGAACAGGAAAAAACGGCGTATGGATATGAAAAGAGATAACACTGTATCGTAAAATTGAAATTTGCTATGTGAATAGAGTTTAAATATTCTCGTCCCCCCCCAAAAAAAAATGAGAGAGAGAAATCTGTGAGATGATGGATGTATTAACTAACTAGATGGGAGGGATAGTTTCACATCATATATGTATACCAGATCATGATGTACACTTTAAATATCTTACAGTTTTATTTGTCAGTTTGACCTCAGTAAAGCTGAAAAAATATCGAAAAATGAAAATAGATGTTTGTGTGTTCTATTTACATTCATATATAAGAACTGAGTGTGTGATGAACTGGACATCACCAAAAAATAAGGAATGGAAGCGTTATTTAACTGATGGCTTGGGGAAAACTGGCTACAAAATAAATATACATAAGCCCCTAACCTGATATATTATATGAAAATCGATTTCAAATGGCATATGATTCAATTATTAAAGAATAAACTTATTTTAAAAATCAAATCACAGAAAAAAAAACCAGTGGAAAATTCATTTGAGAAACCATCTGTTATGTGGCGAGTTCTGAACTAAAGAAATCATGAAGCAAAAAAATATATAGATGTTGGCTGCTTAAGAATCAAAGACTTATGGAGGTGCCTGGCTGGCTCAGTCGGTAGAACATGTGACTGTTGATCTTGGGGTCATGAGTTCGAGCCTCATGTTTTGAGTAGAGATTACTAAAATAGATAAACTTAAAAAAACGACTTGTGAACAATAAAAAAAAAATACTTAGAATACAAAGGAAAACAGATTTGGGGAATATTGGTCTTAAGACACCCAGGTAAGTTAATGGACAAGAATTTGGACAGATAATTCACAGATCAGGTGATACAGTTAGTGAATGAACTATAGGGAGCAGTGGAAATGGGGCCTTTTGAAGAGGTACAATGTAGATGATGATGAGACAGCACCCCATAACTTAGAATTACCAAAATTTAAGAAAAATGATATTTCTGTGTGTTGGGGAGAGGTGGTACACCTGGTTTTTCATAAGTTGCTAATGACAGCTAAAAGTACTCTGATTTGAAAAGGAAATTTGATGAAATTTACCTCCTTCTACCACCATATCTTTAAAGTGGGGGGAAAAGTTTGTATATTGAATATGTGACTATTTATATTTATAGTGTCAGCCCTAATAAGGAAACAAAGGGAAGTAGTAGAAAATACCCAGTCATTTAGGGGGCTGCACATACTCCTTGGAATATTGTACATCTGTGAAAATAATCATTATGACCACTGTGTAACAACTTGGGACATCTTTATTAATGACAAATGGAAACCAGTAAGATGCGCCTTTGTATCTGGACTATAATATTTCTTTCTTTCTTTTCTTTTCTTTTTTTTTTTTAAAAGATTTTATTTATTTATTTGACAGACAGAGATCACAAGCAGGCAGAGAGGCAGGCAGAGAGAGAGGAGGAAGCAGGCTCCCTGCTGAGCAGAGAGCCCGATGCGAGGCTTGATCCCAGGACCCTGGGATCATGACCTGAGCCGAAGGCAGCGGCTTAACCCACTGAGCCACCCAGGCGCCCTATTTCTTTCTTTTTTATTATTACTTTTTAAATTTATCTTTTTAAAGATTTTATTTATTTATTTGACAGAGAGAGATCAAAAGTAGGCAGAGAGAGAGACAAGGGAGCAGGCTCCCTGCCAAGCAGAGAGCCCAATGCGGGACTCGATCCCAGGACCCTGAGATCATGACCTGGGCTGAAGGCAGAGGCTTAACCCACTGAGCCACCCAGGCACCCTGGACTATAGTATTTTGACCATGTTTAAGGATATTCATGTGGACCTCTAGCAAGGGAGCTCAGGGAAATGAAAATGGTTGTTATGTTAGGATCATGGGCTTATGGGTGACTTATTTTTACTTTATCTACCTATATCCTATTTCGTAATAAATAAAATAGAAATGAAAACCCACACAGGCTGTGGCAGAAATGAATTCTGTCATTGGGCACCGTTGCTTTTTGGACGCTGCTCCTTTTCTCCCTTGGCCTTCAGAAACCTACTCCCCATTTAGATGAACAGCGAGCCATCAGGATTATTCAGCCTTCTGTGGAACAGAGTCAGTAGAAGAAAAAGCTGCTTTAGGGGAAAAGATTTATTCTGTGATGATTGGCAGGAGAAAGATGTACAAATACTCTGGGCAGATTCGGCAGAGGTAGTGGAAATGAAAGGGGGCCATCTGGTCAAATGTGCTGTGGCAAATTAAATGGCATATTATGAACACGAAATACCAGAAGAAAATCCAAATGCAGTAGACTTGGGAAAAGCCCAGCTGAAGCACTCTAAACCAAGTCAACTGCAGACTGACAATATGCCTTTCATATGCTCTCAGATACACCCATGCCCAAGAAGAACATCGTTCAGGCCAGATTTTGCAGACCACATTCTATGTGGACTTCCCTTAGGGGGAAAAAAAAATCAACAAACCACCCACCCCCTCCCACACATACACAGATCCCTCCCTTAGACAGAGCTACTGTTTCAATGAATATGATAAAGGCAGAATTAATAAGAAGGTGTTGGCTTTGATTTCCCTGGAGTCACGTTCATTGGTGAACTCCAGCGGCCAACACAGACAACCAGACATGCATCTGGGTGTAAGCTATTTCTCTCCTCCACTCCCTTCTTCCCTTCCTTTCCCCTTTACTCTTCCTCCCCACCTGCCTTTTCTTACCTTCTTTTCCTAAGCAGTTCTAGTCCCCACCTTTAAGCCCCCATCTCTGGAATGATTTATCATTTTACTACACTCTCACCTTCTTCCCTCTCAGCCTTGCTTTCTGTTCCTCCCCGGTCCTTGTTGTTCAGACTCTGGGGCTCTTGCAAGTGCATGTATTTGCATATTCGGCAACTTCTCCTTTCCCCCACGTTTCATGTTTTGACTGCTTCGTTTAGAGTGTTGAAAAATTTGTCATGATCCTTGTCTGTAGAGAGTTCTTCCTGGTATTTCCAGTCCCTTTATGATAGCTTCTCTGTAAGCCTGCTTTCGGCGACACTTGTGGTTATGCTGTGGCTTTGGGGCCCTTTGGGTTTCTTGCCGAGGAGATTGCTCCCTGCCATGGCTTGATTGAAGAGGGGCCCAAAAGCCCCTGTGTCTGAAGGGCCGTCTGTGGGAAAGGGACTTTGATATTTCCCACCTAACACATCCTAGTGGGAGGTGGATTTAGACTCTGTACAAGGAAGTGCCTTCTAGTAAGGCAGGTCAGAGACAGAATGGGCGATTTCCAGGATCGGCATCTTGGGGTGTGCAGCTGGGTATTGTATAAAGCACCTTGTTGAGGAAAGACATCGGAGCTGAACTGCAGTCTGTGCTTCACACATCAAGCCCTGTGCTCTGGAAGGGGGCCATATCATCCTGGAGGAAGGTGTGCCTGGAGAGGGCACTTTTGGTTTTCTACATAAAGGCACCACGTGTCCTAGGGGCAGCGCCAGCCATCCCCAGTGGGGAGCTGGTGTAGTGGCTTCTGTCCAAATGGTTGTTATGGAACAAGGGGGAGCAGGGCTCAGCTTGTGCACTAGAGGAAGTGCTTGCCTTCTCTCCATCATCTCCACATTTCTCAGCTGGGCTTTGATTCTGTTGCACCACCCAACAATTTTTCTTAACTCTTCTGTGGCCGCCTTGCATCTTCTCATCCTACCTAGGCAACAAATGTCCACATTAAGACCCCGCCAACTTTCCGGACCTGGAAGGGTGCCAGCCCCGTACAGCGCTGGGTCCGATGAATTCTCATTTCTGAGAATGTGTCTTCTCTTTTCTTTTCAGAGGAGATCAGCCTCCCACTCCCTGCCTACCACCTAGTGCTTTGGGAGGACCGCAGGAAATAATGCCAGCTGGATGCAGTTGGGAAACCGTGAAGAGGTTTGTTGTGTTAGGTAGTCAATGTGCTTGGAACTCCAGTCAGATTAGTGTCTTCATTGGCTCCTAGAGCTTCTTGTTTTGCACTCAAGAATTCACAGACCGTAGGAGTTCATCAGCCTCTTGGCAGGGTTGACATCCATACCAATACCTTTGGCTTTCAGCATGGAACATCATGGAACATTTGTAGTTTGGTCCCACCTTTCTTGTGTACATCTTATTTACCCCCAAATAGACTGCAAACTTCTGGAACCAGGTGCCATGCCAGGTATGCTCCTGTAATTCTGAGCAGGACAGCTTATATCATACTTTCTGAATTCTACTGAATTGATTCTTCCTTCTTCCTTCTCTCTCCTTCCTCCTTGAACAGATTATTTTTGGAGCACACCCTGTGTCAGTCTTCTTTCGAATGAACAGAAGAGTCCAAAGTCCCTGTCTTCACCTTACTTACTGGCTGGGTGTGGTCTCCACCAAATCACTTCTCCATCTGGGACTTGAGTGTGAAGTTTTCACATTTTGGGGTAGAAATATCCAGTAGACAAATATGGCCTAGATCATTTTTTTTTTCTGTGATGGATTTTGTTTGGCCCAAAGGCAGGGGCTGTTTTATTTCTACCTTGAGTACCCAGCTCACAATCAGCTTTTATTGAGCCTTTCAAGTACTACCTTAGATTTCCTTTCAATACACAGTATAACCTTCTTGTGCTTATAACCTTTAGTCTTCTGTCCTGAGAGCAACTCCTGGAGTTATCGCCTTGCCTTCTCGAGCTGCAGGAGATTGCCTGTTTAACCATGATAAATCCTCAGGAGAAAATTGGGTCTTTTTTCTCCTATAATTTTATTTGTTTAAACCTTGACTGCTTATAGTAAATATCCTCTCAAAGATAATTTTATTTCCAAATAATTTGGTATCTGATTTGACGCAGCTTGAGTGTTTATTTTGGGGATATCGTTTTTCTTTTATAATGAGTTTCCCACAATAGCTTTGTTTAATGTCATTCCATCTTCTTGTCTGGCTACCAGCAGGATTGTGGCTACTTTCCTGGAGTAATATTAGTTTACTAATAGTAATTACCTCTCAGGAAACCTCTCTGTTGGCAGTAGCATTGGATTTGGTCTTTATTGGGAAAAAATATAACTTTTCAAAAAATATGATTAATTTTTAAAAACCTTAAGGAAATGTGATAAATTTAATCCCATGTGATGTGTACAGTGTTTTCAGCCCAGTGATCATTCACATGTTATGTAAGTATCACTTTTAAGATCCTACTGTATGAACAATAGCAACATATTACATAAGGAAGACAACTGATTACATTCTTCTAGGAAGGGGTACTGATTCAGGTTTAATTATTAGATGGGGTTGGTCTAAGGAGGTGAAAGTTCTATTTTTGATCCAGAATTTCCACACATGTCAAGTCTGAATTTACCCAAGAACTCTAATAATGGCCTGTCTTTGATAGTTGTTTCCAGAATGCTGTGAGCATTATAATTAGCGATAAGGAGAGCACTGACCAAATCAGGGTACCATATACAGTTACCTGGAATGGGAAGGAAATGCTTTCTTTCAGAATATGCTTCTCTCCATAGGCAAAGAACAGTCGAAGTCACTCTATGCTGTTTTAAAAGAGTTCTATTTGGCAGTGGATGTGGGTCTCAAGATTTGGGCCATGTTGCTCTGCAGCGCCTGGGAGAAGAGTTGAAGCCAGTCCAACAACTTCACAAATTTCTAGATAGTAATTGGCTTATCATCTTTATTATTTTAAAAACTCAGTCATTATACCTCAGTACATTATCTCTTCTCCAATCCCTGAACCCTGTTGGATTTTGTGGGTTGATAGAGCCATTTGTTCATGTGTCACTTCATGGCATCAGTGAGTAAGCAGATCTTTATGGAATGCCTACTATTTTCCAGGTACTCTATTAGGCACCACAGATATGCTGGTGAACAAAACAGACATGGCTTCTCATGACACTTACCGTCTGGAATCCTTAAGCAATTAGGGAAATGAAATACTAAGTCGTTTAATTTCTCTGAGTCTCAGTGTCATCATCCTAAAGTAGGCATAATGCCTACTTTGAAAGGTTTGTTGTGGGAATGAAAGGCACCCCAACTCTGAAGCACCAGTGTGATGCTTGGCATATCGGACATTGTAGAACCTCGATCAGTGGCAGTTCTTATAATCATGGTGAGGCCTGGAGGGCCCTAGTACAAAGTTACGTAATGCGTAATATGATGTTCTTGTACCTTATATCCCCATGATTTATTTATTTAATGAATGAAAGTTTGTATGTCTTGACCCCTTCTTCCCCCATTCCTCAACCCCCTTCCCTTCTGCCAACCACCAATCTGTTCTCTGCATCTGTGAGTTTTGTTTAGTTGTTCATTTGTTTGGTTTTTCAGATTCCACGTGTAAGTGAAATCATACTGTTTTTAGTCTTTCTCTGTCTGACTTACTTCACTTAGCATCATACTTTTAGGGTCCATTCATGTTGTTGCAAATGGCAAGAATTCATTTATTTTTGTGCCTGAGTATTATTCCATTTTTTGTGTGTGTGTGTGTGTGTGTGTGTGTGTGGTGTGTGTGTGTGTGTGTGTGTGTGTATCTAGGTATATGTATATACCACATCTTCTTTATTTATTCATCTATTGATGGAAACTTTGGTTGTTTCCATCTTGCCTGTTATTGCTTCCATGAACATAGGGATGCACATACTTGACAAATAAGTGGTTTTGGTTCTTTTGGATAAAAACCCAGAAGTGGAATTACTGGATCACACAGTAGTTCTATTCCTAGTTTTTTTTTTTGTTTGTTTGTTTTTAAGGAATGTCCATTTTGTTTTCCATAGTGACTATACCAATTAACAGTCCCACCAACAGTGCACGAGGATTCCCTTGTCCTCCGCATCATCACCAACACTTGCTGTTTCTTGTCTTTTTGATAATAGCCATTTTGACAGGTGTGAGATGATATCTTATTATGGTTTTGATTTACATTTCCTTAATGATAAGTGATGTTGAGCATCTTTTCATGTGTCTGTTGGCCATCTGGATATCTTGGAGCAATGTCTGGGTCTTCTGCTAATTTTTTAATTGGATTATTTTTTTCTTGGGTGTTATGTTATATCAATTCTTTATATGTTTTGGATACTAACTCTATCAAATAGGTCCTTTGCAAATATCTTCTCCTATTCAGTGGGCTGTTTTTGTAGATTTGTTGATTGTTTCCTACACTGTGCAAAAGTTTTTTTATTTTGACATAGTCCCAGTACTTTATTTTTACTTTTATTACTCTTTCCTCAGGAGACATAAGTAGAAAAATGTTGTTATGTCCAACATCAGAGAAATTACTGCCTGTGGTCTCTTCTAGGATTTTTTATGGTTTCAGGTCTTACATTTAATCTGTTCTGAATTTATTTTTGTGTATGGTAAAGAGAAAGTGATTCAGTTTTATTCTTTTGCATGTGGCTGTCCAGTTTTTCCCAACACTGTTGAAGAGACTGTCTTTTTCCCATTGGATATTCTTTCCTGCTTAAGTGAAGATTAATTAGCCATATAATTGTTGGTTTATTTCTGGGTTTCTCTTCTGTTCCATCAATCTGTGTGTCTGTATTTGGGTTAATACCATACTGTTTTGATCACTTCAGCTTTGTAATATAACTTGAAGTCTGGAATTGTGATATCTCCAGCTTTCCTTTTCTTTTTCTTACTTGCTTTGGCTATTTTGTGGTTCCATATACATTTTATGATTTTTGTTCTATGAAAAATGCTGTTAGTGTTTTGACAAGAATTGCATTAAATCTGGAGATTGCTTTGGGTTGTAAAGACACTTCAACAATATTTGTTCTTCCAACCATGAGCAGGGACTGTCTTTCCATTTCTTTCATCGATGTTTTATAGTTTTCAGAATATATGTCTTTTACCTCTTTGGTTAGGCTTATTCCTAGGTGTCTTATTATTTTTGGTGCAATTGTAAATGGGACTGTTTTCTTAATTTCTCTTTCTGATGCTTCATTATTGGTATATAGAAATGCAACAGATTTATGTAGAATGATTTTCTATCCTGTGACTTTGCTGAATTTGTTTATCAGTTCTGGTAGTTTTTTTGGATGATCTTTAAGGTATTCTATGTATAGTATCATGTCACCTGCAAGTAGCAAGTGTTACTTCTTTGTCACAAATTTCGATGTCTTTTATTTCTTCTTCTTCTTCTTCTTCTTCTTTTTCTTTTGTCTCATTGCCATGGCTGGGGTGTTTGTTCTTTTTTTTTCTAGTTCCTTTAGATATAAAGGTAGTTTGTTTATTTGAGATTTTTCTTGTTTCTTGAGATAGGCTTATAATGCCATAAACTTCAGTCTTAGAATTTCTCTTGCTGTATCCCATAGATTTTGGTATGTTGTATTTTCTTTTCCAATTGTCTTCTTTAAAAAAAAAAAAAAGATTTACTTATTTATTTGAAAAAGGGAGTGCGAGCAGGGGGAGGAGCAGAGGGAAGAGAGAGAGAGAATCCTTATGCCAACTCCTTGTACAGTACAGACCCTGATGTGGGGCTTAATCCCAGGACCCTGAGATCATAACCTGAGGTGAAACCAAGAGTCGGGCACTCAACCTACTGAGCCCATCCAGATGTCCCTGTCTTTTTTTTTAAATTAATTAATATATTTATTTGAGAGAGAGAGAGTGCATGAAAGAGGGTAGGGGCAGAGGGAGAGGGAGAATTTCAGACTCCCCACTGAATGCAGAGCTTGATGTGGGGATTGATCTCACAACCCTGAGATCATGACCTGAGCAGAAATCAGGAGTTAGATGCTTAACCGACTAAGGCACCCAGGTGCCCCTCGTTTTCATTTGTCTTAAGGTATTTTTTGATTTATGCTCTTATTTTTATGTTGATCCATTGGGTATTTAATAGCATGTTGTTTAATCTCCACACATTTGTGATTTTTTTACCCCAGTTTTCTTTTAGTGATTGGTTTCCAGTTTCATACTATTGTTCTCTGAAAAGCTGCTTGATATGATTTCAATATTCTTAAATGTCTCGACACTTGTTTTATGCCCTAACATATGATCTTTTTGGAGAACATTCCATGTGCACTTAAGAAGAATGGGCATTCTGCTGCATTTGGAAGGGATATTCTGCATATATCTATGAAGTCCATCTGGTCCAATGTGTCCTATGTGTCCTTTAAGGCTGATGTTTTTTTATTGACTTTCTGTCTGGATGGTCTATCCATTGATGCACATAGGATGTTAAAGTTCCCTACTATTATTATATTGCTGTTGATTTCTTCCTTCAAGTCTGTTAATATTTGCTTTATATAATTTAGGTGCTCCTGTATTGGGTGCATCAATATTTACAACTCTTATATCTTCTTTCTGGATTGACCCCTATACCGTTATGCCATTCCCATCTTTGTCTTGTAGTAGTCTTTGTTTTAAATTCCATTTTGTCTGATATAAGTATTGCTATCCCAGCTTTCTTTTAGTTTCCAAGACATCTTTTTCTATCCCTCCACTTTCAGTCTCTGTGTCCTTCTATCTGAAGTGATTGTCTTGTAGGCAACATATAGATGAATCTTGTTTTTTAATCCATTCAGCCACTTTATGTCTTTTGATTGGAGGATTTAGTTCATTTACATTTAAAGTAATTGTAGATAGGTACCTGCTCATTGCCGTTTTGTTAATTGTTTTCTTGCTGTTTTGTGGCTCCTCTCTGTTTCTTGTGGCTCCTCTCTGTTTCTTGTTTCTCTTGCTCTTTTCTGTTGTGGTTTGATACCTTTCTTTAGTGTTATGTTTAGATTCATTGTCATTATTTTTCGTGTGTCTCTGTTATAGGTTTTTGCTTTGTGGTTACCATGAGGTTTAATATATCAGCCTATATATATCTCATTCTTTTTTAAGTTGATAGCATGTTGCTTTTGAATGCATTGTAAGACAGCATTCCTACTCCTTCACAAGTTCTATACTTTTGTTATTGTGTTTTATATTTTTTTATTTTATGTATCCCTTAACTAATTTTGTCATAATATTTTTACTACTTTTGTTTATTAATCTTCATGCTATATTTTACAAATGATTAGCCCACTACCTTTGCTATCTGTTTACCTTTACCAATGAACTATTTTACTTTCATGTTTCCTTATTACTAATTAGTGCCCTTTCTCTTGAACTTAAAGGAGTCCCTGTAACATTTCTCAT
This sequence comes from Mustela erminea, assembly GCF_009829155.1. Taxonomy (NCBI): domain Eukaryota; kingdom Metazoa; phylum Chordata; class Mammalia; order Carnivora; family Mustelidae; genus Mustela; species Mustela erminea. The sequence goes on along the minus strand of NC_045635.1, from coordinate 111,846,824 downwards.
ACAGGCCATTTAGTTCTGGTGAACTCCTTTAGTTTTTGCTTCTTTGAAAAACTCTTTTTTTCTCCTTCAAATCTGAATGATAATGTTGCCAGGTAGAGTATTTTTCGTTGGAAATTTTGCTTTCAGCACTTTGAATATATCATGCCACTTTCTTCTGGCTTGCATGGTTTCTGCTGAAAAATCTGCTCATAATCTTTGGGGGTTCCCTTGAGCTTAAGTTTTTCTCTTGCTGCTTTTAAGATTCTCTTTTTATCTTCAACTTGTGACATGTTAATTATAATTTGTCTTGCTGAGGATCTTTTGGGTTCATCTTATTTGGAACTTTCTTGCTTTTTTGGATCTGGATGACTCTTTCCTTACCCAGGTCAGGGAAGTTTCAGCCATGATGTGTTCATATAAGCTTTTTTTTTTAATTTTTTTTTAATTTTTAATTTTTAATTTTTCATAAACATATAATATATTTATCCATTCTCTATCAGTCTTCTCCTGGCATCCCTATTAAGCAACTGTCTTTCCATTTGCTGTTACCCTATGGCTCTCTTAAGCTAGCTTCATGTATTAGAATTCTTTTTTCCTTTTGATGCTCTGTGTGGGTTAGTTCCACTCCCTTGTCCTCCAGGCCAGTAATCTATTCTTCTGCTTCATATGTTCTGTTATTGAACCACTCTAGTGCATTTTTCAGTTCAGTTGTTGTGTTTTTCAGCTCTGTGGCTTCTGTTTTCTTATATTTTCTATCTCTTTGTTGATGTTCTTTCTATGTACATCCATTCTTCCCTGTGAGCATCTTCATGACCATTATTTTGAACTTTTACTTTTCTTCATTTCATTAACTTTTTCCCCCTGGGGTTTTACCTTGTTCTTTTATTTTGAACATATTCCTCTGTTTCCGCATTTTGCTTCACTCTCTCTTTCTATGAGAAAAGAAGTGAAACAGCTTAATCTTGTCTTGAAGGAGTGGTTGTAGGAAGATTAAGTGTGTGTTTCAGTCTGCTGTCTGTACAGGGCCCTCTGGGCATGGTAACCTCCCAAGAATTCTCTTCAGTTGTTTTAGTCTTGTGGGACACAGAACTACAAGCACCCCTGGCCACTAGAACTGGAGATTCAAGGGCTATCCTTTGTGTGGACCATGTACATCCACTGGCTTTGTTGCGACCACAGGGAAGCATTGGGCCAGGGCAAACCTGCTTGCTGAATTTAGGACGTAGGTCCCTGAGTGAGTGCCAGGGCAGAGCATATGACTCTATCAAGGTACAGTACAAGATGGCCCTCTCCAGTGCTGGTGATGGCAAGGTAGAAGAGTGGGAAAATGGTGCCTCCATCCCAGGAAAGAGTTCCAACAGACTCTTGCCCCTCTAGCAGAAGCTGTATGACTAGCCAATGAATGGCCTTCACATATGGTCTAGGTACTTTTCAACCTGCTGCTTTTGTGGAGAGTGAATCTATGTGTGATTCCTTTCAGAGTGGAATCTTAGTTTCCTATGGGTCTTTGAGTCTCTTGGATGTAAGCCTTTGTTTTCAAAGCCAGGTTTGGGGGTCTTTTCCTCCAGTGTAGGTCCCAAAGTTTGGGTTTCCTGGTGAGTGGCTTGAATCCTTTATGTGTCAGGGATATGCTCTAGATTTGTGAGATTCTTGCTGCTTATGGGTCACTCAATTGGGGATGGGGTTTTGGTGAGACTGTGTATCTCAGCTATCTAGCTATATAGCTATTTCTCCTTTGTTGTGGAGGGGCTGTTCAGCTAATTTTCTGGTCTTTTTCAGAGCGAATTGTTCTATAATTAGCTGTAGATTTGGCATATCCGTGGGGAAAAGGCAAGTCCAGTCTTCTAATGTGCCGTCTTCAACTGCCCCTTTTCCTACATGGGCATTTTTAAAAAATATTTTATTTATTTATTTTGAGAGAGACAGAGCAAGTGGGAGGAGGGGCACACGGTGAGGAAGAGAGAATCCCAAGCAGACTATGTGCTGAGCAGGGACCCCAATGAAGGACTCAATCTCACAACTCTGAGAACATGACCTGAGCCGAAATCATGGGTTGGATGCTGATCCGACAGCAACACCCAGGCGCTTTCATATGGGCACTGAAAGGCTCAGTTCAAGTACATTTGACTGAGAGGACAAAGTACAGTAGACATTCTGTTTCTTGAACAAACCATGGGAGATGTAAAGAGGGGTGTTTACTCTAGCATTTTGGAAATTATCAAAAGTCCAGAGGGAATGAGCAGTTTCCTTCTTAGCTGCCAGGAAGGAAGGAGAGCATAGGTGAGGTTGATGGATTTGAAAATCTGTTCATCTCTGTTAGAACAAATCAAAACAATTCTAGCTGTTCATTTTTGTCAGTTGAGTCCGAAATAAATGGTAAAGGTTTATAAAAGGATGACAAAGCTATGTTATTTTTTTTCCATAATGAGCACTTCTGGGTGGATATTTTTAGAGAGTCTTTGTACTATAAAAGAAAGTTTTTCTGCAGTTTTTAAAAGTGGAAGTTTCCCTGTGCCCATTAAAATTATTTTTATTATGGTCTTATCATCATAGATTGGAAGGGACAACAAATTCACCATGTCTTTGTTTTAGTCTATTCAGGCAGCTATGAAGGCAAAACACTGCAGATTGGGTGGCTTACAATCAACAAACATTTGTTCCTCACGGTTCTGGAGGCTGAAAAGTCCAAGGTTAAGGTCCTGGCAGATTCAGAGTCTGATGAAAACCTACTTCCTTAGACGGCCATCTGCTCGCCATCTCCTCACATGGCAGGAGAGGGGAGAGAGCTCTATAGGGTCCCTTTCATAAGGGCACTAACACCATTCCACGAAAGCTCCACTTTCATGACTTAATCACATCAAAGACCCCATCTCCAAATACCATCACACTGGGGGTTAGGTTTCGACATATGAATTTTGATGGGGGGGACCCAAACTTGTAGAGTCATGGGTCTCGAAATACATCACACACATATAATGGCTTATGCTCTTTATTTTTTTAAAGAGTTTATTTATTTGAGACAGAGTGGGAGGAGGGGCAGAGGGAGAGGGACAGGCAGACTCTGAGCTGAACACGAAGCCCTATGAGGGGCTTGATCCGACAAATCTGAAATCATGACCTGAGCCGAAACCAAGAGTCAGACGCTCAACTGACTGAGCCACCTCAGTGTCCCTGTTTATGCTCTTTAAAATGCTTTTACACCTATTACGCGTTACTCTGCCTAGCAGGGCTCAGATTATTACATCAGTTTCATAGGTGAAGATGCTGAAATGCAGGCACTTTGTCGAAAATCCGCTTGTCAGAGACAGAGAGTGGGCTAGAAGCACTGTTTTCTTTTTGCACAGCCCTGAGCCGCTGCCGCTACTTTTTTGCTCTTTCACTCTCACTGACGTGAATAGGTTAGCACCCAAATGCTTTCAGACAGATGAGAAGTAATTAAGTCTGAGCCTCCTCAAACAAGATATCCATCTATAAAAAGATGGATGTTGTAAGACCGTGAAGATGGCAATCTTTAAAAAAAAGAAAAAAAGAATCTCAGTGAAGAGTAGTGTTGTGACTAGCGATGGAAAGAAAGCTGTGAGAATGGCACAGATTCCAGAATGCTGTTGATCCAGGCTGCTGGTCCCCTTTCCAAGCTGGGAGGACGGTAATGTGGTTTGTGGGGCTTGTTTGTGCTTTGGATGCACTTAAGCCCCTAAGTGGTTCTTGGGCTCCAGGGTCATGCCTCCCAGAGTCCCAGCTCAAGGCTCACAGTGCTTTCACCCTCAGGAGACAATTCACTCACAGTCATGTTATAACATTTTAGAAGACGTGGTGTTTCATAGAAGACTTGGTGTTTCTGGGCAATGGAAGGTCCACTCTTACTCAAAGTCTGATTGTTTTTATGGGGGAATAATCTGCCTCCTTTTGCTTCCTGCTGCCTGCATGCCTACCTTTCACCTTTGTAAGCTCCAGATACAATGTCTGTGTAGGACTGGAGGGGACAGGTGGATGGAGACAGCCTGAATTTCTATTTTACAGCTCTTGCAAGTGAAGTAGTTAAAGGAGGAGGGGGCTGGCATTCCTGCCTATGGTGTGTTGGGAGATTGTGGATTTCAATTATCTGTGCTCATGCTGTCCCCCAGGACTACAGATGATCAGAGGCTGGCTCTAAATGAAAGACTAAATAAATCTTGAGTTGAAGTTACGTAGTGTCTGCAGGATGTCAGGGAAGACCCTGGACAGGCGGCGGAGCCTGGGGCTATCAGCTGTGTGTGGGCCTCCCATCCGGGGCCCCTCTCCCACTTTAATCAGAACCCTGACACTTACGGGACTAAACTGGCAGTGGCCTCCATTTATCCATTTTTATAGAATGGCCCTAGGTAACTACAGGGTCATAATCTGAATCCTATACTGGGATGGGTCCCCAGGCTCATTAGTTGATGACAAAAAAAGGAGCGGACTCTGACACGTACAGATTCATTACAGATAGCTGGATGGATTTCAGTCTAGGAGGTCACCCTTGGAAACTTGATGAATGTCTATGGCTGGATCACAGTGCAAATAGGCAAGAATGAAACTTCCTATTTAATCTGCTTCTGCCTTGAGAATGCTTGGATATAGTACTACTTATCCTAAATCCTGACTGAAAAGGAAAGTAGTGTATTAATGTTGTCTTTCTGAAGTGTATTAAAAATAGGGCAATCAAAAGCTGGGAAGAGGGACAGACAAAAATTTATCAAGGTAGATGCTAACAAATGGAATTTACTGTTATATTAAAAACAGAAAATGGCCCATGTTTATACACCACACGTTATCATACATAGTGCTCATAAGGCCCATGGGGTTACTCCTACCCCTTGCTGCTTACCACTCCAGTTCGGGTGGGGTGCCAGTCTAGGGAATTAGGACAGTGTCTAAGAGTGTATCTTTTCAACAATGCAAAGGCCATAGATCAGTGTTTCTCAGCCTTTTTTTTTTTTTTTGTGATCATTCCAGTGAGGAGGAAGTTAAATTCCATTTAACTGATCCCTAACAATAGAAACGAAGTACTAAGGAATGAGATTGGCTAAGGGGAGGGGTTGGGGGTGGGGGTGGGTAGGAGCAGACTGTGAATGCCGCACACTACTGTAACAGCTAAGATGTCTTTCATCCTCTCTAGGAACAGTTTTCTTCCCCTTGTGGGCGATATTGTCCTTGCTGAAAATGCATGATATAGATCTGGGAAACCAGGCAATTTATGAAGTGATGTTTAATTGTCTCTTATTATGGATATTGTTTCCTTGGCCCACATTAGCAGCCTCCAGTAGGAGGGCGATGGTGTCGGTGACATCCTGACTATGTGTTAGATCCTTCCTGGGCACGGCTTAGTGGCTTGAACCAAACTCACATATGTGCCTTTCTAAGGCCAGAAATCTTGATCTTTCTAACATTTACTTATTTTATTTTAATTGTTTTAAAGATTTTATTTATTTATTTGAGAGAGAGAGAGCACAAGCAGGGGGAGCAGCAGGCAGAGGGAGAAGGAGAAGCAGACTCCCTCTGAGCAGAGATTTTTTTTTCCCCCCCACCTGGGGCTCGATTCCAGGACCCTGAGATCATGACCTGAAACAAAGACAGACGCTTAATGTGCCTGAGCCATTACTTTTTTTAAAGGCCACCTTGCAAGGTGTGTCTCTGTAGAAAGAAGGGGTATTTATTTCTCAAGTCGATTTTGAAGTCTCTGGATTTAGAACAAAATTTTGTCTCTCTCTTCCCCACCCCCGTGATTTGAAATGTGTTTCTTAGTGTCATTTGGAAACAACCTTAGCTGCTTGATATGTGCAGTGATCCTAGGAACATCAGTGAATTGTACACATTGGATATGGTTTACTAATATTATATTCTTTCTTTGCAGCATAGGAGTACCTTTACACAAGCTATGAAATACAGAATTTCCCTCATGTCTGGGAGAGTCTTTTATTATTGTCTTAGCTGCATTTTCGTATTGCTTGTTAACGGAGTCTAGGTTTCTATTGCCAAGTTGCCAGACTCTTTTGTTAACTGATGAATATGAAATCTCGGTATGTCTAATGCTGCCTGGAAGTAGATTCGCTGATAAACACGACATAATAGAAAGGCCTGCGAGATGCTGAGGGAAGGCCTCGTGTTTCTGCTGCAGATCGGCTCATGGAAAAACATGCCTCTCAAGTTTAGGGACTAGATCGTCATCTAGTGATACGGTGACACTAAGAGAAGTTTACTCTATCACAGATAGCCAATAACCAGTGTCTTTTGGCTACTCGATCACTTCGGGTTTTAAAACCACCAGGGATATTCTCTTCCCCATCCTCATTATCCTTACCTCTACATGATCAATGGGTGATTACCAACACCAATAATTGCTAAGAAAGTATTTTTTTCTTCTGCCTCTTTTTACTCCATCCCTCCCTGACAGCTATGCAGAAATGCTCTAGGGGTCAGTGATGTGATTTCTTTCTTTTTTTCTTTCTTTCCTTCTTTTTTAAATGATACTATATTTTTCTTAAAGATTATTTATTTATTTATTTATTTGTCAGAGAGAGAGAGAGAGAGAGAGAGAGAGAGAGAGAGAGAGAACAGGCAGGCAGAGTGGCAGGGAGAGGCAGAGGGAGAAGCAGGCTCCCTGCGGAGCAAGGAGCCCAATGTGGGACTTGATCCCAGGACCCTGAGATCATGACCTGAGCCGAAGGCAGCTGCTTAACGGACTGAGCCACCCAGGCATCCCCAAACGATATTATATTTTAACACAGATTTTATAGATCTTCTATTAATCTCTACATAGATTAATGGCTCTTAATTTTACCAAATATTGACTTCCTAGTGTGGAGTTTGAGGAGGACAAGAGATGGCAGAGAGCATTAGGCAAGCAACAGAATAGTGATCCTTTGCACAGGATTTAAGAAAGCAGAAAAAAAAAAACCCAAAAAACAAAAAACCCAAACCGCCCTGATTTACAACATGCAGTGCCTGAGAAGCACCTATGCACGGAAAACCAGGCTCCTTCTTCTTAGTTTTGGGAGAGAATACATCAGGCTGTAGTCCACACTGGTGGGTACCACATGCAAGTGTATGCCGATGTAGACACATAGCTGTTTCTTATCCAGACTTCAGCCTTTATATTTCAAGTAAATTACATCCATACATTTCTATGTGTAGATTTCTTACCTGAGCTCTTAGAGGCGTTTTCCCTTTAACACAACCACCCCCCCCCCCTTTCTCTCTCCCCACTTGGCAGTGATGCATGTAAACAAAATTAGGAATAGGAGGTCCCAGAACAGTGAGTAACTGATTGATAGGTGCTCCCCTCCTTTTAGAGATGTAGAAATTGAGGCCACCAGAAGCCACGCAAACTGGAATTCAGATTGCTTGCCCAGAACTGGCATGTCAGGTCGTTGGTCTGCCATCATTGTTCCCGACTCTTGGCTTCTTAGGGAAAGAGAGAATGTAAAAATATGTTGGCCAGGGAAGAGTTCAGAGCCAGAGGAAAACTTCAATGAGAATTGAGAGTGGGGAAAGTTGGCTCCCTGGAGCATGGTATTTTTTTTACAGAATGATACATGGGTTAGAAAAGGGACTCAAAGGGGCACCTGGGTGGCTCAGTGGATTAAAGCCTCTGCCTTCGGCTCAGGTCATGATCCTGGGGTCCTGGGGTCGAGCCCCGTGTCTGCTCGGCGGGCAGCCTGCTTCCTCCTCTCTCTCTGCCTGCTTCTCTGCCTACTTGTGATCTCTGTCTGTCAAATAAATAAATAAATAATAAAAATTAAAATTAAAAAAAAGAAAAAAAAAAGAAAAGGGACTCAAAGAAGATGAAGGTCTATCTGGCAAAATATTTTTATAATAGTATTTGTAGAGAATATTATAAAAACTACACACAAGGGGTGCCTGGGTGGCTCAGTGGGTTAAAGCCTCTGCTTTCGGCTCAGGTCATGATCCCAGGGTTCTGGGATCGAGCCCCACATCGGGCTCTCTGCTCAGCAGGGAGCCTGCTTCCTCCTCTCTCTCTGTCTGCCTCTCTGCCTACTTGTGATCTCTGTCTGTCAAATAAATAAATAAATCTTAAAAAAAAAACTGCACACAATACTTTTCCCCAACACAAAATGTCACTTAAATGTGACATTTGGTTTCTAGGATGCCAAAAATTGCCCCTTTTTGGTGTAGAGAGTGAGGAGTCATTGTGTGTGTATGGAGAGAGCTTGCTGCTAGGAGTCGGTTGACCTGGCTTCTAACTTGTTTTTCCACGGGCATGACGTGTGACCTTGGTCAAGTCAAATCACTTCCCTGGACTTTGAGATCTTTTCCTGCAAAATAGGAACGTTGAACCGCATGATTTCTAAAGTACCTCACTGTTCCATATGTCTCTGCTAATGGGAAGACACATGGTTCATAACCTTATAATGTTTACCTGGTTCAGTAGCACTATTTTCTAATTTCTGGATATCACTGTAAACGTTTTCTGATTTGCGATAGGTAGTTTTTTTTTAAGATTTTATTTTCTTATTTGAGAGAAAGAGAGAGAACACAAGAAGGCGGAGCAGCAGAGGGAAGGAGAGAAGCAGAGTCCCTGCTGAGCTGGGAGCCAAATGCGGGGCTCGATCCAGAACCCTGAGATCATGACCTGGGCTGAAGGCAGACGCTTCACCAAGTGAGCCACCCTGGCACCCCATGCTAGGTAGTTGTAGACAAAGTTCATTTAATACCTAATAAAGTGTGCTTGCATGACAGGAGGTAGATACAATACACACAATGATATCAAACCTTATTATTTGTGTATTAGATCAAGCTGATCTGCCGACATTCATGGTGTCACCTAGGGAGTGATTTATAAAGTCAGTGTGCCCCATTGAAACATCTCTGCCTTTTCCAGATATTACTTTATTGAATACTTGGGTTCTGCTGAGGGCGAATGCTGAAAAGTATTGTCTTTTCAGTGTTAATATTTGCAGTACAGCACAGTTCCCATAGGTAGGAATGATTGTCTGATACTGTTAGCATCACCCTTGTGATCTCACGTGGGCTCCTATGATTGTAATGATTTGGATTTGAAAAGACAGTTGGGTTTGGCTGGCAAGATCCCCACTTGATTTTTTCCATATACGGTTCTTTGTCTGGCTCCTTGGAAGCCGTGTGGTATACTATGTGTAGCTGGAATGCCTTCTGCTCCTGGCATCCAGGTTTTTGACTGTGTCTTTGCATTGTCGGCGGGAGGACTGGAGAGTTAATATGCTGTGTTGCCTGAAGGAATAAAAGCACAAATTATTTTTGCAATCAAAAATCATCAGAAGGGGTTTATTACAAATTATAACAGAGAGAAAAGCGGACACCAAAAAGAGATTTTTATCTTTGCTTTTTGTCTCAATACCTTGCTGAGGTTTTTCAGCCTTTAATGAAGAAGGAAAAAGTAGGTCTCTTTAAACCCATGCATCTGAATTTTATCTGGTTCCTAAGATTCCCCCTGCCCATGTGCGCTTTTTTTTTTTTGCTTTGCCTGACCAGCTCAAGGACGTCGAGATTTCTCTTTGTAAGATAGGCTATAAAGGATCCTGGGCACATTTAAGTATGTGAAATTCAGCTACATTCATTGGTGTTCTTTCAAAAGAAGAGAGGAGTCTGTACACAGCTTTCTAATCACAGTTGGCCTGTCTGTCTACTTGCTTGTGACTGACCCTTGTATCTGTGGGAATGTTGTCGTTTAAGGAGGGTGCTGTCTCCAGTGTTGGACACCTCTGTGTTCCCACCACTTTTGGGTTTCCTACTAGAATGCAGTTGCCTTTCAGTTATGGGTTTCAGGCAGGATGCTCTTGGGATCTGCATAGAATTTTCCTGATAGTCCCCTTTGAGTCATTAGAAGTTGTACATTGTGGGCCTCTTACTTATGTTTTGGGAGCAAAGAGACCTCCCATTTGCAATCCCAAGGGTTTATGGCACACATCTATGAAAATGGTCCTGTGACAGCCAGATCAATGTATGGTGAGTGCCATCTAGGCCAAGTGCCTGGGAAGAGGAAGACCCTGCCCTATGGAAGAAAGCCAGGAATTCTAAAGGTTGCTATTCCTTTGAGCAGAAAGGATCCGGAAAATGATTTTCCCATTGTTTTCATTTGCGTAGGTGTTGGGCATGTGCTGGTGCCAAACAGTGTTCTACGATTGGCTTGCTGCCATCCCAGCTGCCCTGGAGGACCACATCTTTAGGTATAGAGGCAGGGCCGAGGGAGGCCAACCGGAGGCCCTGTTCATTGGTGCTTTGTGTTTCAATTACTGGACAGACCCTAATTCTTCCAAAGTTGCAGTGGGGACGGGTGATCTTTGCGACCCCACGTGAAACATGGTACTGGTTATCTTCAGCATGAATGGCTTAGCGTACTGCATTTTTGGCCTCCTCTGGGGGGAGCACAACATTGACAGCATTCTTTTTACATTGTTGCTAGAATCTTGGAGCTGGAAGAGCTCTTAAAAGTCATCTATTCCACTCACCCACCCCCATCTGATGCCCCAGCTCCTTCTACAACCAAATTGTCATCCTTGCCTACGCATGATGCTCTCAGAGACAGAGGCCTCAAGAACACATTCCATATACTGAGTTGAAACTTTCTTCCCTATTGTTCCCATCCATCAGTGTTAGCAGGGCTTCTCGGAATTGCACAAAAGAAGGCTTCTTATTCTGCAGAATGCCAGCCTGTCAGAGCTGTGTGTGACACCCAACTCCCACTCTCTCTCGTCTGGTTTGAGTCCTTTTCCACTGACGTCCCTTCTAAAGAAGTAGAGAAGAAGAAAGAAGAATGAAAGGATGCCTTCCAGATAACAGGAGAAGGGCGTTCCTTTCCTTGCGGGGCAGAATGTGTTTGGTTCACCTGAATCCCAGAAAGGGGGGGCATGAGGAGTGGCACAGACCTTCCCTCCAATAGCATGTTTTCAATTTTTTCTCTCCCTTTTGGTCCTTCTGATGGAAATAAGCTCGGGTTCTTCTGTATTGCTCTTAACAAAATTCAGAGATGGTCTCACTTGTACTGATTGTCTTCTTCCTCTTTATACTCTATTTTGATTTACCAATGCAGTCCCAAGACCCTGTGTGTTCTACTGATGGCCTGGCCACATTGGCGACTCCTCTAATCCACAGGTCCCCACATTGCTTCTAAATTCCTTTGCTGTGCTCGTGAAGGTAGTTCTGTTGACCCAAGTCAGGACCCTACATTTATAACTCTTTAATTTCATACAGTTAGAAATTCCATTGCTACCGTGTGTTGAGATCTGTTTGTCCTGGCCAGATTGAGACACCGTCAGCCAGCACATCTTTAGTACTTCTGGCTTCACCCATGGGCCTCTCTTGCTTCTGATGGACAGTCATTACCACATTCAGAAACTTTCCCTGTTACCTAATCAGGTTGGTGTCCTGAACTGACACGGGCTTTTGTGGCAGGTGGGCTGGTGATCATTAGGAAATACTGTGCTTAGTCTCCTTCTCTTTTTTTTTTCCCCTCCCTCCTTCCTTTTCTTTTCTTTTCTTTTCTTTTCTTTCTTTCTTTCTTTCTTTCTTTCTTTCTTTCTTTCTTTCTTTCTTTCTTTCTTTCTTTCTTCTTTCATCCTTCCTTCCTTTTCTTTTCTTTTCTTTTTTTTTGCTTTTTTGGTACTCAGATTTCCTCACAGAGACCTGGTGTGATCTAGAATGGCATTTGTAGCCACCGCCGTTCAATCAGATCAGCAAGAGAGAGTTTAGCTAAGCACTACTGCTTGGCAAATGGAATCTCCAAATGCCACATCAGCAGAAGAAGTGTTGACCTCCACAGACTCTGGAGAACCAGGTGGAGGGGCGGTGGGGGGGGGCGGGAAATAGGATGACTTAATGTTTACTCGGCAAAAGACAAAATGCATTCCCTCCCAGCACTATTCTTAGATGGAGATGGAGGATCACTGGAAATGGTGGCCAGGACCTGCTGTCTCTGTTGTGATCTGTTTTAAGGAAAACTTTCTTGCCTCGTCCTGATTTCTGCATCAGGCTGAGCAATGCTCCAGTTGCTGGCTTAATGACCAAATTGTCTCCACTGCTAATCAAGATCATCAGACTCTCATTTCAGCTTTCAATTATGTTATAGCCCACGAACAAATGATGTGAGATGAGCTTGGTGTAAGGATCCTACTAAGGCAGTTTTGATATCTTATTTATTGGGTATCCTTAGAGAATGAGCTCTTCCCCTTGAGTGAAATGAACAGATAATGGAAATGTTTTGCTTCCAAGGGCCAAATGTGCAATTTTGGTTCCTAAGTCATAGAGTAGAGGTCAGCCATCCTGTTTCCATTCTATGACACATGAGCCAAGAATGGCTTTTACAATTTTATTTGGCTGAAAAAAGTTGAAAGAAGATTTCTGATCATGTAAAAGCTACATGAAATTTGAATTTCAGTGTCCATATACAAAGGATTATTAGAACAGAAGTCACACCTATGTTTCTATATGTCCTCTGCTGCTTTTTTGAAATAAAGGCTGTGCTGAGTACCCACAAAGCCTAAAGACGTTTACTATGTGGACCTTTACAGGAAAAGCTTGCCAAAGCCTGGTCTGGAGCATAGATTTTGTACAGGACTCTTCATTTTGTGACTTTTAATCCGTGGGGGCTAGGAAAATAAACTTTTTATGAATAACATCTTTAATATGAGATTTCTGGTATCCGAATGTGGGCTCAAAGAAGGAACTATGAAGAGTTTTCAACTACTAAATAAGACATTTAATACTATATATAAAATCACAGACTTAAAGCTGGAAGGAATATTCTAAGAAGCTCAGTGAAGTTGCCGGACTGGATGTTTCTGGATTCTTTCTATGCAGACTTAATAACCTCTTAATCTAGGGTTGTATAGTAACTTCTGATATCCAAGGCATTTTAAAAATGTTTTAAATTTCTTTTCAGTGTTCCAGGATTCGTTGTTTATGCACCACACCCAGTGCTCCATATCCAAGGCATTTTAAAGGATTGCCTCCTTCCTCTAGATCTTAAGAGTTGTTCCATTAGTCACATTCATTCAACAGGATTCTTATATACATTCTGTATGCCATTCAGTCAGTGTGGAGACCTTTGCTAGAGCTTTTTCTAGATATGGAATTTGTTTGGGGGGGCTTCTATCTCAGTTTCTTTGCGATGAATCTGATGCTAAGTTTTGTTGTTCTTTTCTTGGCTTATGGCTAGCTATCTGCTTCATATATGTAGAGGAATTAGAAGTTTGAACTATCAGCTGCAATGGAAGGATGCTTTTATACACACATATACAATTTTTGATTTAAATTAAACTATTTAAAAATTTTTAAATTTTAAGTAGTCTCCACACCCAACATGGGACTTGAACTCGAGAACCTAAGGTTAAGAATCACATGCTCTACCGACTGAGCCAGCCGGGTGCCTCTAAAATGACTTTTAATTGGGAGAATGTCCCTGAGATTTCTTTATATATTTTTATCCTCAGGTTTAGATTCCTCAGTAATTGAACTCATCCTTGAAGTCAATCTGTATAAATCTATGTCTGTATTTATATCTATCTTCATATATGTCTATATAGATAAAGTACAATTACACACACATAAAATTGTACATATTATAATTCTATATATTATGTATAGAATTATAATATGTACAATTTTATGTGTGTGTAATTGTATTTTGTCTATATAGACATATATGAAGATAGATATATATGTGTGTGTATGTGTGTGTATATATATACACACATGTATATGTGTGTATACACACTTATATAAATTACACACAAATATAAATTACACAGATATATATACACACATATATATGTGTGTGTATATATATCTGTGTATAATATGTGTAATAATAATGTGTATATATATATATATATATATCTGTGTAATTTATATTTGTTTTCCCCTCAGGAACTGGGTTTAAACCCCAGAGAGACTATTATAGCACCCAGAATGTTCTATTTCCATTGTTCATTTACATGCAAAGACTATAACTTATTTCCTTTGTATTCTCAGTATTCAGACAGTGCTCAGCAAGTAGTAGATGCCCATTAAATGCTTTTCGAATTGAACTAAGTTGACTTTAATTGAAAGAATATCCTTGAAGTTTATTCACATACATAATTTTTATCCCTTGAATTAGATTAATCAGGGATTGAGACTCATCCTGTGAAAATCTTTCTGAACTTCTACCAGTACAGTCAAGGGCAGGTGTGTGTTTGATCTGCATTAGGCAGGTGGGTGTTGATTTCACTTTTGGGGTCTGTATGGTAAAGAGAGGGGCCAGAGGAGTGAGTAAAGAGTGGTTGGTTGAGGAATCGGTTCCCCCACTCCCACCCTGGGGACAGCTACCCTGGCTGGGTACCCCATCTGGAAGTGGAGAGGAAGGTCAAGTCATTAGTGGAGCTAAGACAAATGAGAGAGGAAGAGAAAGGGACTAATTGGTTGAAGAAGGCAGACCCTTCGTAAAATTTAGATCCAGTCCTTGGGTTCAACATTTGCTTACTCTGTTAGAAGAGAAGTGTCATGATTGTACCTGGAGATCAAGACCCGGAGTCCAGAAGGATCGTGGAAGGTTCAGGTTGGAAGAGGCCTTGGAGCCCGTTTTTCAGCCCCCTAGTGCAGGGGTTTTTAAGCTGGTTAGTCCATGGGTTCCCTGAAAAAGCTAGGTGTCTGCTTATACCTTTCTCTGGAGAGAGAAGTCAGAGCTTTCATTATTTTCTGGGAGGAGTCGAGGACACAACCCCCATCCCCAAAAGGTGAAAAACCCCTCTCTAGAAGATTATGTGAACGCTCCACAGGGACCCTGATAAACAGTGATTGAACAATCTCCTTTAAACTTCTCAGTGATGGCAAATGTACAGTTTCCTGAGCCTGTTCCATGGGGCTTGGGAAGCAGTTCTTCCTCACATTGAGGAGTAGTTTATCTCTGTGTAACTCTCCCCCAATTCATTTTATTGGTTTTGTTTCTGCCTCCGGAAGCAACTGAAAAGAAGTCCGCCCGCCTCTTCCGTGCTGTAGGCTTTGAATATAAGAAGTTTGTATGCCTTCCTCAAGGTGACTTTCCTTAAAAAAAGAACCTGTCCAAACTCTTGTCATTTACCTGCGGCTTCCAGGCACTTCTCCATGTTGCTTGTTTGGTCCAGTTTTCAGTGTCCCTTGTAATGTTATGGCATCTAGAACTGAAGGTAGCATTCCATGGGTGTTTTGACCAGCCCAAGTTAGAATACAACCGCCACCCCATTGTTCTAGACAATATATTTCTATTAATACCTACTCAATTCACCTTCGTGACGGCCACTTCATACTACTGATTCTTGAGAAGGATTTGCCAGCACATACTTCGACCTGTTGGTAGGTTTGGCTTATGGGTCTGTTTATACCCACTGCTTAGATTAAAAAAAAAAAATGCATCCCATTGATGCCCAAATTGGGGCAGTTGAACACTGAAGGGCAAACACTGAAACCCATGTGAGGGGTACAGTGTTTAGTAAGAATGTTCAGCCATGAAAATGCATAAGTGATGTATTTATTATACTATCAACTCTTCATTTTTAAAGGAATTTTTAGCATTTTTAATTGGAAAGTTCTAGGGATGCAGGGGTCAACATCACTTCAGGTAACATGCAGGACTTTTAATGGGTATAATCATGGTGAGGAAGTCCTTGTGGTAGACAATGCTCACTCGTCCTTTATTAAATGAGGAAGGCACTGTGAGCCAGGTAGGAGGTGGGTATCCTCCCCCCACACACACCTGTCTACAGATGTCAAAAACGGCCACCGCCGTTAGGGTCTGCCTGGAACTGGATTGAGCCAAGAAGCCCACGTGGCGCCGTGTGTACACACACTGCTGGCAGGGTAAGGCAGAGGATCCTTGCACCGGCGTGAGGTGACTCTGCTCCTTAGAGAAACAGAATGGTTTCTCTGTGTTCTTTCCTTGTAAGTGCATTGCTCTTAAATCATTAGCTGCAGATCCACACACCTGTGACAGGGCCGGAGAGCTTCCTGTGCTGCCAAATCTATAATGAATGGCGGGTAAGGACAGGGCAGATCTAATCAGCCCGGGTGCGAAAGGACCCTTGGGAATAGAGTCACCAGGATCTGAATCCTGCGGTGGCTGTCCCCGTGGGATGCACTGATTACCAGTGAGCGTGTTCAGAGCTGTCTGCGTCTTCCTTGGCAGAGACATCGGCCCCAGCACGTGGGGAGAGGGGACACAGGGCAGGCCAGCCTCGAAGGGCTCTTTCCTCTCTACCCTGCTCTCTTGGGGGTCGCTGGGAATAAAAAGGAAAAAAGAAGAATATGAATATATATATATATATATATATATATATATATATACACACATATGAATATATATATATATATTCATTCCTGATAGTTTGGCAAAACATTTAATTAAAGCTGGTCATGAAAAGTCACCGCAGCTGCGCAGTGCATTGGAGCCAGCAGGAGTTAGACTTAACATATTTAAAGGTACTTGCTTGCAAGCTGTTTGGTGATTAGGGACCAATCTGCAGAACGTGGCAAGTAAATAAATAAAACCACGAGTGTGAAAAATGAACGTGCTGAAGTTAGGCTGCGTATAATTGCGACAAAACCCCCCGCTGAGCCTCTGTGGTCCCCACAGGGGACCTCCTTGGGGAGCGTCGGCCAGCCTGGGCTGTTGGCTCTGGCTCTGCATGGAATGCCCGAGAAGGCCGTGTCTGGCTGCTGGCAAGCTGTGGGTTGAGAGCATGTGTTCATCCAAAACGGGTTGATGGCGTGACCAGATTTATCCAGTGTTTCTGGGTTTGCCCCTGAATATAAACAAAACCTCTAAGTGCATTGGGTTGAGTTTTCCCAACCTTTGATTGTGTGTGTTCAGTCGCAGGTCTTCCTAGCTGGTGTCCGACCCAGGGGTGAGTGTGGCCAGTGGTTTCACCATCTGTGTCTATGAAAATACTCGACAAAAGGTAGAACCATTATGGTAGGCCTATAGATGGTAAGAACAAGCTGATGTCATTTAAAAAATTAAAACAAAAAACCTGTGCTTTGTGGGGAAAAAAAAATCAATAAAGCTTTTTTTTTTTTTTTTTTTTTTTTGGTCTTAATAAAACCTGACACGGGGTTGCTTGCCTCTTTTGCTTTTCAGCTGGCTGTTTGGATATCAAGTTAAACACAAGCCTGCTTCCGAGAATCATGTACATGGGGCAGCCAGTGTCCCTTCAGTTTGCTCTTTAAAAAACAAGAAATCCCTTTTACCCATTTTTCCCAACCCTCTGGCAACCATCAGTTTCTTTGTATTTATGGGTGTGTTTCTACGGTTTTATTTGTTTGTTTGTTTGTTTGTTTTTTCGATTCCACGTAGAAGTGAAATCCTATATTTCACTGTCTTTCTCTGTCTGACTTAATTTACTTAGCATAATGCTCTCTAGTTCCCGCCACATTGTCACAAATGGCAAGATCTCATTCTTCTTGATGGCTGGTATTCCTTTATAGACACATACAATATTCCATTATACATAATTATATATAATTAGACATACATCTCACAACTCCTCCATCCATTCACCTGTTGACGGGCACCGAGTTTGCCGCCCTATCTTGGCTATGGTAAATAATGCTGCCATAAACATAGGGACACAGATACTTTTTGAGTTAACATTTTCTTTGGGTAAATACCCACTCGTGGAATTAACTTCAGTTTGCTCTTAGTTTTATGGAGAGCTTCATTGCCAACAAGAAGGCTCCTAGGCCAGTCCTGATAATGAACTTCATGACCAGCAGTGCCTCCATGCCCTTGAACTCCATAACCAGTATCCTGCCTGTGGTTGCCTACAGAAAGATCAGAGGTTCCTCCATTGCCCAGTTCAATAACTATTAAGAATATGCAAAAGATGTTAGGGGGATGCCGGAGAAGTATTTGCAGGTTAAGGCCCAAGGATGGCACCACCAAGCAATATTTATGCTGATTATAGATACTTCCTTGATCTGGGGGAAAAAGAAACCAAACAAACTCCAGATAAGAAGAGCAGTCTCACTGGAGACCTTTGGAGAAATGAGCAATAAATCTAATAGGCTTCTTTGGAACTCTCCAAGAGCTGGTAAATCACAAGTTTCTACCATGGCTCTCTGTAAGAGGACTGGCTCATTATTTTTTGTAAATATAACTTAGGGACTGAATTTCTTTCCAAGTATGCAATCTGGTGAGTGTGTGAAATCATGTGATTTTATTTCCCCTGTTAGGGCTTTCACATCGTTTATAACTAGAACCTAAGAGCAACTTTCTTGCACTTCAAAAAAAAAAAAAAAATGAAGCTCTGTAAGCCTATCGCTTTCTCCTGACCCGCTGCAGTTTTAAAATTGCTTTGGGATTTTTATGAACCATCCCTGTGAAGTTCATAAAAAACAAACATGGTTTGCATTCTGTATGAGGGTGAAATAGAAAATGTTCAACATAACCGTTTTATTATTAAGAACAGGGGGCATCCAGCTAGATGGAAGGCTAAGTCCAGATATTTATGCATGTTGGTGCCTGCGTGTATATATTAGAATTGGCTTCAGTTCCTAGTCGTGGCCGGATAAGGGCACAATGGCTATAGAAACTAGGCAGACAGGACGGGGGCGGGGGATGGGGGTGTGGGGAGTCGGGGAAAGGCAAGGGAAGGAGAACAGGAGACTTAAGCTGAGATTTCACAAGCCCCCCCCCATTTAATCCTCCCAGTGCCCTTGCAATGTATACACGTTAAAAATTCCAATAATATGAATAAAAAATGGTGGGGTACTTTTTTTTTTTTTTAAGAGAGAAAGGGAAAGAGAGAGACACCAACCAAGAAAAGGAGGAGGAGAAGATAGAGGAGGAAGGAAGGAAGTTTTCAAAACTTCTGGACTTTTGGGAACCTGCATTATTTATCTCAGTATTCTGAGTCCTCCCTCGCCTGACTCAATCCAGCTATTAAAGCAGTTGGATTTTTGTGGGTATTAAGGTGGATAAGAACTAAGAGACACTTAGGGCACCTGGCGGGCTCAGTCAGAAGAGCATGCAACTCTTGATCTCGGGGCTGTGAGTTCGAGCCCCATGTTGGGTATAGAGATGACTTAGAAAAAACTTAAAAAACAAAACAAAATGAAGAACTAAGACATGTTTCATGGTCAGGAGCAAAGGGACCGGGTCCCGTTCACAGCTCTCATTAACCCTACAGAAGCTCTCGTCTAAGGTGGTTATAACACTTCCGAGGGTTCTATTTTGTCTCCTCCTATTCTGGCTCCAGACCATTATTTTTTCGAACAACTCTTCCTTACTGTAGACAACAGTTAATGGTGGTAAGAGGTTGGATGCTCTTTACCCTTAACTTATCACCTACAACTACATTTTTCAGCTAATGGGTGCTCGCTTCGGCAGCACATATACTAAAATTAGAACGATACAGAGAAGATTAGCATGGCCCCTGTGCAAGGATGACACGCAAATTCGTGAAGCGTTCCATTTTTCAGCTAATGGTTTAGAAATCCAGGATCACTTTTTTCACATTTAGTTTTGACTCAGAAACAAACAAATCTTTTTGCATTCTTTTGAAAGGAATATATGTGATTTGGGAATTTCTGTAAGCCGTTTCTTAGTGGGGGAAAAAGTAAAATCCAAGTTAAAATGATAAGACAGTAAGTTCAGGGTTGCCAAGTGGAGCCTAATTTCAGTTCCTATATTCTAATTTCTAATTCCATGTCCTAGGAGCCAAAGCTCCCTTCGACTACTCCTTTAATCCAGGCCTATCACTTGGGATCTCATAGCTCCCTTGTTTGCAAACACCATCTGGCAAAACCCAGAGTGTCGCTAATGACCTACATGCTTTTGGATACGGAGAAACCAGGGGATAGTTCCCCAAATCTCATTGGATGAGTGACATTTTCGAAAACAGCACTGATGACTCTGCCTGGCAGGGAAAGGGGGGGGGAGGGAAGGGGAGACACAGATTGTATCCGGGGAGAGAGGAAAAGTGTGTTGTGAAGCTTTGCTGTAGGCTTTCCAGAATCTGGCGAAGTGGGATGGGTGTTCACAGAAGAGTAAGATGGTGAAAGAACTTGTGATAATTAAAATGATGCTTTTGTGTAAGTGTGGAAGAATACAGCCACGAAAGCATAATTAGGGCAAAATTTGCTGCACTGGACCAGATCACCCCTTGATGACTCTTAAGTGTGCCAGTGCCATAGTTTTTTTGGTGAGGAGAAAAAACATGGATACCATGTCTGTTTGTATACTCATGTTAATAGTTGGCAGCAAAGCTATTATTTAAACAATAAATCCATACAGCATAGGACTGGATCAGATACCACACTGAGTAAGGCCAGCCATTCTGGCCACCTCATTCTTGAGTGAGGGATTCAAGGCTACTTCCTGGAACTCGATGATAGTGAAGCCAGACTTTCTGTAGTCTGCTAACTTGCCTGCATTCTGTGGTCACACTGGCCAGGAGTCAATATTCAGTTAGAAACACCTATCCAAGAAGGCTGGAGGCCATTTTGGATTCATCCTCCCAATTCTGGACGTAATGGAGCAGGATCGGGAAGGAGTGTGAACAGCATCTATTTACACACATGCAGGGCTTTGCTGTTTTCCTGGACAGCCCTTTTCCCCGCATTTCCGGGAGGAACTACTGGAATCACAAATCACAATTTGCAGCTCGCCCTGGGTAATGAGTCATTGGATGGAATTTCATTTGGTAGATTTAAAGAGAGTTAGTGTTGATCTATGAAGCCAGATGATTTAAGAAATTGAAGCAGTAACAAGTAAATTGCTTTTCTCTTGTACTGCAAAATGCTTTCTAGGCGTTTTTGGCTTTTCTTTTTAAAATGGATTTATAATACCATTTCTCTCCACCTCAAGGCTCAAGTAAACCTCTTTGCTCTGATGAATCCTAAATGGCTCCTCATTTCCCACAAACAGATTGTCCAATAGAGTTTTTAATATCTCGTTTTAGATGGCAAGAGCTGGAATTTTTAATTCCATAGGAAACACAGATGAATATACATTTCTTTTTAGAGGCTTTATTTCTTCTGACTTACCTCATGAAAAAAATGATGCATGGCCAAGTTCATGTTTCTCAGTCTAATAATCAAGACTTGCCACTAACCAACACTCACTTGCCTTTATTTATTTGTTTCTCCGGCAAGTAATAGGGAGGGTGTGGAATGTGCCACTGGATGGGCTAGCTATTTAGAGGGGATGCGGGGGAAAAATAAACTCAGGTGCGGCATTGAAGCTTCTCAGAGGCCACTGGGCAAGACTGACACACCAGTGGCCACTTACTGTAAACTATGTCAAAGCCGCATTGAGGTGAGGGAGGCTGGAAAGGAAAAGTTCTCTGCCCGGGAGGTGGAGAGACCACAGAAGTTCCAAAATGGCCTTTTCCCCCAAAATGGTCTTCATAAATTCTCTTTCTGTCTCTCCCCTCATGGATACATGCCCCTTCTTCCAGCCACCTCCAAAGTACTCAGTCTAGGACCCTGGAGAGTCAGCCATGGCCAGGGACACATTGCAATTTATACAGAAAAAAAAAGGGGGTGGGGAGAGAGAGAGCTCTACATTCACTGTTTTAATGTCACAAAAACTCCACAGAAGGGCAGCCAACCTGGTCTTGAGCTCACTGAGGACAGGGACTGTGGGAATCTGTCGCCACAGAGCCCAGCAAAGGTTCGCCGATGGTTGATGTCCAGCACACCTTCCAAGCTGCTGGAAGAAATAAAGTGCCATGAGAGTGCGGAGGGCAGGGCCAGCTCACCCGACACAGGCGACCCTGGAGCTGTGCTGAAGAACCTATAGGGCTTCATGAGATCTAGAACTGGAAAGACAGGGGCAGGTCAGGGCCCTTGCTGCTAGACTGTAGGAGGCGTCAAATCGGGAGAGTCAAATGAATATAGCAGGTGTCTTCTCAGTCTGGTTCTCTAAACCACAGGGGCCAGTTGGTGAGTCTGGAGCTGGGCGGCTACTGGGGGACACATGGATGTACCAGAATGAAATGCACACTGCTACATCTAGGGAGCTAGGGAGCGAAGGAGTCCTCCATGGGTGTGGAAGGAACCAGGCGCTGTCCTTCCCTGGCTGTGTTCCGAGGCAGGGCGGGCGCCCTCTGCAGGTTGGATGTGATGCAAGCCGCGCTCCACCCTTTTTCTGTTGCACCGCTTGGTCTCTGCAGCTTTACATCTCATACGTATTTTCCACTGCGGTGGCCTTTGTAAGACATAAGGTGAACAAACTGCTTATTAAGGTAAGACAATGGAGGCCCCGTTTTAAAAAGGTTAAGATGTACTTGCAAGTGTCAGTGCATCCCGGGAATCATTAACAGTGTACGGAATGCACAACCTGGTATTTTCCAAAGGCCACACTAACCTTTTCAAGCATGGAGCAGGCTAAAAGGAATGGATTTCTCCACCATTTGATGAGCAAAGAAATCTTTTAAATGCTTATTTTTATTTGCCCGCTGAAAATCATCTCTGGGGAACTCAACACGGGGAAATGAATCCTGAACATTTTAGCAACTCACTTAAAATACCATTAGAAAGCACTTGGGTTATTAAAAGCGGAAAACAAAGGATGAGGAGCCCTCTGGTGCTAATCACACCTAGAGAGAGAGAGCGAGAGCCACCTCTGCCCTCCTGTTTGCCAAAAATGTCTTTGAATTTAAACTCTCCATTGTTAAGGAGAGACGCTCCCGTTTTGCCAGACCTTTTTTTTTTTTCCTTTTAAGTACACCCACTTTTCCACGTAATTGGCTCAACACTGCTATTTGCATAATTGTCATATTTTTCTGCTTCCAGAGAGGTCTGTTCAGCGTAAAGGTGAACTACAAAGCTTTGACAAAGCGCACATTTACGCGTGATGAGCAATTCTCCAATCGTGAGGAAAACTGTATCATTTCCATTGAGTTTATCTTACATTTGGAAACCAAGTACTCAAAACGGATTGCCCCCTGAGCCACGTTTAACCCGCTTTCCTTCGGTGTGGCCAAAGAGCAATTTCCCGAGACTTGGGTCTGCCAATCATGTCGTTACTGTGGGCCCCGACTTTATCAATGAAGGCATTTTTCTTGAAGCTGGGGTTTTGCAGTAAAATTTGTTAGTTGGACTTCAGCAAGTCCCATCACAGGTAGCTACGAGGTCTGAGACAAATCTGTTAACCTCTCATAGTCTTGGTTTGTTGAAGTGTAAAATGGAGAGAGCTTTCAGTCACAGACGTGCGGGGCGGCCCTGTGTAAGGAAAGTAGAGTGCCTGGGTCTTGGGACATAAGAGGCGTTCTAGTAAATAGGTGATCGTGCCTTTCCCTTCTCTTTCATAGCAACTAGGTGGCATTTAAATGAATCAGAGGACTTGAACTTCGGAATGGGGAAGGCGTGGATTGGAATTCTGTCTCTGCCCTTTTTGGGCGATGGTAGGGGAGGGGAACACAGTAGGCTGTGTGACCTGGGCCAATTACTGAGCAGGGGAACCTCAAGTTCTTTATCTGCCCGATGGGGGTAGATAATAGAAATGTGTAACTTCGAGTTTGTGTTGTGAGGATTAAATGAGATAGTGCTTATAAAAACATGTCCCTGCTCGGTGAGTGTTTCCTGCAGTTGGTATTAAGATATCTTTAATGGCAGTCATTATGGGTTTTGGATTACTGCAGAGGATGACCCGAAAACTCAGCCCCTCCCCCGATTCACTGGTTTTTTTGTTCCATCAGTTTTCATATTCAGCGAGAGCAGAATGTGCAGCTTGCTCTCCTGCGAATGCTTCTGGAAGCCTCTTGCCTGCTTCCTTCCTGAGTGGGGACTAGATTCTTCAGGTTTCCTGATTGCCGTGTGCTTCTGGCTGCAGCCTGACGGTATCAGATTGCAGAGCGGAACCGAGGACTGGTATTCCGACTGTGATAGTGATCAGATTGGGACGATAACAGGATACCAGGCCTCCAGCATCTGACAGCTTGTCACATGGGGCACTTTTGAGCCCTAGTTTCCCCTTGACAAGGTTAGCCACTCATGCCACGGGTTCCGTGGGCAGAATTCTAGCTGAGCCATAAAGCCTGACAGAGAGGGAGAAATAGAGGCTGGCGGAAAGGCTGGCGTTGCCCTCGAGTAGCAGGTGGGGACTGGAATTCACCAGAATGAATCCCCAACCAATTGTTTTTGTGCAGGGACAGGGTAGCTTAAACTGATCAGAACAAAGAGAAGTGGAAAGTATCTGAATTTCCAGTAACAACTCGTTGAATATATTACCATAAATCTACTTGTCGGACTATTATGCAATCATTGTTTTGTAAACGAAAACTTGGTAATTAGGAAATGCACGTTAGAATGTGAGCTGAAAAAAAAAACCATACAAATATATAGTATTGTTAGAAACTGAAACCAATACAACAATGGGCAAATCTACAGAGATGAGGAGGGTTAAGCTGGGTAGGATGGACAATGGGTAGGGGTTGCAGGGTTTCTTTTGGGCACCATGTGAATGCTTTAATATCGGCTGTCTGTGGCGAGGGTTGCATGTATCCACGAATATACTGAAGAACACTGAATGGTACATTTTATTTTATTTTGAGAGTGATTTGTTTATTTATTTCACCGGAAGTTCAGATGATGCATTATTTTCAGGTGTACAGCGTAGGGATTCGATGAGTCTACACGTTATGCTGTGCTCACGAGTGTAGCCGCCATCTGTCACCGTGTGTCACTATCACAGTGCCGCTGACTATATGCCCTGTGCTGTCCCTTTTATCTCTGTGTCTTCGGATTGGTACATTTTAAATGGGCAAGTTGTATGTTAATGCAAGTTATATCTCGATAAAGCTGTTAACAAAAACAGCACCAACAAACCTGAACAAAAGTCGAGATATAGAATGAAAAGATATTTCCCAGGAGGCTAGCCATGGATATGATTTGGTGGTGAATTGTGGCTGGTCTTTTTTCTACATTTTCTTTTATTTTCCATAGTGATCACATGTATACTTCACCATTTTATAATGAAAAACCTATTTAAAGGGCAAATAAATAAGTGTGAATTAGTATCAACTTTTTTAGCTCACAGAATTTAAAATATCGATGATAAAATATAAGGGATGAAAATTATTTTTACACTAAATGAACATTTAACATAAACTGTATGGCCCCGTGTACTTTGGATTAAATGTCAATGCTCAGCCTTTTCATTAATATTTTAGCTTATAATAAAATTGTCAAACATAATGGTGGATACAAAGCACAAGACATAAATATTGGAAAGAGTAGAAGTCAGTGATAAATAACAAAATCTTAATAACTTTTTCTCAGAATTGATGTCCATCATGGTTTAGATTTAGAGCTTTTGGAAGTTTTAGAATGTAAAATAAAAATTATCTTTGTAAGTATAGGGGACGAAACAGCTTTTTCTTTACCCTCTGAGGTTCTGTTCCTGGGACCTGCAAATTAGACTGACCAGAAGACAGACAAACAGGAGCAGAGGCATACAGATTTTATTTGATGTTACTATTTTATTTTTTAAAAAATAAGGGGGCATAGGGGGCCTTTGGAGAAAAGAAATAAAGACCCAAAGAGGTGGTTAAACCCAGGCGCTTATGTGCCATTTCAGCACAGGGTGATATACTTGTGGAGAATTGGCAAGACAAAGGAAAAGAGGTTTGGACATCTAGGGGGGGTTACATTATGGGAAGGTAAATATATGGGGCAAACTTAAGGACGGTAAGTTTATTTCGATTAGGTTTGTGGTACAGACCCACCTCAGAGCTGACTTTGTCTCCAGTGATAATCTTGCCTCCTCTTCCTGGTACAGGAGCATGGAGAGAGAACCCTTTCACGACATGGAATCGATGCCCTGCTTTTAGGCAGAAAGCGGGACGGTAGAGAGCTCCTTCCGTGTCTACTGTGTCTTCAGCTCAATATAATCCTTCTATATCAAAGTGGCGCTTTTTGGGGTGGCGTATTCAGATCCCATTCACAGTCAGTGCATCCCAAATTTACATGCAGGAGCTTAAAATCCATTTTCTAAATTTAAGTAAGAATTGTATTAGCTTTTATTTAAACACTCAAGTAAGTGATCTTCAGCTGATTCGTACTTAAGTTTGGGGGGGAAGATGAGCTTCTTCTGAACAATGTGATCAAATCCAGTCTTCCCGCTGAAGTTTGATTCTGAAGGGTCGTGATCCCCGGGCTCTCCCTCCCCTTCCCATGGTAACACATTAGTATCCCTTGTCTCCTATAATTTTGTCTTCTTTGGCCTCGCCATACATAAAGCTTTTGGTGGGTCTACGGTTTCTTCAGTTAAATAACTCTAGTCCTAAAATGTGTGGCGAGAAGAGAATGTGCACAGCGATCAGATTTATACGTCACCAGACCCTTTTCCACATTACTGCCATGCTTTTTATACTTAAAGGCAAGGAACAGCTGCCTCGCTCTACTTTGGTGTCCAACTCAGCTGTTCCGTATTCATCCTGTGCTTTAAGCATCTGTTGACAGGTGGGAAAGCTCATGTGAAGAGAAGCATTGTTGCCTTGGGTGGCTTCTGCCTGAGACGGGCCTGACCCCTTTGTTTGCCCCTGGAACAGAACGTGTGCGTTCCTCCCAGCCCTCAAGTACAGCTGTTGGGAGACATTTTAGTAGATGAGAACCATTTCTGAAGCCTCTTGGTTCTGAGAACCAAGGAGCAGGGTCCAGAATGTGGCTGGACAAGGCCTGTCTCAGTGGCTGGACCTCACTAAGGGGGAGCCAGCTGGACCTCACTAAGGGGGAGCCACTAAGGGGGATGCCTTCCCCAATAGAGCCTTTCCTCCTGAATCCCCTATTGTTTTCCATTTTGTACCAGAGAATCTGGAAGCTGAAATGTTCTTTTGTTGGAACCCTTCCTTTTTACAGAGGAAGAGACTGCTGTCCAGTTCAGCAAAGTGTCTTGCTTTCAACTGAGTCAGGTGGTGGCATTTTGTCTGGCTCTCTATATAATAACATCACCATATCTCTGAGTGGTCTCTTGGCCGCTTATTGTCAGATTCTGGAAATATCTCATGTTTATGATTTTGTCCTTAATCTGGTGTACTGAAATTACAGATTGGTTACCGGGTTTATAGTGAAGTTAAGAGACGTAAAAGGAAGAAAAGTTCTGGAAAAATGAAAATTCTGGGGTGCCTGGGTGACTCAGTGGGTTAAGCCTCTCTGCCTTCGGCTCAGGTCATGATCTCAGGGTCCTGGGATCGAGTCCCGCATCGGGCTCTCTGCTCAGCGGGGATCCTGCGTCCCCCTCTCTCTCTGCCTGCCTCTCTGCCTACTTGTGATCTCTCTGTCAAATAAACAAATAAAATCTTCTTTTAAAAAAAAAAAAAGAAAATCCCGAGAAGTTTCTCTACACTTATTCTTCAAAATCTTTAAAATAAAACCATATAACCCCCAGTATCCTCCTCTCCCCCGCGCCTTCTACTGATTGTCTTCTGCACACATAACCATTCCCATGTGTCGAATTCCCCATACTTAAAAAAGTGTAAGTGGATTCATGGGATTTATGTATTCGCTGGAGGTAAAATGCCCCGGAAATGTCTGCATTGGGTGTAAAACCTTGGGCCCGGGGATCTGACTAGTGACTTTTTAAAAACAATTTTAATTTCAGTTAGTTAACATACAGCGTTCTATCAGTTTCAGGTGTATAATATAGTGATTCAAAACTTCCATGCATGGCCTGGTGCTCATCACAGCAAGTCACCCCCATCCCCCTTTTTCCTGTCTCCCACCCACCTCCCCTCTGGTAACCAGTAGTTTGTTCTCTGGAGTTAAGAGTCTGTTTCTTGATTTGTGTCTCTTTTCTTCTCTTTGCTTGTTTTGTTTCTTAAATTCTGCATATGAGTGAAATCATGGTATTCGTGTTTTCTGATTACTTATTTTGCTTAACATTACACTCTCTAGCTCCATCCATTTCATTGAAAATGGCAAAATTTCTTTCTTTTTATGGCTGAATAATATTTCTCTCTCTCTCTCTCTCTGTGTGTGTGTGTGTGTGTGTGTGTGTGTGTGTGTGTGTATGTCTCATATATACCATTCATCAGTTGATGGACATTTGGGCTAATTGCCTACTTTGGCTCTTGTAAGGAATGCTGTTATGAATATTGGGGTGCATGTATACCTTTGAATTAGTGTTTTTATATTCTTTGGGTAAATACCTAGTAGGACAATTGCTGGGTCAGAGGGTAGCTCTATTTTTAACTTTTTGAGGATCCTCCATACTGTTTTCCACAGTGACTGCACCAGTTTGCATTCCCACCAATGGTATAAGAGGGTTCATTTTTCCCCACATCCTCACCAACACTTGTTTTTTGCATTTTTTTTATTTTAGCTATTCTGACCGGAGTGAGGTGATATGTCTTGTGGTTTTGACTTGGATTTCCCTAATGGTAAATGATGATGAACATCTTTTCATGTGTCTGTTGGCCATCTGGATGTCATCTTTGGAGAGATGTCTGTTCATGTCTTCTGCCCATTTTTTAATTGGTTTATTTGTTTTTTGGGTGTTGAGTTGTATCAGTTCTTTATATATTTTGGATACTAACCCTTTATGAGACACGTCATTTGCAAATATCCTCCTCCATTCTGTAGGTTGCCTTTTAGTTCTATTGATTTTTTTTTCCTTTGCTGTGCAGAAGCTTTTTATTTTGATGTAGTCCCAGTAGTTTATTTTTGCTTTTGTTTCCCTTGTCTCAGGAGACGTACATAGGGGGAAAAAGTTGCTATGGCCGATGTCAAAGACGTTGCTGCCTGTGTTCTAGGATTTTTATGGTTTCAGGTCTCATATTTAGGTCTTTAATCCATTTTGAATTTGTATTTGTGTACAGTGTAAGAAAGTGGTTCGGTTTCTTTCTTTTGCATGCTGCTGTTCAGTTTTCCCAACACCATTTGTTGAAGAGACTAATGATTTTTTTCAAGAGCAGGGTTTTTTACAGAGTCCAAGTCTTCAATCTTGTAACCGGACCATCAACCCCAGTGACAGCCCACTTTGAAGGAGGCCTCATAAAGACAGGGTTCAGGCTCTCTCTAATGGCCTTAGCTAATGGAAAACCTAGAGGGGAAAAGTGAAATCGTCCTCAAACTTCATGCAGGTAGAAAGGAGAAAAATCTCGAGAAGTTTGGAGAAGTGACAGGAATTTCAAAATCTTGGTTTGAAATGCAAGAAGTAGTAGAGAATGATGAGAAACACCTGAAGATGCTTGCTTTTATTACAGGCAATGGAATAAAAATGTGAGTTTCAATTTGCTTGCCTCTGGATCACTCACCAACCAGAATAAATCAAGACCAGATCAGAATTTTGTAGGAAATGCAGGGATCTGAAGGACACAGCTGGTCAGCTGAGGCTTTACCTTTGTGCTCATTACTGCTTGGAGTCAGTGGGTCTCTGGTCTCATATCCAGGCTCGCCAGGCCTGTGTGATCTGGAAGATCCAGAAACTTCTCTACACATCTTCATTTTTACATTGTCTCTGCCTCAGATTTTGATGTTTTTATGTAAAAGTGCTCTGGAAAATATGGAAAACCATGGTACTAACATAAGAAGGTCCAGGTAGGGTGTGGTATTACCTTGGGAAGCATAATTTTGTTAAGCTAAGGTTCATCTCTCTGGCTGGTGCCCTTGGGAAGAGCGGAGCCATCTTGAGAACCCTAGGTTCCCCATCCCTTGAGTTCTGGGGGAAAATAGTATTGTTACATTTCATAGAAAACACAGACACTAGGCATGTTGTGCACAGATACAAACGATTCCAAGACAACCTTAGGACAGAGGCTCGTAAAAGACACCATCTGCCATTCCATGATCATGACCTAGATGTTGCTGTAATTGTGGGGTGTTTTTCCCTCTTTTTTGTTCCCTGTGTTTCTTTGGTCAGGACCAGTTATCATGTACAAATGAGGTGTTATATCCTGCTTCTTAAACCTGATATCTACAGAAAAGGTCTAGTGTCTCACAAGCAAGTACATCTTCTATTCATTTATCTGTCTGACCATCAGCCTGCACATAGTTTCTCTCATGTTTCAGTTTATTTCCTTAGGAGAGACACCCGGAAACTGGATTACTGCATCAGAGGATCAGAATCTATTTTGAGACTCCTGATACATCGTGGCGAATTGCTTTCTGATAGCTCTGTGCCAGTGGACATGGCTGGCAGCAGCCAGGCCTGAGTCTCCCTTTAGACCCGTCCATGGGCTCCTTTAATAATTTAAAAAAAAATTCCCTTTTAAACAAGATATTACTGTCATACAGGAAAGTGCGCAAAGCTTCACTGAATTATTACATGTATCCATTTGTGTAAATACTACCCAGATCAAGTTTTTAGATTTAGACATGTGATATTTCCATCTACCCTGGAAGGGCCCCTCTTGCCCCAGGTAGTATCTATACCTCCTCTCTGAGGTCATCATGGTTTCTAATAGTCCCTCATTTAAAAAAAAAAAAGATTTTATTTATATGTGAGAGAGAAAGAGAGATAGACCGAGGGCACCAGCACAAGCAGGGGGAAGGGCAGAGGGAAAGGAACAAGCAGGCTCCCTGCTCAGGGAGCCCGATGCAGGTCTCGATCCCAGGACCCTGAGATCATGACCTGAGCCAAAGGCAGATGCTTAACCGACTGAGCCACCCAGATGCCCCAAAGTCCCTCATTTTTGAGAGATTTCAGAGAGTTTCTCCTCTCTTCTGAAGTGACTTGATAGGTGATCTCTGAGGGAAGATCGTCATGTCCTTAGAGCCACCCAAACTTCTGTCTCCTCCCGTTGGCAGGCCCATGGTTTAGCTTATTCTGTGAGTTTAACTTATTCTATGCTTCGCTTGTCCAGCATCACTTTGGGACTGTACATAACAGATCCCCTACCCACTCCCCCACTCCCCCACCCCCCCAGGGAATGAACAGCGCCACTGCCATCTGTTCTGAATCATGTGAGGTAGCAGGTAGGGGTGATGAAGAAGGTGTGTTACAGAAATAAAGCAGGAGTGATGCTGACTTTAAAAGAAACAATCCCCCCCCATCCTCCTGGCTGTCTGTTTCCTTAAAACAGAGGGCGTGTGAAGTGCTTGCTTTGCAAATCTTGCAATGCTTTGCCATTGCACTTTGGACTGAAATCCCTAGGAAATAAATTTAAAATGGAGTCTCCTAGGAGGAGTCGGATTGGCTGAAGAAATGGTATCTTTGTGTGGGTCAGTCCAGCTTCAAATGTGCATTCAGAGAGAGAATACTCACTTGCTGAGACTAATTGGTCATTTTGCTGTTGGTTGTAATGAAAATTATGGCTTTTCTTTTTCTGTGGGAGCTTCATTCAGCTACCTTTGTTTTTACAGAGGTGGATTGGCTCGTCATGGGTTAACAAGCACCTGAAATCTTCTCTAGTAGCAAAAGAGAGAGATCAGTCTCAAGGTTAGGAACTTCATAGGCTAAATTTGGGGGGCTCAACAGTGGTGGCAGGTCTAAATCCAGGTGTCTGTGTCAGAAACCAAGAGATCTAAGCCCAACGTAAACGATGAGAGAGGGAGGGAACAATGATGGAGTGTCTCCAATGGACCAAGTACGATGCTGGGAACTATCATGTGCAGTAACTCATTTAAGATTCACGATAGGATAGTATGGATATCATCCACTTTGGCTGATAAGAACATTGAAACCCATCCAAAGTCTCGCAGCTACATTTCTTTTTTGCCACTTCCTCTCTTCCCACCAATGATATGTCCCAAGATGCACATTATTCTGTATTCCTTCTCCCTCTCAACCTTCTTGTCCTTCGCTGTAACACCTTGTGCCATAACGAACGGTCTCTTGTCTTATGTGTTCTGCCCCTTCAGGGTCAGCTCTAGCTTCGATTCCCCCGTGTAGCCTTCTCTGACACTGTGGACCATGAGAAGCCCATGAGCATATGACCATTGGGTGTCAGAGCTCTATCTGATGTCATTTATAGCCCTTTAGCACCTGGAGAAGTTGCAGGCACACAGCATTCAATTAGCAGGCTTCAATAATTCTGTGCTGAAGACGAGGTTCTGATTCAGAAGGCTGCTTGTATAGCCTCGGTGGGCACGAAGGTACAAATGGTCTTCCTGAATGTACCAAGAGCTCCTGAGTGATTGCTGACCCATGGAAGCTCCTTAGTTCCCCAGCTACTGCCTTAAAATCAATGTCATTATCCAACACTGATCACTCAGGTTTTCCTTTGCCATCCTCTCCACTTGCATGTGTAAACCACTTGACCATATTTTATTTTAGTATTTCACCAGGGAGCTTTTAAGCTTCTTAATTAATAACAAAAACATTTCAAGCAGGAAAGAGATGGTCTGACCATAATGCAGCCCTTTACCACGTACCCTGCAGACAGATCCCCATCTGGCACACGCATTGGGAGCTCCCATTCTCCAAGGACCAGAGAACAGTTCACACCTATGGCGCTAGATCAAAATAGACATGAAATTCAAACACTAGCAGGTTGTTATAGGTGTTCTCTGAAAAGAACAGTGGTAAAATAATTAGTGCATCTAATTATCTGTGTGTTCACTTGCTTTATATTTTCAAAAGGCCTTAGCCATGCTATATGATCGAAATATAACATGTGCCACATATATAACTTTAAATTTTCTATTAGTTGCATTAAAAAATGTTAAAAGGGGGGTGCCTGGCTGGCTTGGTCACTAGAGCAGGTGACTTGAGCCTCACATTGGGTGACGAGTTTATTTGAATACACACACACACACACACACACACACACACACACACATATATATATACACAAAATTTTTTTATTGTATATCATGTGTCTAAGATTTTTTAAAAATTTAAAAAGACACATGTGAAAAGAGAAACATGTGGAATTGACTTTAATACTCTATTTTATTTAACTTAATACATCCAAAATATTATCATTTCAACATATAAGTAAGATAAGAGATATGTTACTTTCTTTTCATTTTTGTATTAAGTCTTGGAAATCATATGTGCAGTTTATACTTTTAGCACATGTTCTGGACTGGTTACATTTCAAGTGCCCAATAGACATCCGTATGTGGTGACTGGCTACCATATTGGATAGCACGGGCCTGAAGAAACTTCTAGTGGAAACTTTCCTGTAAAGATGGAGCTGGGTTTCTCCATAGGCAAATAAAAAAGCCCAATGTATTTATTGGACTCCATGCTCTATGCTTGACACTGAAGGGTGAGCCAGAGGACAACAGTCAGCCTCTGCCATCGTAAGAGTCATGTGTGAAAACTGGAGCCATTTTTGTCTGTTAATTATGTATCCGACCACAAGACAGTTTTGTGATTAGTTCTCAAACAAGTGATTTAGTAGTAGAGGACTGTGTGTTTAGAGGAAAAAAAACAATCCTTGCTAGTTGAAGTGGTCAGGGATATTTCATGGAAGACATGGAAGACAAAGAGTTCAGGCTCTGGGTACACCTCAAGCAATGGTGTAGGGTTGGTTAAGTACTGGAAGCATTGGAAAGACAGGGAGTAGATTAACTTGGCTGTATGGGGAGATGTCTAAGATGCTTCAGTTAATAACATGGTGAGAATAAGAAGAGCAACTATGGGGCGCCTGGGTAATGCAGTAGGTTAAAGCCCCTGCCTTCGGCTCAGGTCATGATCCCAGGGTTCTAGGATGGAGCCCTGCATCAGGCTCTCTGCTCAGCGGGGAGCCTGCTTCCCCCTCTCTCTCTGCCTACCTCTCTGCTTGCTTGTGATCTCTGTCTGTCAAATAAATAAATAAAATATTAAAAAAAAGAAGAAGATCAATTAAGTTTTGAGTATTTAAGGGTCAGTTCCTCTACTGAGTGCTTTCTATGTATTATGTCATTGAATCTTAAAATGGAGAAGCCTGAATCTCTAGAGAGATTGACGGGCTTGTCCAAGTCACATGTCTAGAAAGTTGGCAGAGCAAAATTTTGAATCTAAATCGATCTGAGCCCAGAGTGTTCACCTTAACCATTAGCAGTTATGTTCCTAAGACTGCTGGGGGGGCAGTGATGTGTGTGCTTTGTGTGATGGGAGGCCCCCACCTTGACATACGGTGGACGAGCTCTAGGCCGAAGATTCCTTGCAGTGTCTCTTCAGAAGAGATCCTAATGGGCCCGGTTTGTATGATGTCTCTGTTGTTGACTGGTGCCATTAAACACAGGTTTTCATAAGCCAATGTCTTATTAGTTGGCTTACTTCTTTCTTTCTCAATGCTTCAAGGTCATCCTAGAATACTGGGATCACTTTTAGGTCAATGCTCTGATCTTACAGAAAGAGGAAAGAGGCCCAGAGAAGAAGGACTTGTTCTGAGTTACACAGTTTTAGACATGGTGGAGCTGGGGCCTTCATCTTGGTTCTTTCCACTCAGAGAGCTATGCTAATGTTTTCTAAAGGTCTCAATAGAAAGCAACATATTCAGATTAGGAAGTGTACTTCAATTACTCTGAGTAATTGTTTTAGCTGTCTGTGGTTCTTTAACAATTGAAAAACTTTATCATAGGTGATAGGTATACCTGAATTGAGAGAAGGACTTCAGCAACGACCACGATAAAATGAGTTTCTGGCAAGTGGACACTATAGTCTTATGAATTTTGATAAAATCAGGGTGTCCTTCAAATGGGAAAAAAGTTGACCCTGCTGAATGGAATAAAATTGGGCTTATGAATGTAGCAAATCTTTAAAATTCACGTTCAAAAGAAAAGCATTGACTTTTTCAATGAAAACTTTACTCTGCATGTGGTTCCAGTTAGAGAACAAATCATAGAGTAAAACAAAAACAAAAAACAAAAAACAAAAAACTTAGAGTTAACAACAACAAAAAAACCCAACTCAGATGATGAGAGAGTGGTTTCTGGCTGGTGTGCCAGCTGGCTTCCTTACTGGACAAACTGCTCATAGAGTGGGCTGGCCAGGCCCTCGAAGCTTGGCCCCAAAGGTCCTACCACCTTTAATTCCCTTTTTCTTCTGACCTCTGCCACCATTTAACTTTACGGACTTCACCCCGTGATATACTGCTGCTTTTCTGCTTTCCCTGGAAGAAATATCAGCCCAGACAGCTGAGGCCAGAAGTAGTTGATTGCTGCTTACTGCTACTTAATGTTTGCTGCTTATTCTCCTGTTGGCCGGGGTCGACATGCAGTATGAGGAGGGGACCAGAAGAGGTGGAAGCAGTTGCTGCCTATTGAAGCATTGTCATTTTATTTTATTTTTTAAAAAGATTTTATTTATTTGAAAGAGAAAGAGGGAGGGAGAGCACAGAGCGAGAGGGAGAAATAGACTCCCTGCTGAGCAGAGTCTGATGCGGGGCTCGATCCCAGGACACTGAGATCATGACCTGAGCCGAAGGCAGAGGCTTAATCAAATGAGCCACCCAGGCGCACTTAAGCATTGTCATTTTAGAGAACAGAAGGAAGACACATAGCAATTAGCAAACCAAAGCAATCCAAGAGTGTGTTGAATGTTGTGGTGCAGATCTCAGGTGTAACTGGATTAGATTGCTTATGTGTTATGTCAGTACATTGGTCTGCATTGACTCTTTCCTTTTTGGTCTCACAGAAGGATAAGATGATGGAGTTCAGCCCCTCCTGTTTACCAAGTGGAAGTTCTCTTTAAGGATGAGGAATACCTCTTAGGGGAATTTTCCTTCCTTCCTTCCATCCTTCCTTCCTTCTTTTTAAAGATTTATTTATTTATTTTAGAGAGCACACGCGAGAGCAAGTTGGGGAGGGACAAGGGGAGGGAAAGGGAGACAGAATCTCAAGCAGACTCCTCACTGAGCGTGGAGCTAGAATCTCAAGCAGACTCCCCACTGAGCGTGGAGCTTGATGCAGGGCTCAATCCCACGACCCTGAGATTATGACCTGAACTGAAACCATGAAGCAGATGCTTACCTAAGCCCTCCAGGCACCCCTTAAGGGAATGTTTGTAAAATACATTCTAGCCCCATGCATTTTATGCATAAAAAGTATTCTGTCATCAAATAATTCATTACATGCCCTCTACTTGGAAATTTAAGAGATGCCTTGGTATATTAGAGGCTTTTAGAGGTCTTGCAGCTTTGAAACTTTGACTTTATCCTGGTAGTAACCAAACTGATTAGCCGACAGAGCCTTTATTTGATAACCTATATCCATTGGGGAATGCCATCCTCCGGTGACGGTTTCTTCCCCACAATAGCTGACTGATTGACTGATTTGGTTACAGTTCTGTCAACCCCTGGACTGGAGTGGGAAGTAAGACAGAGAAACTGGTCCAACCTATTTTAACAACAGGCCTCTGACTGAAACAGCCTCCCTGTGTGTGGTTGATAAACATTTTCCCTCTCTTAAGGGAAAATCATGCACAGAAACAAGCACATATAAATAATTTACCAAGCTGTAATATGCTATAAATAACAAGCCTACTAAATAATGAATTAACCCAACTGCTGATTCATAAGTAAATGTCTCTTGTAAAGCAGCAGTTTTATGGATTTTACAGCTTAGTTAATATCCACTCATATTTCATTAGGACAGTTCAGGTGAAGTATTGGGGTAATAATCGGGATATATTTGAAAGTGATACAGCACATATCGGGAGCCCAGGCAGACCTTGGGGAGCTGCCAGGATCCCTTGCTTCTACCTAGAGCATGAGGGGTGCTTGTACCTGGTCCTCTCTAAGACCACAGGCAAGGGTAGAGGCAGAAGTAACTCTGGACCAGTGTGCAGAAGGGAGACAGATGTCACTTTGCCCTACTGGACAGAGCCAGCTCTTCTGAGACACCATGGCATAAGGATATAGACTCTGGGGATGAACTCTTGGTATTTTGATCCTTATCACTTATTAACTTTGTGACTTTGGGCAAGTCACTTAAACTTTTTCTGGCTCAGTTCACCCTCGTCTGTAAAATGCCTGATAATAGTACCCATCTCCTCGGGTCCTTATGAAGATTAAGTGTGTTGTATTGTCAAGTGCTAGAAGATCATTGGGCACATAGCATGTGCTTTTTAACTCTGAGCTCTGATATTCCTTAGAACATGACTCTTTTAGCCTCTTCATTTTGCCTTCTCCCAGCCCCACTGTTGGACTCTGACAACTGAGCACCTGGGGGGTGGAGGGTCTGGGTAGGGAGCCACTCAGATCTCTCCTCTTGCCTCCAAAGAATGGGAATGGGAAGCAGGAGCTTTGAATTCATTAGAGTCAGGAAAAACTACTTTTGACTTCCACTTATTTTTAAAATCATTTTATTTTCACCATAATAAGTGTCCTCCTTAATCCCCATCCCCTATTTTGCCCATTCCCCAAACGACCTCCTCTCTGGTATCCATCAGTTGGTTCTCTGTACTTAAGAGTCTGTTTCTTGCTTTGTCTCCTTTTTTTTCTCTGCTCGTTTGTTTTGTTTCTTAAATTCCATCTAGGAGTGAGATCATATGGTATTTGTCTTTCTCTGACGTATTTCGCTCAGTATTATACTCTGTAGTTCTATCCATTTTGTTGCAAATGGCAAGATTTTATTCTTTTTGATGGCCGAAGAATATTCCATCATATCTATCTGTCTATATGTCTAATTTAGCCGTTCTGAGAGGTGTGAGGTGATATCTCATTGTAGATTTGATTTGCATTTCCCTGATGATGAGTGGACTTGCGCTCATTACAAGTAAGAAATGGTCCTTTATTTAAAAGGAATTGTATATATCTTTATTAGTGAGGGTTTTGGGATGGGAAGTGACAAGAATTATCGGTCAAGTCACTTTGACAAGGAGGAGATCTGAATTTCACAATCAAACCTTAATAGATGCTATTTTTCCCCACTTGCAGTGACACCGAGTGTCCTGGCGTGTGGCCCCATGGCAGTGCTCAACTTTCTTGGCTTTGAAGGAAGTGGTGGTCACCTGAGCTTGGGCCGTGTCTGTTGAAATCTTTCATACACCTGTTTTCTTTTTTAAGATTTTATTTATTTATTTGAGAGAAAGAAACAGACAGAGATAGTGAGAGAGACCATGAGTGGGGAGGAGAGGCAGAAGCAGACTCCTGCCAAGCAGGGAGCCCAATGTGGGACTCGATCCCAAGACCCTGAGTTCATGACCCATGCCAAAGGCAGATGCCCAACCGACTGAGCCAGCCAAGCACCCCATCATCTGGCTGTTTTCTACGAAGATAATAACAAGGAAATGGGACCTTGGGACTCCCTCAGATGATTTCCTGAATGCCTAGCCCAAGGAGATAGAGCCTGCCTACTTTCAATCGATCGCAGACTGGGGGGGCTCAAGGTGCCTTCTAAGACAGCTAGTGTGCACGATGCCTTCTAAGAGAAGGGAAGAGCCACCCCTCCCCGTTGCCTTAGAGCCTTGTCCCCTACATCACCACAGAATGAAAGTCTTCACAGCTCACAATGACCATTTCACCAAGCCCCCTCCTCGCCCTGCTTCCCTGAAGTAGAAAGAAATATGGTGGCGTGACATTCACTTTGACAAAGCTTTTTTTTTCCTTTTCTCTACTTCTCAAAAAAAAAAAAAAAAAGCCTAAAGACATTAAAACAGTTGCTAAGCTGCTGGGTGGCCCCATCAGCGTGTTTTGTTGCCATCCCAGCCGTAAGGACTGTGTTATCACATATTCAGCAGTTTAAACCAAAAAAGAGAGGAAGGGTTCTCGAGAAGGCGCTGGAGAGGGCTCCTTTGTAAGTTCTCTTGTCAGGTCAAGTGCTTGGCTCTGGAAAGGCAGGTGACCTGGAACATGTCAACTGTGATTCTGTCCCTAGGTGGGAAAATGGAGGGAGGATTTTTTCCCAGTTCTCAAACTGGTCTGACAGAGAATGCTTTTGGGATCTCGTCTTTTTTTGACGCTTGTTCCAGAAAGGTCAGCTGCCAGGGGGTGCGGGGCCAGTCCTGTGTCCTCTGAGCATTGCGTTTTGGGCACATCACATACAGTTGGTGCCTACTCTTGGGGGGTAAGCCTCAGCTGGCCCTGGTGAGCTCCTAGCTCAGTGTTTGAGCAAGCTTGTGCAGCAAGACGGCTGTATCGTTTCGTGTTTTCTGTCTCGGCTCCAGCATTGTTTTTTCAAAGCTGGGTGAATTCCAGATGAAGCAGGTCATCATTTACCAATACTCGGTGAGCCTCGAAATCCGGCATGTTTAGAACTCAGTCCTGGCTCCAGACGTCGTGCTCCCAGTTGGTGGTGAAGCACACTTCCCTGCTCCTAGTCCAAAAGGCATTACCACCAAGAGCGGTGGAAAGAGAGGCAGCTTCCCAACACCTCTTTGCATCATTGTCCAAATCGTTCCTCCTGGCCTAACCCCCACTTTGTGCGTTGGTTCTCAGTGTAGGGACAATTACTGACTTAGGCTTGTTTTCATCAACCAGCTCATTCTGTGTAAAGTTGGGTTTAGAAAAAAAAAAAAAAAAGCATAAAAATTAATGCAGCCTGGGACACTCTTTGCGGAAGATACATTGAATATACATCTTAAATAAAAACCTAGGAAATTTTCCTTTCTGTCTTTCACCTGTCAGAATAAGCAATAGAATTCTATAGCCCATTCAGTAGCATATTTAATTAAGCAACTTCTCTGCTGAACGTGCTGGGGGCTGGCTGACAGTGCTTTTCACTGCTGATTCGGAGGACAAAGGATGTGGGGAGACATTCAGCAGCCTGGTGTTATGGAAAGAAACTTCCAATTGGTCACACTTACCTATTTCTCTTGGCATGTTGCATTAGCTCTATGGATACAGAAAATAGACTGTCTTTGATTTATTGAGAAGGTCACCGGACACCAACCTCTTCCATGGTGAGCCCTGACCGAGTTTGGCCCACTTTCCCACTAGAGATGAATAGAGATGTAGTTGTAAGTGAGAAACTTCAGCTTGTCGTTTTCAAAAGAAAAGATACTCAGGTGCTTTTTCGAATCCAAGTGCAGAACCATTCCTGACCACCATTCTTTGTTTTGGTGGGAGTTGTTGCCTATCCCTAGGAGATATTGTCAGTCCTAGTGACAGTTATGGACTGTTTCCCAGGCACGTGCCAACGTTCCCCCTGTACTGTCTCTCCTAGCAATCCCCTGGGGTAGAGATACTCGTGATCTTCTGTTTTGCAGAGGAGGAAACGGGGGCTCAGAAAACGTAAGTCACCTGCCTCGAGTCACACAACTTGTGAGTGTCAGAGTCAGGCTTGGAGCCCAAAGGTCCCCTCTTTGCCAGTCCCTGTTCTGAACCCCTACACTGCTTTGTCTCTGGAGAAAGCCAAAGAGGTTTGCAATCCCAATACAATGCTTAAAACTAGGGGTAGGTGTCACTAGCTTTTGTGGGGTTTATCCCATGAAATCACACGTCCTTCACCTAAGCCTGTGGGACCTGGAGGGGAAATCCATAAGGCCCTTAAAATTAGATGCGTGGGTATATGTATGTATTCTGGGACGCTGGGCCAGGTTTCATCAGCTCCTTAAAGAAGTCCCTGGCACACTGGGTATGGTATATAAACCATGAATCTTGGAACACTGAAAAAATAAAATTTTAAATTTTAAAAAAAGGTCCATGACATAAAGATGGCTGCTGGCTTCCATACATAGCTAGAGGGCATGCGGCCCTTGCTCTGTGCCAGGCGGACAGTGCTTTATATACCTGAACAGAAGCAAACTCCTTGCCTTCTCACCACAGATGTGGGAGGGAGGGAGGCTTTGCATTCCCATTTGTCAGAGGGAGAAACGAAGACTGAGGTAACTTGCCCAAGGTTACAAAGCTAGTAAGCGACAGCAGTGATCTGATTTGAATTCAAGCACCGTGGCTCC
This sequence comes from Mustela erminea, assembly GCF_009829155.1. Lineage (NCBI taxonomy): Eukaryota > Metazoa > Chordata > Mammalia > Carnivora > Mustelidae > Mustela > Mustela erminea. The sequence continues at coordinate 111,806,161 of NC_045635.1, read as the reverse complement.
TGGGTCTTTGCATTTAACCACTTTTGACTGCACCTACCGTTTTAGTCATTTGCCCGTCTGCCAGCACAGGGCCTAACACCTCGCTGATTTGACTGGTATTTGTTGAATTGAGTTGATTGGCAGACTGCCGACTCTGTGTAGAGTTTGCATGAGTAACTGTGCTAAAGGTCTGAGACCCGTGGTATGGACTCCGTATATCCTGAGTGGATGAACAGAGAGAACCCACATAGTCAAAAGAGAACTTACCAGAGTTTTTCAAGATGGATGGCTTGGCAAAACATAGGCTCTTTGCTTTTTTTTTTAAAGAGAGAGGGAGAGAGAGTGAGCACGGGGAGGGGCAGAGAGAGAGAGAGAGAGAATCCCAAGCAGGTTCCACACCCAATGTGGAGCCCAAAACAGGGCTTGATCCCACTATCCTGAGATCACAGCTTGAGCTGAGATCACAACTTGAGCTGAAATCAACCAGCTGAGCCAACTAGGTGCCCTGAGGCTCTTTGCTTTTAATCAGGGCTCCCTGAAAGGCGGTTGCATGATCCCAAGCTCATTCTTCCTCCAGTAGGCTGACTAGGCTGTTCAGAGTTGTTGTAAGCGACCTCCAAGGCTGGGGAAGGTGACTTTGCACATTCTGTGCCTCTGTGTGATATTTCGTGTCCTGGTCACTCAACAATATCTCCTCTGCCCCTTACTTGCCGGTGAGCAAGCAGAATGCACGCACACCATTTGCACACTGGCATGACTCAAATCTAGGTCCCTGTGTGGCATGTCAGCCTTACTGATGGAAGGGCGGACAGAGACACAAATCCTGTTCCACTGCTCGAAGACAAGTGGGACTATAGATGAGTTTCTAGAATGAAGCATTCTGAGCTATCAGAACGATTGACTGTGATTGTGGAGTAGGCACAGCAAGCTGGCAGGCTAGGGAGTAACAAGGTGGAGTGGCTTGAGTTTTTAATCACCTTGATTACACGTTCCAAGTTTTAACTTTGTGGTCTCCACTGTTCCCCTAATTTGGCCTGCTGTGATCTTGTTTTACTTTTCATTTTGTTCTCTGATCACCACCGATTAAAGCCCCGAGTCCAAGCTGCTTCTGTTGCCTGCCTCCCAGCCTGATGGGCCTCTTTGTATTAAGGTATAGAACCCAGCTGGTGGCGGGACTTCCCAGGGCCTGGAAGCTTCATGACTCTTTGTTGGCAATGAACACCAAGGTTACTGGCCTTGGAGTTGGGTTTTCTCAACTACAGTGGCTTAATAGTTGGTCTCCAAGTTGAAGTATTTTTCCTCCAAAATTAATCAGATACATAAGCTAATTATAAGGCAGCAAATATTTTAAGAAAACCGCTGTCTGGTGAAGACTTGCACAAACCACAGACTATTTTCCCAGTAACTAATAGGCTTTGCTGATCTCCTTTGAGGTGGAAAACAGTGCTGACAAGGACTCCCTACTCATTTGGTTCAAATAACTAATTTTGTACCCAAGTACTAATGACAGCAGTGACACCCTCTTTTCCTGTTAGGGCACTCACTCAAAGAATTCAAAGCAGTCACTAACCTTTGAATCTTGGGCACTAGTTTAATATTATGTATGGGCAGCATAACAGGGAGCACTGTGATCAGAAATAGAGTTAAATCTCTGTAATTGAGCCCCCACTAATACGAGAGGTAACAATTGTGCAAAGAACAACTTTGATAAGTCTCTGACAAGAAAAAAGGAAGGTGGCAAGAGGGTTATTTAAATTACTATGTAGAGCACACTTCTAGAAGGTGCCAGCGTGCCTGCGACGAACTGGGAAGTACGTGCATGCTGTTCAGAGTGTCCTAGAATGTTGACGCTGAGGGGGACCAAGCAGCTTGTTGGATATGATCTTCTCATTTGACATATGGGGAAATTGTGGCTCAGAGAGGAAAAGGGATTTACCCAAAGACACATAACTAATAGGGCCAAGGTTAATATCCATGTGTTCTGCCATCTTAGCGAGCTTCAACGTGGATTGCAATGTGATGTTTTGGAGCATTGTGGCCATTTAAGAGCACGAATTCTAGGACCAGACTCCCGGCTTGGAATCTCAGCTCTGCTTTTTATAGGCTGTGTTACCTCAGGCAAGTTAATTAATATATCTGAGCCTCGGTTTCCTCTTTTGTGGAACCGAAATGATAATTTTACCCCACTTCCAGGTCTGCTGTGAAGAATAGGTGAGCTAATGCATGTACAATACTTTGAGTGGTGTTTACAACAGAACTATACAAGTGGCTGTTATGATTATTTTATTACTTAGTTACTCAATATGAAAACACGTATTTCATTAGATTCTAAAATGTGCTTTAATATTTGTTCTTTGGGTTCTGACTGTCCTCATAGGTAATTTCTCTTCACTGTGTTCCAACTTGAAAATAACAGTTTGTTCTAAGTGTTTTTGAATGTTAGGTGCTAGGTATTAAAATGTGTTTAAGGGGCACCTGGATAGCTCATTCGGTTAAGCGTCCGACCCTTGGTTTTGGCTCAGGTCACGATCTCAGGATCATGGGATCGAGACCTGCCTAGGGCTTGTTGCTCAGCAGGGAATCTACTTTAGATTCTCTTCTTCTCCCTTTCCCTCTGCCTCTCCCTCCCCACACACTCTCTTTCAAATGAATAAATAAATCTTCTAAAAAATAAATAATAGAAATATGTTTAAGAAAGAGTCTGTGCACTTAAGACGTTCATAGTCAATGGAACAGTTATGGCAGGTGAACAGATCTAAGGAGCCATCAGGCAAAACAAGCAACAGGAACTGCTCCAAATGAAATATACAGGAAGAATCAAGGGTGTTGGAAAGGCTTCAAGAGGGCAGTGACATTTGATACGGGTTTTGAAATCAGGCTGAACGGAATGACGGAAGTTGTTCCAGGCTAGGGTAATACATAGCAGAAGCAGAGGAAAGAAAGTATTTGTCGTGATTGGGGAAAAGATGAATGTTGTGTGTGTCTGGAGCATGGTTTGGGGAGAGTTCCTAGGGGGTAATGGAGATTGGGAATGTACTCGGTAGGAAGGGGGAAGAAAGGTGATATTTATGTGCGCTTACTGTATACTGGGCTCTTTGAAGGTACTGGGTACTGAAGATGTATACGGGAATTCATTTGGTTCTTGCAATCAGCCCAAGGAAGCAGGTACAGAGAAGCAGAGTAAACCTATCAGTATCACACTTAGCAAGTGGCAGAATCCTGATTCACACTGAGATCACTCTCCGACCCTGATGCCCAGGCTCTTTCCGCATACCACATCAACCTTCGGACTTGCATACCAGTTGGACACTATGGAAAATGGGAGCTTCAAAGGTTTTTGAATATGGAGGAAACACGTTTTCCATTGTAGCTTATTTATTCGCTTATTCATTTATTTACTGCTTTTGCTGGTGATAATATAGACGATTGCTTAAAGGGAGGAGAGATCAGAGACTAAAAATAATCAGTAGTGAAACTGTTGCAATAGGTAAAAGGTAGAGGGGGGACTTGAACTAGGGCCATTGTAATGGAGAGGAGGAGGCATGTGTGAGAGAGAGGCTGGCTTGCCAGGACATATGACCAGTCGGATGTGGTCAGGTGCAAGGGTGAGGGAGAGTCAACCATGAAGCCATGGTTTTCCATCTGGTATGATATGGTGGATCTCATCGCTGTTCTTCAGTGAGATAGGAAGCCTAGGCAGAGGCATGGATTTAGAGAAGGAAGTGAGTTCAGTTTTGTTACAGTTTGGTTTTCTCAGAGTCTTCCCAGTCTATGTCCAGGAAGCAGGTAGATATGTGGGTCTGAAGCTTGAGGGAGAACAAAGACCGAGCCTTGGGGAATATCTACACATGTACTCTGGGCAGAAGAAATACAGCAAATAAGCAGAACTCAGTGGAAGCAGTTGAAGAGGACCAGGAGTGAGTGAGAGAGGTCATCACAATCACGGGGGAAGAGAATTTCAATAAGGAAGAGGTGGTTGGCATTGTCAGGTGCTCCGGAATGGCCAGGTCAGATAGACTGAAAAATGTGCCTTCCATTTAGCGATTGAAGAGGTTATTGAGGAAAATGAAGCAGGTCAAGTAGACTATTAGGGGCAGAAATCATGTGGCAGCAGTTTGAAAACTGAATTGAAGTGGTTACCTGGAAACACTGAGTGTGTAGAGAGTGATGGCAGGAAATTTTCAGTAGGATGGAGAAATTTGAGCACATATTTTGAGAGAAACGAGTCACTAAGGAGGTAGCTAATAAATGGGGAGAGAGCAGAGGATAACTGATAAAGATTTTGGAGGAAGCAGGAAAGAATGGAAGGCAGTATGCAGAGAGAACGTTAGCTGTGGACTTGAGCCCTTCCTCTGAAATGGAGTTAGGAGGAAAGAATGCGCAGAGTGCTGATAAAGTTGGGCTTTTTTTTTTTTCAACAGAAAAAAATGTGTGAGGCATTCATGATTAGTTACCTTTTTAATTTAGAATCTCTTTTTGTCTAAGAAACCTTGCTCCATTTGTTCCATATAAAGTCCTATGGAAACAAAAAACAACATGATTAAAAATGGGCAAGGGCGTCTGGGTGGCTCAGTGGGTTAAACCACTGCCTTCGGCTCAGGTCATGATCTCAGGGTCCCGGGATCGAGTCCTGCATCAGGCTCTCTGCTCAGCAGGGAGCCTGCTTCCCTCTCTCTCTCTCTCTCTGCTTGCCTCTTTGCCTACTTGTGATCTTTTTCTGTCAAATAAATAAATAAAATCTTTCTAAAAAACTGGGTAAAAGAGGGGCACCTGGGTGGTTCAGTGTTGGTTAAAGCCTCTGCCTTTGGCTCAGGTCATGATCCCAGGGTCCTGGGATCGAGCTCCACGTCAGGCTCTCTGCTCAGCAGGGAGCCTGCTTCCCCCACTCTCTCTGCCTGCCTCTCTGCCTACTTGTGATCTTTTTCTATCAAATAAATAAATAAAATCTCTTTAAAAAATGGGTAAAAGACCCACATACATCCTTCTCCTTGAAAAGATATACAGATGACCAGTGAACATGTGAAAAAATGCTCAACATCATTAATTATTAGGGAAATGCCCATCAAAACCACACTTCACACCCATAAGGATGGCAAAACCAAAACCAAAACCAAACCCAAACCCAAACCCAAACCCAAACCAAAAAACGAACCAAAAAAATCTTGAAAATAACAAGTGTTGGTGAGGATGTGGAGAGATTGGAACCCTTGGGCACTTCTGGTGAGAAAGTTGGCAGGATGGTCTGGTTAATCTGGGCCAGGCTTGGCTGATCACAGCTGCAAGTCAGCTGTTGGGTCAGCTAAGTGTTGGCTTTTCTCAAATGGCCTCATCTGGGATGACTTGTATCTACCCTATGGGGCATCTCATCCTTGAGAACATTAACCCAGGCTTGTTCTTATGATGTGACCAGGTTTAAGCAAGCAAATCAATTATATAAGATAGCTAGTGAAAATGCATATAAGCTTTTCAAGCCTCTGTTGGCTTCGCATTTGCTAACATCCCATTGGCCAAAGCAAGTCATATGGCATAGTTCACATTCAGAGTGGGAGGGGTCTACAGAGTTACAGGGCAAAGGGCAAGGCTATAAAGAGGCCATTAACTGTGGATACTAATGCAGTTAATCTATTACAGAATGCTTAAGTAAAGCCTGGGAACTTTCACATTTAACAAGCTTCCCAGAGTGATTTTTATGTGGGTGATCCATGGACAACATTTTCACAAATGTTGTCTAGTGTCTCTTGGCACCAAAATTGCAACTGCAATCATAAAAGGGGGTTGCAAGTTGGGGAACAAATATCCCTTTCCTTAGTTCCAGCTTATGATTCAGGCTGCTTGGTCTCTTGGAGGCAGAAGCTTAACTAAAGCTCTGTGTTTCAGACAATCTCATACAGTCATTTACTTTTTACAAAGAATAATGCAGTTGGATTAAAGCTGATAAGGTATTATTTTTTCATGCAGGTCAGGAAGGCATTGTTGGTTTGTTTTGTGTTGCTTGTTATAATATGTATTTCTGTCCCAGAGAAGCTCGTATAATGGAAATGAAGCATCGAGGTGGTTTATGGGGCATGTGATAGGATCATAAAGTTGAGACTGTTGCTTGGACGAGACCTTTCTTAGAATAGTAATCCAAGCAATGAGAACATGTACAGGAAAGAAGGGAAATTGTAAGAAGAAACTCCATTATTTAGCCAGTTGTGGGAGGTTTTTGTTCCTCAGACCCTTAGTCAAAATGGGGAATTAGAGATATACTTAAGATGGCCGCCCTCATGCAGGTCACGGGTGAGCTCAGCAAGGCGGGAACCGGGATAGTGTTGGCTCCGTGATGCCAACCACAGTGCCTGCCTTATATTGAGGGCTGAATGTAAGTGTTGAACAAATATCTGCAGATTCCTGGGATCCACTGTCTGAGATTTTGAATGAGGAGGCTGAAGAGTGTTCCTTATGGTGTGGTCCCTGAGCCATGTGAATGAGAATCACTTACAGAGTTTGTTTAAAATCAGATGCCTGGGTTCCCACCTTCCATTTCCTGCATGGGATGCGTGAGAGACCCCACTTTCCACATTTGTGAAATCCCTGAGTAGGGACTGCTGCCACCAATTCAGTCTTGTCTGGAGGTGTGGTTCTTGTCTTGTGGTGTGATTTTCATCCTCTACCCTCGCCCCAGCACAGTCACTACAGGGTAGGCTCTGGGCCAGCACACTGATCTGAGGACTGTGGCTGGGCCAGCTCCCTTCATATGGGATTGGGGTTAGTCATTTAACATCTCTTAGCTCTTTAGCTTTCATTTCCTCAAGTTTGTATTTTGAGGACTTTTCCCCTGGGCAGCCAGATTTAAATTAATACTATATTGTCAGCTTCCTTATTCTCAGGGATAGAAGTTGGCCCTTGACCCCTAAAGCAACTATGGATCTTGGAGTCCTGAGCTGTAAAGTATCAGTTGCTTCCAGAAGGCTTTCTTGCTTCAGTGTCTTTGACAATGTAGGCTTTCCTAGTGCTGGGATTTTGAAGAAAATGGAGTTCTGAGTTCTGGGAAGTGGAGCGACTGAGTAACGCCCTCCCAGTCATGTGGGATCTGGACATGAACAGCTGTAGAGTTGCAAGATAAGAATCTCCTTTGCCCCATAATTTTCCATTACAGGTATCACTTCTATCACCAGAATGTTTTAAAATATCAAAACAAACTGGACACTTTCTCCCCCTGTCTGGAAGAAAGGCATGTTTATTTATGTGCGGAGTGTGACATTTGGAAATGTGTGACTTGTGAAAGAGGTTTTTGGAGATTAGTTGGGGGTTTGAATGGAACATCTCCCATTTTGTGTATTTTTTTTTATTTTTGTTCATCCTGTGTCTTATTCACATAGTGATTTTAATTCACTTGCCTGATCTCCTGAGTCAAGGATTTAGGTAAAGCCATTCTCTGTCATAAGGGTAAGATTTCCAGAAGGGCTGTAGGGATGCTTCCATACTAAAAGTGAATGCACCAAGCCAGCCAAGCTTCAAGTGTCTTATAGGTTAGGGGTCTCAAGTATGCTTGCATAAGAGGATTCAGGAACCTTCCCTCTGGGAACAAATGGCCATACACTACGCTGAGTTTCTTCCAGCCTTCTTGGAGTGCAAGCAAAGGCAGTCTCTGCCATGACATTACCTTCCTGTGAGCCTTTTAGTGCTAGTGCTGTTTCGCTCTGATGCTTGGAACCCTGTGTCTTGAGTCACTTTCTTAGTGTTCTTTGGGTTCTGCCTGGATTTCAGCCAAAATCGTGCTTCATGACTTTTCTATTCCCAGTGTGCTTGCTCCTCACAGCAAAGGATCTATCGGCTGTTTCTTTTTTTTTTTTTTTTTTTTTTTTTTTTTTTTAAGATTTTATTTATTTATTTGACAGAGGGAAATCACAAGTAGATGGAGAGGCAGGCAGAGAGAGAGAGAGGGAAGCAGGCTCCCTGCTAAGCAGAGAGCCCGATGCGGGACTCGATCCCAGGACCCTGAGATCATGACCTGAGCAGAAGGCAGCGGCTTAACCCACTGAGCCACCCAGGCGCCCATGTTTCTTGAATCATTTTGTGTCTTTTAGGGTGTTAACATTTTCAATTTTGCCACATTCCACAGTTTTACCTGCTCTGACGTGAACTCGATAAAGAGCTACCAAAATTGAGTAAAGAGATACATGAGTATCTGGAAGCATGAGCCATCCTTTTCTCTTTAGCCTGCCTTGATTATTTTATCTCAGTCAGCTATGAAAAGAGTCAAGCACTTTATTTTTTATTTGCTTTTAATTTTTTTTTAAGAGAGGAAGAGATGGAGTGAGGCGGAGCAGAGAGAGAAGGAGAGAGGGAGCATCTCAAGCCGTCTCCATGCGGAGCACAGAGGCCAGCTTGGGGCTTGATTTCATGACCCTGAGATCATGACCTGAGCTGAAATCAAGAGTTGGACGCTTTACCAACAGAGCCCCCCAGGCGCCCCAAGAACCAAACATTTTAAATGCTTGCTTGAAAACTCACAGAAAAGCAAATTTCAACTCCTTAGACTTTAACTGAATCATGACTTCCTCAGGCCCACCAGTTCATGTTCTTGATAGTATTTGCATTTGGGACCATTGTATTTACTTCTTCCTGGGACAGGAGTTCATACTCCTGGGGGTAGTCGAACTCGTTTGAAGCTGGAAGTTCCGTTCTAGAGAACACTTGGTGGTAGTCAGCAGCGTGGGCCTTGCAGTCAATCAGATGTGGTTCCCGTCCATGCTCTGCTTCTTAGTAGCTGTGCAGCCTTGGGGGAAGTCATTTTGCCCATCTTGGGTCTGTTTCCCTGTTTTACACATGGGGACATGAGCAGTCCAAACAACATAGGTTAGTTGTGAGGATTTAGTAACAGACTCTATTTAAAGAGTAGTGCATAATCCTTGGACTCAGCTGTCATCATAATGATAGTTATTTCCTTGACTTGCTCAATTAGGAATAGTACAGGATGCTAGGACATACTGTTCCTCTAGGATAGGGGGCAGCAACCAAATCCAGCCTGCCTGTGAGCTAACAATGATTTTCACATTTTTAAATGGTTGAAAGAAATGAAGAGTACTGTTGGTGGCATGGAGAAATGATATGAAATTCATATTTCTGGGTCCATCAATCAACTGTTACTGGAACCCAACCATGCGTGTTCAGCGCCATGTTGTCTAAGGCTGCTTTCGCTCTACAAAAGAAGAGTTCAGTACTTGCAACAGTGATCATATAGCCTTGAAAGTTCTGATATTTACTACTTGCCAGTCTCTGCTCTAAATCATTTAGCTGCCTGTCTGGATCACCAGAGGTATGGATAATTTGGGTATAATGTGCTGATTCTCACCGCTTATATCCCCAAACTCTGTGTGTGTTTGTGTGTGCAGAGTAATTTACAAGGGAGGAAATTATATAGGTTCCCCACAGGACAAATGAGATGAGGCTGTTGCGGCATTTTAAACTAAGGGTTCACTTTGTGTCTTTGAGGGATCAGGAAGGATTTAAAAGTAGTGGTACCGTGGGTTAAATGCATTTACATGTTCTATTGTATTTCTTTCTTCCATCAGAACCTTCTTGGCAAGGAGGCAAGAATGGGTGATTAGTTTCTCTTTGTAAAATGGATTAAATTGCTCTTATTAGATGTACTGTAATTCCGAGGCGTTGGTTCTGAATGTGGCAAAGTCTCATCTCAGCAAATATCACCTTAACACCCTAATCTCCCCAAAAAAGGGCAATTTCTATAGAGAAATGGAAAATCTTAGAATATCCAGGGTGGAAGGAGCCTTGGAGATCTACAGAGATGATATTCATATTAATATTGCTTTGCTGATGTAGATATAATATCCTGTTTGAAGGCAAAATACTGTATAATGAACAAGTCCTAGTCCATTCAGCCTGTTCGACCAGGATGGCCTTTAATGGGTGTTTGTGTATTGGAACTAGATTTGAATACCTGTAAGATATTAAATTTCATATGCTTTACAAAATGTGCAGTTATAGAGACACATAAACATAATGCCCAGTTTTGAATTGTGGGGGTGGGGATAGAAATGTTGCCAGTTTGGGGCATTTCCTCTGCCTTTCCCTCATCCTGGCCCGTGGCCTTAATGAAATTCTTTTCCAGTAGGGGTGAGGTAGGCACGGGGCTGGGGAAAGGTGAGGGCAAGATCTGGAAGTTTAGTCTCCTAGGGGGAAAGATACGTGTTTCACTGAGCCGTGCAGGCATACCAATCTGAGTGTCTCTGTCAGGGAGGGATCCTAGGCTGTGAAGCTGCAGGTGTGTTGAGGGTGGGGGTGAGATAATGGCCTGCCCCAAGGAGAAGGAGGAAGGCAATGAAGCAATGAGAAGAGGTATTGGACTAGATCTTTCTGAAAGGATCTCAGAACCTCCTACTCCTCCCCACCTCTTGCTTTTATACTTATAGGACTGGTGAGAGGGGAGATGTATTTTTTAACATTTGATGTTCTTTTGGTGTACCCCATGATTCTGTGTTTAGCCAACAGGCCAAGCTGAAAGGTGGCCACATGTATATGGAATTGACTTTCAAGTTTGTTAGATACAGAATCCATTGAGTAGTCTTACCTTACAGTCTGAGGATTTATACCAGAATCTTCCATATAGAACTGGGCCTGGCCCCCTTTGCCCTCTAGCCCTCCTTCCCCTTCTGCTGTCTCCAGGGAGGCACAGTCAACATCTGTCACCGTCACTAGCTATGTACACACCAGTGCTTCCTCTTTATACACTCTACTGGTGGACTTCCACTTTGATGAGGCTTGGATACGGAGTGGAAATCTGACTACTCAACAAGCTGCTTTATGGGGGAATCAAATTTTAGATTGGCTATTGTGGACAACAGTACAGCAATTCCTCCAAAAATTAGAAACAGCGGGGGTGCCTGGGTGGCTCAGTCGGTTGAGTGTCTGACTCTTGATTTTGGTTAAAGTCGTGATCTCAGGGTAATGAGTTCAAGCCCCACATTGGGCTCCACGCCGAGCATGGAGCCTGCTTTAGATTCTCTCTCTGCCTCTTCTTCTGCCCCTCCTACCCCACCCTGCCTATTCATGTGCATTCTCTCTCTCTCTCTCTATCTCTCTTGGAAAAAAAAGCTATTAAAAAAAGAAATAGGGGCACCTGGGTGGCTCAGTGGGTTAAAGCTTCTGCGTTCGGCTCAGGTCATGATCCCAGGGTCCTGGGATCGAGGCCCACATCCCGCTCTCTGCTCAGCAGGAGCCTGCTTCCTCCTCTCTTTCTCTGCCTGCCTCTCTGCCTACTTGTGATCTCGGTCTGTCAAATAAATAAATAAAATCTTTTAAAAAAAATACTCATCCTTAAAAAAAAAAAGAAATAGAAATACCATAAGACCCAGTAATTTCACTATTGGGTATTTACTGAAAGAAAACAAAACGCTAACTTGAAAAGATACATGTACCCCTATATTTATTGTAGCATTAGTTATGATAGCCAAGATATAGAAATGATCTAAACGTCCAATAAGAGATAAATGAATAAGGAAAATGTGGTGTGTGCGTGTGTGTGTAATGGAATATCACTCAGCCATAAAAAGAATGAAATCTTGCGATTTGCAACAACATGGTTGGACCTAGAAGATATAATGCTAAGTGAAATAAATCATTCAGAGACAGACAAATGCTATATGATTTCATTCATGTGTGTAACCAAAGAACAAAACAAATTAATAAACAAATAATAACACAGTACAGAGAGAAGACTGATGGTTGCCAGAGGGAAGGGAGGATGGGCAAAATGGGTGAAGGAGAGTGGGAGTTATAGGCTTCCAGTTATAGAATGAGTAAGTCTCAGGGATAAAAAGCACAGCATAGGGAATATAGTCAATGGTGTTGTAACGGATTTGTGTGGGGATACACGGTAGCTACACTTGTGGTGAGCACAGCATAATACATAGAGATTTTCAATCACTATGTTGTACACCTGAAACTAACATAACGTTGTGTGTCAACTATATGCAAATACAAAGTTTTGAAAACAATAAAGTAATCAACTTGAATGCCCAAACTACCACTCCGTTTGAACAGCAGAGCTGATGACTCTGTCTTGTGAATGGTTTAGGCAGGAGAACAGCAGTGGGCACAGCTAGAGATGTCAACACCATGAAGTATAATGACTCAGGGGCTTTGACCTCTTCCCCCAGGATGAGGCCAAGAAAAGCTCTTGGGCTTCCAGCCTCCAGGGCATGTGTTTCCTTTGGACCAGGTGGTGGTCGGTTTTCAGGGATCTGCACCTGCTCAGTACAGAGTTCTGAGCAATGGGTGGTGGGAGTGGACACAGTTGACCCCGGCCCATTGTAAGTCTGTGGCTGGGCCAGAATGTTGGCAACACCCACAGAACTGTTGAGCCTCCTGAGCTCAGGGAAGAAGGCCGAGTAAGAAAACCAACTGTCACTAGTCCTTTAACCATGTTTGTTCACTGAACTCACACTTTTATAACAGGCAGAGGATCAAAGGTGTAAATAAAGCCAATTATTTGAGTTTGCCATTGATTTTCATGTATAAATTCTCAATATAGTTTTGATTTAAGAATTAAAAATAATGGCTTGGAGTTTTGCATTCTGCTGTGGCAGTTATACTGTTGGCCAGCAAGAGCCTTGTGCTCGGAGGTTTTCTCTTCTCGGAAGGGAGCCTGTGTTAAGAGTCATGCCTGCTGATGAAGAAAATCTCCTGTTTTCCAGGTGCTTGTGTTGTGTCAGGCATTGTTGAAGTGTTTACTAATGTGACCTCATTTAATGCCACTGGTAGTTCTGTGAGGTACACTCCTCTTTTTAGGCACATGTTACAGATGGGGAAACTGAGGCTCAGGGATTCACTTGTCCAGGACACCAACTGATAATTCTAAGGAATTATTGAAATTCTAAGTCAAAGCTGCCTGACTTCTTCCCCCATTCTTTGCACCACGTTTGGAAACTTCTGTGGGGAGATTTGTTTGGAGGGCTCTCCATTGGGCAGTAAGTGTCTTGCAGACCCGGCTGGACTGGAGACCCGGAGCTAGAGCAGGAAACCAAGAGTGCAGGTGAAAGGGAATAATTTCCTGGGAGACCAGGAAAACCAAAAAGGAAGCTCTAGCTTGTAGGGGCCAGAGAAGGCAAGACTTAAGGGAGAAGCTGATGGCTTCACTAATCAAGTAGAGAGAGACTTGGGCCTCGGAGGAAATGGAGAGACTGTAAGTGGGCAGGGCAGGCAGCCTGGCTCCCTCTGAACGTCCCTTTCACCTGGCTTCCTTCCCATGCAGCTCCAGTGTGCAGGGCCACTCGACCACGTTCTGGTGAAGGACTGAATGGGGGTGGGGTGTTTAGGTTAATTAGTAAGGCTGTATCCTCTAGGGAGATCCCAAACTTGGGTGCATTGACTAGATGGAAAGGAGAGTGTGCCAGCCCCCGTCTCCCTTCCCTGATCTGGTCCTGTTTACTTCTGGCCATTGTCATTGCTTGGTAGATCAGAGCCCCTCTTCCTTAGGCCTGGAGACATCAAAATGTCTCAGTCTAGTGTTTTTGTGTGCAGAACACTGGGCGCCAAGTTGAAGGTGTCTTCCTGGTGATCCACTGTGTCCTAGGCCTGGGAACATCAGAGTGACTTTTCTTTTTCTTTTTCTTTTTTTTTTTTTAAAGATTTTATTTATTTATTTGACAGAGAGAGAGAGAGCGAGAGAGAGCGCACAAGCTGGTAGAGCTTCAGGCAGAGGGCAGAGGGAGAGGGAGAAGCAGAGAGTCCCGCTGAGCAGAGAGCCTGATGTGGGACTCGATCCCAGGACCCCGGGATCATATCCTGAGCTGAAGGCAGACACTTAACTGACTGAGCCCCCCAGAAACCCCCAGAGTGACTTTTCACATCTTATCTCTGTCCTTGGAGATAGTAATTCAGTAACAAGTCTTCTCAGAGAGGGAACAGCTTGTCTGCTCTGCTTTTCGACTCGCAAAGTTTATGTCGGAAGGAAGGTTTCTTTTCCCAGGGAGGTGTTACTATTTCCCAGGGTCCCCCTCATCTGTGCAACTAATGAGAAGGCAGGAAGCTTTACTGCAGAAGCACAAAGTGTGAGGACAGAGACAAGATGCTTCTGCTTTGCCCTTCAGATCGAAGACAGCTAGGAGTAGTGTGACACCAACTTAGTGAGCTATGTTGCCATCATTGTGCCTCCTGGTCTTTAGACAGAAGCAGTAGGCAGATGACATAAATGACTGTCATTCTTTCTCCGTGTCTGAGGTTTGGTTTGTCTGCTCATTCAGCGAGTTTTCCGTTAGCCGTGCAGCATCACAATCGTTTTCTGGTACCACATATGGCTTTATTCATCATCGTCTCCAGCCTTCCACACATGCCCCCATTAAAGAGATTTCTCTAATTACGTGTTATGCAGGTGTTTTGTATTACAAACAATGTTTAATTGTATTCGTTCGGAACAGGTTGCAATTAAAATCTATAAACCGTTTAAGCCTCTCTAAAAGCTCCGCCATCTACCTTTCAGCTTAGCATTAATATTTACCCTAGAGAGGAAAAACATCTCATCCCGTATTTCTCTGATGTATGTACCATTTTTGTTATTAATAAAAACAAAAGACACATGTTTAATTGGATCCCTTAGGTATTGATTAAAAAAAGAGTTGGATTCCTCCCTTGCCAGGGTGGTTCCATAGGGCATCCCTGAACCATCCTTTGTTTCGATCCTTTGAGGGTTCACATGCTGAATGTTTTCCTTCCAACTACCATGCTGAGAGCTTACCAAATGCTGTGCCCTTGAGTGTGGGCAGCAGAAGTTCTCTGAGAGAGGGGAGGTCTGCAGCCCACGAGGGCCCGAAGAGGAGGCCGCCTTGAGCTCTCTTCCCATGTTGGGCAAAGAGAGGAAGGAAACAGCAGCCATTTGGCACCAAAATCCTGCTTACCTGGGGGTTTGGGCTGTTGGAAGTTAACTGTGTAATACATCTGAGGACAGTTCCAATGAGCCCTTTTTTCTTTTCTTTCTTTTTTTTACTTTTGCATTTTATTTATTTATTTTTTTAATCAACATATAACATATTTTTATCCCCAGGGGTACAGGTCTGTGAATCGCCAGGTTTACACATTTTACAGCACTCATCATAGCACATACCCTCCCTAATGTCCATATCCCAACCACCGTTTCCTGTCCCCCCTCCCCCCCAGCAACCCTCAGTCTCTTTTTTGAGATTGAGTCTTTTATGGTTTGTCTCTCTCCCGATCCCATCTTCTTTCATTTTTTCGTTTCCTACCCCCCAAACCCCCCACATTGCATCTCCACTTCCTCATATCAGGGAGATCGTATGATAGCTGTCTTTCTCCGATTGACTTATTTCGCTAAGCATGATACGCTCTAGTTCCATCCACGTCGTCGCAGATGGCAAGATTTCATTTTTTGATGGCTGCATAGTATTCCACTGTGTGTGTGTGTGTGTGTGTGTGTGTGTGTGTGTGTGTGTGTGTATCACTTCTTCTTTATCCATTCATCTGTTGATGAATATCTAGGTTCTTTCCATAGTTTGGCTATTGTGCACTTTGCTGCCATAAACATTTGGGCGCACATGCCCCTTCGGAAAACCACATTTGTATCTTTAGGATATATACCCAGTAGTGCAATCGCTGGGTCACAGGGTAGACGAGCCCCTTTTTCGACTCAAAAATGTTACTATTTCTTTCGATACTTTATCTCATAATCAATATTCAATTTTCAAGGCAGTGAAACTAATCAGAATAGCAGATGAACCCAGCACAAGGGAAGGGAGGTAGAATGAGTACATTGCAAATGGGGCAGAGCGGGAAAATGGGAGAATGTTGGTAACCACAGGCTGGGTTTTTTTCCCGTGAGTTCACTTCTCTGTGGGTTTGTCCTTCGAAACACCAGACACAGGAGGGAGGAACAGTATTCAGAAAGCAACCGAGTTCTTGTGGCCCTTCTGTCTGTGGCACTGGGATGTTTCTGGTGATGGGGCTGGCTGTGTAGTTCCTCTGGAGCCCGTGATCACAGACCCTGGTGGGGTGGAATTCTCCTGCACCACAAGGCAGGCTGGGGGCATGGAGGTTGAGGCAGGCATAGGGGATGGTAGCAGTGAGACGTTCTGGAACACCATTCTGGCATCTTCTGGATTCTTGAGAATAGGTTCTCTCTCAAGCCCCATCTTACGTTCATCTTTATTACGCTTTTCATTTCAACCTTTGCTGGCAGGTAAGGAGATCAGCGTAACCTTTAAGGTCTTCACAAGAGAAGTTGAGCAATAGCATTTATTTATATATTTATTTATTTATTTATAGATTTTATTTATTCATTAGAGAGAGGGAGAGAAAGAGAGTGAAGGAGCATGAGCCAGTGGGAAGGGAGAGGCAGAGGGAGAGGGAAAGGCGACTCCCCACCTGAGCAGGGAGCCTGATGTTGGGCTTGATCCCAGGACCCGAAGATCATGATCTGAGCTGAAGGCAGACACCTAACCGAATGAGCCAACCCTGTGCCCCTGCTCTAATAATTTATTTAACCAACATTTACTGAATGCTTCCTGAGTCAGGTCCCTTGCTAGAGTGTTGGGGGCATAAAGACGAAGGAATTCTCATCCTTGAGGAGGTCATAGTCAGCTGGGGGATAACAGAAGTAAGCCAGGAATTACAAATTCCTTGGAAAAGTGCCAGCATGAAGATCTGCAGCTCTGTTCCCTGAGTGCTTTGGGGGTGAGGGTGCTCAGAGCAGTGACTGGACAGTGGCAGCCCTGTTAGCAGATCTGGAGGCCTGTCCACCTTGGATTTGACATTCAGCCTCCGGCCAAATGCTTGTCTTCGAAAACGATTTTATTTTAACACAATCAATTTTTTATTATGCTAACTCACATGATGTATTCTGTAGAGATTTACTGAACCATTTTTCCCTTTAAAATAACTAACTATATGTTTTGACATGCTTCAGGGGATCCTTTTATAAAGTAGCATGGATTGGACAATACCAGAATACATCAGTGTGAGGCAAAGCCTGAATCAGTAACACACAAACAACTGCATCTTCAAAAACATAAAGGAAAGCAAAATGCTAAAAATCATAAACTACAGAGAGGCAGCCTGGCATGGGGAACAGTTACTTGCAAAGAGGAAGGCACAGGTCCCTGTTGACTCTGCCGCTGAGTCCCCCTAGCAGGTCCCCGTTTCTGTCCAGACCTCAGTTTCCTGGTCAGGAGAATGGGTGGTGGATGAGAATCTCAGTTCACTTCCCGGGAGCATCCAGCCTTGGGGATGAACTGCAGGGAAAGCAGCCCTCCCTTCGTGAATAGGGCTTCTAGTGTCTGCTTTTCCCAACCCTCTGGCCTCCCCTTCCTGGCCCTTTCCTGTAGAAGGCCGACCAGAATGCAACCCTGGGATCAGCCTTTTGGAGGAATGAATGAGGGCTTGCCTCTTTTGTTCCATCCCCCACCCTCTCTTAACGCATGCACACGTGTGGTCCTGTGCACACACACGTGAACATACTCCCCTGCCGTACTGGAGAAAAAGAAGAGACGCCTATTTTTCACTCGCGTCTCACGAATGACGGCTGTACTTTTACACAGTTAAGCTATTAGATGGAATTCCATTCTCCTTGTCAAGTTGCAGACAGGGGAAGGAGCCCAGAATTCTAATGGTGCTGGTGTTCTTGGCAAGCACCTTCCACAGGGTGGTAAGGTAATCAGTCCGCAGTTAGGCAGTCTGAAGGCTTCGGTTTTCCTCTGACTTGGAAAAAGCGGAAGGGTGGGGTGGGGAGCTTGGTATTACGACTTCCATCCGTTGGACTTTGCTCTGAGTTTAACTTACTTTTTTCCATCGATTGCATAGTCCTCTGCGTCCCCGCAGTACCCATGGCAATCAAGGAGGGAGGACAAGACAGATTGACTTTTTGTGTCTTTGTAGCATTGGTGGACCACAGACTTTTGGGAACTGGAGTTGCTTTTATTCTTTTGAATTCAGCCCTATATCCTCTTTCAGTCAGGATGCATTTACCTTCCCAGAATCCACTCCTTAAGGACAGGCAGGTGGGCTACTCAGGGCATCCTAAAGTCTTCTGGCTCAAAGAACATAATACAGTTTAGCTACAAACCCACCCCATTCCCACCTCTGCCGTGGTTTCCTCTCCTTTTTGTGATTTTAGCAGTTTGGGTTTATGGGAAACTCTCAGTTCCTTAATGTAGCCTGCCAAAGAATAAGAAGGCTTGCCAGAGCTTCACCCCCCCCACGGAAAACATGGGATGTTATTGACTCCAAGGAGTCCTTGCATCTCTTTTCCCTTGCCGGGACCTGAATAAGTCTGTTGCCTTGGCTTTGTGGGCCAGGCCGGTATCTGTAGCCTTCTTGCCATCCGTGGAGCAAATGGTTCCAGGCAGTTGCCAGAGTCCAGTGCTCTGCTTGTCATGGGAAGCCTATTGACTTTAATCGTGACCATCTGGCTGGATGCTTCAGAAGAAGATGTCTCAGGGAAGGCTTATTTCATGAATTGACCTTTGTTTATTTCAAAGCCGCACTGCTGTTCCAACTTCAGCATTGCATTTTATGCGATGGGCACCGGAAGTACAAACGGAAGTTCTGCAGAGGGTACTCCCCATGAAACTTACCAATCCATGTGCGATTGCCACTTTCAACACAATCGGGACACATTGTCGTTCGCCTTTTACTGAAAACATATGGTGGGTACTTCAAGCAAACCCTAGACCAAGTCATGGTGCCATTAAGGAGAGCAGGCATTAAAAATGGGAAAATGGTATCCAGGTGGCAGGAGGAATTCAGTAGGTGGGATGGGAAATATTTATTGTTAACGAGCTTTCATAAGGAGAACAGAAACAAATTAGATGTGATTTGCAGGTCTGTTGGCAGGCAGGATCTGCCTAGCAGACGGGAAACTTGGAGAGGATTCTCAGTACTGGACCTCACACTTGACCCAAGTCTGTCCACCCCACCCCACCCTTCCCTGGAACATGCCGAAGAAGTATTGAGCATTGCAAGTTTATTTAAAATAATATCTGCCAAGGGTCAGTAAGTGCCACATTCCCGGCACCACACTAATGGCTTTTACTTACCTTCTTTCGCGTCATTCTGACAAGGATCGTGTGAGGTGGGAGATATTATCCCCATCTCCTGGATGAGAAAATCGAAACTTCGACATTAAGTTGATGGAGGTTGCATGGCTAGGAAGTCCCAGAGCTGAGACTCAGTTCCACATCTCTCTTGACTTCCAGGCCCTTGCTCTGTACTATTTGGAAGTTCAACAAGAAGAGGGAGGCACTCGTAAATTTGACAACGGATCACAACCTCTCCCAGGGCAGGGCTTGGCACACCTCTACTGTGTCTTCTCTGCAGCCAGCTGGGTCTGCCTAAGCAGCTCTGGCAATGGGAATACATGGGTCTCCTTCACAGGAAAGTTTTCAATCTGTCCACACTGCTTCAGTCCCCAGTGGTGCAGTAAAGGAGAGGAAAGAAGAATAGAAGAGATGGCTTTGACACACCCACAGAGAGGCATCATCGGCATCCCCTTCCTCCCAGCCTCAGTGGCATAGAAGGACAGGATGGTCCCAGCGAGGGTGGGGGAGCTGAAGACAGATTTCCATTTCTTCCAGTGTCGCTTCCTTTCCTTTTGTCCTCTCTGAAGTCCATCACCTACCGGGTTTTAGGGTATAGCCAACTGAGACTTCTTTCGGAGGCAGTGGAAGGGATCATGGGCGAAGTGTCAGAAGAGGGGACAGCAAGGTCAGCTTCACCATCTATGAGGTGTGTGGGACTGTGGGCAAGTCCCATAACTGCAGCGTTTGGATCTATACGGTGAACATCATTATCCTTTCCCATTATGTTCCCATTACTGGATCATTGTAAAGATTAAATGGGGAGATATGTGTCAAAGTATTTCAAAAGCCTAAAGCTCCACATAATATAGGGGATTATGAGAAGCTTAAGAAAGGATAGTCACAAAACTGAC